>NC_140497.1:13541932-14148599 GCF_964271855.1 Acomys minous | reverse complement strand
TCTTCTTGTATTTCAATTTGGAGGGTGGCCTTTGTGCCCGCTAGGCATGTGACCTACCACTGAATTCTGCCTGGAACAATGTTTTGAATTTAAAACCACAGCTGTGCCACTCTTGTCTGCTGCTCTGTATCAGTCCTTTTTCTTCCCATGACTGACTCAGTTTTCCTGCTCCTGGTTCTGGTCATCTGGCTGCCAGACACAATGAGTTTTACCTTTTTGGGTGCTGAATATTTTTGTAGCTTCATACATCTTCGATGGCTGTTCTGTTAAACAGCTTGTTTGTAAAGTAGTTTGGTCCTATCGCGTTTTGCTTTCAGGATTTCTAAGGCAGGTCTTATATATTGTTCACACTTAGGTTAATTATTTTCATTTTCTGATGATCCTTTTTCAACTGTCACTAATGTCTGGATGGCCAGGACTCTAGTGTTCTGGTCTTGGCCTCTCTCTCTCTCTCTCTCTCTCTCTCTCTCTCTCTCTCTCTCTCTCTCTCTCTCTCTCTTCTCTCTCTCTCCTCCTCTCACTGCCTCCCTCCCTCTCTCCCTCCATCCCTCTCTTGTTTTTTGAGACATAGTTTCTCACTATAGCTCTGGCTGCCCAGAATTCACTTTGTAGACTGCCCTAGAACTCACAGAGATCAGCCTGCCCCCACCTCCAGAGTGCTGGGAATCAAAGACGTACTCCATCATTCAGACCCTTGTTAGATGTTTCCTTCTTGGCCTGCTATTTTTGGAAATATAGTTTCTTTGGTGTCCATGACTTCAGCAGCTTTTCCAGGGAGGCCACCTGGCTTCCCCCAGAAATGCAGTTAAAGCTGAATGTAGGCATCAAAGGACTCATGTCATTTGTGTCTCATAAACCTGCCTCATGGCCCACTGGCTTTCACTGTTGCATCTCCACTGTCTTGCAAAGTGTCAGTGACTCCAGTTTTGGGCAGCATCATTGGAAAGGGAGGTTATATCTAATCCTTAGCCAGAAGTGGGGTACATCAGCAATAGGTGTGTAGCCATTCTGTCACCCCTGGGAATCTCATCAGTACTTCTGGGTGGCAGTCTTTTACCTCCTCGGCACCCCAAGCATCAGAGGCTCTGGGGATCAGCAGTAATGCTTCCACCTTGAAGCTTCCACCATGTTCTTTTGAGTGCAAGTTTCATCTAAATTAGGTGTGAGTGGAGACCGCACATGTATAGTCCTGTTCTTTGTCACCCCAGGTGTCAAAGGCCTTTGGGACGTTTCCCATTTTCAGAGGACCCAGCCCACTCAGACTTGGATCCAAGGATCTCAGCAACTATAGGACTGACATCACTGGTGGGCAACGCTGTTAGCGAGGTGCCATGGTCACTATGGCTTATGCACCCTCATAATGGATGTCTCAGTGGACCAATGGTAGAGAAGACCTTGGAAAGGTCCAGCTTGGTGCTAACTAAGTTTCAGAAGTGCTCTTCTTTCTAGGACCCTTCACAGTCCCATCCCACTTGGGTCAGCAGCTCTCCTTCTAATCTACAGGCCTCATGTTTGAAGTTTGATCTTGGGAGGATCAGATGGCAGCCATGTACATAAGGCTTGGAGCTGAGTGAGCCGGGGCCTTTCTCGCCCCTTCCTTCCTCCTTCCTTCCTTCCTTCCTTCCTTCCTTCCTTCCTTTTCCCCCAGAACACACAGGATTTTCTTCCTGTCCCCTGGGCAGGTCTCTGTACGGCAGCCAGCAGGTTCTCACGGTGAGATGAGGACCCTCTTCTGCTTGCCAGTTATGAGTGGGTTCCACGGGGCCACACCCACTGAGTCTTCCCACAGGGACATCTGTGCCTGTACCACGTTGTTTTGGCTTCTTGGGCTGGCTGAGATGAGGGCAGGAGTCCAGGTAGCCTTTCTCCGGAGCTGGTGTGGACGACTTCTCGTCCTTGTCTGTCTCAGAGACCTGGGTCCACATCTCCTTCACATCCTCCAGCACCGTGCTACACCGCTTGCCAAGGGCGTCACCCAGCTCAGGAGCTTTTTTGTCATGGTGGTTGATAGCACTGTCATGTTGCTTTTGATGGACTGGGTGACCACAGGGAGTGGGCCTATGTTCAGTTCCTCCTCTTCCCACTTCTTCAGCTCCTCTGACGTCATCTCATTCTTGGTTTACTGAGGCGGTTTTACTTACAGATCACGCTTGCTTTGGCTTCGTGAGTACAGTGAGAGTTGGGAGGGACCCCAGCTGGCCTTTCTTCATATCAGGTTATAGCCCTATATCTATACTGACCCAAATGCTGCAACCGTCCTCTTAGTTCAATGTCAGTAGCCAGCAGACAGTGTGGACGGGTAACCTGTCCCCAGACAGGAGTCACACTTCACCAGCTGTATCATTCAAACCTGATACAAATAAAGTACATTTTATTTCCAACTAGACATAATATGTTTCATCCAAACAGAGGGAACTGATGGGTTTGAGATGCCTGCTTTTTCTTTCCATATAAGAAATGTATCTCTCTCTCTCTCTCTCTCTCTCTCTCTCTCTCTTAGTAGCATTGGGGTTATTTTGGAGTTTGTTGTTGTTTTTCTTCTAGGCATTTTTTTTGTCTCTTCCTATGTAGGAGAAGCTGACTGGCTTTTGGGCCTGTTCTCCTTTCTCACAACAATGTAGGCAATATAGGTCAGGAAAGGCTGTGGTGGGAGAAGATTCCTCTCAAATAAGACCTCGACTTTCCTCCCCTCCCCCTCCTCTTTGCTGCAGGCACTGCCCCGGAGTCTCTGTGACTTCAGAGAGAGAGACAGGCAGTGGAAAGAGGCAAAGCACTGAGAAACTGAGGTGATGGTGACAATCTTAACGTGTAGGTCTTGGCTGGCACCTGGACAGCTGCCATGTAGCCTTGTCAGAGGACACCAGAGATGGCACTGGAGGCTGGGCCTCTTCCTCCCTGCACTTCCAATCCCTTGCATCCTTTTATTTCTAACCAGAGGGATACCGGGTGTGAGGCAGTCTTCCTGGGACAGGGATGAGGAAGGGACAACGATATAAACGCCAACCCCGATGCCCAGGAGGCAGGAGGGATCAGGCCAAGGATCGGTTTGTGGTTTGTCCCCACTGAAGGCATCAAGCCCACAGGGGCCAGAGTCTAGGCTCATCGGGAGATCTGTGAGCGTTTAGGTGCACGAGGCTCAGCATGCTGCACAGAGAAGCCAGAAACGCAGGGCATCTACAGTCCTCTCAAGGCAGAGAGGAGAGGCCTTTGGAGATGACGTTGTGCTTTTGCTCAAACGCCAGCACACAAAACCCAGTGCCCTCCTGACACTCCTTAGCGTTGGCTTCCTGCTGCCCCTTCGGCCTCCCGCCTCAGCTCTCCCCTCCTCCCGCTGTCCCAGCCCCTCTGGTTCCTCACTATTTGTGGTTCCAGCAGGCATGCCACCTTCTGGAGTGTTCTTTGCCTCCTGTTGACATGTGGCTCATTCCCTCATCTTCTAGCTCTCCTGCTGTGGTTCTCAGTCCCCCAGCCCCTTAGTCTGGACTATTCACTCCATGTCACTATGCTGCCCTGTCACATATATAACGCGTTATATACTCTCACAATATATTCCCTCTCTCTCTCTCTCTCTCTCTCTCTCTCTCTCTCTCTCTCTCTCTCATACCAGAAGGAGGGTTTCTCAAAGGCAGAATTCTGCTTTGATTTCTTGTCTGAGAACCGACTTCACTCCCATGCCTAGAATGGCCCCTAACATGTAGCTGATGCTTGGAAAATATTTGCCCAAATGGGCGGGCTGCTGCAACAGAGTCCTACCATCAGACACAGAACACAAGACTTGGCCCCACTCATAGACTCGGGACTGCTGAGGCGTTAACGCTCCCCTGCTATGGCTGGACACAACGGTCCCTCTTCAGATTCAAGAGATGCTAATGGTCTGCTAGTCCCATGAAAGTTAAGTTAATTTAAGGCATTAAAAACAATCAGTGGATTTAACTCAATTGACATCACAAGACCAATGTCACAACACCAAAGCCCCACGGCTTTGTCACTTGTATTCC
This sequence comes from Acomys minous, assembly GCF_964271855.1. Taxonomy (NCBI): domain Eukaryota; kingdom Metazoa; phylum Chordata; class Mammalia; order Rodentia; family Muridae; genus Acomys; species Acomys minous. Next base: position 14,144,601 of record NC_140497.1, on the reverse strand, counting down.
CCAACGCTTACAGATTATCTTAGCTGCCCTTCCTTTTCCTTCTGTGAAGGGCGAGCTGGCCTAAGTAGGCGCTCTCCACAGGGTTCCAGCCAGGTTCCTGTAGGGCAGCTACAGTCCCCATAGCTGTGGATCACTGTTCGGGAACCTTCCGGACCTGAAGAGTGAGTGGAGCATACGCATCAGCAGCCACCACAAGGCAACACGGACAACACGCCATGCACACGCAACAGATGCCCGTGGAGACAGCCGAGAGATGCGTGGGGCGGGGGCGGGGCCAGGAGTCTTCTGGAACATGCACTTGTGAAAACGGACAGTCCTGTACACTTGGCCAGGTGGAGACAGTGGAGAACAGGAAGTACAAGAAAATGAGTAGTCAGGATGAGGTCAGAGGCAGAAAGAGAGGAGACAGGACATGACCAATAGATGAGCCCCACACCCGATGGGGCTAGATGGCATGTTTCAGGAGACACGGGACATGAGAGAGAGAATGGGGAGGTTTGGCATGCACAGGCCCCACCTGGCAGAAGGAGGCCCCGTGTCCAGCCTAGTCTAGAACTCCCTGCTCCCTGATGGGACCACAAGCTGTGACTCAGGTACGCTTGTGTCCAACATGTACACAGCCAGGGATAGCCTTTAAAACTACCAGGGTGGGGAGCACTCACTGCTGTCACCACCACAGCTGTCCATAGTGAGGTATGGAGTCCCAGAAGACGCCCCACAGCTGACAAGATTTCCAAGGTTACTAAGCAGCTTGGAATCTAACCTAATTTCTAAAGATGAAGAGATGTCTGTGCCATATGAGGGCCAGTGGGCAGGAAGGGCCTGATGCCCAGGCTCCTGGACACTCATATTGGGCTGAGGTAGATGGAGGTGGAAGCCTCACTCATGTCCACTGGCCAAACAGAGGGTGGACAAAGAGAAAAGCCCTTGGGACCTCCAGGGTCTGCTCCTTCCTGGCAGTGGCTGCTACTCTCGCTGCTTAGTGAATAGTACAGGCCTCAGACACAGCTCGGAGGCAAAGGTCAGGGCCTCCTGGGCTTTGTCTCCTTGGGCTGGGTCACACTGGGGCTCCCCGCCATGCTGAACCATCCTGAAGAGGGCAGGGGGACAGATGTGATGGGGAAAAGGGAGAGAGTGACAAGGAAGAGAGTTCACCCTTAGTCCCGGGGGTTCACCGTGGGATTTAAACGCCGTAAGTGGATCCCCGTTAGCTCTTGGGCCAGAGCCTTCATGTTCCTTGCTCCCTATTCACCGAGTGTTCTGCACACGGGACACGGACGCAGTATGAAGAAGGGTGAAGCGGAAGGCTTGGAGATTCTAGAGTGAACGCCTAGACAACTTCTTGGTTGGGGGGTGGAATAGTAGTGAAGGCCTAGGGAGTGTTCCACATGTGGGCACAGAGGCAGGCAGCTCTGGAGGAGGGTGCCCACCTGCACAGGTGAGTGCCACCTGTCTCTCTCACTTGCCTCTGCTTTCCCTGACAGAAGGAATTGATCTCTGACAAAACAGTCCTCCCCTTAACAGGAGGGGAGAGATGGTTTGGAGGAAATGAAGTGTCATGGGAAGGGGCCATTAGTGCTGGTGGCTGGAAGGCAGCGCCCCAGCTCAGCCTTGGCCTGGTCTCACAGGACACTCACCATTCATCTGGGAGGGTGACAGTGAATAGTCGCGGTCCCCGTGCCTCCGGTCTGGCTTGAGGTTTCGGCTCTGCCTGCCGGAGCCCTCCAACATGTTAACAATCTCACTTCTGTCGATGTTCCGAAGGGCTGTGTACAGATTCTCCACTGTCCAGAGAGAAGAGAGGAGGCGCTTGAAGAGCAAATTCAAATGATTCTAGAACAGCCAGGAATGCTGGGGTGGCAACAAGTCTGGGGAAAAGAAATGGTCCTCCTTTTTGGATAGCTTATCTTTTATACAACAAACTTTGCCAAAAACTAACAGTGGCCATTTGTTTTATTTTGCTCCTTTCAATGTGGAGCCCATGGCTTCGGGCGTACTAGGTAAGTGTTCTGGCTTTGCTGTGTACAAGCCAGATGCTCTGTGGCCAATATGGAGCATCCAAAGATGTGTGTGTGTGTGTGTGTGTGTGTGTGTGTGTGTGTGTGTGTGTGTGTATGAATGTGTACCTGATAGCTATACGACTAATAAGACAACAAGGTGAAACACTCTGTCCTGTTGAAGTTCTGGTCCACACCAGAGCATGTAAGCTGCAAGTGGGAGCATCCAGCTCGTGCATTGGGCAGGATTTTGAGGTGACACTGGAAGGAGAGTGAGACTAGTTGCTCCCCAGGCATGAGGAGGGTGTTCCAAAGAGAATGAGAGCTGAAGCCAACAGGGGTAGCTCCACCCCACACACACCCACACACCTTGCCCCCAACTCTGCTCTGAGATCACAGCACACATTTGGTTGAGAAATTCAGTGGAAATACTTTGGAAGCAAGTGTCTTACATCCTGTAACATTATCCTCAGGGGTCCCTGGCAATTATTACCTCACTCTATGGATGGGTAATATTGAAGGCAGGACCCACTGGTAATGTTATCTGACAGGGTTGCCTAGGAACCTCAAGACCCTGAGAAGTGAGAGGAGAGACAGATTGCGGGAAAGAGAAAGGCCAGCAGAAGGGAGGGGCTGTGGGAGAAGGCCATTGCTGAGGGAGGGGCCTGTAGAAGACAGCTGCCTCAGGGTACTGACTCTTTGCATTTTCGCCTTCACGGGCCACCCAGAGGGTCAGCAAGGCGGCACTCTGCTCCAACAAGGAGTTCGGGTTTTCCACACGGATCCGATTGATGTCTTCCACGCTGAACTGAAGCTCCCGGGCCAGCTCTGTAGGTAAAGAACCAAGACCCAGTCTGAGTGCCAAGTTTATCACGGTGCCCGATAAACCTGGGGTTCTCCTTCCTACCAGGAAAGATGTGGTGCTGACTAAGTATCTGCCTCCTGTGTTCCCAATGAGTGGGGCAGAGGAACAGACACTGAGGGAGGGAGGGAGAGAGGGAGGGAGGGAGGGAGGGAGGGAGGGAGGGAGGGAGGGAGGGAAGAAATGTCCTTTCTTCTCTCATGACTTCACTGAGGAGGTGATGAGGATGAGCTTTCCCAGCATGCAGGACAAGCTAGGCTCCACCCTGTGAAGGAGCTCAGATTCCCTGCAGCACTGCCTTGCACAGGTGGCTGCTGGCTGTCCTCCAAGAACTAGAGGACAGAAAGGCATCCCTGTGGTCACTACAGTGCGTCCCTGCTATCCTTACTGTGACTCTCATAGGTATTTAGGAGGGGACTATATCAGAGTACTTAAGTATGAAGGAGACTGAAGAGAAGGTGACTATAAGTCAGAACACACAACACACACACACACACACACACACACACACACACACACATATCCTTCATCCCACATACAAGAACAGAGACCATATACTTGTGTGCAAATGTGCACTTGTGTGATGCATATACACACACGCATACATACATACACACAAACATACATACATATACACACATGGACATGCATAGACACAGTGCACTTTTGCACACTGAAATACACACATACACCCCACATGCAAGAACACTTACCTATACTTGTATGCAAATGTGTACTCATGTAGTACACACACACATACACACACACATACATGTGTATATATTCATGGGCATGCATAGTCACAGTGTACCTTTGCATACGCAAATACACAGACACACAGACACACAGACACACAGACACACACACACACACACACACACACACACACACACCAAGCAGGAGTAGAAATAGCCTAAGGAATGGATAGTTGCCAAATTCTGAATTCCTATCATACAGCCTTTCAGCAACTTCCTGCTGTGGTATCTAAGGTGTCTAAGGCACTGTGCAGGGGGTGTGCGCGCAGGATGTCCACCCACATAAAGATTGCAACAAAGAGTGGCAAGAGAGGCCACGCGGTGGTGGCACATGCCTTTAATCCCAGCACTCGGGAGGTAGAGGCAGGTGGATCGTTGTGAGTTCGAGGTCAGCCTGGTCTACAAAGCGAGTCTAGGACAGCCAAGGCTACACAGAGAAACCCTGTCTTGAGTGGCAAGAGAGAACATGGCAGTCTGCGGGGCCTGAAGCTGCATCAACATGTGGAGCTTTTTCTTCTCCCTCCCTTCAAATTATGTCTGCCCTGCTGTAGCCAGGGAGCTCAGCGTTGGCCAGAGATAAGAAGTGAAACATCTGGAGACTTTGCCTCTGAAAAGGCACTGAGTAGCACTAAGAAGGCAGAGGACACAGCCATAGATGGGTTTTGTTGTTGTTTTGGTTTTTGGGTTTGTTTGTTTTTGTTTGGTTGGTTTTTTTTTGTCTGTGTATTTATATTTATTTACTCAGTTTTGTGTGTCCTGTCACCAGCTAGCTACTGACTTGCTTTATTAAAGCCGGATCTTCACATTCCTGTTGATAAGACAAGATAAAGCAATATATTCAGAGGCAGCTGTCATGTTAAGAGTTGATAGTGTTAGATACAAAATCTGATGTTTATTTCCAAAGGTGTCTCAAGCCAGTTTAGGTCCAGCTCAGCTACAAATGAACAGGCAGCACTGGACTCCTGCTAACGGCCTCTAGTCTAACTGCTCCCCTCCACTCAGACTAGAAGTTGGGAGTAGAAACTCAGTGACAGCTAAGCCTGCCTGCAAGGCCGTGCACCAAATAATATTTGAAATAAACAGAATTTAATGTAGAGATGAACCAGGACACAGTTTTGGTTGGGAAACATAAACGATAGTGGGGAAGACAAAACTCAGATGGCTTGTTAGATTGTTCCCTCCTGTTGATCAAATAAGGGAAGATGAGCCATGGGATAGGATTTATAAATGCTTTTCTACACTCAACCAGTTTTCCTGGCAGCCTGCCTGGATGCTCAACTTGGCAAGGTCGAAAAAGAAACGGTTATTTCCCCCGACTCTCCAGTACTCTTGTTAGGAAGCAAGGGTGATTGTTTCTCACGGTGCTTACAGGGGAAATAGACAACCATGGAGGGGGCAGAAAGCTCACTGCTCTCTACTGGTGCCCAGCGCTGTTGCTTACAAAGCGGGCCAGCACAGTCTAGAGCGGTGGATGATACAAAGGGCCTGGAAGCCCTTCACCATGGGTCACCCAGGAAGAAGGGCTGAGGGGCGAGGTTTCCATAACTCACCTGCCCAGCTGAGGCCAAGGTGCTCTGTGATGACAGCCATCTTCATATCGGCTCGGTCTGTGTCACTGGTAAAACCTGGAAGACGCATTAGATTGCAGTTAGCAGCCCGGGCAGGTCACAACATGGATGAGGTGGGTGTGTGGCCCTTAAAGAAGGATGCTCAAGGCTAGATAGGGCCTTCACATCACTGCCATGAGGAAACCTAAGGGAAGGGCTTTGCCTTCTGCAGACAACTTAAGATGAACTGATTGATACCAGGACAGAGCCCTCGACAAGGGAGCCATTGACAGACTCCCTTGATGGGAACGCAGGCGCATTCTTATGAGAGCAAGCATGCTGAGGTGCTAGACTAGGGGGTCCTACCCAGCCGGGACTCGCTGAGGATGCTGTATCGAAGGGTCAGGGGTGTCAGGGTCCTTCTTCTGTCTTCTGTTCCACTTCCCTGCGGAAGACAAAGAAAGGGTGCCGTGGGTTTTTGGGTGCATTGCCTCTTAGAGAAGCTGATACAAGCTCTTGTGTTGTAAGGAAGGGGCACGGTGGTCCACGGCCTGATAGATTAAAAAAATGTGGTAAGATGTGGGAATGGAAGGAGGTTGGTGATACTCAATTACTTCTGTAATAATAACACTAATGGCAGGACCAGGTAGCCATGATCGCGTATGGAGCTCCATTTGACACAGCCACCTACGGGGCAGGGAGGTACAGTAACAGCTTCTGTTTCATTGGTGAGGAAACTGAGGCACAGAGAGTAGCTTGTACAAGGTCACCCAGTAGAGACAGACTTTGAATTTAAACTCGGTTTTTCTTTCTGGGTTCTCTTCTACTCAGTGACTTGTTTCTGACACTGGCCTCTGGCTTAGATCCAGGATCTATTTGCTTTGGGTACCAGAAATTACACTTGAGGGAGAAATAAGTTCACCCCCACCCCTGCCCCGGGAAGGAATTGAGAAATCGAGTCACATGTTTGAAGGCGGCCTTTTCTCTCTTCTAGGTCACCATGGAAGGCTAATGATTCAAACAGCAGCACAACAGCACTGACAGAAACATGGTCCAAGCAAGCAGCACCATGATCAGGGAGCAAGGAAAGTTCATTGATCAAGATTCCTTGGCTGAGCTTCGAAACCTGGGTTTTGACAGTAGTGGGGACACTGAGGTCCTCTTATTTGAGCAGCAAGAATGGCAAATAAATTGAAAAGAAACTTGACAACTTCTGTCTATGAGTAAGTGATCTTGGGCAAGTCCCCATTCAGCTGTACTCCCCAGAGGCCTCAAGAGCAGCAGGGGGGCTCTGTCCCCCCACATGCTAGGGAGGCTGGCTGTATGTGAACAGTCCTAAGAGCTCCTGACCCTGGCATGTGTTTTCTCCTCACATCATATAACCAGGCTTTGTGGACATTCCAGGGCAAGCTCTCTCTGCCTGGCTATAGTACAAATGTCCATAGCGCAGCAAGAGGCCTGAGGAGCCTGGGAATTCAAACCTAGTGTTTCAGAATGAAGAAAGAAGCCTTTTGGACATATGCCTGTTCTGGGGGTCTACCTGGGGAGTTCCTGAGGGACGCTGGCAGGCGGCAGCTCACCTTGGTACAGGGGGGCATGGTGATATTCAAGTGGCAGAGGATGTGCTGTGTGTCCTCGTATTTCATCGCCTTCCTCAGGAACGACAAGAACCCTCCCGGTTCGCGACTGCTGTCCCTCACCTAAATTCAATGACATACAGGGGGCTTAGCAGGACCCTTTATGCCCCTAAGCTAGTGTTCTTGGGAGTTCCTGCCTCCCAAAGTCCTAGACCAAGAAAAGAGGGGTGGCCACAGGAGGCCAGCACCTTCACAGGGATGGCCAAACGATTCTCTCGAAATGACTGGAAATGGAAGCTTCGCTGTTGGGCCGCTTTCTTGACAGGCACCAAGTTCCCAGAGAGCTCGGCAAACAGAGGCATTCCTTCCAGGACCTATAGGAGAAGAGAAACACGCTGAGCCCATGCAGAAATGCCGGTAACTTTCTGTGCTTCTCTCCTGCAAACCATCCCTCACACAGGGGGTGGCTGCTTGGTTAGGGGAAAGTGTCATAAATGAGCCACACTCCCTTGACGCAGACTTGTAATGAGCAGAACTTTCACATGCCCGCAGACAGAACTGTCCCCAAGCACTCGGTGGCCTCTTAGGCTACTCTTAGGTCAATCTGAAGATGGTTTGTTCAGGAGATGTACTGGAAAGCCAACAAATATTTCTCACATAAGAATCCCCTCTATGTATATATACTACACTATACTATACTATAACTATACTATACTATACTATACTATACTGTAACTATACTATAACTGTACTATACTATACTATACTATAACTATACTATACTATCCTATAACTGTACTATACTATACAATAACTATACTATACTATAACTGTACTATACTATAACTATACTATACTATACTATAACTATACTATACTATACTATAATTGTACTGTACTATAACTATACTATACAATAACTATACTATACTATAACTATACTGTACTATACTATAACTATACTATACTATAACTATACTATACTATACTATAACTATACTATACTATAACTATACTATACTATAACTATACTGTACTATACTATAACTATACTGTACTATACTATAACTATACTATACTATACTATACTATAACTATACTATACTATAACTATACTGTACTATACTATAACTATACTGTACTATACTATAACTATACTATACTATACTATACTATAACTATACTATACTATAACTATACTGTACTATACTATAACTATACTATACTATAACTATACTATACTATACTATAACTATACTATACTATAACTATACTGTACTATACTATAACTATACTATACTATACTATAACTATACTACACTATAACTATACTATACTATACTATAACTATACTATACTATAACTGTACTATACTATAACTGTACTATACTATAACTATACTATAACTGTACTATACTATAACTGTACTATACTATAACTATACTATACTATAACTATACTATACTAGCTTCAACTGAGATATCCTTATGAACCCATCTCACTGTTGAGGAAACTGAGGTCCACAGATAATAAATACTCCGACCAGTTAGTACTAAGAGCCATGCCCAAGTCTCAGTGCTTTACTTTTTTTTAGGGGGGTGGTGCGGCTATTTTCAAGACAGAGTTTCTCTTGAGTCCTGGCTGTCCTGGCCTCGCTTTGTAGGCCAGGCTGGCCTGGCTCTGCCTCCCAAGTGCTGGGATTAAAGGTGTGTGCCACCACTGCCTGGCCTAGTGGTGTACTTTTGGAACCAAGTCAGCTCTCCTGGTGAGCTCTTTTGTCAACTTGACACAAGCTAGAGTCATATTAGAAGAGGAAACCTCAATTAAGAAATGCCACCAACACGACTGGCCTCGGGCAAACCTGCAGTGCATTTTCCTGGCTGATGGTTGATATTGGAGGGCCCTGCTCACTGTTGGCCGAGCCACTCCTGGGCAAGGTGGTTCTGGGTTGTCTAAGAAATCAGGCTGAGCAAGCCATGAGGAGCAGTGCTCCTCCTTGGTTCTTACCTCAGTTCCTGCCTCTAGGTTCCTGACTTGAGTACCTGTCCTGATGTCCTTCCATGATAGACTGTGATGACACACACTGTAAACTGCAGTAAACCCTTCCCTCCCAAAGTTGCTTTTGGCTGTGATGTTCTGTCACAGCAATAGAAACCCTGACTAAGACATCTGCTTTCCTGGGCAAGTCCTGCTAAAATTCAGAGGCCAGACCCTCACAGGGTCCCTAGCTTATTATGCAAACATGAGAGGCAATCTTAGTATTTGTAGTAAGTTCAAATCCAGTTCCCATTCCTTTATGTATCGCCTGTTTGTTCCCCACAGCCCTGGCTTTCCCAGCTGTTACCATACCCCAGGGCTGCTGGTAGAAGCAGAGAGTTTGGGTCAAATCCTAAATCCTACAGCTACTATCTGTGTAGCTTGAATATTAATGACTCCTTACCCCTCTCTCCCAGTCTTGGCTTCCCAATGCATACACTGGGGATAGCAAAGGTGCCCATAGCTAAGAGATTCAAACCCTTTATAAGAAAAAAAAATTAAAAAAAAAAAAAACAAAACTGTGTGTGTACACACATGCATGCACACAGAACATGCACACAAGTGCCCACAGAGGCCAGAAGAGGGCTTTGGATCTTCTGAAACCGGAGTTACAGATGGTTGTGAGCTGTCTGATATGGGTGCTGGGAAGGAAACCCAGGCCTTCTGCAAGAGAAGTGCTCCTAACTGCTGAGCTAGTTCTCCAGCCTCGCAAGTTAATTTTAATTGTACCAGATGCACGTGAACTTCAGCAAGTGCCGATTCGTATCATACAAATCCGTAGGCCCAACCATCTACCACCTCCCTGAGATGCCCACGGTGTCGCCTCTTGTCTTTGTCATAACTTATCTAAGACGATTCTTGGGAGAAGAGCTCAAGAGAAATGTCCTAACAGTCCCTGCCACTTCAAGGTAGGACTTGTGGCCTGGCCATCGTGCTCTGTCAGGAGGCCAGCCACTAGAGCTGCCACCTGAACCCACGGCTTGACTTCCTTGTGGGAGGTGAGGAAAGCCTTCTGTAGGTGTTATGGGGAGCCAGACCTCTATGTCCCTGCTCCGTGCCACTTCCACAAAGTTTTCGTGCTGTTCCAGGGTCTTATCCACTTTGTCGTCTGTCATGCAGTAGCAGCGCAGCCGTCCTTCCCGGGGGTCATTCATCTTGGCAAAAATGACGAACTTGGCCATGTAGGGGACTGCCGTGAGCTCTTTGTACAAGAGAGTGGCGAAGTGCACAGCCTCCGCAGTCCGAGGACAGTCTGACAGCCAGAATCTAAAAGGAGAGGGCGAGTGGTGAGCGAGGCCACACAGCAGCCGTTGCACCCCGTCTGGTGGTCTTGTGGGGGCAGCGATAAAGGGATCTTAAGCCCAGCCTGGGAGAACAGGGCCAGGCCACAAGACGGCTCCCAGGTGGAGGATGGCTCTACCATGCTGGGCTAAGAAGGGCCGAGCCTCACCTGGCTGAGACATTGGTGGTAAAATTGGCACACTCGTTGGCATACACAAGCTTGGTTGTTCCTGTTATATCTTCCCACTGGGCTTGGTCAGTTCCACCTACAACACCAGGAGAAGGAGGCTGGGGGCTACTTTTCCATTCATAAGCCTGAAGCTTACCAATGTGCTAGGGACAGAAGTGGGACACCTGGGTGATGCTTGGCCTGCAGCCTGGGCACTCTATCTCCTCATGCTCTGGTGAGGGCTCCTCCTCAGGCCATAGACTTTTACTCAGGTCATTCTGTCCCGCGCCCCTGTCATCCCTAGGTAAGCCATAAGAGCCCAAGGCAGTTGGCTGGCTTCATCTTTTCACCACTCAGCGTGTTCCCCCAAACCAGCTGCTCCCAAGGAAGCAGGCACAGAGAATGCCACTCACCGATGACACTGCACAGTAGGCGCAGGCTAGTGGTGTCTCCCTCCCCACTGTCCCTGGGGTTGTCAGTCCATGAGGGAGGGAGTGGGATCCGAAGCCCAATGGGACGGTGGAACTTCCGGCGCCTTGGCTCAACAGTGACAATGGGGCTGAATGTGGCCTGGTTGCCCAGGAGCTTGGTCACCAGCTCATCTGGGATAGGCTGGGCCTGTGAAATGCCAGAGACAGAAGACTTAGCCCCAGGATAGTCAGTGGCTGGCCAGATAGGGTCAGCCAGGTACCCTCCTTGTTCAGGAGAGGAGGTGACCACACCCACTGGACTGTCCCATATGCTTTGATGGCAGTGGTGTCCACCTAGGCCTGACCCCATGGCTTAGCTGTCATTCTGAGCCATTTCTTCTGCCTCCTATTTCCATGTTTTCCTCAGCCCATTTCAGACCTCCTGTGGATCCTTTCTGGGGGGGGGGCACACTCAGTGGCCACCCTGGGATATCTTTGGCTCTTCAGGAAACATCTGTTCACCCCTCCCTCCCAGAGTTCCTCTTCCGGCTCAGATTCCCAGACAAAAATGCAGGAACGTTGTCAGGGGCAGGCCAGGTCTTCTCTAGAGCCAGACCTCTGAGTAGCCCTAGGCAAAGAGGGGATGCATCACCTGAAGAGCCAGCTTCACTTTCTTGGTGACAGCATTTTCGGGGAATGTTGCCTGTACCAGGGGCACCAGCTTGCTTCTCAGGGAGCCCCCTTCAGGACCGATGGTGTCGTAGTCCTGGCACAGCCGGGACATGATCACAAAGTACAGGGGGAAGTCAGTGGTGATGATGCGGCACACGCGCTTCTTCTCCAGCTCCTCCAGGCTCCCCAGCTCTGTAACCACAAGCTGCCTCAGGCTGAGCTGTCACTGTGGTCCCAGGGGCTCCACGTCCTGGACACACACACATACCCTCCCTAGGGGCTTGGCAGGGAGGTGGCCTAGAAAGAGTAGTGTCTGGACCCAGAGGCCCAGTGGAAGAGGCACTGGCCATGTGGTGGTGGTGGGGACATATTTCCACTCACATGTCCTGGGCATCCAGCTCTTGGTCATAAGGATCAACTCCTGCCTCTCTCTCAGCCTCCCAAAGTCTCCCAAAGCTCTCCAGGCAGTACTGGCAGACCACCTCAAGTGTGTAACCCTGGATTCCACCTTTGCAAAGTGAAGAACCCGCCTAGAACCCCAGGACCCCTTACCTTCATCCATGCCATTAAGGATCTGGTCCAGGTAGCTTTCTCCATAGCGGCTCTTGTGTTCCTTCCACACGGAGCCATTTTCACTCCTCAGAACCACCAGCTCACGGTCTCCACGGCCGTGGGAGGCAAAATGGGGGATTTCCACAATCACAGGGCTAAGAACAGAGCAAGGGGGGTGGGAGGGTGTCACCTAGAGGGGGCCAGATGCCTGGGCACAAGGGCAGTGGGCCCTGCTTACAGCCTGCATGGATGTGGAGGGATAGAACTGCCCTGGGTCCCTGAGGCTCCCAGAGCCCCTTTTATTCTTCTGGATGGACGACAGAGCTCTGGCGACCCCAGTAGGCTCCAGGCAGTGGAGACACGAGCACCTATGGGTCATTCCTCTTGAGGGTCTTAGAGACCCTTTGTGAGGAATGCCTTCCAGATGAACACCCTGATGCTTATATAGCTAAACCCCGGGGCCCCCAAGCCGCCAGGTTCTCTGTATCCTCGACTCTAGCATTCTCACACTCTGAGAGGACTGGGCCCCTTTAGAGTCGTGAACTGCTCCGTGGGCCCAAGAGACGCAGCCACGTCTGTTTGTCATCACAGCAGAGAAATGAGATGCTGCAACCTGCCTGGGTGGGGTGGTCCTTGGGGAGTCTCAGCTGAAGTGACAGGAACGGGGCCGGCGACACTAGCTGCACATAGTCCCCGTGAGGGCATATCTCACCTAAGGAACTGGGCCCCCGTAGGTCCCAGTGCGATGATCCTGCTGGCTAGACCCTCTTCCTCAGCCAGTGGGGGTGGTGTGCTCAGCTTCTGGGGCTTAACCAGGCGGCAGGTGATGCGTGTGGGCGCTGCGCACGTTCGGGGTGGGATCACCACCCTCAGGCCGTTATGGCGACTCCCTCTCATGGATCCTCCCCGGGCGTCAACCATGAAGCTCACCAGAAACCTAGAAGCAGAGTTAATTCATGACAGGGCCAACTTCCTTCTCAAGGACAGGGAAAAAAAAAAAAAGTAGGTCCTGGATCTGTGCAACACTCACCCTGTGTGGACAGGGCTAGCCACAGGGCTAATGTTGTCTGAGGTCTCTGTGGCTGGGCTGCTGGGGATGAGGGAGTCCTCATCATACTCTTTCGATGCCTGCAGAGAAGACAAGGGTCCCCTGTCTCTTAACACCCCAGGATACCCAAACATGTGCTCAGGTCCTGGAGCACCATGGAAGAAACCACTTCCACGAAATGAACTTGATCTCCAAAGGAGCATGGCTTCTGCTCACCTCAGGGTCTCTCCCTGCTCTGCTGTCCTCTGCTGGAGGCACAGATCACCTGCCCACCCTTCCCTCCTGCCTGCCCTGTCCTCCCCTCCCACACCCCAGAGCTGGTTCCAGATCCTGCACCATCACCTCACGGCTACTTGCCCTATTGGCGCCGTCATGGTGAGAGTCTGTGAGGTGGACCTGTCAGGCTCTGTGGGGCTTCCTGTTCCTCACTGGTAAAAGGACAATATTCCATACTCAGAGTTGACAGCAGCTCATAGGAGAAAACTAAACCCAACCCCTTATCCGGAGCCCGACATGGGCACTTAGTAGAAATGCACCATGTGGTTGCTGAGAATTGAACTCAGGACCTTTGGAAGAGCAGGCAGTGCTCTTAACCTCTGAGCCATCTCTCCAGCCCCGACTAAATGTTTTTAATTACCTGGTTGTATCAGAAAAATAAAGGAGTATTCTTCCGATTTAATAAAAAAGAAAGAAAGAAAGAAAGAAATGCAGGGCACACTTGTGTCTGGGTTTAGGACTTAAGCAAAGAGTTGGAAAGACATCTGGGGCTCTCCCTGGCATGTACAAACCCATGGGTTCTCTCCAGCAGGGAAGGGGAGACTGAAAAGAATGGGATGGATACGGGACAAAACTCACTCAGGTCCGCTGAGCTTGTCCCGGCTGCTTTGACAGATCCAGGGACAATGTCACAGTGGTACCAGCCCCCTACCCCCCTGCCCCCCCCCCCCCCCCCCCCGCTGTCTGCTTATCTCTTAAATATACAACAACATCGGTGCTGGATTGTACTGATATCCTAGCACGTTTTCAGACCCAGGGTTCTGCTTTTAGACTCGTGGCACTTGATGAGCTTGGCTGCCAGGCCTTAGGGCAGATAAGGCCAACCTCCAGCACCACACCAACCCTCCTCTCCCTAGAGAATGTTCTTTCTTGCTCTGCAGAGAAGTGCCAATGGCCTAATCTTTAACTGGAGGGCATTAGACGGTTTGAAATCATTCTCATCCTCCCTTTTTTTGGGGGGGAGGGGGCAAATTCAAGTGGAATGCCAGGAAGGCGCAAACCAGGGTTCTGCCACGAACAGTTATACTGAGAACAGAGCTCTGGTACTCTTCTGTCAGTGTCAGGGTCTCTGGGGAAAGACGAGGAAAGGCACTGCCACCTCTTAGAGAGTGGAAGCTGATGTGTCAGAGTTTCATTGTGCAGGCTGCACCACACCACATGAGGAAGGCTTCCTTCCTGGTCCCACAGCTGCCCCACCTGAATATCGCCCTGCATCTCTGCATGCTACGATGGTGTTTCTCTCACTCTGAGCCCTCCGAGGTTCCCAGAACCCACAGATGGTATAAGCAGTATGTCAACTGCACTCGGCTTCACAGAACACATGGAACCATGAAGGCGCTCTGAATGTGCCGTGAACGTGTCCCACTCTGGTCCCCATCATCCCTGGGTCGTACACGAACACAACCATGGAGTGTCCTCACTCCCTGCTCCTTACCTGTTCCTGGTCTTCAGATCGGATCACAACGGTCTCAGGTGTGACACAAGGAACCCTTGGGATGGCTGGAGATTCCACCCTATCAACCAGGGACGTCAGACAGTCAAAGGGCAGAGCATTTGAAGCGGACCCCCACCATCATTCCTAAGAAGCCTAAGGGACAGGCCTCAGTACCTGGCTCATCCACCCGTCACCCCATGCGCTAACATGTCTCCCCTGTCTACACCCTAACCCACGTGCCCCCTGCACCTTGAAGCCCCTCCATCCCCAGCCACACCCAGGCCTGGCTTTCACCTGCATCTCTACTTGGAGTCCTAGAGCTGCACCTGGCAATCTACGGGAAGATCCTCCCGCCCCCACTGAGCCCATCTTACACTTGGTCTAGCTTCGGCACAAAATCCAACAGCTCTTTCTCCTCACCCACATCTCGGGAGTCCCGCCTTTCAGCCTTCGAGCCAACAAGTTCTTCACCTGAAACCCAGGAGCTCAAGTGAGTGGCAGGCTGGAGACAAGGGATCTCTTTGGCTCTTAACAGGTACCTTTTCTGGGCCACCTCTCAATGTCTCCTCAAAAGTGGAGGTGGTTTTGGTTTCTGATGCTCCCAACGGCCTGTAGCCATAGAAATCCCCAGTCCTGTTCTTCCAGCCCCAGAGCCCAGGGTGGGCCAGTTCCTAGTCCCTCTGTCTTCCCCCAGCCTTGTAAGATGGAAACCAACAAATCCAAAAGGAAGATTCTTTTTGTTTGATGAGTTTGACACTGCACAATAGCTCTTTCAGAGTGTAAAAAGGAGTTATGGTTATAGACATTTCTTTCTTGTCTTTCTTTTTTCTTTTTCAAGACAGGGTTTCTCTGTGTAGCTCTGGATGTCCTGGGATTTGCTTTGTAGAGCAGGCTGGCCTTGAACTCAAGGATCCCTCTCTCTCTGCCTCCTGAGTGCTGGGATCAAAGGCATGCACCACCACACCCCGCTTAGGTTACAGATATTTCTAATGTACCATTACAGAGAAGAAATCAGTACTCAAACCTATTCCCTCAAGACTGTAGGCTTCTTTTTGTCACGGAAACCCCCTTTATTTCATTATTATTTCTAAATCGTGAGAATTCCTCATCCTGGAACTATTACTTGTAATTCTGATTCTCATAAAGAGGATCGAGCCACCTGCACCTAGATCATCAGCCTGCACACCCCTCCCCGCTCTGGCCTGCATGGAGCTGCAGTCTGGGCTCTGGGCCCCATCCTGACTATCGCCCTGCAGCAGGAGCCCTGGCCCTGTGATCTGGAGCTGACAGGAGATGGAAGTATAACTGTTCATGCAGGATGAGCACAAAACACAGCGGGCATGGGCACAGATACAGAGGTGGCTTCATGGTGTGCATGTCCTGTTTAGTCAGCTCCGGGCCCTGCATGGGGCCACGGAGGATGAAAAGCAGGCATGGGTTAGTGAGGACTCATGTGCTTATGGAGGGATGTGCTCTAGTGAGAAAGACCACAGGGAACAGAAAGCATTTCATACCCATTATAGTTATGTGAGCAGTTCCTGGAAGGCAAAGAAGAGCCAAGTTGAAGAGTGACAGCATCAGACCCAGTAAAGCGAGAGGTATGCGATTAAGGGGACATGTGCTACGACTGTCTAGCTGACAGTCACACAACCACCGAATTCCACACAGAAGCAAGCCCCTCCCTGCTACCCTGTGATTCTGTGAGGAAGTGGGGCTTACTTGGGAGAAGAAAGAAGGCAAAAGATACTCTGGAGATCACGTGAAGCCTTAATCACCCAGTGAAAATGGAAAAGACTCCAGTCTTTCTGCTCCACCACAGAATCAGAAAGACAGCTGACCAACATGTATTCTTAGTTTAAATGATTCTGCCTATCATTTGTCGAGGCTCAAGGAGAACGGCAGCCAGATGTTGCTGCAGCTGCGGGGTTGATCAAATGCAGGTGCATCATACATGCCAGCTAATTTGCATACAAAGGCTTGAGATCTAAAGATGTTAACCTATAAGTTCTCAATTTTTCTTCCCCTGGGATCTTCTGGAAGGAGTTATTTTTGTCAGTAGACAATATTTGTAAGACGTGGATCTTGCTAGTTTTGACGTATACTTGTATGGACAGCCTGAGCCTGTTTCGAGGGACTCCCAGGGCATCCTGAGAGAATGGGGCCCGAGTTCGTCACCAAAGATTTTACCTTCGTCTTCAGACACATCCAGGATCTCATCCACCGTCTCAGGGTAGCTCATCCGGTGTTTGTCACTGACTAACTGAAAGGAGAAAAGGCAGGGGTTCGAACCCACCCTACCTTCAAGCCCAGCTACTGCCCCAAACGAGCAGCCAAAGCTGATGCCGGGCAGGTACCATAGACAGGATGATGCCAGATCTCAGACTTGCCGCCATTACCAATCTCACCCCTTCCTCAAGCCTCATCCACCTCTTTGGACACTAGGTGGCAGTATAGCCCCACTTGCAGCTGCAGCGCCTACCAGGTGGGAAACTTTGGATTTGGGTAGTAATCCTCAGGGCCCATGGCTGCAGCTCAGGTGGCAGGGGTGCCTCGGGGAAGGGGGCTAACGTACCACGACGCCGGTTTCATCCGTGACCACCTTGAGCACGTCGGTTACAGAGATATAGCCCAAACGTTTGGCTATTGCCAGAGGTGTGGTTCCGTTCTAGGACAAACAGGACAAAGCACAAGCGGACACGGACTCAGAGGGGGAGATTCTGTCTGTTGCACAGAGACCAGGTATGCTTGGAACCTTCAGAGGTGCCCAAGAGGACAGAGACAGACTGGGCCTTGGAGCTAAGACGATCCGTGTACAAGGACGTGATCCCAAAGATGGAACAAGGCAGGAAGAAGATCAGGACACACTGGAGGCCCTCAGGGTTAAGCATTGTTCTGACAGGGGAATGAGGCTTTGCACCCCCTCCCCTACTAAGGAAGCCCCCATAAGCCAGCCTGCTCTTTCCTCAGAACTCCCCCAAGCTCTTTCCTCAGGTGTCAGTGACTGAGTGTCATGACAGCTAAAAGCAATCCTGAACTTCTTAGTTAACTAATTAGAGCAGTTGGAATCCACAACTTTCCGGAATGGCATAGGGACACATTTTATACTTTGATTTAAAGAGAAAGCGTTTAGTGAAAATTTTATGGTGTTGAAGCTTTCGTTCTCTTTGAAGTTCTTCTCTGCTTGCAGGATGTGCTGGGCTCCACATGGCTACAGCCCATCTGCAAACACACCTACAGGCAAGGGTCCACAGCTTTTCAAATTGGAAAGAGCCTTGCAGATAATCCTACAAACCTCACAGCCAAGATGGGAAATTTATCCTGGGCCACAATCGCCAGGGGTGCCTTTGAGGACCAAAGCACTTAAGTTTGTCCACTTGAGCCATACTGAACGTAGCTTCAAACACACCAAGTGTGTCCGCAGAAACAGTTACAAGCCAGAGGAGAGGAGGCAGGTGTTGGGCAAGACACTCTACAGTCACCAAAAAGAGAACCTTACTTATTCCAGTGTCTAAGGCCTGGAGTGCACACACAAGGCAGATACATCATATGGTGCACAGCTCTGTCCACACTCCAGGGTGTCAGTAACATTGTACGAAGTTAGGGATGCCCCCCCCAATGCTGTCTGACATGGGACCACGTGGGCACTCACCGAGCTGACCTCATTTGGAGAAGCACCACTCTTCAGGAGCAATGTTACAATGTCTGTGTGTCCTTGCTGAGCTGCTTGGTGCAAGGGGCTGTATCCTAGCTATGAAGTGAGGCAGACATTTGGCACGATCAGTTAACTGTTGGGGGTGGGTGAGAACTGCATACAAACTTTGAGTCCATCTACTAAGTCCCCCCACCCCCCACTCTCATTTCTCTCTTTAGGCTCAAAGCTCAGGACTGAGACAGGGCTTGGGATGGCTCTGGCTCCCTCCTAAGTAAGTGCCTAGGGGCTGTCAGCCTGGGAGGTGGGTGTAAGGTAACCCCTCCCACCCCGTACCTTGGTCTTGGCATTGACATCTGCTTGGTGCTGTAGCAAAAACTTCACCAGCTTGATGTTTCCGTAGTGACTGGCCACGTGGAGTGGGGTGTAACCCATCTGAAAGGCAAGCAATGAGCATGGGTGGCAAGGCACCATCAGAGCCACGCTTAGATGGAGTCCGGCAGCTTAACGAGGGGAAGGAAGCCAGGAGGAAGGACGAGGGCATAGCTCTGATGCTGGTTAGAGAAGGGACAGGATTTGGTGTCAGACGAGTGAAGGCTGACGTCAGCCTGGAAGAGATGGCAAGGCAGAAAACTGCTAGCCCTTGGAGATGAGCGAGGACAGCTTATATGTAGCAGAGAGAGGACAGGGTGGGGACCTATGTCTGTGGCAATGCTTAGGAAGGCACAGGGTGGGGGGGGGAGTGGGGGAGGGGGAGAAGGGGAGGACTGGAGAGTGCTGCACCAGAATCCAAGAAGCAGGTTTTCGGTTTTTTTGTTTTTGTTTTTGTTTTTTTAGAAGGAGTGGGTAACGAGCTCGCTTGTGCTGAAAGGAGTGCTGGAAGGACAGACAGCCATGCACTGCTGTGCTGATGTTCATAACAGCAGGCTCATCTCTTCTACTCGGAGGGGGTGGAGCTGCACGGTAAGCATCCAGATGCTGCCTGAGTTTCTACAGTTTCTAAGAACGGACTGTGGCCTAAAGTGATGGGGCCACGGGAATTCGTATGACCGTGGACTGCAGTGCTAATTTCCCGAGAATCCATCCTATCGAGTTTCATTTGTTTATCCTTGGTGGGGATGGACAACACCCAGGGTGTTGCACATGGCTAGGCAAACGCTCTACCCTGGGTTACATCTTTGTCCTTAAGGCAGGTTTGCAAAAAAGAAACCAGCGCTCCTCTTCCATGCAGTTCCTTATTCCACCAGCTGGAGGTGCTCTGTTCACCCTCTGGACTGGGCAGCTTCTTAATCTAGAAGTCACACTTTGCAACTCCTCTTACACCACAACACAGGGCTCTTTGCCACAAAGAGCTTGAGAGAAAGTCAAACTCCACTCCGTGCAATCTTGCTATAAAGGGGGCTGTACTTCCAAGCGACTAAGAGGAATCCTGGCTTCTCTCACCTGTGTCCCACACATGTGAGACATGACTTAGCGTCGCGTGCAAATACCCCTTACAGATTCTTATGATGAACTCAAAGGCCTAGCAAACTTTTAAAAATTCCAGTTATCAAGAGTGACCACAAACACTGGTTGTTCCAGACTCCTTAACAGTCTTAGGAAGAGGCAGAAAAGTGTTGATCCTCAGGGTTTTGTCTCCACTGAGGAGACAACTGCCAAGATGTGAGGGTGTGCCCCTGTGATGTTCTAAGGTGTACAAGGTTCTAAGGTTCTATGAGGGTACAGCTAGGTGGATGGTGACGGAGCAGGCAGCTAAGGGAGGGAGCCTTTACAGATGCAGGTCTGGGGTTGCCCGCCTTACCCGGGTGGTAGCATCCACTGTGACATGATGTTTGATCAGCACGTCTGCCACTGGAACGTGGCCTTCTTGTGCTACCAGGTGGAGAGGGGTGAGTCCACTCTAAAAAGAAACAGATGTGTATCAGCTTTGAGCCAAGGAAGAACTCCAGGCTATAATGACAAAACTGTGAGGCTTGAAACACCCAAGCCTATGCAGTCCCAAACTAGCTGGTTATTTGGCAAAAACTTTTTCTTATCCTGGGCCTCCATGCCCTTGCCTGGATGTCAGGTGACTAACCTAGGAAGGGTCACACAGTTTTTTCTGTTCATGGCCAGACTGCTATGATATGAACGATCTTTGCCAACCCTGGTGACAGACAGTTCTAACCAACACGGAAACCACTGGGCATGGCTGAGTTCCAGTAAAGCTTTATGGCATAAGCAGCGGGCTGGGGTTGTCCCATAGACAATTAGCATAACGAAGCCTTTCAATTGTAGCCATCGTTACTTCCATGGTAAACTTCTGTGCCTTGGTTTCCTGGTCTAAAAGATGGAGGCTAACCCTGACTAGCTCAAGGGCGGAGTGGGAGCATCTGAGAAAGCACCACCCATGTGCAGTCATGCTAGAACTTCTGAAAACATGCCTTACCACTGCCCCGCACCCCAAAGCACTGTAAGTAGGGGTGGGCCACACAGGGAGGGCAAGGACCACATTCTTGGGCTGTCACAGGCATTGACTACTGTGTGGGGGCTTGTACAAACACCGCTGTGAAAGTCTGTTTCACTTTATTCCCTGTTGAATACGCACGCCCAACCCCAGTTCCCATCAAATGATTCCCTTTGCTTCCGTGCTTCCTCAGGCTGCCAAGCTCCGAATCCTGCCTCTAATCTGTTAGTTTGTGTTTTGTAATTGGTGAATTGAAATCATTAATACTGAGAGTTACAAATGAGCAGTGCTTATCAATCCCTGTTATTTTGTTGTTATGGCATGGGTTTCCCCACCCTGCTTTTTTGATATGCTGGTCAGGGATAATTTATCCCTTGTATTTTCTTCAGTGTGTTTAACCCGCAAGAATTGTCAGGCTACAAAATGGGAAAAGATTTTTTACCAATAATACATCTGATTGAGGGTTAATATCTAAAATGTATAAAGAACTAAAAAAAAAAACCTTAGCATTAAGAAAACAAATAACCCAATTAAAATAACCCACAAAGACAAAACATGAATGTCCGAGAAACACTTAGGGTTATAAGGGTTCAATACCCGTATCAATCAGGGAATGAAAATCAAAACTACACCTGTCAGAATGGCCAAGATCAATAAAACAAATGGCAGCTCATGCTGGCCAGGATGTGAGGTAAGGGGTACACTCATCCATTGCTTCCGGGAGTGCAAACTTGTACAGCCACTGTGGAAATCAGTGTGGCAGCTCCTCGGGAGCTGGGAGCAGGACCTACTCCAAAATGCAGGCATGCTACTCTTGGGACTAAGCCTGAGAACTCTTCTTCCTATTATAGAGGAGCCATGTTCATTGCTGCTCTACTCAAAATAGGCAGAAACTGGAAACAGCTTAGACATCCAAAGAGATGAGTGCCTAATGAAAATGTGGTATGTAGACACAGCGGAATATTGTTCAGCTGTTTTTTAAAAAAAATTAAATCATTAGGGCTGGAGAGATGGCTCAGCAGTTGAGGGCACTGACTGCTCTTCCAGATGACTGGGTTCAAATCCCAGCACCCGTGTCTGTAACTCCAAGATCTGACACTCTCACACAGACACACGTGTAGGCAAAACACCAATGCACATAAAAAGAAAATAAACAAATCATTTCTTAAAAATTAAATCATGACATACACAGGTAAATGGATAAAGTTTGGGGGGGGGGGAAATATCCTGAATGGAGTAACTCAGACCACGGAGGACAAATACGGTATGTATTCTCTTGTATGAGCACATTGGCTTTTAAGCCTGCGATTGTCATTTTACATGCCATACAACCACAGTGGTCAGGTAGAGAGGGAGGAACTGGGGAGAGGGGATACCCCAAGGAAGGGGAAACAGAACAAATAGTTATAAAGAGACTGGGGTGGGAGGATTAAACAGAGATGGGGAGGGAGGTGTGTGACAAGGGAGGGAATACAGGAAGGGACAACTGACACTAACTGTACTTGAAGAGTTGGTCACATGGAAACCTACTGCAGTAAAAGCTTCTTAAAATATACACACGCATAAGAGAAATCTAAATGAAGTCACCGGGCGGTGGAGGAGTCAAAGCCCCAACTTGACACCTTTCACCACCAAGTGAACCCTCCAGTGCCGGGGATGGGCTAACCCTAGTGAGCTGTTGGCCAAGGCAGCTCGATGCAAACCCCCAAACAACTCAGGCTGTAGCCAAAGCTATCGGTTTCCCTTTGCAAACTAACAGTAAGGTCCTATTGCTGAAGGCCACACCTACATATCTCATAGACTACGAAGTCAAGCTGGTGCCTAACTATAGCCTTCACCTCTACTGACTGGCTGGTATTCACAGGACTGGGAGGTACTCTGCATGCAGCCAGAAGAGCAAGATAACCAACCATGCTACAGACCCCGTGATTTATGGTGACGACCGGCCTGCCTGAAATGCTGCCTTAATAGCGGCACAAATGTCATGGGACTGACCAACCACTTTTTGGTTAGATTTAAGGCTCACTTCATGAGATGGAACTCATGCCTGACACTTCTTGGGTGGTCAAGAACCCAAGTCTAGGTAGGTCACGGGCCTAAGGAAAACAAAAGCTTTGTTCTGCTAAGGAAACACAGCAATAAAATGACTCCTAATGACTTTGTGTTTTACTCATAGAGTGGTGCCTTGCACAGCCATCATCAAAGAAGCTTCCTCCTTCAGCAGAGAGGAGTGAAAACAGAGACCCACACCTGGACAATGTGCAGAGAGCAAGAGACTTGGGAACGCCCAGTCCTAAATGGGATGTCTTCGTGGAGCCCCTCCCCTAGGGCTCAGGGAACCCCGTGGAAGAGGATGCTAATAGACAGGAGTCAGAGGGGATGGGTGACACCTAGGAAAACATGTGGTCCACCACAGGAAGTAGATATTCAGCTCCAAATTGTGCAAAGTACTCCTGAGCATAGATGCTGGCCTACATTGGGGCAAATACACTTTGGGTTTCCATGGAGGTCTCTTTGTAGATCCTCAAAGGAGTATAGAAAGGCACTGTCACTCAGGAAGGTATAAAGGCTCGGGGCTCACTGCCTTATGAGCCAGCTGAGAATTCAGAATGACACTGAGGTGAAACTTGCACAGGGCTGTTATCAGAGTCCCACCCACACATCTCATGCAGAACACTGGCAAGTAGGTGCTTAGCACATAAGCTGACCCCTACACTATCAGGGAAACTCAGAAGGGCCTACCTTGTTCCCCAGGTTGACGTTGGCTTGCTTTGACAGGAGAAGAGTGACCATTTCTGTGTGGCCCTCTTGAGCAGCCAGGTGAAGCGGGGTCACTCCTTGTACAGACTCCGCATTCGCTGACCCTCCATACTGCAGCAGGCTGCGGGCCACCTCTATCTGGTTCTGCTTGGCAGCAATGTGCAAAGGAGTGTAGCCATTCTGAAACGGAAGAAGGTACCCGAGCCCTGTGACCCAAGGTCATGGCAGGAGAGCACAAGAGAGGGCTGGCCTGGCTCGTCCTCTGAGCAAGGCTGTGGTCTTCAAGGAAAACGTGTTAAATGAAACAAATAGATAAAGTGCTGGGTCTGGATCTGGAGCTGCAGGCTCCCAGAGCTGGCCGAGCTCTGCACCCTCCTCACCATCTGTCAGTGTGATCTTTCTCAGATGAGTTGCTGGGCAGGTAGCACCGTGGCCAAGCAGGATTCAGATTCCAACTTGAAGGTAAGGTAGACAAGAGTTAAAGTTCCCCATCTCTCCCTCCTGGCAGGAAGGACTCAGGAGAGAAGCAGGGAACACATCTGTAATCCCAGAGACTGAGGCAGGATGAGCCTAAAGCCAGCCAGTGCCACGTAGTGAGACAATGTCTCAAAAAAAAGACTAGTTCTTGAGAAGCTAACATTTCCTCTTAAGTATGCATTACTGTTCTTTTCTTTCCTTAAAAAAAAAAAAGATCTATTTATTATGTGTACAGCTTTCTGCCTGCATGTGTGCCTGTGTGCCAGAAGAGGGCACCAGATCTCATTATAGATAGTTAGGAGCCACCATGTAGTTGCTGGGAATTGAACTCAGGATCTCTGGAAGAGCAGCTAGTGCTCTTAACCTCTGAGCCATCTCTCCAGCCCCCTCCCCTTATTTTCATTTTTCAAGACAAGATTTCTCTGCGTAGCCCTGTCTGGAACTCACTTTGCAGGCCAGGCTGGCCTCAAACTCAGAGATCACTTGCCTCTGTGCTGGGATTGAAAGTGTGCGCCACCACTGTCTTAAAGAACATTAACAGTAGGGGAAACATCTGCTTTGTTTATTTCTTAAAAAAAAATACTGGGTGGATAAAATGTAGTTATGTACTTGCAAGGAAGCGCTTTATAGAAGTAAGGCGTGAGAACAGGGCCGTCCTGTGTGATGGCTTTGCCATATACTGCTGGGCAAGACAGGACGGCAAGTGTTGACCAAACCAGTTAACCATGCCAGCTGTATTAGGGTCTCACCATGTAGTCCAAGCTGGCCTGGAGTTACAATATAACTCAGGGAGACCTCAAACTTGAGGCATTCTCCTGCCTTAGACTCTAAAGTGCTGGAAATATAGGTGTTAAACTACCACTCCAAACTTTAGATTTCATTTATTTATGTCATTTTGGTAGCAAAACATTGTCAGTGGTTGGGTTTCTAGTGTAAGTAAGTTCCTCATCCTACTGCAGAGAGGTGACAGGTGGGCCAGTTGGTCACCTTGTTGGAAACTGTTTCTATGACCTTACTGGAGTGTTACCCCCAACCACTTATAAGGAAGGCGGGTACCACTGCCCTAGCTTGTGATAAAACTACTCTGAGGTTTTACCCAATATTACTCAATGAACAGCTGACCCTGTAGGTACTGTTGGCTTCCTGAACTGTGGTGTGTGCATCACACTTGAGACCTTGTTCAGTGCAGAACCGGATCCAGAAGGTGGTCTGGGTTCCTAAGCAGTCCCCAGGTGATGCTGAGGCTGCTGGTCCACGAACCACTTTGAGTAGCCGAGCCCTGGAATATATTCAGAGCGGAGGAGTGCCAAGCCAGCGGACTTCTAGGGCAGGATCCATGACCTCCTGGACCTATGCCTACCTAGCCTACACAGCAGACAGTTACTGTGTGTCTCCAGACAAATGCTTTACCACACTGACCTGCATTCCTCAAAGTGTCCTTGAACTGTCACTTGCCACCCACTGTCTTACTGAGAGTCCACCAACATTTCTGGTTGAGATCTCAGAGTGAATCAGGAGCAAGCAAGGTTTATTGAAGCTTTTTTTTTTTTTAAATGCCCAAGGCACAGTCATTGGATGTACCACCAGCAATCCCAGGTCACTTGGGCTGCTATGGGTATCTAACACACTGGCATGAGCAGACTCTGATTTGTCTGGGGCAAGCTTGCCCTGGAGACGGCTAAACTTTCCAGGTCACCTTAGGTCAAAATGGAAGGTATGAGTCACTGACCATCTCAGAGCATGGACCAACCCACCAGAGTGTCCCCCAAACCAGGACAAAAGGAATGATGACCTTTTGTGGGTGACAAGGAGAAATGACAATTAGGTCAGAGAACCGGGAGAGGCCAGACAGGGCTATACGCCAGTAAAGGGTAAAAAGCTCCTTTCCCTAAGGAAGTAAGAGTAGGGAGGGCTGTTCTCAGGAGGAAGTCTGTTAGCATCAGACCAAGAAGGGGAGAGTTTGGTTTGGGTGCAAAGGGATTTGCTGTGAAATTCTACAAAATTGCCAGACTACTTTGGAAACTATTTTTTGCCATGGAAACAAACCCCATCTGTGCAGGCTTTGGGCTGCCTTTCTTTCTCTTTAAATATCATGAACCTGGCTCCAGCTCCTTTTATATAAGTGGGAATGAGGAGGAGGAGGAGGAGGAGGAGGGGAGTCCGGCTTTTTATTTTTAGAAGCAGGAGTAAGTCAACATCTTAGCCGGCTGTGTGCTGCCTCTGCACAATGACGTAGGGCTCGCTAGCACAGGAGGCAGGAGTAGGGCCGGAGCCTGAGGAAGACAAGGGCTTCCTGAGACGTGCTGTGTTGGCAGGAGACAGGATGCTGTGAGTTGAGGTGAGGTTCTACCGAGCAGGGAAAACAAAGGGCGTCTCTTCCCCATTGGTGAAACTGGCTAGTGTCTGTTGAAGTGCACAGTGTCCCATTGCATGACTTGCTCCTTGGTGGGCAGCACTGAGACCCCTGCTACTGTGTGACTGAGCACTGCCATAAATCATTCTCAGGCTGACTGCCCCCCCCCGCCCCTCCCCCACATCACAAGGCAGAGCTCCTGGTGCAGGGACCATGGGTGTCTCTTCTGTGCTGGCCACGACTTTCTCTTCCTGGCCACCAGTCTCATGGTGTTCTACTGCCTCTCACAGATACAAACCCCACTCTTCCCTAGGGGTAGTCTGGTCCCCAAAAGACTCCTCTGTCCTCTGGCTTTTGTTTTTTAAATTCTCCTTCCCTGGTCTCTTGAGGATCATGGAGTCCTATACTTGGCAACACGTTTAATAAGCCAGGTGTGCAACCCATGCAGAGTATATGGGTGTGAAAGCCCTCATCGCAATGTCTATATTCAAAAATAGAACAGACTAGGGTGACCCTCACATTGCTTCAAGGTCCAGATAGCCCTAGGCATACCCACTGCACCCAACACCAGAACGCTTGGAAAGCTGGCTACAGATGAGACATCCCAGGGGCCACAGCCCCACTAAGTGACGTCCCTGAGAACAAGACCTGTGGCTCTGGAAGAGTCTCACGCACCAGACCTTTGACCATCACTGCTTACAAAGTACAGGCGGCATATAGCCAGTGGGGTAGCTGACGTGTGGGGTGTAAATTGATTTCCACTGTGGTGAAGGGCCTTCTGACTGAAAGTGTTGCCCACTGAAGATGAGAACACACAACGAGCCCTCAGATAGCATCAGTGATCCTGCAGCTGGCATTTGTGAAGGTGTGTTGACATGTCTGTGTTTACAGAGTCAAACACGAAACCTCTGAGGTTGCTTAAGACCAGCGGTTCTCAGCCTTTGAGAGTTGGACGGCCCTTTCACGGGGGCTGCATATCAGATATCCTGCATATCAGGCCTTTACATTACAATTCATAACAGTGACAAAATTGTTGTTATGAAGTAGCAATGAAAAGTATTTTATGGTTGGGGGGATCACTACAACATGAAGAATAATACACAATACACAATACACTATAATACACATATTTTGAAAGGTCGCAGCTTTAGGAAAGTTGAGAAGCACAACTTTAGACAAGAGCTGGTCCAGGGGTCTTACCCAGGCAGGGCTGTGCGGGGAGCCACCTCGGGGAAGGAGGAGCTTGACGATGTCCAAGTTGTTGTGATGGACGGCCACATGCAGGGGGGTCAAGCCATTCTGCAGAGTGACAAAGCAGAGGGGAAATGAACAGCTTCGCCTCTGTGAGGCATCATTTAGGCAACCGGATCCACTCTTCAATCCATGACCCTTTTTCCCCAGGTAAGTACCCACCCAACACTGGGCTGGGGGACATAGTTCAGTGATAGAGACTTCGGCCAGCATGCGCAAGCCCCAGATTTCATTCCATCACAATGAAATCTAGGAAAACAAATCTTTTATTTAAGGCTAGGGGTATAGCTCAGTAGAGAGCTCACCTAGCACACTCTAGTGCTGGGTCCTATCATCAATACTGTGGGGGAAAAAAATCTGCCCAAAGCCAGTCTTGAAGGAGAGCCACTGAAAGGCAGTTCCAGCAGGGTGTAGTACCCTTCTTCATCCCCAGGGTGGGGTGGGGGTGGGGAAGTGAGCCACAACATCATCACACTTGTTTGGAGTAGGTACCAAGTCCTTCCAAGGCTTTTGTCAGGATTACTTTCTCCAAAGACCATTCTCAATGGAAGGCTGTCCATGCAAGAGAGGTGATTCCCAGTGGGGAACCCTGTCCTCTCTCGCTTCCTCTAACCCAAGAGGAAAGGAAAGTTCAAGCTCACCTTTCCGGCTGCATTGGGATGTGCGTCGCGTTCTAATAGCAGCTCTGCCACTCGCACCTTCCCGTACTTAGCAGCCACGTGGAGAGGGGTAAATCCTTTCTGAGGAGAAACACAGGCCATCAGGACCGTGGGAGCCAGTGCCACTGCTCTGACAGAAGGCATGGTTAGGGCTTCTACCTTAACTAGCATGGGAATGCCAACGGGACAGAAAGACCTGAGTATTTTGATCCTCGCAAGTGGCTACAAGCCTCGAAGTACCTGCTGGTACTCTAACATGAAAAGTAAGAGAAAGCTGCCTCTGATGTTGTCAAATGGTTGTTGACTCAGAGAGGCAGGGGGTGTGTCTTTTGGCTGTTTTGTTATTGTTCCTTTAAAGATAATCTTAATATGTGGTCCAGGCTGGCCTTGAACTCCAGATCCCTTCGCTTCATGTTCTGAAGTATTGGGACCACGGGCGTGTGTCACTGTGTCCATCACAATCTTACCTAGTTAGCCAGTTTTTGTTTGCATCTCCGGAGAGTGAACTGGGGCCTTGTACATACCAGGCAAGCACTCCTCTACCAAGCTACTTCCCAGTCCTGGAGCCCTTTGATCCTTTCAGTATCTCAGGAGCCTGTCAGATTGGACTACAGCAAATGCCTAGCAATTTAACTATGGTAGGAGAAGCAGAAAGCCTGGGTAGGAGCAGAGCCCGACAGTGCCCTTTATGGGGAAGGAGATGACACAATGGGCCTACAGTGTCTCACGACCACAAAAAAGGTTAGAGGGGGGATCCCCTCAGAGCCTCAGGCCCAGCCTACTGCTTCTTAAAAGAACAATATATATATATCCCGTCTCCGCTTTCCAGGTGCTGTGGTCACTGGGTCAGGTGTTCGGCCACTAAACCTTGGCAGCCTGTTACTTTCTGAGAACTGGAACAGTACCTTGGTCATGCAGGCTTGCGATGCCTCCTTCTCCAGCAGGGCCAGGGCTGTGTCTACATGGCCCTCGCGGGCTGCGGTGTGCAGGGACGTGTGGCCAGCAGTGGTAGCCAGGTTGGGGCTGGCACCGTTCTCCAGCAGAAGCTTCACCATGCTCGTGTGGCCAATGCGAGCGGCACAGTGAAGCGGCGTCTGGTCGTCCTGGAGTCCAGGGTGGAAGCACAGAACTGGAAATGTTAACCTTCCCAAGCCCAGCTCACTGGGAGGTGAGGCCAGCGAGTGCAAGTGACTCAGGAATGGACCAGGCAGTGGTGGCACATGCCTTTAATCCCAGCACTTGGGAGGCAGAGGCAGGCAGATCTCCGTGAGTTCGAGGCCAGCCTGGTCTACAAAGCGAGTCCAGGACAGCCAAAGCTACACAGAGAAACACTGTCTCGAAAAAACAAAAATAAACAAACAAAAAAACCACCGGAGATCTCTTCCAGTCTCTGAGTTACAGAAACTAATATACACTGCTTTGTTCAATCCTTACAACTCACTAGCCTCATGGTTACGGCTACTTAATTGCCCAAGGCTTCAGTTCCCCCAATTGTAAGTAGGAACTGTAACACTAGGGTTCACACCAAGCAGCTGACAGACAGCAAGGGGTCACAGTATCAGGACAGAAAAGATACTCAGTAAACCAACTGCTATTTCCACAAGCCCCAGCTGCCAGCCTCTTTCCGCCTGGTATGCCTGTTTGAACTCTACTCTGGTGTTCTCTGCCGCCAGCAGTCACGGGGATCCAGATCACTAAAATGGGGAAAGATAGCCATTTATCCCACTCTCCTCCAACTTCCAGCGGCAGCTCGTGATGCAGGGCCTCCATGGATGAGGTATCTATCTGTTACCGGGCTCCAGCAGAGGAGCTCAAAAGAGCTTGTCACCCACAGAGGCCTGTTGCCACATGGCCTGTCAGCTTGCAGACTTGGGAGCCAATAGCACGGTTTAATTCATCATCAAATATACAACAGAGGATTCCCCCCCCCGCCCCCCCCACCCCCCTGTTTAGCTCAGGTGATGCCTGGCTGATTTTCACTGGCGACACCATCTTGCCAACTTCCTTCCTCCAGTCACATCTACTTACTGGCCCAGGAAACTCTGCCTGCTCCCTACACATTTGTCTTTGCCGCTCTGGGGAAACACTTCTCTCATACAAAAATATCTCTGCCCCTCACAAACACCAACAGAACAGAACCCGAGCTCCCAACGTGCCTCACATGGGAGTGTCAATGACTGTGAACCCCTGGCTCTCGGGGAGAATGGTTTCCTTTCATCAGGTCTGAGTGACCTGCTTCCCAGACCCTCCCTTCCCTGCCTCCAGAACTCACCTTGGCCTTGGCATTAACTTTGGCTTTGCTCTGGAGCAAGTATTTGGCCACTTCTGTATGCCCTGCTCGGGCTGCCATGTGCAACGGGGTCTCTACCTTCTGCAAAATAACAAGATTATTGGACTGTTATGGCATGCTGGGGTCGCGAACGGATGCCCGCTGAGCTCAGCTTGCCGCCTGGGCCCGGTAGGGTTTTGTCCAAGAGCTGGAGTCGCCCAGGAAGTCATTGTTTCTGTCTTTCTCCCCTTCTCTCAGTATTCTAGGTATACATATGTGAAAGCAAACCTTGGAGCTAATGAATATGCAAACGGGTGAATGTATTTCCAGACTGCACTTATAGAAGTTCCCAAATAAAGCTCCAAAGATGTACAGACGTGTGACAAATTTAACTGGGAGAGCATCCATAGCGAGGAATGTTCGCCCCACGTGGACCTGACGCCTCTGCTATCCTGAGACTCCCGTTTCCGTGGGCAGAGAAAACAGGGACCTCCTTCTGCAGCTTCGCTCCAAAGCCAAGAGCCCTCCCCGTCTTCAGGAACTTACCACATTGGAGACATTGGGCGATGCCTCCCGCTGCAACAAGTTCTTCACAATAGGCAGGTGTCCCATGAAGGAGGCCACGTGGAGAGGCGTCAGGCCAGACTAGAAGAGACAGAGTGGCATATGCTAATTGGGAGCCTTCCCCACAGAGAGGAGCAAGTCACAATATCGGGGAAGCTCCAGGAATGGCTACCCGAGAAAACAGACTTTTAAACCAGGTGGACTTGTCCTTAGGAAAATGGCCACACCACTTTACGGTTCAAGCAATTGTTTCCCATCTTGAAAAGTCCTCTTGTCTGTGGGTCGTCTTGATCCAGCCCTTATGGGAAATGCTGACATATACATGCACACGTGCTCATTCGTGTACACATGCACACCTGCAGCCACACACAGCTGTGGCTACGCCAGGCCACAGAGAGGGGCCCAGGGCTGAAGGCACACACGCCTGCGCTTTCTCCTACCTCAGTGACTGCATCAATGGAGGCCCCCGTCTTCAGCAGCAGCTCCATGACACGGATGTGGTTCTTCTTGCAGGCGATGTGTAAGGGGGTAAAACCATTCTGTAGCCCACACAAAGCATACAGTTGAGGAACTCAGACTGCTGCCAAATCACTGCCTTTTGACTTAGAGGGAACCCCCTCCCGGCCCCCCAGCAAGGGCCCATAGACCAAGGGATGGACCATGTCTGTTCAGGAACAGACAACAGACAGGTGACCCCCTCTCTACAATCAAGCACATTTCTGAACGTGGTGTTTTGAAACAGGTTTGTTTTTTCTTTTTAATTCTACCATATTTCTGGATACACTAAAAGAGTACATTTTGGAGGCAAACTGCTTTCTTTCTGTTGGACAGTGAGTGGAGTGAATTCTGCTCCTCGGCGTGTTACACTGGCACACCCCTCCACAGGGACAGAGTTTTGTGTGTCTGTCTGCCTCTCCTGGACTTCACAGGATAGTGTTTCTCAAACAAGGTCAGTTATTTAACAAGGTGGCGGGGATGGAAGTAGAGTTGTAGCCATATCTTTGCTGTCACAGGTAGGGGAGCAGGGCTGCTAGGATTTAGTGGCATCAGAGATGGTGCCAAACATTCTACAACAGTCAGGGCAGCACATCCTAACCCCGATGCCAGGACAGCCCCAAACTCGGGAAGCTTCAGTGACCCTAGAGTCTGCTCTCTGCTCAGTCAGTGCAAGTAGGTTTGAAGAACCAAACGGTCTATCTTTTGCCTCTGGAGGGTACCTGGGCCTCCAGTTCTCCGCTGAGAATGGGCAGGTATGAGGCCGGGATCCTGGACATGCTCTGTGGACCATGAGCCACCTTAGTGGCCTCTGGCCTGGGGAGGAGGGTGAGGAGCACATCCATGGGAGGACTCTACCTTAGGCCTGAACTTGTTGCCTCCCAGGGCTGTGGCCACATCCCCTTTAAAAGGAGAGGTACCTAGTTCAAGCCAATGCATCCTCACCCCAAAGCAGGCTGAAGGCCAGGCCTGCTTCTCAGATGTTACTGCCTCTCCGCTCTGAGTCTGGCTGGTGCCCCTGAACCCACATGGTATGACATAAAACACCACTTCCAGTGTAATATCTCCTGGGCACAAACCCACAATGGACCTCAGCCTGTTGGTAAGGCTACGGCCACAAGTGCAGGAGGCCACACTCAGCTGGATATGGATTGCAGCATAGAAACTCACATGCCCTGTGTGCACTTGCTTAAGGTTCCGCCCCTTGCAGCATCCGTGCAGCTCTCCCCCCACCCACCCACCCCCTGCCCCAATTCCCTCGCCTCAGCAGCCACACCCCTACAGTAGCCGCCTCTCACCAGGGCTCTGGAGTTCGGCTTGGCCCCTTTATCCAAAAGAACTTTAGCCACCCTATGGTGGCCACAGTGGGCTGCCACGTGGAGAGGAGTCAGGTGATCCAAGGTGATGTCATCTATCTCTGCGTTGTATTGCAATAGAAGTCGGACACAGTCGAGATGGTCTCCCTGAGCTGCCATGTGGATTGGGGACAAGCCATTCTGGAGGAAGAGGAATAAAGCAACGGCATCGCTTCAGTTAAGGGCAGTGATGGCAGTGCCACGCCCTCCTCCTTGTCTACCCGGATCTTTGGTGTGGATCCCAACCGAGCTTGGCTCTGATGAAAATGTCCTCTTCCCACCTCACCGAATCCTCAAGCCCTACCAGCTAGCCCCACATCTTCCTCGAAGCCTTCTCTGACCACCTTGGAGTCCCCTGGGCTTTGCTGGTCTGTTCTGTTCACTCAGTCTGACCTGGTTTTCTCTTTTGCAAATCATCTACTTTTCAGTCGCCATCTTGGGCTTGTCTTTTCTCCTATGTCCTGAGCTGCTAAGGCTCATGCTTCCCAAATGGTCACAGAGCCCAATAAATGCATGCAACCTGTGTGGTGGGCATTCAGTGATGCGTCTTTGAGTGGATAAAGGACAACAAGCAGGTCTTAGATCTCTCTAAAAATTTTGATTGGAAAACATTCACTTTATTTATTGTGTATATCTCTGGGGTGGTGGGTATGCAGGTCTGTACCATGGTGTACGTGTGGAAGTCAGAGGACAGCTTGCTGGAGTCGGTGCTCTCTTTCTACCACGTGAGTCCTGGTAAGTGAATTCAGGTTGTAAGACTTGGTGGCAAGAACCCTCACCCCACGGATCTACCTCACTAGCCTGGACATATTTTGTTTGCTTTTGTTTTGTTTTGTTTTTGTTATTGCGTGCATGAATCCCTGCGTGTGTGTGTGTGTGTGTGTGTGTGTGTGTGTGTGTGTGTGTGTGTGTGCGAGTGCACACACATGTGTGTTGTATATGTATATGTATGTGTCTATATGTGTATGCACAGACTGATGCTGGTGTCCACAGATGCCAGAAGAGGCCAGAAGAGGGCGCTGGATTCACTGAAGCTGTGCTTACAGGAGGTTGTAAGCCACCGGATGTGGGTGCTGGAAACTGATCCTGGGTCCTGTGTGAGAACAGCAGGTGTTCTTAAGCACAGTGTCATCTCTCTAGCCCATCAACAAAATTTTATGGAACACAGCCACTTGTCTGCATATTGTCTATGCATAGTTTTCCGCATATTGTCCGTGAAGTCAAACATACCTGGCTCCTTAGATAAAAACGTTGCTGACTCTTACTTATAAGGTAAGATAGTCAGCTGTGGTGGCACATGCCTGTAATCCCAGCACTCAGGGAGGCAGAGGCAGGGGGATGGCTATGAATTCGAGGCCAGCCTGGTCTGCAAAGTGAGTCCAGGACAGCCAGTGCTGTCCTGAAAAACAAAAACAAACAAACAGAGATAAGCTAAGCTAAGAAGTCTTGCCTCTAGCATGGCAGGTCCTTTGGTAGCTGCCACAGGGGCCACCATCACACTTAGAATCACTTTCTCTGGTTTTACATAAATGACTGATCCTGGGTCTGTGTTGTGATTCATATCCATTGTCAATGTGTCTGAATTTACAATTACTATAGAAACACCTGTGGTATATTTGAAGGTGTTCCTAGAAAGGTGTAAGTGAAAAGTGAAGGCCCACTGGAAAATGGGGGGGGGCACCATCCCATGGGCTCAGGTCCAGGACAAAAGGAGAAAGAGCTGAGCACCTGCCTTCACCTGTTTGCTGACTGTGGGTTTAATGTGACCCGCTGCCTCTCGCTCCTGCCGCCATGACTTCCCTGCTGTGATGGACTTATATCCAGACTGTGAGCCCCACCCTTCCTTCCTGACCTTGTCATATATTCTGTCCTGGCAACAAGGAAAGTAACTAGCACAGAAAAATTGGTACCAAGAAGTGTGCGGTTTCTACAATAAACCTGATATATAACTCCTAGGCCTTTGGAACCAGTTTGCAAGAGAAATGTAGTAGGTTTTGGAGCTTCAGGCTAGAGAAGTCCTAACGTGCTATGAATAGGGCTTAATGGACCATGTTGGTGAGAGGTTGGGAGACCAGGGCACTGAGAAGAATGAATGCGGGCAGAGATGGCCCAGCACATACGGTTTCCAAGAGGAACAGGCATCCGCTCACGTTACAGTCTGCCAACGAATGGGGCTTCTTTCTACTGTGCCCTGAGAACTAGGGTGAGGCTGAATGCAAAGGAATGGACAGATTTGTTTTGGTGGAAGAAATCTCAAAATAGGCTAGCATTCAGGCACGTCACGGTCCCTGGGCCTGCAGGGAGAGGGCACAGTAAGAGGGAGGAGAGAGGCATGGTGGTGTGGAGTCTGGCAGGGAAAGGAACACAAGTGAGTCTGAAGTTATAGATATGACTGTGGAGGGGAAAAATAGTAGATGTAACTGTTATAGAAATTAATACCATTTAAAAACATCTTGCTCTCCTCTAAGACAATAGGAAGATGATCTTATGGCAAGAGCACACCAACAACTCCATCTTTGGGAAAGCAAATGCATCTGAAAGGAGAGAGTCCCAACATAGGGTGCTGCTGAACAGGGGTTCCCTGATCACTGTTTTCTAAGGATCAGCCTGGAAGGCACACTGAGGCCAATGCGAGTGTGCTCCAGGGGGGCTAGGCTCTGACCCAGGCTGGCAGCAGAGCCTGGCAGTCTTGCCCTTGTGTCAATTGTATAGACATAATAGATTTAAGACTGAGGGGATTATAGGGTCTTGTGCCACAGTTCTGGAGATCTCTTAGGCCGATGTGAGGCAGGCTCAGAGTCTCAGCAAGCAGGCCCTGAGAAGCCATTGCGTGAAGATGGAATGATGAAGTGTCAGTTGCATTGTGGGTATTCACTGAGGAAAGCTGCAGGCACTGAGCCTCAAGAGATGGGTTATGTGTCCTATAGGCAGCGCAGCTGGAGGAGCAAGGATATGTTATCTCAACATGAACCCAGGTGTTGGTCACAGAGCTGTAGGATTCTGTGTCTGCCCTGCTGGCATCTAGTCTTGCTTTAGTCTGATCTTTCATTGCTTCTGGAAAGGACTGTTTACTCTGTGCCACGGCCTAGTGGAAGTGTGTAAATTGTTATGACTCTACAGAGATCATGGTTAAGAGACTGTCTTGAGTCTCAGAAGGGACCTGGGACTTCGCACTCCTTTAAAAAACGCTTTGGGAGCTGGAGAGATGGCTCCGCGGTTAAAAGCATGTTGATACCCAAAACCCACACGGTGGCTAATAACCATTGATAATTCTAGTCCCAAGAGATCTGACAATCTCTTCTGACCTCTGCAACCACCAGGCATGTACATCTAGGAAAAATACACATACAGTTAAATAAAAATAATTATTTAAAAGAAAAATTAAATTATATGAGGGTGTGTGTGTGCTTGTGTGCGCATGTGTGCATGTGAGTTATAGACAGTCATTGAGTTGCCTGATATGGGTGCTAGGAACGGAATTTGTGTTCCCTAAGAGAGCAAAAAACTCTCCTAATTATTGAGCCATCTCTCTAGCCCAGGACTCTGTGCTCTATACAGAGCTGGGACTACTAAAGACAGTGTGAGGATATCTAGAGACAGACTAATGCATTTAGCATTATGAGATGGAAACAAGACGTTGGGAACGAAGTGCACTGTTACTATCAGCGTTACCTGAGATGCGCCTGGGCATCAGGCTGGCAGAGGGTGGAGCAGGGACTATTAATCTCCATTATTGTCAACCCGTCTGGAGTTCGAATCTCCACAGAAACATACAGTTGTATTTATGAGGTGTTTTCCAGAAAGGTTTAAATGAGAAGGGAAGACCCACCCTGGATATGGGTGACGCCATCCCTTGGGCTGGGACCACAGAATGAATAAAGAGGAAAAAAACCAGCGGAGCACCATCTTTGTCTTTTTCCTGACTGCAGTTGCAATGTGGCCTTCCACTACTGCTGCCATGACTTCATCACCATGAAGGACCGTGTTCCCTAAAACAGTGAGCCACAGCAAACCCTCCTTCCCTTCAGTCGCACTTATAAGGTATGTTGTCATAGTGAAGAGAAAAGTCCAGCTGGCTTGGAGTGTGGGCTCCAGGATGCCATACCCAAGGAGGAACACCCACCTTGGTTTTGGCTTGGATGGGTGCCCCATGGTCCAGCAGGATCTCTGAGATTCTCACATGTCCGTTCCGAGCTGCACAGTGGAGTGGTGTCAATTCATCCTTTATGAGACAGTGAAAAACAGAAAGCCCAAAATGCAGCCACCGGTGGCTATGTGGCACAAGTCTGTCTCCAGTGCCATTCCCAGGTGTGGAAATTCTGGTACTGCCTTCAGGCTAGCTTCAGGCTCAGTTTTGACTGTCTCTTGCTGCATCCAGCTAGTACAGCAGATCACCCAGAGAGGTAGGAGGCACACTGTTCATCGAGAACCTATCACCCAGTGAGACTCAAGGGCAGAACTCACCCCATGTCCTGGCCCTGAAGGCTGCTGGCACCTACCTTGGTCCGTGTTTCTATCTGAGCCCCTCGGTCCAGCAGGAGCCTCACCATGATCACATTGCCCCTGCGGGAGGCGATGTGTAATGGTGTGATGCCATTCTGAGGAAAGAAGTGGGGGCCCCGGTCAGAACTCGGCACTTCTTTGGAAGGTAGCAGAGTACACACCGGTGACTCCCCAGACCCCGACTGCTGCACAGCAAGCAGCCCCTTTAACTGTGGCAGGCCCGTCTCACCTAAGGGAGAGTCAGGACCTGTGAGGACCTGATGGTACTGTGGTTAACTATACCCAACTGACCAAGCTCACATCCCCCAGAGCAACGCAGCAGATGGGAAGAGAGCTAGCCATCTGCAGTTACCTCCTGCCTCCTGTGTTCACCTGGAGAGCAGGCACGGGGAGTTCTTAGTTTTCTCCAGACAAAGCTGGTGGAAACTGAGAGACAGGTGACCAGTGATGATCTAGTAGGAGATCTTAATAGACATTGGGGCTCTGCCCACCCCCAGGTGTCTTTGAGGCACAGGTGGACTCCAAGGTGCTAGAGAGAGTATGTCCGAGAGAGGCAGGGGCACCCCCATTCTAGATGCTCTAAATTCAGGGCAGTGTGCAGAACCCCCGTGACGTTACCTGAGGTGTGAAGTTGACGCTGGCTCCCCTGTTGAGGAGCAGCTGGGCCACGTTAAGGTTCTCATAGTGAGCTGCGATGTGGAGGGGGGTGAATCCCGTCTGACACGACAGAGAGGGAGAACCACTTGTAACGCACCATCACCACTATCCCAGAACCAGCCCAGGGCTTGGTTGGTTTGGTTTTCGAGACGGGGTTTTCTCTGTATAGCTCTGGCTGTCCTGGAACTCACTCTGTAGACGAGGCTGGCCTCTAATTCATAGCAATCCACCTGCCTCTGCTTCCCAAGTGGTGGGATTAAAGGCATGTGCCACCGTTGCCAGGCCTGCCCAGGGTTTCTAAACATGTTAGCAGGGACCCAGGGCCTGACATAGAAAGCAGGCTTTGGTCAGTGGGAAGATGCCCTCATGGCAAGCTGTATCCAAGGCCTTAGAGCCACCTCAGAGTGTCTCCCAGTCTTTGCCTCATGGCCAAGGTAAACTATACACTGAGATCACCTCTCATGAAGAGGTTTTAGTCATCAGCGAGAAGGCCTGTGGCGCACGTGACTGCCAGCTCCGTAACGGGGTCTGTGACTCAGCTACCTGGCTGGAGAGTGCTCCACTATCTTCCTTCTCCACACCCGCAGACCACATCCAAACGGGCCCCAGGGACAGGGATGTGGTAGACTAGGTGGAAGGATGGGCAGTATGGGGAAGTCAAGCAACCTAGCTGATTGAGGGACAGCCAGTGGCCTAACTGAATAAACAGTGGCTAGGTAAAATATCAGAGAGTAGGGCATAGCCACCCACATCTCCAGGAACCCCACTTTCTATCTTCCTGCTCCTCTACAACTGGGCATGATGACTTTGTCATCCATCAAGGGCAGCAGGGAAGGAAGAGGTGACAACCCAGAGCCCCCATCTGAGGTACAGTTTCATTCTGAGGGAGGCCCACCCTGCCCTCCTAGGTGCTGATTCGGGATGCCCCAAGTAGCCAGAGCCATCCTGGCATAACTTCAGTATTCTCCAGGGACTTAAGGCTGCCCACTAAGCCCCAGGCACTGATGACACAGCTGGGAACTAAAGATGCCCCTAGCCCACAGTCATCCTGTGCCCCAGCCTGCTTCCCCCTGGTGTACACCCTGGATTCCCTCACCTTGGAAAGCACATCCGGGTTGGGGTCATTCTGCAGAAGGACCGCAGCTGTTCGTGTGTCATCATTACGGGCTGCAATGTGCAGGGCAGGGAGGCGCACTTTCCCTTTCGTCCCATAGTTGATGAGGTGAGCCACCACATTCTCATGACCCTGCTGCAGAGCCACAGCCAGTGGAGTGAAACCATCCTGGTCAGGGGAGAGCAAAGATAGGATTTCAAAGTCCTTGGCATCCTCTAAGCTCAGCTCAAGTGCCACTTCCTCCACGAAGCCTTCCTTTGCCCCACTTTCTTCCTCTGTTCTCCTACTGTGTCTGCGTTCTTCTTCTTTTTGCACTCCGTTTTCCTTTACTGTATGCTTGCAGTCTGCCTGTGAGGGTAGCTGACTATGTGTGCCAGGTGTCTGTTGTTTGACTATGTGCTAAGGAGGTCTGAATGCACATCATCTGTTTGCAGTCTGCCTGTGAGGGTAGCTGACTATGAGGGCTAGGTGTCTGTTGTTTGAGTATGTCCTAAGGAGGTCTGAATGCACATCATGTGTTTGTTTGCAATCTGACTGTGGGCCATCATCTGTTTGCAGTCTGACTATGGGCCATCATCTGTTTGCAATCTGACTGTGGGCCATCATCTGTTTGCAGTCTGACTGTGGGCCATCATCTGTTTGCAGTCTGACTGTGGGCCATCATCTGTTTGCAGTCTGACTGTGGGCCATCATCTGTTTTGTGTACCCAAGACACTTGCAGCACATAGCACATTTCCCAAGGGGCTTACTTCAGTGGCCACATTCTGATTGGCTCCATTCTCCAGCAGAAACTTCACCACCTCCAAGTGATTCTCCTGGGCAGCCATGTATAGGGGAGTAAAGCCTTTCTGTAAACCCAGAGAAGAAGGCATTAAAACAGTGGAAGAGGCTTAAAAGACAGGTGTAAACCCTCTCTCACTTGGAGGGGGCGTGGCTCTCTCTTTATACCCCCCCCCCCCCCCCCCCGCTTTGCCTCTGGGAGATTATTACCAAAGGCCAAGATGGGGAGATGTATCCTTAGAAGTGTTTCCTCTTCACCTTTTGAGTGAGTCCCTAGCTCACACCTTCTCTACGTAAAGGGTCACTTTGTGTTTAACTATGTGCACATATCTGTGATGTTTGGGTGAGTGCACGTACGGATGGGGAGGCCGGATGCATCAGATCCCCGGAAGCTGGAGTTACAGGTGGCTGGGAGCCACTTGATGTGAAGAGCTAGAAACTAAACACTGGTAATCTGTGGGAGCAGTGTTCTCTTCTAACTGCTGACCCAGCTCCCCAGTCCCGCCCCTCTACTCTCATTTCCTTTTTACACTAACCAACCAAGCCTTATACCCTTACCCATATGACCCATACATAATATATGATTTTGCTGGTCTGTTTAACCAAGATGGAGTCCACAATGCAAACTCACCAT
This sequence comes from Acomys minous, assembly GCF_964271855.1. Classification (NCBI taxonomy): domain Eukaryota; kingdom Metazoa; phylum Chordata; class Mammalia; order Rodentia; family Muridae; genus Acomys; species Acomys minous. Next base: position 14,104,017 of record NC_140497.1, on the reverse strand, counting down.
ACTAAGGCTGTGTAGTCTAGCCTTGGAAAATTAATGCAGAATGCCTGCATCTCTGCTTGGAGACATGGTATTAATAAATCTAGTCCTAGCTATAGTGTGTGTGTGTGTGTGTGTGTGTGTGTGTGTGTGTGTATGTGTGTGTGTGTGTGTGTGTGTGTAAGTACACAGCAGCCAATTTGTCTTCTACATAGCATAAGAGAATTGTGTAAGTGAAGAAAGGCTGTGCCTACAGTGGGGACCAGGAGGCCGTTACCTGAGACTGGGCATTGACATTGGCTCCATAGTTGACCAACTCCCGGACCACCTCATCCTGACCAGCAAGGGCAGCGATATGCAGAGCAGTGTTCCCCTTCTGAAACACAGAGGCAAGGGACGGAGAAGGTTCCACTCAGTCTCCTCAGGGGAACCATCACAGATAGGAGAACAAAGGTGCTAGCTGTGGAGCTCCAAGGCAGAAATAACTGAGTCTGCAACCAGCCAGTCACTGATCATGAAAAAAGCACAGGGAGCCATGTTCCTCTTCTCTCTGACACCACACACACACACACACACCACACACATAACACACACACACACACACACACACACACACACACACACACACACACCAACTGCAAGCCTCTAGCAGGCCTCTGGACCTGTGGGGGAGTCACGGGACAGGGGTGTGGTCCTCTGTGTTCCTGAGGAAGCAGAAGAGATTATTTAATTCTATTTTGATTTACAAATACCTGATTTCTCCATGTTTAATGAGCCATAGAGCCTACAGGAAGAGGAAGGTTGGGTTGTCACTGTGTCTATTTAACCCGCCCCCCCCCCCAAAGCAGGGCTCTAGTTTCTGGCTTGGTGAGGAAGGAGAGGAGGCAAGGCATCTATCTGTCTTAGACTTTTCCGTTCATGAGCCCAGCTAAGGAACTGGGACAGGCTTTGGTCTCTTGCTTTGTTTATTTTAATTTTTCCTAAGCCTGGGAAAGGCAGGACAATTTCACAGTCTGTCTGGAGTCTGCCCTAGCCTAAGGTTTGAGGTTCTCCTATTTTAACCCCACTCTTCCTCTATAGCATTCTAAAGCTTCCCTGGCTTATAAATGTCTATAAAAATAAGATCTACTGAGCAAGTATTCATCACAAAATGAAAACCAAAGGGCAGGATGTGGAGAGAGTGGCATTTACTCAGTTCTTGGGAAATGCCGGGGAAGAGGGGCTGCAGGCTGTGGTCAGGTACACTAGAAGCCAGTAATTGCCCCTTGGTCCCTGGGAAGAGCAGGTAAAGCTATCGGATGTCTGTCAAGGGGCTGGAAGGAAATGCCACCCCCAGAGAGCAGCGCAGCTCACTGCACAGGTGAGTGAGCAGGGAATGACGTGAAAATTAGAGAACTTCACCCTGAGAACAGATTCTACCTTCATAATATTTTGGAAGTTCACTTCATACAAATTATATCTCTTCTCTCGATATCTTTCAGCTGCATTTTCTGCCTGAAAGGTGGCAACGACGCTTGCTTGCTGCAGAGAGCTAAAATCAAGGCTGTGTTCAGGACTCTCATTAACAAGCATCACACAGGAATGGAGGGGTTATGGCAACTCTGGCAATGAGACAGAGACTTGGGGAGATGGAGCTGGGGGGGCAGCGTGAGACAGAAAGAAGATTTTTTTTTAATCTTGCATTTCCATAAGAAGTAAAGGTTGTTTGAGGGGTTGTGATTAGGTCAGTGGTAGACAGTGCTTACCACGCATGAAGACCAGGGTTCCACTCCTAGCAATGCAAAAGTCATATTTTTGCAATCTATATTTATTGATGCTTCTATGCCAAATGGTTCCTGATAAAAGGGAGTGCTACTTCAGGTAACCAATCAGGGAGAAAATAGATTTACAGGTGAACAGGAAGATTTGATAGAGAAGGATAAGCCAAAAAGATCAGACTTTCTTCAGTGACAACACTGCCACCGTCACTACGTCCCACCTAATTCTTACGCCAGGTACTTTATATACAGAGCTCAGTTAATTTTCACACCAATCCTGCAAATATGTGACACAATCCCTATTTACAGGAGAGAACATTGAGACTTTCCAGTGCCCAAGTAACTTGCCTAAGGCCACAGAATGAGAGACATGTCAGCTGGGGCTCAACTCTGGAGCTTGCAGAGCTCCAGGTCCCTGTATGAAGCAGTAAGAAGCCACCATAACAGGGTCCTGTGTGTTCAGGTGGCACTGGGGACTCGGAGAACCAACCAGGATGTGAATGAGTAGCACCCTGGAAACCCAGGGCCATGATCAGGCTGGTTTCCAAGCTGCAGTTTGAGAAGATACACAAAGGCCCACAGACTTGAATCTCCAATGTTCTTACCTTGGTTGTCGTTTCTAGAATGATCTCTTTGTGCAGTAGTTCAACCACCATCTTCACATGGCCTTCTTTAGAGGCCAGATGCAAGCCGTTCAACCCGTTCTGAGAGGAGCAGAGAGAAGTGGAGAGGTTTTAGTTAGTGACCCCACCCACTCTGCCATCCTAAGGACTGGGTAAGGTATGTGGAGGAAGGGAAGGCAGAAATGCAGGGATGCTGGGTGAGTAGAGCTGACACAGAGAGAGCTGCCTACTAAACAATAGTTAGGGAGGCTCTTGGTACCCCAAGTTCAGAGTACCAAGGAGCAGGAGAGCAAAGACAACAGAACTGTCACATTATGGACATGAATCAAGTACAAGAAATCTCCCTCAGAACCTACAGGGGAGCCTGCGATTCTGACCCTCCTCAGTCTTTAGGTTTCACTGGGGTTTGGAAATGTTCAAAGGCACAGATGTTGCAGGCTTAAAGGGGGAATACAGAGCTCTCTTTCCATCTCTTACTTCCAAGCTGCCAGAGGCCAGCAGCCTCTTTTGCAACAAACTCATCCCAAGATGTACCATGTTAACACAGGCCCCAAAACAATGAGACCGAGTGGCCTTGGACTAAGATCGTGAGTGAGAATAAACCTTTTCATTTTACTAACTTGATTTTCCCCAGGTATTTTGTCACGGCGCCGGAATACTGACCACTTGATTGGGATGGTTGGCATGGCTTCAGCCCTGGTGAACTTTCATGCAGCGCAAGGAAAAGTAGGACGTCATTCTAATACATGCTTAAAGACTGTGGAGGCTAGCCCATACTTACCAAAATAAGCTTCAAACCGGCACTCTGAGAACAAAGTGCCCCACCTTGCCTACATGGTTCCCTCAATAAAACAACAACAACAAATGATGCTAAAACAGCCCCTATGCTAACTTGCCTTTTCAGGTACCACCAAAGAGGCCACATCCACCAATCAGCCTCCAAATCCGAGCTCTCACCAAGGTGTGAAAGCTCTGGTCAGTCTGTGCTGCCACTAAAAAGCCACTGGGCTCAGGATGCATCTCTTGGTTGTTACTTCCTGCTTCCTGTTCTCTGACCAGCGTACTTAAAGGCTCTGAACCCTTCTGGGAAAAAATCTGATGCCAAAAAGGGCTGGTGAGATGGCTGGGTGGGTAGAGCCATTTGCCATCACACCTGAAGACCTGAGTTTGATTCCTATGCTAGAAGAGAGAACTGACTCCCTGAAGCTGCCCTTTAACCTCCTCATATGCCCCTCGGACACTTGTGCCCCTCCCCCAAAACAAAGAGTTTTGTTTTTGTTTTGTTTTTTTAAGTACTACCTAACACTGCAAATGATTCTGACACCGTGATGGTAGGAATTTCAATCCCATGGCTGAGTAGGCTCCATAAAGCAGGCTCTTGACAGGATAATCAGGATAATGCTTGGCCTCTGCCTGTGATACGAAGTCTCTGAATCTACTGTCGTGAGAGTCCCTGCACCCTTGGCTCCAGAAATCCCCACTCCTCTCTTGGGTCAGTGCATATGTCCGGCTTCCCACTGAAACACAGCTCTTCCCTTGCGGTCAATGCAGCCTCTCACCCTCACATGACCACTGGAAGAGAGACTCCTGGCACTACACTCCAGGAACAGGAGAGATGGGGGGGTTGTTAGGCACTCTACCTATGTGGTATTTAGACCAGGCCTGCTCAGCCAGCAAGCAGCCAGTGTATACACTGGTCATATCCTTATAGGGTTGGGACATTTCTTACCAGGTGTGGTGTGTGTGTGTGTGTGTGTGTGTGTGTGTGTGTGTGTGTGTGTTGTGTGTTGTGTGTGTGTAGATTGCATGAATACACAGGTGAGTGGGTGTCACTAAAGAGAAGGTCCCTTTTCCAGGAGTTTCCTAATGAGCACATGCAACTCTGGCTAGTACATGTCTTCCTCTTATAAGTTGTGCACAACACTTACTGCAGGGTCCAACACCAGCTGCTGTGGATTGTTCATCCCACAGCATGAATAAAATGATCAGATCAAAGCTAGGCCACAGCCAGTACTGGAGATGGGAGAGAAAGGGCTGAAGGCAGGCAACAGTCTGGACAGGAAGTTAGGGCAGGGATAAAGAACACCGGGCACACACAACCCCACTGTCTGTATTCAGTTTGCAAAGCATACATTAACTAAAGAACCACTTGTCGCCTGGCATGGTGGCGCACGCCTGTAATCCCAGCACTTGGGAGGCAGAGGCAGGTGGATATCCGTGAGTTCGAGGCCAGCCTGGTCTATAAAGCAAGTCCAGAACAGCCAAGGCTACACAGAGAAACCTTATCTTGAAAAAAAAAACAAAAAACAAAAAACAGAAACACTTGTCAAATGAGGGGATGCTTGGGGAGGTCCCAGCCCTTCCTGCAGCTATTCCTCTTTTGTGGGGAATGTCTGGCGAGAGTCTAGCTCCCTTTTTCAGGCCTGTAGACGGAGATCTACCAACCCTAATCTGGAAGGCTCCAAGTCCTGGCATGTGGGAACCCTGGGATCTGGTGGTGGGACTGTGGTCATGGCTACACTCTGCTTACTACAGGAGATGGTTCTGGTAGCATGCCAGCGAGGATGTGGCTCCTTTAGTGCTTGGCTTGGCAACACTGCCGCCTACATGGTGGGTATTGATTGGTGCAGAAAGCCTCAGAGCTACAGTGTGGACCAACCTAGGACAGATGGTGCTCTGGGATGCCTTGGCACTGCTCTCTGGAGCCAGTGTGAGGATTCTGACCCATAGAGATGCTGAGTTTCTGACCACAAAAAGCTGGAGGCACAGTGTACTGGATGCTCTGAATTCTACCGTTCATTTGCAGCTTAAGAAATCAGGGCCCCGAGCGGCTAAATTAACAAAGTCACATAATTCTTCTGTATTACAGCCACATGAGAGCCAGCCTGGTTTTGAATGGCCTCCTCCTAGGAGCTAACTCACTTCTTTTTAAATCAGATAAATAAAAGCACAGTTTTCTTCTGATTACAGACACAACAGTCACCCCCAAGGTTCTGGCTGCGATTGATCCCTATGGTTCCACTCACTGTCCTGGTCTTCAGGAATCTCTCTTTCCCTCCTCCTCGGTCCACAAGCCTTCCGGAAGCCCACTCCTAGCAGAAGCAATGGTGTTTTTTCCAAGAGGGTCTATCTGAGTAGGTCTGCATCCCAAAGTGTGTCTTGCCCTCTTTTCCAGATTCTGCCTCTGCCACCTCTTTGTCCTTTACAACTTTGTCTTTCCGTGGTGTGTGTGGGTATGTGTGTGTGTGTTCACATATGTGTGGAGGCCTGAGGTTAATGTCAGAAATCTTCCTTGATCATTCTTCAACCTTATATCTTTGAGGTAGAGTCTCTCAATGAAACCCAGACTGCGTAGATATCACTAAGCAGCTTCCTGGGGTATGCCCCCTATCTCTGTCTTCTGAGAAAGAGGCTGGAACGGCAAGCAGGCCACCACACCAATGCTCGAAGAGCATCTATGCTGGATTCTAATGATCTGAACTTGAGTACCAAGTGTGTCAACTGCTGAGCCATGTCACCAGCCCTCATGTGGTCTTTATACGTTACCTTTTGATCATTTGAATGTAATGTCCTCACCTGAGCCATGGAACCAAAACATACCCTGTTTGGCACAGCCAACCAGTGCCTGCACGAAACTCTGGACTTAGTCCACAACAAAAGCAGAGGTGCAAATGCCTGCTGCAGACGCAGTTGTAGCTGCTGCTGCAGTGCCACGGGCTGCTGAGTATCGACCCGATCCTAAACCTTATGAGAGCCAACAGTGCCTGGCAGTACACTGTAGTTGATTAAGACAAACTTTCACTTGAAGAACTCACTGTGGCTGGGGTGATGCAGGGACAGACACATACAAAACAAGTCCCTTAAATGCTCCTGCAGGCGTGCATGAGACTGTAGCATGGAGGGGATTGGGCTACTCTCTGGGCAATAGTTTCACAGCAAGGCGGCCAGCTCATGTAACACAAGAGTGTGACAAGTTCATTTACAATGGCAAAATGAAGTCGGCATATGTGACACTAAGTTTTAAACTCACACACTAGCACGTCAGAGGCCATGCTCCCAACCCTTCTCATCACATGCCCTTCTCCTTTCATGAGGAAGCCGGGCTCAAATGCTCCAAGCCTCAGCAGGTGGATGGATGGATTGTTAGCAGTCCAGTAGCTCAACACCAGAGGCCCAATCTCTTGCTCTGTGTTCTAAGGAGCCGCTGGCTTACTAAATGCATAACTGGTCTACATGAGAGACTGCTTTCAATACCAAAAGAGTGTCCCATGGGTAAGTACCGAATTTAACACTTTCTTTTTATTTAAACAGATTCTCGAAATTGTTCGGATGTGAAGAGGGAGGAGAACAAATTATGTGAACTATTTGTTCTTCGCTGTGACTATGGACAGGGATGAACTGTAATTTACCACCTCTTCCTAGGCAGGAGCCATATGCTTTTACTTTAGTTAAACTGAACGTAAGTCGGTTGCCAAAAGCAAGAGGCAGCCTGCTGGATCTCATCTTCTAACTTGAGCTACTCGTCCAACCCTCACAGACACTTTCTCTTGAAGCCAAATGGCAGGCAGGGTGTCAAGGGGATTAGGCGTGGGACACATCACACAGCTCTTCTCTCAAATGACAGAGCAGCAGAGAAGATAAGCACAAATGACTTCAAGAGACGTGAGACTAGAAGCTTCAGCTAAGTGAGACGTGGTAGCTGCTCGTGGCCACTTTCAGCCGGGCTGTCCTGCGAGACGCTAACTTGCCATCCTCTTCCCAGAGGCCCTTGCACTAGACTGTGGCCCCATGCGTAGACCACCTGAGACGCATGCCGTTTGCCACTCGCTGTGTTCTTTTCCTTCTGCTTTAGCTTGTTTTGACTTGAATGTATTCTACTGATCTAGCTTAAGTTCTGAGTCTCACCATGGCCTTTCTCTATGTACCGATGCTGCGGCTAGAAATCTCTTTTATCGGTAAGAGGGGTTTTAATCATTGTATTGCATTAGACTCTTCCTTGGGCTTTCTATATTTATGCTGAAACTCCCTGTCAGTTCACAAATGTCATTCATTTCTCCATTTCAATCATCTCAGTGTTTTCTGAGTCTGGTTCTATTGACCGCTTTGTCTCTTGGCCATGGTTTGTGTTTTGTCTTATGTGTATGTTGCGCTAATGATTCTTAATTGACAGCAGGTGTCATGTATAAGAACAGGAGACGTGGAACACACACACACACACACACACACACACACACACACACACACACACACACACACACACACACACACACCTTTATGGCTGAAAACAGATTTGGTTCATCTGTGGAGTGGTTAGGGGGGAATGGGAGCTGACCTGGATTTGAGTCTCATTGTGTCTGGTGTATTAGCCTCCTCACTCCTCTCAAAGGAAGCTGCAGTCGCCATGAGCTAATGTAGGGGTCAAGGTCCCAGAAGGTGTTTCTGTGTTCCTCAAACCCCAGCTTCCATCCGTGCCAGGCACCTGTGCCTCAGACAGACCACCCCTCTACCCGTGCCTCTCTCCTAGTGGCAACGTGTTCCTCCTGGTAGCATAGACTGGTAGTGGGAGGCAAGTTCTTACAATTGAGCTTCAGTCATGGTCAGGCTCTGGATGTCTGAGCCTCCATTCCACCTCCTTTACTTGGCCTTGTCTGTGCTGGGCTTGGAAGGGTGTTCCTTGCATGTCCCGTTAGCAGAGCCAGAGATCTGCTTGTTACTGGGCTGTGAAACCTGGGCCCAGGACACTTGCTGGCCTCCCCAGACTCCCAGGATATCTAGAGGCGCTGACACAAACCAAGTGGAAGAGTCTCCTGTCCTCCAGTGGACACAGTCTCTACTCCCCTCGGAAGGACAGCATCCAAGTGCAGTCTGGAGTGTGGCAGCAGGTCTGCCTGATACGGAGAGAAGAGTCTGGGGAGCCTGCATCCATTTATCACGCCCTGAATACTCAAGGCCTAGGGAGCATCTCTATGGTGTCTAATACTTCCCATGAGCACCCAATCAAGGATAGGGTCAAAAATTCACCACAGGCCCCCTGACCTCTGAGAGTTGTCAGGGTTTTCCCTAGCAGGGGTCTCTGCTTCTGCACGCACTCTACGTGGTGATGTGGGCCTCTCTGGATGGCGTTGGCACTCTGCAATCCAGACTGCCTAGTTGCTTTTACTCCCTTAGCTGCCAGCCAAGCTCAGGAAGAGTTATAATTTTGTTCATTATCTGTTTTGTTTTTGTACTATTGGGATGACCGCAACATCCTCTGAAGTTTCCACATCCCACGTAGTCCCTATCAGAGCCTGCGAGACCCCTGAGCATCATACAGCTCCATGCCACAGTGGCTTTAGCGGAAGGATGGCCTTTTTAGGGGGCAGACATCTTCACACTACCATTCATGCCAATTTTCATCTCGCGCCGTTGCCCCCCTTTGGGTTAAAAAATGTCCATTTTAGAGCATTCTTCTGAGAAGCAATGTCTGGTGGAGGGAGGGAGCCCAGCGAGGCTAGGCAGCTGCTCGAAACAGTTCTTAAGATAATCTTAAGTCACATTCCGCCTGCGTGACTTAACTTGGAGTATTTTCTTGTACCAACTGTGTGAGATTCCATTGGCAGAAACACGATTCCAGACATTTGTTCTCAGTAAACTGTTCCTCTGTTTAGCTCCTCTGATTGCCCCAATTACACTAATTGATTTCCAAATGTACAAATACAGTTGACATGTCACCGGAAACTTAGCACGGATCCAGTCAGGAGCACTAGGAAAGCTTCAGACAGTCGGCAGTGGGTACCCTGAGGTCCCACGGCTCACGGAAGTGGCAGGGTACCTCAAAAGCTGATGCTGATGGTCTCAGAACGCACAGCCCTCATGCATCCCGTTCACCTATTCAACCCTGTCCATGGAGCACACAGCCCCAAACTGGGTCCAATGACTAAGAGCTCACAGCCCTCACCTCCTAGCCCACCCACCCCAAAGTGTGTCTTAGTTACCGTCACTATTGCTGTGATGAAACGCCATGGCCAAAAGCAACCCGAGGAGGAAAAGGTTTGTTTGCCTTGTGCTGCCACAGCACTGTGCATCATCGAAGGAAGTCAGGACAGGAGCTCAGTTGAGTCCCCCTCTTCCAAAGCCTCTCTACCTGTTTTAAGCAGTCATAGAACTAAGCAGGACAAACCACCACCACAACAAAGCAAGAATCAGGCAGCAACTTCGCCTCGTGTGGTCAGAACATCTACAAAGAGCTTATGCACCTAGGTCTCTGTCTAGAGCCCCGCTCCCCTGCACAGGTCTTGGCTGAGACCCAGGGACAGAAGGCACGGCAGTGGGGATGGGTGTCTCATTTCCGCCTCTTAAAGCAGAAGCGAAGGACCCTCTGGGAAGTGACCAACCCAGCAGGCACAGGTGGTAATCCATGGAGCCAGTGCTAGCACAGGGAAACTCAGAATGACCCCGGGGCGACTTGTGACAGGAAGTTAGGGAAGATTCCAAGAATGACAAGGACACAACAAAGAAAGTTGAAGTACTAAAGGGACTCCCCTTGTCCCAGCTTGGGTTTTAACATCAGATGGGCGTCACTGAGGTTCAAACCATTAACCGGAACAGGGTCAAAGATGAGAGACAGGCTGAGCCTGAGGAGCTGCTCCATATGAGATGCTCCTGTCGCCTAAGGTCAAGCATATACCTAGGAAGACCCCTGGAATGAGAAGGAAAGGGGGGGTGCGGAGAGCGGCAGCTGGACTCTGATGGGATGTTGACTTGGATGCATGTGGCAGCCAGGTGGGCGGTCTCCTTACTTGTGCCTTGTACAAACTGGAATGTCTAGGGACAACAGAATATCATGGACGGGGTATGAAGGTGGATAGACAGAGAGAGTGCATGGAAAAGCAGTCACAGAGAAGGCAAGCAATGGGGACGCAGGGATTCTTTGTGCCGTTCCTCTCAGGGTTTTCTGAAGACATGAAACAATTACAGTCTGAAAGAAGACAGAGGGGAGGAGGGAGGCAGAGGTTTAGACAGGCTGTGGGAGAAGGGAACAACTCTCAGTTCTGGTCGACGGGCTTGGCATGGGCTGGGTTTTCTGCAAGCCCTTGAGGAGATTTGACCACATTCGCCCAGTCTCTGTTTGCAGGGCCTGTGACGAGCAGCCTGAAGCAGAGTTCTGATGCTATCCAGTAAGGATGTCACCTGCCCTGCATGCCACCAACCCATGCCAAGGGAACAGTCTCAACCTCACATGGATGCTTGCTGACAAGGACCCCGCCACCTGCCATCTTTTCCACTTTAGAGGGTTTACGGCTCTGTGGAGACCACTTGGTGGGGGAAAAGTCTGTTAAAAATATTCCATCTTGCAATTTAATGACTCAGGAGGCAGATGGAGCTGAACAACTGTCAGGGTTGGGGAGGGGGGTTACTCTTTCCTCCTCTGTAAGCCTGTATTCCTCTAGAGACAGGGACACTTGCAGAATGGAAGGATCCAGAAGGACTGTACCAACTTAGAGAGGGAGCCAGAGGGAAAGGAAGGAGCTGGCTCTAAGCATTTTTCCTTCTTTGCTTTATTACAGCCTAAATTCACTTTTCTACCCAGGTAGCTCTTAAGGACCACAGTTTAGTTATACTCAGGAGGAGGGGCGACACTGCAATCTGTTTCATTATCTTAAAGCATAAAGGAACCGCAGCAATTTCTGAGCTCTGCCCAAAGGCCAATCGACCTCACATCACCTTCCCTCCACTGTGTGGTTGCTCAAAACTTGCAGTGGCCTCTTCCACGCTCCAAAATCCCACAGCTCAGCAAAAAACCCACTGCTGAGGTTTCAGGGCCCTCGGGAGTGGAGGGGGAGGATGTTCAAGTTCACGTTAATGAGAGAATGGGCTCCGAAATTGGGCTCAGCAGCTAAGAATATCTCCCGTGTACTAGAAAGATTTTATGTCCGAGATCTTGAGGTTTCTTTTTTAAAAACCAAGAGAGCCAGACCTCCCAAGGAAGGGCAGCGGGATTAGAGGAAGACGCCTGGGAAGGCAGGAGGGAGGCTTCTAAGCAGTCTTACCATTCATCTCTCTAGCCCCAAACCTACACATCTTGAAGATGATGGGCTGCCTATTATATGAACTAAACAAACTGCAGGAAACACTTTGGATATAAGTTTTGCTGGCACAAAGAAAAGCAGGACACTATTCCCACTAAGCTGCTAAGCATGGTGTACATGCTGAGGGAGGTGGCGACATTCCTGCACAGTTTGATTTGTTTGTTTGTTTGTTTTTAGACAGGGTTTCTTTGTGTAGCCCTGGCTGCCCTGGACTCACTTTGTAGACCAGGCTGGCCTCAAACTCGCAGAGATCTGCCTGGCTCAGCCTTCTTGAGTTCTGGGATTACAGACATGCTCCACCACGCCTGACTCACAGTTTCGATTTTTTAAAGCAAAGCACGCATCTGTTTTGCTGTTAAATTTAAGAATTAAAACTAAAACCACAGCCATACCACCTTGAACAGGCCCTGCCTCAAAAGCTGAAGAGGTCTGGGCCTGGTCAGCACATGGATGGAGAGACATGCCTGCTAACAATGATTGTTTAAAAGTATCAAGTCCACCACCAAATATTAAGAATTCCAGGCTAAGTCATATGCATCTCCTGTTTCCGTCAGGGCAGCTCTGCATTCATGTCTCCTCCACCAACCAGAGAGGTTACTGCTCAAGGCTGGAGTTGAGAGAGTCAGCATTCTTAGCAAGTCCACCTGTCTCACTAGCATGTCAAAAGGTGAACTGTAGGGGAATGTTAATTCAGAACATGTCTGCTCTGGCAAGAGATCACATCCAAAGACCTTCTACATCTGTGTGATCCAGCTGGAATACAAACACGTCTTTAATCCAGGAGACAGAGGCAAACAGATCTGTGTTCAAGACCAGCCTGGCATAGAGAAAATATCAGGTGAAGAAATGCTTAGATTCAGGCGCGGTGATACATGTCTTTAATCTCATACAAAAATAAAGTTAGTTTATAGAAGGAAGCACCCATGATTGAAAGTGATGTCTAATTGAGTGGCAGAAAAGGTGACAAGCCAGAGATTTGACAGAATAGGATATGCCCAACTCTCAAGAGAAGAGAGTGGAAAGGGAAGCTACTTAAGAGGCAGTTTTTCAGAGAGAGGAGGCAATTCTTACCAGGACAGTAATAGAGAGATGGGTTGCAGAGAGAGAACTCAGGTAAAAATGGAATGAGTCAGAAAATGAGAAGAAGTCAGAAGATTACAGCAGATTGCTGAGTTAGTCTGAGGCCAAACAGAGCAATTCTGGGCCAAGAGAGAAGCCAGATTAAATAAGTCAGCTGGGAGAGGAGATTGAGCCAGAACAGCTGAGTTGAACCAGCCAGCCCAGAGCTCAGAAAGAACAAGTAAGGGTGAGCTTGTTAAGCAGTAAGTCTCAGAGGCTGAAAACATTCTAGGCCTAGGTTAGATTGTATGGAGGCTGGAAGCTTCCAGGACTAGGCCTAGGTTAGCAGAAGGAGGCAGTTAGCTTCCCTGACAACAGCTGAGCCAGGGGAATAAAAGTTACTTTTACACTGAAACATGTTCTCATAGAACTCAGAAATACTCTCTGTGCTGATTTGAGTGGCCCCCATTGGCTCATATATTTGAATGTTTGGTCCCCAGTTAGTGGAACTATTAGGAGGTGTGGCCTTGTTGGAGAAGGTGTGTTTTGAGGGGGTGGGCTTTAAGGTTTCAAAAGCCCACGGCAGGCCTGTCTTTCTCTGCCTGCCACTTGCAGATCAGATGGAAGCTCTCAGCTTTTGCTCCAGTGCCATGCCTGCCTGCTCACCTGCCACTTACATTCCCTGCCACGATGGTCATGGACTCACCCTCTGAAACTGTAAGCACGTCTCCAATTAAATGCCTCCATTTATAAGCTGCCTTGGTCATGGTGTTTCATCACAGCAATGGAACGGTAACAAAGAGTCTCTCCCATCACTTACAACTGTTCACATCTGCTCTCGAGCTTTTGTGCCCCCAGAAGCCTGGCTTTTCTGAGGTCCTCTTTTCATTTGTAATCAGGTCCTAGGTCGGTTGGGCAAATGGAGTGCTTCCTAAAGAAACAAGTTCACATCCATGCAGCCGGACACAGACATAGCCCCGCCCCTCTTTCTGAAGTTTCTCAGAAGTAGAAGGGTCATGTCTTCACACTGTGAACTCACAGCCACCAAATCACAACGTGGAACTGGAGGAATTGCCTCTTTTCCTGACTGTGGTGATGCAATGTTACGAAAACATCTCTTACATCCTAAGAGACTAGAACTTTCACTGGGCCTCACAGCCAGAGTTAATAATACACCTTGACGTCACTTAAGACTGCTGTCCCACTGTGCACTCAGGTTTGTCTTGGATTTCCCATGTGATCAGTCTATAACACAAGATAATGCTGTGATCATGAGTTACTTAGTCTTCCATATCCTGACCCACAACAATGCAAAGTCTGAAAGCAGCAAATACAGAAGTTAAAAGCAATTTCCTAAAATCTACCATAAAAGGCTGAAAGCAACCAGTTATGAATGATAGTTGATAAGCATGCTCATTGTCTCAATCAGTTGGGACCAATTGGAGCCAGTGACTTAACCCCTTGTAAAACTGTTAAAGATTTCTGTAAAGTGTCCCATTCCTTCCCCATGTGATGTGTTCTGCTGTTTAATTAAAAACAGAACAGACACACACAACTCAACACACACACACACACACACACACACACACACACACACACACACCAGAAGGACACAGACACAAGGACAAACAGACTCACAAGACAGCCTTCAGGCAGGCACATATTCAGACAGAGATAGAATAGACAGACAGACTTTGGACAACCCAGGAAGCATGAAGTAGAGAATTCAAATCTAGACTTGCCCTTGGCTAACTGGCTCCCAGGAGGAGTGCTTTTCTTCCTTCCCTCAATGTGACACAGACGCGTTATTGGTGGCTCAGAGTTCGTCCATAACGTGTATAATCCGAGCACTTGTGGATGACTCTGAGATCTTTCCTTTCACAGTCACAGCAGGGTGTGGCTAGTGCACGCTGATGGCTGACACACAGACTCTGCACACCCGAGGATGTTCTCTTGCCCTTCCCTAGGCTCTGTAATGTGGGAGGTAGCACTGCTGGCTACTGGCTATGAAATGGACCTAGACAACTACCCTTCTCTTTCCTTCACTAGAGAGAAGAGAAGAGAAGAGAAGAGAAGAGAAGAGAAGGGAAGGGAAGGGAAGGGAAGGGAAGGGAAGGGAAGAGAAGAGAAGAGAAGAGAAGAGAAGAGAAGAGAAGAGAAGAGAAGAGAAGAGAAGAGAAGAGAAGAGAAGAGAAAAGTAAACCAGATCCAGCCAGGTGTGTCTAAACAGACATGGCCCCTGCGTTGGTGGTTTAGATATCTGGCCAATGCTAGCGGAGATACTATATATGAAAGATCCCTTGCCCGTCTCGGCTTCACTTGCCCTGCACCTGTTCTGGCCACCTTGCAAGCAGAAGTGGGCATTCAAAGTGGCCAGAATGGGGAAGGGCTTTAGACATCCATGATGAGGAAACTGTGCCATACCCCTACATGCAACAAAGAACATCTTCCCTTCCGACTGTCTGTTGGTCCTCGTAATCAGCAAGATGAACATCATATGGGGTAATTCTTGCTAAGCGCCCCCCAACATATTATTTGCCTTTTAAAAATAATCCAGATATAATTCTCGACAGAAGCTCTAGCAGGCTCCAGCACACAGACAGAGCCTTGCCCTGCCTCCTTCTGTTCCTTCGATGACAGCCAGACTCTCACTGTACCAGATGTGAAGCAATACTTTCTGTCTCTGTCCCCCAAATGCTGCATCACTGAGCTGCACCCAGGCACCAAGGTTTAAAGGTTTTCTGTGACTGTAGAGCATAAGCAGAATTGGGAACCGTGTGGTTTAATGTCATTTATGCTTGCCAGGAGGCCCGAAACAACAGATAACAGAAGACAGTAAGAGGCCCGTCTGTGATGATCTAACGCCAGCCTCCCGAGCTTGAGGAACGCCTTCCTCACCTTCCTTCCCTGCCACCAGGACACTTGCACTCCTCCTCTACAGGCCCTTGTTTTACAGTCAATAGAAGATGTGACGTGGGGGCTCAGTCACCTGCCACTGGCCTACACTAGGCATGTCACAACAGCCCTGGAAGCAAGTGTGGCAGACATCAAACTCTTTTCTGGCTCCTGTGTGGCCAGGAGAATGCTGTGTCTGTACACAGCCTTGGGCAGGCTTCTTCCTCGGTTCTTCCAGGGTAAGGTGGTTCAGTAGTGCATGGCCGTCATGAGCACTCAGCACTGTACACTACCCAAGAAGGCCTTTTGCTGCTTCGGTGACAAGCGCATGGCCCCCGGTGGTACCATGTTGGCTTGCTGTCTCCAGAAATGAGTATGGGTTGTTCTAGGAGCTTGCTACTTTTCCCGTGGCTAGCTGGCAGTGTGAAAAGCCAATCAGCGCATCCTATGCAGCCTATTTGTAATCACTGCAGTCTCCCCTCTATGGCACTGGATTCTATAGAGTGAGTTCTAGATGTCGCTGGAAGCTGGGTGTATGAAGCTGGGACTGGCTGGAATGTAATCATATCCACACACCCCACTCCAGCCTCACTGTCCTTGATGCTCCCAGACAAGGGAAGTGCTTCCTGACTCAGGGCCATTCACACCTTTTCCCTTTCAGGAATGCTTTCCCAGGAACCACCAGGCTCCCTCCCTTTCTTTGCTAAGGGCTCTCAAAAGTTATCTCCTTCACATGTCTAAAGCATGCTTTGCCTCCGACGTACCAATCATTGGGTAAGGGTATTGATCAGCATGCTTTCATGCCTGTTGTCTCTTCCCTTTATTGGCATATAATGCTCAGCCTGTGTTCTCTGTCAGGTATGTGCAGTACCTAGAATGGAACCCAACACACAGTAGCTGCTTAATAAACATGCGTGCCATGACTTTACAGTGAGGATTTATTCTGAAAATGTCTTATATCCCTTTTCATGGTGCTAGTATGAGCTACTTGTGGGGACCTGCTGCCTGTCTTCACTGTCATCTGTCTCTACACTACTCAATTGGTGACTTTACAATGCACACACTGTGTGTCCGTGGATGGTACCACCCTCCTAAACCAGACCTCCAGAGCCATACTGGAAGTCCCTCCCCCAGTTCCAGTTCACAATCCAGGCTGTTGGCTCTGCGTCTTCTCCTCAGCCATCATTTTTATCCAAGCTACCAACAATGTTCTTGTGGACGGTAGTAGACCGTCCTAATGTCCCCTCTGCGGACTCCATCTGTTTTGAGCACAGTAGCCAGTGTGATCATCTGCAGCACACCTCTGATGGCTGCACTCCTATGCTAGAGCCCCAGGTTCATTTTCATGCATGAAGAGCAGAATCCTTGACGTGGCATCTGCAAGCAGGAGACATAGTCAACCTGGATGCGCTAACACAGATGCACGGTTGTTCACTACCAAAATGCCTCCAACCCTCTTGGTGACCTGCAGTCCCTCAACCACCAACTTCAGGGTTAAAGTCTGGCGCAGCAGGGAGGTGCACATACAAAATGCATATATGTGCATACCCTTGTCAGGTCCTGGAGTATGCTGTCTAGCTGTGTAATGCCAAGCTCTTGCCACTGGTAAGATGCCGCTCTACCCAGTTTTACCTCATCCGGGTCCCTGGCTCTCTATACTCAGCAATGCTGGCTATCCTTTCAGGAACCTCAGCTCAGCTCAGAGACCTTAAGCTATCTCTGACCTCTTAAGTCCAACTCCTGTGTACTCATCTACTCAGGACAGCCCAGACCAGTGGTTCCCCAACCTTCCTAACACTGTGACCCTTCAATACAGCTCCTCAAGTTACGGTGACCGCCCCCCCCCACCCCCGCAACCATAAAATTATTTCATTGCTACTCCATAACTAATTTTGCTAGAATCTTGATAGAAATATTTGTGTTTTCTGACGGTCTCAGGCGACCCCTGAGAAAGGGTCATTTGACATGCAAATGGGTTGCAACCCACAGGCCGAGAGCCACTGTCTTACACCTTTCCTTCATGGCTTAGCCATACATGATTATTCACTTATAAGCTCTCCCTGCCCACAGGGGTAAAGGAACAGGATTAGTGTATACCCCTGCACACAGGAAGACATAGGATATAAAAGATTCTGGGAAAAATGACAAAAGCAGGTATCATGAAGACATTGGTGTCATGTGTGGGCACATGGGCACCATGGTATCAGTGTCTTCTGTAAGCAGAAGAATAGTGACAAGAACTAATAGATCTGTCCTGGGCATTCATGTCTCCTACGTAAACTGACGTGCTTTATATATGAGACCAGGAGTAACTACCCTCTGACTCCTGTGCACGGAGACTCTTTTGGAAGGATGTGTTCACACAAGGCGAAGCCTGGGTGTCTGACCGCCATCACCAGCCCCTGACCAGAGGACAAAAGCCTCTGCCTAATTGCAACTATATGTCATGGACACTGGGCTTTGCGCTGCAGTGGGTTGGTTATCATAGTCCCCGATACGTTTTGTTTCTTTGGTGTGGCAGTAGTGTCTGCTGTGAACGGAATGGGCCTGTGGCCTGAAGCCTAAGGCAGGACCCCTTCCACACCCACGTGCAGGCCCTACATTGTCAGGAGCAAATAGAAAAGGCGTCAACAAACCACCAGTAACGCCTGCCTGCCTCTTGCTTTACCTCCTGACACCTACAACAAGGCAGGTGAAGAAGGAAGGCATTGCAGGGATTGCAGCTGCCACCACAGGAGGGCCTTCCAGATGAAGCCAACCCCTTCCACAGCCATTGTCAGCCAGACACAGCCTCTGGCACTCAGCTGCCCCCATTTCAGTTCAGTGGTTCCTCTGAGACTGAGGGATGAATCCTTAGAAGGTCCCCTTAGGGTTCTGACTCCCCCGGAAGTTGCATGGCAGCTAGGACACCATGAGCCTTGAGACCGCTGGGGTCGGGGCTGCCCACTCACTCCAGAGAGAAGCTTCTGGGTTGTGGATGGAAGATACTTGGTTTCTCTCTCAAACCCATCAACCAAGGCTCCCTCCTCGCCCCCAGGCCTTATTCACGCCACCTTGCACAAAGCCATGTATTTAATATTCTAGCTCCTCCATCCACAAGGGGGTGACTAGCTCAACCCCGGAGGGTTCAGGAGTCTTCCTGTGTGTGGCTGTGGGTCTTTCTGGGTGGGAGATGAAAATGGGAGATGACAGTATTCTTTTTCCTCACCCAGCCTGCCAACTCGAGTCGAGATCACACACCCTCACCACCACCACCCCAGGTGCACTGCCGTGGGCAGAATCACAACCATAGCCTACGTCCATCGCCTGGCTGACCTCACTTGTTCTTTTAGCTTTGTATTGAAGACAGCACACAACTAACTCAACCCTAAGGGGATCCTGGCCCTGGGAAGAAGAAGGCTGTATTCTATCATTTCAGCCATGCCTGGAGGGGCAGGGAGAGAGAGGAAGATGAGAAGAGCACAGAGGCGGGTAGCCACTTGCATTCTGGGGGTTTGTTTCTCCTGTCGAGGCTGCCAAACAAACCTCTACCACATCACATATGAGGACACTGTGCCAAAGGGAAGAAGCCAGTCCCTGGGGTTGGTCACATCCCTAGATGCTGGAAGCAGAAGGTTGTCTCCTGTATCACTTGTTTCCCTCCCAGATGCCCAGGAACCCAAAAGACTGCAGGTGGGTAAAGGGATTACATCATTGCCCCAGCTGTGGTCTAGGCCTCCTCCTATGCTCGTGGTCAAAGGCCACGTCTAAGGCAACAGCAGGATCCATAGCAACTTCTAAAGGAGAGACTGCATTGGCCTGGCCTGGCCACGGGTCCCACTGCACGAGCCAGGTGGCCGTTCTATCTATGGGTCCTAGGCTGGAGGGATATCAACACAGGGTGGACCTCAGCAGAAGCCCCAGGGACTTTAGAAGCTCTGGGAAGAGTGCAGCCGGGCGAGTTGCAAAGCTCTCAGGACACGGCACCAGGCAGGAGCCTCACTTTCCAGAGGCTGCACTGTCTCCGCCCACTGACCTGGTTACAGGTGTTGATGTCCACTCCATTGCGCAGGTGGTCCAGAGCCTTGTCCAGGTTCCCTGAGCGTGCCGCCCGCAGAAAGCTGGTAGCAGCATCGGCCTGTGGGGGGAAAACAGCAGGCTGTGAGTGGCCCAGTGTGGCATGTGGCAAGGATTTTATCATCCTGCGAGGCTGTCTGCTCCCACTAGGACATCCTGGTGCGCACAACATCCCCAGTTGTGGCGTCAGCACCTGCAGGTCTGGTATGCAGCTGCCTTACAGCTTGGGTTTCCCTCCCTTTGGGTACTTTTACACATGATTATCCTTGCAAGGACTGAACAGAGGCCATCTTTGAGAGCGATCCCAAACCAGTTCCAGTGGTGAACACTCAACGTGGCTGAGTTTGGCTGCCTTCAAGCTGCAAAGCCCTCCACGTTCTTTTTTTCCCCCTCCACTGTTAGGTTTTGAACTCATGGCCTCACACATGCTAGGCAAAACACTCTACCACTGAACTACATCCCCAGCACCCCCACACCCACCTTTTTTTATTTTTCAATTTTGAGACAGAGTCTCACTAAATTTCCCAGGCTGGCATCAAACTCTCTTGTAGCCCAGGTATACCCTGAACCTGTGGTCTTCCTGTCTCAGCCTCCCAAGTCACTGGGACTGAAGGCCTGTACCTCCAAGGCTGGCTGGTTTCCTGATCTTGTTGGGGATCGGGATATCACAAAGGCTCCAGTGCCGAGGATTCAGCAACACGCACACAGAAGCCAGTGTGAGCTTTGTGGCTTTAGAAATAAACAACACGTGTGGATATTATTCTTCAGCTAAAAACTCTAAGTGAGCCGGGCGTGATGGAGCTTGCTTTTAATCCCAGTGCTCAGGAGGCAGAGAGAGGCAGATTGCTGTGAGTTCAAGGCCAGCCTAGTCTACAAAGTGAGTCCAGGACAGCCAGAGCTACACAGAGAAACCTTGTCTCAAAAAATCAAAACAAAACAAACAACAATAACAAACAACCAGCCAAACAAACAAACAAAACTGCAAACCCAAAAGCAAAAGCAAAACCAAACCAAACACCACTACATGGCAGGTACCACTGTGGTCTCCACCTTACAGGAGATGTCACTGAAGAATTGAGGGCTGAGGTGACTGTACAAGGCCACACATGAGGTAAGAGGTACAGCTAGACTCCAAAGTAGGCAGCATAACCCTGAAATCTTAGGTTCTTTTTTTTTTTTTTTAAGATTTACTTATTTATCATTATGTATACAGTGCTCTGCCTGCATGTACACCTGCAGGCCAGAAGAGGGGGTCTCATCACATTATAGATGGTTGTGAGCCATCATGTGGTTGCTGGGAATTGAACTCAGGACCTCTGGAATAGCAGCCAGTGCTCTTAACCTCTGAGCCACCTCTCAACCCTATTTTTTTTAAAGACTAATTTACTTCTATTTTATGTGTATGAGTATTTTATTTAGGTGTGTGTAAATGAAACTGGGTATACAGGCGGTTGTAAGCTGTCATGTGGGTGCTGGAAACCAAACCTGGGTTCTCTGGAAGAACAGTCAGCGCTCTTAACCTCTGAAACATCTCTCCAGCCCCAAATCCCAGGCTCTTAACCTCCCAGCTTTCCTGCTGGCTTCCTGTGGCCCTTGACAAGCAGGGGCCCATCATAGCTCTTCTTCCCTTCCTTGCCTGCCACTTGGTCGCCTGCCACATGAACAGCAAGGCCCTGCTGCCCACAGCACCGGCTTGCACTAAAGGTGAATACCAGGCAGAGAGGGAGGGTCAGAGCAACAAGGGACAGTGCTAACGTACACAGGACGGTGAGGCACAGAGAACTGGAGGGCAGGCAAGGCTCATCATGGCTGTGCTGCGTCCTGACTGAAAGCTAGGACAGGAGGAAGCCTTTCTTGCGCCCTCACGTGCTTTAGAGAATTAGCAGGTGATGCAGGGAGAAGCCCAGCATTCAGCACACAGGATACGCAAGAGTGCATGTCACATGCGAGGGTGGTCAGGCCTCCCGACACCCCCGCCCATGGCATCCTCCCTTCTGCAGGTAAGTCCTTTTCTTATAGTACACCCTCAGTGAGCATGTAGTAGAGGCCTGAGTGGTGCCTCCAAAAGGTAAGCCAACGCCCTTAGTCCTACAGTCTGTGCTATGTCCTCCGTCGGAAAGAAACAGTCTGTGCAGAAGCCGTGAAGCTGTGGCTCTTGAGATGAGGTCAACCTGGATTCCTTAGTTCGGCCCTCAGTGCAGTACTCAGTGTCCTTAGAGAAGATGGAAGAGGAGGCACATCCAGAGGAGAGAAGAAGCAGAGAGGGTGACTGAGCCACCAGCCAGGTGGCCTTGAAGAGGACAGAACACAGAAAAGCTTTCCCTTGTGCAAGGCGTGATGGCCCCGTTCCCACTTTGTTTAGACTTCTGGTTGACCTGCCTGGTAGGGAACAAACTCCTATTGTTTTAAGCTGTCTGGTTTGTGGTGCATTGGTATCATGGCTGCCGAAAGCTAATACGCATGGTAGTGGTCAGATTCCCCTAAACTCAGAAGTCTTGTAGTCCACAACTATCAATCTCAAATACTGCTGAACAGTCCAACACTAAGCAACCCCACACCCCCACCCTCACCCCCCCTCACCCCCACAAAGGGCCTATGTGTCACCATCAATAGCAAGCACAAGCCATAGTGGGAAGCAGTCATGACTACTGAAGCCATTTCCCCAAGCCTGCCTTCCTCAAGCCCCTGTAGACCTATAGCTCTATTATGCAAATTTGAATCCAAGCCCCGAGGCTGCCCACTCACACCCAAGTCACCCTCCTTTCCCAGCCCCATCATGCCAGGAGGCCCTCTTCTCGACTTTCTTGTGCCCTGTGGCATTTCTGTGCCTTGTCTCTCTAGGCCTGGACCCGGCTATTTTCTGGACCTTAGAGCTCTGTCTCACTCTCATCTGTGGATTCATGTTGTTTGTCTTCAAGGTCCTACTGGGCACCTCTGCTACAGGGCCCTGCCATGAACGTTAAGAATTTGCCATCTTTACATCTTAAAGCCATGGGGAAGTGACTTGATTTTAGATTAAAAGAGGCTTTCAAAACTCATCCCTTTCTGGTTTTAACTGTTTGCTTCCTGTAGCAAGTTTTAAATGTTTTGAGCCCTTCAAAGTATCTGGCTGGAAGGCCAGCTTCCTTCCGCAGGGCACCGGTGATGGAGGGGACATTTAGAGAGGAGGACCTACCCACAGGCTCCCCACACATGAGCTCAGTTGTCAGCAGAGTCGGACTCACAGCTTCTCTCTCAGATGACAGCTATGGCTGCTGACTCAGAGGGCTTTCTGAATCAGAGGGGAAACACATTTATGTCCTAAGAGGCAGCGTGTGCAAGAGGCATCCTTTCACCGATGAGCTGTCTTTTGCAGCACAGTAATAAGATTCAGGATAAAACCCTGAAAGTGAGGCATAAAGACAGAAGCAATCTCAGCTGCCATTGCCCAGACAAAGCCCCACGATGGGAAAGAATAGGACAGACAAGCAGGTGAATGGGAGCCAATCGGCAGCGGCGCGGCTAAAGGGTTCTGCGGCTTCTAGAGCACAGCTGGTACAATGCCAACAGCAAGCACCAGGCTGAGGGCACTGCCAACGGCACAGGGGCTGGGGCTGCACACATTCATACCAGGCAAATGTTCTCTCTGAAAGGTGCCGAAAGGTCATAGCCATCTAGCCTGAAAGGTAGGTGTCATAGCCATCCACATTTTAGAACTGATTACACTGAGGCTTGGAGAGGTCAATGATTTCCCCAATCCTGCAGCTCAGTGTTGGTCTAGAAAGGTGGGTGTGGCTATGGCCTGTGGCGCCAAGGTGTGTTCTCAGTGGTGGGTTTTTGTTATGCTTTTAACCTGACTGTCTATTCAGGCAATTTTGCCAGGTATAAAGCAAGTGAAGGTGCAGTTTAATCTAGGTAGGTTCCACAGGCCTCAGCTCTGTCAATGAGCACTGTGTCAAGGCCAATACAGGCCTAGAAAGAAATTACCTAGTTCCAGGCCCTTTTCCCTCTTTTTTCTATCTCCCCTCCTCCCCCACCCCCCATGACTAAAGTTAATGAAACTAAGAGCTATGGGCATAGGAAGGTTGACTAATGCTACCTGGACAGTGAGAAGCAAGGTACAGTTGGTAAGGCATTTGCTCCCTTTTGCCTTTTGTTTTCTAAGGGACAAAGAAGCCCGGACATAGCAGCATTCTTGGGATGAAGCGCACATAGTGATGTCATCCCCACTGGCTACTATGGACCACACCCTCTAATTCTACAGTGGACCTACTGAGGTTCTATGTTAAGTCTGGTACCCCGCTGGGAGTGGGAGGAATAAAAGAGGAGAGGGAGAGAGAAAGGGGAAAAAAAAACTTAGAATACAGCGGCTGAGTTCTAAAATGGCCATTGGCATATCAGGGACGCGTGGCTTCAGTCCACAATCATTCATGAGAGCCTCCTAGATGGCAAATGATACTCAGGCTACACAGCAACGGCTCTGCTTGGCATACAAGACTCAGCTCTACTATCTCGTTCTCCCAACCCCCTCCCCCCCACGGCCCATCTGTCTAGTCCAACTACTCCAAGTTAACTCCCTGTGCCTGGTGTACAGAAGAGCAGTCTACACACTTTAACAGGGGAGGGGAAGGCAAAAGAACCGAACACCTTCCATTTAAAAAAAAAAACCAGAATACTGAATAAACATTTAGCCAGGAAAGCGAAAGTAGCAAGACACTAACTACTCTGATTAACTAGAACAAAGTTGCTGGCCTTTCCGAAGTCCATCCATCTCCTGCTAGGTAGCTATGTGAAAAAGGCTGGGCTTGGGGGTTGGGGTCCCCAGAGAAGGCCTGCTCTCTGTTCCAAGAAGCCAATCGACAGATCTTTCCATCCTCAGTTAGTCATGGGAGTGATCACACTCCCTTGGATGACCCATTCAGGCTACAGGGTCTTGGTCCCTTCCTTGCAGTTTCATCTCGCCCCCCCTCCATCCTCCCCAGCCTCTGTGTGTGCGCACATGTGTGCATGTGCACATGTGCGTTTGTGCATGCATGTGAACATATGTGTGTGTGTGTGTGTGTGTGTGTGTGTGTGTGCATGTGTGTGTTGGAACAGAGCATTCACAGCATACCTTCTCTTATGTGTTTGGCCCATATGCTTCCTCTCAATCCACGTGATGTCTCTGAGCTTCCTTTTCAACGCAGGCACAGAGCTCTTGTTAAGTTTTAAGCAGCCGGCATCAGTTAATTTGTTCCTCTCAAGAACTCCCTGAGCAGGCTCCCTTTTCACCAGATGGAGTGACCCGCTCACGAAGAAGTTAAGTGGCTCCTCAGGTCACACAGCTAGCAGCGGATTGGCCAGGGTTTGAATCTAGATAGTGCATTTCCAGGATGGGCATCTCTCTCAGCCACTCTGCTGTCATTCTCAAACGCTCATAGGGCCCCTCTCCGTTCAGCTCTAGCTAGAGGACACTTGCTTGCCTTCAGAGGCCGTGTGCACATTGGAAGGAAGGACACGGAAGAGGAAGGAAGGGAATGGGATTGCTGCTGGGACTCCAGTTAGGGAAGGTTATAAGATGGGGCGAACCCTGGTTACCTGGATACACAGACCATTACGCTTGTACGTCTTGAGTGGCGTGATGCTAATTATAGCAAAGAAGCAGGAGACTAGTGTTCTGGGAAGGGGACTCTGGGAACACGATCATAAATGTCAGTCTCCTTCTAACTCTGAGTGTGGCTCCAAACTGTAGGCTGTACAACGTTTCATTTAGCATTAGCAAATGTGAGATGAGTCCTCCCTGGTCACACCTTCCCTGGGGTCAGAGCCCGCCTATGCTTCCCCTAGGGCAAAGCCTAACCTCCTAGACCAAAGTCTTGAGTATCCAATTCCCCTCAGAAAAGATGGGTGGAAATGCATCTGGGTAGAATGCAGCGTCTTTGGAAAGCCATTGTGGGAACTCCAGGATAGGTAGCCTCATAGTTCCTGAGTGGGTGGGGGTGGGGGTAGCAGGCTCACCTAGCAGACTAAGGAAGACAGGCAGCTAGCCTATATGAGGTCCTGGGCCACTCAGGATGCCATAAGCTCAACACCCAGGTCTGGTCCTCCAGGCCTATGTCAGGCCTCACATTAAAGTATAGTGTTGTGGCTTTTTGTGCAGCCTTGGCATTTATTCCCTATGTTACGTAGAGACAGAAGTGAGGCAGGGGCCACCAGCCTTTCTATGATTTCTTTCCAGAAAACTGGACTGTCAAAAGCTTTGCGGCGTCCCCGGAACCCTAATCTGACCACAATTGGATTCGATGAAATGAAAATCAGAAATGTCACTGGAGAGGCAGCTGTGTGAGTGGGAGCTCTGGGTTCCCCTTCAATCTTAAGAAAACCCTGCAGGTACCCGTCTTGCCTTGAAGGCTAGCTGGTATAAGTGTGTGCAAAGCTGGGTGGGTCCCCATGGGGAAGACCTGCCTGTCAATTCCTAGTTCCTGCTTTGCCACTTGATAGCCTGTGTCTCTTCAAGTTGTCAGACCCTAGTTTCCCCATTGTTAGAACAAGAATAATGAAAAGCCTGGCTCTGGCATGCACAGATCTGCTTTCCTGTGCCCTACCTCCAGGGACTTGGGGGTTTCTAAAGACTTGGGGTCTGGCTTGCTGGTGCTCTGGACAGGGCTGAGACCTATGTGCCCGATCCAGCTGAACCCACAAGATCCAGGCTCTGCTCCTGAGTGAGGGGTGACACGCCCCAACGCAGCTGCCCCCTGGCTCCAGCCAGCTACAGGTCGTGCCCGCGGGTGTTTCCCGGGCCCAGCCTTGGCTGGCCGCAGCTTCCAGGCCTGAGGAATTTTCCTCTGGATTCCGCGGAGCCGCGGCGTGAGCCAGCAGAAGGGCAGACCCGGAGGCTTGTCCCCGACCCGCGACCAGCGACCCCGGAAAGTTGGCGCGCGCCGCCCCGCCCCCCTGTCCCCCGCCGGGCACTCACCGCGGGGTCCGGCCCCGACCTGCGCGGCCGCGCTGCCATCGCCCGGCGCCCGCTGACACCGGAGATCCCTCGGCGTTATCTTCTGGGCGGCGCGGGGCGCGCGGGCAACTTACGAGGAGGCATCTGGCTAAAAATACAGCCGCCCCCCACCCCCCTCCGCGCACGCCTGCTCCGCCGCCCCGACCCTGCGCGCGCCCGCTAACGCCACCAGGTCATTTTCGCTCCGTTATCGTGCCAGGCGGGAAAGCGCAGCGCCACCACGATCTCCAGGGGCAAGCCTGGTCGCCGAACCCTGCAGGCCACCACCGAGCTGCAAGTGCGGCCGCTGGACCCGGGCACATGCGGCCAATGCGGGCCGAGGAGCTCCAAGCTGCACAGAGCTCTCGCTCTGTCTCGGCCGCCAGGGAACCCGCAGCAGGCCAGCGTGAGCTCAGCAAAGTCTGTTTGTGCCCCGTGGCTGATTTGTATATTTGCAGCTCTTCCATCATATCCGAGACTCCAGATCACACGGCGGCTTATCCCAGAATCTGTGCCAGTGTCCAAGTGAATGAAGCTGAGGAGCTGGGGACAGGCGTGCTTACGTTACTACTGCCTCCCCTGTCCTCCCTGGGGTGGCCTCGTTGAAATGCCACTTCTGGGTGAGGACCTGGAGGAAGTACCCAGGGTTCTGCTCTGGCACTGTCTGTACCTTTTCCTGCGGTCATTTCAGGGACAGGTGTCAGAAGCATGTCAGGAGCTGGTGTCGTGTTGGGGATGGCACCAACGACTATTAAAAGCAAGGCCAACTCTGACTGACGAGAAGTGGTCAGGAAAATTGCCCCAAGCAGCATGTTGCTGGGTTCTTGGTCTCTTCAAGTGACAACCCACACCACACAAATACTTTTTTTTTTAACCAACCCTGCGGCCAAACATGTATGAAGGATGAGAACGCAGGACAACCGTAAACCAATGGACATTATTTCACCTGTGAACTCAGAGTGGTTCCCGGTGTGGGCCAAGGTCGTCACCAGCAAACAGAGGGTCTAAGGGGCCCCAAGCCAAACCAAGTCAAGATCCTTGTATGAATAGCCCTGTCAAGGTTCATAAGGAAAGTGTGTGGTGCTTGGGAAATGGCTCGGTGGCTAAAGTCCGCGTTAAAAATATGAGGAACCCCCAGAACATATTCAAACGCCAGGCAGACACGGTGGCCTCTGGCCTCGTGTAATCCCAACACTTGAGATGCAGAGTCAGGGGATCCCCAGGGGAAGCTGGCTCGCCACACTCTCTGGAATTAGCTGGCAAGCTCCGGGCTCTGTGAGAAACCCTACCGCAATAAATAAAGTGAGTCAGGGAAGACAACTTTGGTCCTCCACACACATGGGGTTATGCAGCGAGCACACCCACACACATACGTATGCATCCACATACGAGCCCACGCACAAACACGCCACATGCATGCGTGCAAAATTAAAAAAAGGGTGTGTGGTGCCAGGAGGACCAAGGAGGTGACCGGAAGACTGTGAAACAGTCTAAGGTGTTCATCAAAGAAATGGTGTAAGTACTGAGCAAGAGTGGTTCAACTCTAAGGCACATTAATGCGACCAGCTCTATCTGAAGTCAGAAATGCCACAGCTTTCCAGGACCCCAGGATGGCTGGGAGCTGAATTTGAAGACAGACACCCTCTGCAAGACTTTGGAAAATGTTCATCCTGCTGTACCATCTGCAAGTGTTTTTGCCCATTCCCCTCTGCCCCGCTGCTGAAATACAGGCCATCCTATAGATCTCTTGCCTGTGTGCTTCATAAGTCAGCCTCCCAGGTTTACCCAAAGCCTCTGCACAGAGAGTGTCAATTAATAAGTCATGTTACCGGAACAGCCGTGATTGCAGCCCAGTAGAGCATCCCTCGGGGCAACAAGCTCCTTTCCAACATTAATATTTAGAGAGAGAAAGCGCCCTGCTCAAATGGAAGATAAATATGTGTTTTGCTTTTTTACTTTCAAACGCACGACGTGACTTACAGAAAGAACTGACAGGCTATTTTCAAGCCATTTGAAGTGTGACTAACTTATCAGGAACTGCATATGTAAAACGCACAATTTGGTAAGTTTCGACTTTGGCACACCCCTAGAGATACCATCACCACAATTAAAATAAGGAGCATATGAATTGCTTCCAGTGTTTCCTGGGACCTCGTGGTATTCAATCTGCTACCTGTCTGCTGGTCTACAGTCTTAGTTTAGATATCTTAACAGATATGTGGCAGTGTCTCGCTTTGGTTTTAATTTGTATTTCCCTCAATAACTAGTAACATCTTCTCTGGTGCACATCTGTCATCCATGTATCTTTTTAAGCAATGCATTTGGTCATATATCTTTTGCTCATTTTAATCTTATTTAGATTCTCTCTCTCTCTCTCTCTCTCTCTCTCTCTCTCTCTCTCTCTGTGTGTGTGTGTGTGTGTGTGTGTCTGTCTGTCTGTCTGTCTGTGTGTGTGTGTGTGTGTGTGTGTGTGTACATGAATCACGCTAGGAATCAAACCCAGTGTCCTTTCCCAAGCATGGCGGCCTCACACCACGGGTGAATTATAAACGCCCACTGCAGGGATCCTTGTATTGTGTATTCCCCACTCGTTCTCTGTACGACTGGAACAAACCTGGGCTGCTTTCAAGGCTGACCTTACAGTCCATTTCTGCTCATTGTCAGGACGAGCTATGCCATGGCATGGAAGTGATGTAGAAAGGATCAGGCTGCAAGGGGAGAGACGGCTCAACTCGACGTTCATCAAGGGCGCATCTCTGCCAGGGCTACGTCACAACATCAGAAGAGGCCACTTCATCATGGGAATGACAGTGGAAACAGGAAGACCTCCAAGCTTCTTTATGGGCACTGGGTACCCAGAGCCATGTTCCCCTACAAGGAACTTCCCTTTTATCTGCCATTGTTATTACACTCATGGACCACAAATATGGCCTTGCTCTTGATGTTTATCCTATTCCAAAACTAGTACCTACTACGCCCAGAATAGCTGCTCACGGCATCCATGGGAATCTTCCCCCAACTCATAGCCCAGAATTGGTGGGCTGAGGTAAAGGCAGGCATGACTGGCAAGGATCTAGGCTCCTTCCTCCATCCCATAGCTTCACAGGCTCTGCAGTTCCCCCGAGCTTGCCAAACTCCTTCCAAACAGTCTCTTTGCAGTTCCCTCAACCTTAGAAGCACAATGAAGTGCCGGGGTCTCAGCTGTAGAACAGAGTCACTTGAAACTATATCAGGGGACTGACTGTGCCTGGGAGGAGAAGACTCTAGCTGGGCTTGGTAGCACACATCTCCGATGCCAGCACTCACGAGTCCAGGAGGATGGAGGTTAGTGAATTCCTGGCCAGTCTAGTCTGCACAGTGAGACCTTGTCTCAAGGAGGTAGAGGGTCAGTGGCTTGATAAAGTGGGAAGTTCCTGGGGTGATGGGAACCTTGGACATGTACAGGTTGTGCGAGCCCCCCCCCCCCAGCCACCCAAGAGGCTATTCATTTTCTAGCTCTTCTTAAATTTGGAAGAACACTTTTGGTATTTGTTTTTAAGTTCTCAGCTCATCATGCCTCTGGGATGCTGAGGGACAGGGGTGAGCTTTGTCACACTAGCCTGGCAAGAAAGATGGCTCTTTGATAAATAGGACATCAGAGCTATGAGCAGGGCAAAGGTAGAGTCCAAGCATCTCAGGTCCCTGCCACAGTTGCCCTGATATAACTTTCCCATGGAAATAATGAAACTCGGAACTCACTTGATGGCGATAGAAAGAGCGTTTTCCGTCCTGAGTGGTGTATACCTTCACTGTGGGCAGATCCACGGCAGTTGAGCTGTGACGTTTCCATAAGGGTGGTTGCATTTCTAAAACATTGCTTTCCACATGGGGGGAGGGGAAGGAAACAAACCCAATTTCTGCCTATCTGTCCAAGGGTCATGTGGGTGATGTGAAAGTGCCCAGCATTCTCTGATACAGGTCAGGCACCCAATCAGTGACAGTCAACACATCTTTCCTTTTCCTCTCTGTCTTATTCCTAACTGAAACTTTCTCTAAACCTGCCTCCCAGAGGTCTGGAGTGTTTATGATCTACTTTGGACAAACTGAAGCCTAAAAGAGGACCCCAAGGCTCCCTAGATCTCTGGGATTTACATGCACTGTTTTCCATTTGCCATTTTACTACACATACAAACAGTTCTCAAGATGCAGCTATGCGGACATGGCACCCCCAGCCATGTCTGAAGGCCCCTTGTAGCATCTTCTGGCCCATCCACCAGAACAACTTTGTTCCAGCTCCCTCTCTATCAGTTCTGTCCATTGCCTACTCAGGGAGTCACCCTGGCTACTAAGGACTCTGGGCACCGTTGATAAGGGTGTGACTGAGGTACTCCACCCTTTACTGAGAAAGACAGGAGGTTTATCACCCTTAGGAGCCAAGAGTGGACCACCCAGTGGAGTGTGTGAGGTGTCAGAACTGTCACTGCTGGAAAAGTCTTAGTCCTGACATCTGTAACTGCCCCCACCACTCTCCTCATCAAGTAACTAGGAAGGATCTTTCTGAAGTGTTTCAGAAAACATTGAATGTTTTATCCTGTTGAGTGGCTGGGGGTTCAATGACATAGTCTGTGTTTAGTATGTATGAGGCTCTCAGCAAAATAAGTAGGTAAATAAATGTTATGTTGAATTGAGTAAGAAATACAGCATCAGCACCTTATACACCCATGTGGTTCCTTCTGAACAGTCACACCAGAACAGCAGAGAAAAGCCTGGAGGTTCCTCTTTAACAGTCTGTGGTGAGCTCCCAGGAGCTAACTGGGTAACCCCGGGCACCCAGCCTCCTCGAGTGACGTGGTGGCCAATGCGGGGGACTATTTAGGGAGATGACCAGGGCTGGGTATCAGGTCCCACAGTGTTGGCACTAGTGTCTGTCGTGTTCCTTTTAAGAGGGTTGTACCTCTTGGAGTCTATTTTTAAACTCATAAGAAAAATGCTGTATGGACTCCAGGGGCCCCTTGGCAAACTGGGGTTAATCACAGTGGGGACAGGGTGAGTCTAGGACTTTCTCCTTACATACACATGACAGTTTCCTTATGCCTGGGATCAGATACTGACCCCGCATGGCTTGAGTTGCAGGCCGACTGTTTGGCACAGCCTCGATGGAATACGAGTTTGAATGAGCCTGGAAAAGTTGCCTGTGCTGGCTCCATTTTCTCACTCCTGGGCTTTGTTTTTTGATACCTCTGAGTCCTAGTGTGAAAACTCCATGTTTTCATATATCTGTCAAATATCATATGTTCTGGAACATCTGTCCCTCCTAGCACTGCAGAGACTCCAACCAAGAATTTGCCAGTAGCCTACAAGCCAAGTGTGACCTCCCTGATGGCCACTGTACTCTGTGTTGGGAAGTCCAGTCCCAAGGCTGGAGAGAATAAGGCACGAGATTGGTCCAAGTGGCACAACTGTAGAAGACAGAATTATTTCCCCAATAGTGAGCCATAAACAAGCTCCAATGTCACTGTGGCTCATCAAAATGCCAGATGAAGAGCACAGACTGTTTTCTGTACAAGAGCAGATCAGAACTTTAATATCCCGTTCTCTCTCTCTCTCTCTCTCTCTCTCTCTCTCTCTCTCTCTCTCTCTCTCTCTCTCTTTTCTTTTCTGTAGGAGAGGGAACTAGAATTCTTAAAGTATTTAGGGGCCGCCAGGGGTGAGGAGGGGCGAGGCCACCTTTCAGACTCACCCACTCTAGAACTCATAGGTCCAGCAGCATGGAGGCAGTACCTTCCAAAGTGAGTCCCAGCCCAACCACGAGAGCTTCTGCCAGCTTGGCCAAAACAACAGATGTGAGTCTTAGCATTATGCTGCCACACACCAGAGACACCATACATAGTAACTGAGCCAGAATCTCAATGAATTTAATCTTTCCCCATTTTAAAATGAGCTGTATCTGTGAAAAACAGTCCACTGTTGAGGCTGGCAGGCTAAAGTGCTCATTGCTACATGAGCTGTTATAAGCCCTGCTAGGATAACCTTAGAACCACTGTTTTCCAAGATGGAGATGTGATTCCTGCTTCCCATCCAAGAGTTCTGGGCCGTGTGTCCAGAAACAAACAAACAAACAAACAAACAAACATATCCCAATCTTCACCTCTCTGACTTTTCCCATTACCTCCGTAAGATACATGGCCAAGTCCAGGGCATGTTCCTTCACTGTCAAGACAGTGACACATTCAGTTCTCCCATGGTCCCTACTTCACTGTTAAGAAAAGGAAGATGTGGGGATGGCGGGAGTTATGTAATGTTTTAAGGTTTTTTTGTTTGTTTGGTTTTTGTTTTTGTTTTTGTTTTGTTTTATTTGATATGAGGTCTCTCACAGTTACCCAGGCCACTTCTAGAGCTCACTGTGTGTCCAAGATGTCCTTGAGCTCATAACAATCATCCTGTCCCAGCCTCCATAGTGCTTTAATTTTACACACACACACACACACACACACACACACACACACACACACACACACACTCAGACACACACATGCACACAGACACACATGCACACACACGCACACATACCCCACCTTGCCTGATCACAGCTATGATTCTAACAGCATCACCATCATCAAGGATAGAGGACTGTGCCATGTAGCTCTGCTTGTCTTCTGTTGGCAGAGCTGGAGGCATGCAAAGCTGACACTTCAGAACAAACTGCTGACAGGGATCCCAACTGTAGGGAAATGAAAGGCACTTGCAGCCACGTGTGAGCTGTGTTGCCAGGGTGGTCCCATTACTAAACTATCTCTGGTGTTTATAAACATTAAAGACATTTTCTTTATAACCTGCTACTGTGATAGAACACACACACACACACACACACACACACACACACACACACACACACTGAGAAATTGCAGCCCTATACTACTACACTCGTGGAAGTTTTTGTGTTTGTTTGTTTGAGTTTGGCTTTTGGTTTTCTTGAGACGGGCTTTCTCTGTGTAGCTCTGACTGTCCTGGAACTGCTATGTAGACCAGGCTGGCCTCGAACTAGGAGATCCACCTGCCTCTGCCTTCTTAGTACTGGGATTAAAGGCGTGCACCACCACTGCCTGGCTATATAGAAACTAAAAAAAAAAAAAAAAGTGCTAAAAATGGACTTGACTCCTTACAGCAAGTCCTGTGGTTCTTGAAGAATGCACAATGATTGTCTCAGATCACTCTACCCGTAACAACTGGGCAAGTCAGGGGCCTGTCCTTCCTTAGAAATGCAAATCTGTCCTATAGGTACAATCCTGTGGTGCAGGCAGGGCCACCCAGTGACCCACTTAGGCCTCTTCTACTTCAGAGCAAGTCCTCTTAAAGAGACAAGAGATGATGAATGGCCCGGTGCCAGCCACAGGGATTGCTCCTACAGTTGCCAGGAGAGGCCTGTGCCCTGGAATTTGCCATTAGGAAAGGGGCCCCGAGGACCATGATTTGGATGCCTTCCCCAGCATTGGCCCATGATAACTCCCTTTATCATTATTATGACAATGAGATGTAGATGAAAGAGCAGGAAGGGGAAGGCTTTGAAAACAATAGCTGAAATGCATGAGGCAGACACTGCTCTAAGCACTTTAGATGTCATAACGTGTTTAATCCTCCACCTCCCCCGGGGCGTCTGCTGTTATTACCCTCCCCCAACTCTACCAAAGCAGCAGCATTGACACAGACACCTTAGGTAACTTGCCCCAAATCACCCAAAGGTGACAAGGGGTCTGGGCTTGGCTCCCCTAGAGGGGCTGGAGGTATTAGTAGATGAGGCGAGAGAAGTGACTCTAGGGTTTTACAGGAGGAACTGAGGATTCTCTTTACTCATACAAGACCCTAGGCACCGGTCAAAGACTCACTCAAAGCAGACTCTGTATGTCACTGTCCACAGGAAGTAGGCTTCCTAGGATTTGGTGACAGGTCCCTGACAAGAAGTTGTTCTTTTCAAGAGCATCAGGAAAGCAGAGTCTTACAACCGTGAACTTGATCTAAGCCTGTCTGCTCTCACTGAGCTTCCCGGAGTTAAAACACCAACGGCAATCCTTCCCAACCAGGAGAAGAGGGTCTCCAAGGCTAAGCCTTCCGTGCTAATGCTGAGTCCACATAATGGACACATTAGTTACTTTCTGGTACAAAATTCCTGGCAAAGGCAGCTGAAGGGAGGAAGGAGGGGATATGTGCTGCCATGGCAGGGAAGGCAGAGTGCTGAGAGGAGAAGGGGGCAGCCAGCCACGCTGCACCCACAGTCGGGAAGCAAGGCGATGGATGATCCGTTCCTTTTCTCTTCATTTACTCCAGAGCCCCAAGCCATGGACCGGTTCCACGCCCAGTGGGTGGGGACCCCCACTTCAGTTAACCTCATCTCTGGGGTATGCCCAGGGGCTAATCTCAACTGGATAATCCCTTGCAAACACCCCTAAAGATGACCCTCCAGGTGACTTACATCCCATCAAGTAGACAATCTAGATTAACCACCACATATGAGAACCAAAGGGACCGAGGAACCCACAGGACAGCTCGCTTTCCTTCCAGCCCCCAGGGTCAGGGGCTGATCTACTGGCTGTACGCTGACTTCTGAGGTTTCCTCTCTCTGTCCAGCACCAAAGCATTGTAAAGCACAACTCACTCAGGTTAAACTACAAACCCAGACTGTCCAGCTCGGACCACACACTTCTGCTCTACTTTCTCATCATTGCCAAGGCACTGAGCGCAGGCGCCACATGTAATATTTTGTATGGGTCTCATCATCCTCAGTAATTGTATGGAGACCATTACCTTTCTATTTGATTTTCTTGTGTATTCTGGCTGGCTCCTCTTTTAACTATCTTTTAGTGCAGCATTAATGTCTCCCCTTTTTAGAATTATTTAAGTAAAAAGGCAAGGACTTGACTACAGTGAACATCACTCCACCCTGCTCCCCTGCAGAAGGCTCCTCCCATAGTGGGGGACATCCTACCCCAAGGTCCATCTGGACCCCTCTAACCTACATTATAACAAAGTAAGTCTGGATGTTCTCCCCACCACCACCCGCCACTTCAAACACTGTCTTTAGCCTATTTTGGAGCTGTTGGCCAGGGAGATCACATAGGTCCCAAAACCACACAGGCTACCGCCAGTGCTCTCAATTACCCCCCAGAACTTGATGGTAAGACCTTATTGCTAAAGACACCACATACTCATGTCACAGAACACAGAGAAATCAAGCTGGGTCTGGCCAAGAAGCTTCATCCCTATTGGCTAGCTTTCACAGTGCTGGAAGGTGCTCTAGGCACGCTATTAGCGGGCCAAGAAACTGTGACTAGACAGCTCATCAGCTCCAGGGGAAAACCCTACTACTGTTATTCTGCTTACATTCACCAATTAGTCTTCATTAGAGAAGCGACCCAGACGCAGAGACCCATGACTAGTCAGGGTTCAGAATAGGAGACT
Source organism: Acomys minous (assembly GCF_964271855.1). NCBI lineage: Eukaryota > Metazoa > Chordata > Mammalia > Rodentia > Muridae > Acomys > Acomys minous. The sequence goes on along the minus strand of NC_140497.1, from coordinate 14,068,199 downwards.
GTAAAATGCTCAGCCCTAAGTGGGGCATGTGCACCACAACCTTCCTTCCCAAGGCTCAGGGATCATTGCCAAGGGGAGCAGAAATGGTGTTTTCTGCATAGAACAGGGCGGTTGAGTGTGTGGACTTACAGTGGTTGAGGCAGCATTGCCAAGGCCCATATGTGTTCAAGCCAGATGAAAATAAAGGAGTGGCATCTTTAGGACCGGAAGTGGGCAAGTAGAGCCAAGTCTGTGGGTGTATGCATGGGGTTCCAATATCCTCGAGATGTGGACATCAGGGCTGTGGATGACTAGGAAGCTCAGAGGCTCTGAGCAACAAAGATAAGATGCCAGGGCATTTGCCTTAGATCAATCTGGAAGGCATTCTCAGGAGAATTCATTCTGTTGGCAGTTTGATATGTTCTGTATTGTGGCATTTTTGTCCAGGCCACTTCCGGTGCGCTTCCCACAGATAGTGCCAACAGCCTTCAGGTTCCCTCTGGGGACTGGCCCGGAGCACAACCAACCAGAAAACAGACCAAGTTCACCGCCTCTAGATGTTTTAACCAACAACCTCCAGCTATTTCCTCGTCTACTCCAACTGCATTCAGAAATAGGACAGCATGTCTCAAAGACTGTAGGAGTCTGCTGTGTCAACCCGAGTGACTCAGGATTATAGCATCCACTCTCTTTCCTCCCCCTCATAGATGAGGTATCTATCTCCCTTGCTGGGGACAGGGGAGGGCTTGGTGGATCCCTGGTGGGTGTCACCATGGGTGATGAGGTAATGGTTTTCCTGAGTCTGAGGTGTCTCAAAGGGGCTCTCTCCCTCTTCTTGGAGTTGCCATTTCATGCTCTTGACGGGATATGTGTGGTGTGTTAGTGTAGAAAGCAGATCGTGTGGCCAAGCAATTTCAGACAATGGGTCAAAAGTTGGCTGGAGAGTATGAAGGCTCAGTTGCCTAGGAGCTGCGGGGCGAGGAATGGAGGCTAAAGCTTGGCGTGGCGAGGGGTGAGATGGAGGGAGAGGTGGGATTGGGGGGAGTGGCTGCGGTATAAAGGCTAGGGGTGGGAGTAGGGAGCGGGGTGGGGTAGGAAGTGAGGGGGTGGAGTCTGGCGGATGGGTCTGGGAAAGCTAGTAAGAATACAAAACTGCTACATTCACTGTTCTTTCTGAAGGCAAATGTGTTTGGCGTTTACTAGAGTTACTTAAAAGGAGTATAGACGGATGTTCGCGCGTGCTAACTCCTGTCTTTCCCAGGTCTCCCTTTGGAAGGCTGAAACGAGAAGAGGCTCTAGGAGAGGAGAAGGCAAGCTTCTCTGAGGCGGCCATATACCACCCTCCAACAACTCCTAGGTCCCCTAATTTCCCTTCTCCTAAGTTTTCCCAGAGTCCTGGCAAATCCCAGGAGTCTTGACTAGTGGCCTCTGTGTTAACTGTGCCATGACTCCAAATGATACCTCTTGAATACTATGTGAACTCACTGCCCTGGCCCAGCAGAACTGTGCAAACAGGCAACAATGTGGCGCCACATCCCAGGGTGTCACGTGCCGTGGAAGAGACCCTTGCAGGCCCTCAGGGTTCAGGGTACCCGAGCTCAAGTCTCACTCTCCCCTCAGCAGGTGCTCAAGTTGTACAACAGGTCATATGGCCATATACTCTTCAGTTTCTACCTCCAAAAACAAAACAAAACACCCTGAGACTGCATTTCCTAGTGGGGGCATCACGTGGAAACGGCTCAGCCCTGAGTCCAGCAAGCGTGTCCCCTGAATATCTGTGAGCCTCACCCAGCCCTAGGAAGTTTGTAATTCTGGAAGGGATGGGCTAGAACCACCTCAGGTGATCTTGGGGAATCAATATCTACATATTTAGCTGGAAAATTAATTGAGTTAATTTTTTAAAACCTCATTTTATATTCTAATCACCTACACAAATCTGAGCAGACAAAGAACAAATTTAAATCTGAAACTAAAGACTCCTACCCTCCTTGGCTTATGAACTTTTGTGTTTCATTGACTTGCCCGTTAGACGCCAGCTAATCAGAATAACCTGTGGGGCTCTATCTGTACCTGAGTAGTACAGGCATTTCCAAAATATCCACACCCAAAAGGCATCTTTGCTCATCTCAAGTCCATTTCACCTGACTGAGAGTCCCCGATAGCCACAGAGAGCTACTGAACCAACCGCGTGTGAACCCCTGAAGCCCCGTGGCCCAGGAGGAGCTACTTGATGAAGCCAGTTCTCCACGGAGGAGGCTCCAGTAACTGCACACAGGGAGTGGTGTTGGTGGGGCCCTCCTGCAAGAGCTCCAGAGTTGTCTAGCTGAACGGCAGGAGGAGTGCTGTACAGGCCAATGGGGACCCTCACTCCTATGCAGGTACCTTTCCTGGAGTAATCTCACTGTTGGGAAGTGCTCTCTCACCAGAGTTGGGATCACTTCCTGTGATTCCCATCACCCCTTCTCTGGTCCTCTGGCCATGCACTGGGCACTCCACAGCTGAGTCTGCCCCTCCTGAGGCAGCATCAGGACAACAGGGACGTCAGCCATGCGAGTCTTTTCTTCTCCCCCATGTCCCTCCACAAACTCTCCCTGCCTGGTTCCAGACCCTTCCCTTGCCCACAGCCTGTCTGCATTCCTGCTGCAGAGACTACAGCCTTCTGTGACGGGGATCTAAACACCGCTGTGAGGCTGTTTCCCCAGAATTGTGCTCCCAGGAACACCTAACCTGAGAGGCATGCCGGAAGAATAGGTGTAGAAGTGCACGAATCAGCTGAGCATTCTCACACTGGGCTGCAACCTTAAAAACATTTGCACCACTGTTTCCTCACAGTGGACTCCTGCGGGCTACTCCTGGGCCTCCTTCTTCACCCCAATTCTGCTCACACCCCCAACCTGTCTAACTCCTTAGAGCCAATAGAATAAAAACAAAAAATTTTCCACTGTCACTGCTTCATTTAGAAACTTCCTGCTTAAAGCAAAGCACCCTTTAGGAGTACAATTGATTAATCCCACAGTAAATCCCATAAGGCTTTGTACATATGATCTTTATTTCTCTCTTCTGTGAGACTCATGGCACACTGCCATGATACATGTCTGTCACAGAGATCACTGGCAAGTAGGAAAGGCAGGAGAAAAGAACACATTGACTTCAGGTACTTTTAGCATGTGAATGATCAGAATCTATTCAACAGAAGCATTTTTGGTGCCTCCACAAATGCTGTGAGTGTAACACTCACACGCACTGGGAACTAAGCGCTTCTGGGGGCCATGGCGACACTCCTACAGATTGAGTAAACGTGCTGTAGTGCAGCTGCTTTGCAAGTTTATATGTTTATGGAGGAGTTGGGGATTTGATTTCTGGAAGTAGAGATAACTTGTCTACTCAGTGGACCCAATAAAGGCTTTTGGAAGGCGTGGGATAGTAGGTGACATGACTGTTCCAAAGGCAGCCACCTGCATCCCGTGTCAGGTCACAACTCCCACTCTCGGAGTCAACACTCGGTGTCTCAACTCCCCGGAGTCCCGGTGAGAAGCCACCACATGGAGGACTGCCCTGGCCAACCCTGCTTATCCTCCAGGGGCCCTGTTTCCTGGCAGGATGCTCCCTGGAAATTGAGTAGGGTACTGATGAAGAACCCAAGCCTAGGGCCCCCATGACGACAGCCATGAAGCCTTGAGAAAGTGAATCCCTAGTTCTGTGCCTCCAAGTCCTTATATCTGCCAAATGCAATGATTGGTGGGGTCGCACCTGTGTGGGCATAGACCACAGGCTGACCATGGACCTGGGAGCATTTTTGGCTTCTCACGTTGCCTTCCCACACTCAGCGCGATTCTGACTGATGACGCCTTACCCTCTGTTCTTTACCACTCCTCTGGACTCTTTACCTCCGGACTCACCTGCCCGCCCTTGGGTTTCTACCTACTGTCCCCCACATTGGTCGAGGCCATTACCTGCCCACAGCCAGGATCCTGCTCTAATTTTTTTCTTTCATTAAAAAAAATATTACATTTTAATGTATTTGCTTATTTATTTATTCATGGTATGTTTAAGTGTAGATGGTGGACACGTGTGCCACACTGCACGTGTGGAGGTCTGAGCACAACTTGTGTGAATCATCATTCTTCTTCCACCATTTTAGGTTCTGGGGATCAGGCTTGGTGGAAAGCACCTTTATGTGCTCAGCCATCTTGCAGCCCTCTTTTCCTCTTTTTTTTTTTAACACAATGTCATTACATATCCCAGGCTGGCCTTCAACGTTCAGCAATCCTCCTCACTTAGCCTCCAGAGTGCTGGGCTTACAGCATCACTATGCGAGCCATAAGAAGATCTGGCTTTCTGTTTGCTGGGGACCCTGTGTTGCTCGCTGTTGCTCTGACATCATTCAAACACCCTGAAGGGCCAGGCCACTGTGGATGCCATGCTTACCTTAACTGCATGTCTCAACTGCATGTCTCTTCTTCCTGGGCCTGGAGCGCTCTCACACCCTGTGGCTGGAGTCTTGTCTGTTGTAGCTCCCCTCCCTTTCATTCTCCAGTGTGAACACCAACTCTGTCCTTACAGCCAGTTTGGGGCAACTCTCTTCTTGGGCTTCCTGTGAACCTCGCCCCCTGGGAATGCTCCCGCCCCCCCCCTTCTGAAATTCCAAAGCTGACCCCATCTGAATTCTAGACCACTGCATTTGGGTGACTGCCTTAGCTCTCCTTGAAGCTCTCAATGTTTTAGGAGCCTCCATGGCAGGTCACCTCAGAGCTGCATCTCCATGGGCCTTATCTATCCCAGGATGCTCAGCAATTGCTTATCAGGTTAAAAAAAAAAGGCAAGATATTAAGGATAGTGAGTGAAGTCAGGAGCCAAAGAATCAGGGATGTAATTTAGGCCTGGATGAGTGACAGCTAGGGAAATCCCAGCATATCCCTGTGTATTGCCCCCAATCCCTGAAAGGACTGCCTGGAGAGGAAGCTTTACTAAAATGGGGTGTTCTGAAGACAAGCCCCACCTAGATTAATTGTCAGTGATGGCTGTCAGCCCAGTGCTGTTAAACAAACAAACAAACGAACACAATTAGCTCCAACAAGCAAAGCTAAGACACAAGCCACAACTTCAGGCTGGCCCAGGCATTGCTTGCTGTGGGTACATCTGCATACTGAAAAGCTGGTGACCAAGTTCCTAGTGCCCACACCATAGCACCACATAAGAGTAAAGGAGAGAGCAGGGCTCAGCTCAAACAGATTTAGTCTTCAAGTCCCTACTCAGTGTCACTTTGTGCCTGACACATCCAGTGCAATCTGCTGGCACAACTCAGTGCTTGACACCAGGTACTTCTGTGGGAGCCAGTGGCATATGCCCAGGTCTAGGCTTCACATAGAAAAAAAAAAAACAGGAATATTGACAATGATGTGATCTTTCACAACTGAAGTAAACAATCCCGATGGATAGTGAAAATCTAACCTCTCTGCTTGACTGGTCACCCCACCAGGAGCCGCTTTTACAAACTCGGGGAAAGATCAGAGCTCTGACAGAAGCCTGTCTTTATGGGAGAGTCAGACAGAGAACTAAAGTGCCACGGAGCAAGCTTCCCTTAATGAACTGTCCAGTGGATCTACATGCGGAGTGGTCATTCACTTCTAAAAACTGCATTGTTTATTTGCTGCAATAGATCCGGAACAGAGAGGACCCAGCTGCTGGATAAGGGTGTAGCCAGAAGGGACCAGAGGAGAGAAAGCATTTATACTGGCAAAAGAAACAAGGCTGAAGAGAACAAGTGACACCCTGAGTGAATGTGTATTGATTATGGGCACAGTCATGTCAAGGACCAAAACCTCAGGACCATAGGGGTGGCAAAGCCTTCCCTGGGTGCAGCTCAGAGGACTGGGAAAGCCTTCCTCGGGTCCTAGTGTGTAAATGTTGACAGTGTGTGCAAAGAATATTCACCATAGCTCCGCCCCCATGTTTACAGCCTGGAGACTGCTCCCCTACAGAGACTGTTCCTGGTGAGATGAGCTAACCCCTCCTCCTTGTTCAGATATATATGATAACTCTGATTCCCTGTATATAATTATATATATATAACATACACACACACACAATGCACTGTGCTTCGGGGTGCCATGGCTTCTCCATCTGAGAGCCCAGTCTCACGTGGCCCTAGCTTGCCCAACCCATTGTCAGGGTTCCAGGTCCTAAGCCACACAAGGCCATGGCACAGGTTAAAAGGGAAAGCCAGCCTACAGGCTAGCAGTCTGGTTTATTGATGATTCTGTTGAAAGCTTAAGAGCTAGATTGGCAACTCCAGCCTACCAGATAACCCTGCACGGTGATTTGCTCACGTTTGACAACAGAAACACCAATGGCCATTGTCTCTTGACCTCTGTGCCTCTTCAGGCACAGATCAGAAGGAAGACTGGCCCATACTGACCCTGATGTACTGAACCTCAGCCCAGATCTGACCATGTAATAAAGAGGGACAAGGAATAGGGAATATAAACTAGCGTTGGTATAAGGAATCTGACAGTGCCTAGCATCGGGCATCCGTGACAGACAGGCGTCTCACAAGCGCCAGCCACAGCATGGCTTATCAAGTTAAGGCTGAGCGTCAGGAGGCACAAAGAAAAGGGGTAACAGTGAGGACCCCGGAAAGGTTACACGACCCACCCACCAAGATGTCCTCTCTTCTTCAGGGGACCTTCTTCCACAGTGCCCTTGCCCATGAGTATGACCATAGCCTCAGAATCTGTGTCAACCGCAGCATCCCAGGGAGCCTCTGTGCAATGGGCCAGCACTGACACCATAGGACTCACTTCCCGGCCCTGTTCTGTTGAGTCGGCAATATATGCCAAACACAATGCTCCTGTCTACAGGCATGAACGGTTGGTCAGCCTTGCCAGTCCAGGTGAGAAATCGTTCAAGTTCATTTCCCCTCCCATTTCTCTGGTAGCCATTTACTAGGACATCAGTTCTGATCAACTTGCCATTCAGATGCTGGTAGTGGGTCAGAATTTCATTGATCAGAGGCCTCAGATGAGCAAGAATACAGAAGAACACCAAAGCCTGGGAAATCTGATTTCTCACTGTTGACATACTGAGGTGACCCCAGATCCAAGTGAATTACACTAGCATTAAGTCATACCCAGACCTAAAACCCCACTACTATGCCTCAAAATCAAACTTGTGAGACTAGAGCCCAGACCTAAGGCCCTGTGTAAGCAGCCAAACATACACTTCATCTCATCACCCTCCTCTGCCTGCAGGAAGACTCTGTTTTCTTCTTGGTCACACACATATGTGGCCATCATGAATACTAAATGAGTCAGACATTTAACCACACTGCATTGGCACTGCTTAGTGGTATTATCTCCCATTTTGGAACTTCAGCAATTCTCACCTGGACACCGGCACCATTGTCCTAGCTGGCGTCTACTCTTATGAGTACGTCCCCTGCCAAACTGAGCTTCCTGAAGCCCAAAACAGATCCTGACACTGTCCTACCCACAGTCCCTCCTGCCTTGCTGAATTCCCGCAGAGAAGTTCAGGAATGTGCAGGGTAGCCCCTGACTATCTCTTCCGTCCTCTTCTCTTGCCACTTCCTGCCACCTACCTGTCCCCCAGCACCTCACAACCCGCCCCATGAGGTGCCTCTACAAGTCCTAAAGAGTCCATGCCTCCTCTAGTCTGCGAACCCCTGCTGATTCTCCAAGCCTATGCCAAGCTCTCCCCTTCCCTGAAGATTTGTTGCGGACCTCCCTACCCCCACAGACTCAACTCTTTTCATCTCAACTCCTACTACACTAGATCGAATCCACTAAGGCAAAGTTTACCAGTTATTGGGGGTCAGGGGCTATATTACTCCTTGTCGCTTCTAACTCAACAACATCCCATTAGCTCGAATAAAGGCATATTGAAAGTAGGAAGGACTTTTAATTTGTTCCAAAGTTCTTAGAATGACACAAGTTATTGATGCAAAGGACTTTTGATCCCAAATATAAAGCAATTATCCAACATTTCCTGGAATACAGGCTCTGTCCTGGTATATGCTTCCCTCCTCACTATCCTGGGGCAACCAACGTAGCCTGAAGTTAACAGGTGAGGACCGAGGGGTGGGGGAGTGGGTATTTCTAGTCTGAGAGTAATATTCAGAAAGTAACAAACTGAAGATTCAAACTTAGGAGTTCTGGGTGCCGAGCCCACCAGCGGGACCATCTGTTGACTAGGGGTGATGCACCTCACAGCCAGAGTACTGAGGCTGCCAAGAGGCACACACATGGACCAACAGCTTTCAGCATGCCCAGGGTACAAGTGAAGAAGACACGCCTTCTGAACACTGTCCTGGAAGATGAGAAGATTGGCTTAGTTGTGCCTTGGCAAGGGGCAAGGCCAGTGCCTAGCTGCACAGCACTAATGTTCCTATGGAGCCAATCTGAGAGTAGCAGCCTCCATGTTCCATTAAGATACAGGAGTAGACAGGTATGGAAGTACATGTCTATGATTCAAGGTCTTCAGAGATTGAGACAGGAGAATTGCTGTGAGTTCGAGACCAACCTAAGCTACATAGTAAGATCTTGTCCAAAAAAGATGCAAGGTTAAAGAAGGTCCTATATGTAAAGCTAGAACCAAGCATGGGAGCCCCCACCCCTGCAACATCTGTTCTTGGGAAGCTAAGGCAGGAAGATCATTGCAAGTCCAAGGCCATCCTGGATAATGTAGTGAGTTCCCAGCCAATCTGATCTAGAGGGAAAACATGTTGCAGTGGGCAGGAGCCTGGGAGGGGGGGGTCAGGCACAACAAATGTACAAACTCTAAGCCCCAAGTCAGTCAATTGAAATAAAAAACCCTAAACAAAAAAGGAAGCAAAAAAGCCAAAGCAAAACTAACTACATTATTTCCATATCCAGCATTTGAAAGGCCAGAGTTGGGGCAATAAAAGCTCAGCGCATTCCTGGGCTGATTCATGGCCACCAAGATATGTGCATTAGAAGGCACTCAGAGGCCATGCACGTTCTCATCGACCTCAACTTCTAGCTCACCATCCCTCATCATCACACACTCTGCCATGTGACAGCCAACTGCTGAGAAAGAATAGCCAGAGAAGACTGGGAAGCTCAGGGCCACTGTCCTAAGTTGGGAAGGAGGATGCCTGTCCCCTCCTTCCCTGTCTCTACGCCTCCTTGATCCCCATCTACCCTGTGCCTTGAAAGCTTCCACTCTTTGCTTTTACCTTATCTTACGAAAACACCACAGAGAATTAGTTCCTTGCAGAGTATGACTCAATATCCTATTAGAAAAGCTGCCATGTCTGTAAAATAATAGAAGATTTAGAGACAGCCTAAAGAAAAGTCTCCCATGACTGGTCCCTTAGACTGCTATATAGCAGATGTAGCAAAGGTGTCCCAGGACTTGGGATTCTTCTGGTACCTTCAAATCACACTGAAGAGACCAATGCTGGATGCTACGCAGACATCCTATGAAGGGTTCCTGCCACTTTGAGGAAAAAGAGTGCTGGCGCCCACTCAGAACCAGCACAGAAGAGAAGGCAGAACAACTATCTGGTCTTTGGAGTAGTTAGAAACTGCCCATTGTTTGTCAACCATCAGTTGCTGAGCCACCAGAGAACAAAGGGCCAGGGCTCTTAGAGGGGCTAGCTTCCTGAAGAATATGGAAGATAGATGCTTCCTCTTCAAAAATATTGCCTTGTATCCCACTTTGGGAGAGGACGAGGCAGTTTTCTGGCCAATGTCACCCTCAGGGAAGGGCTTCAGATGTTTTCCACTACCTTCTACAGCGTCAAGAAACCAGGAACCTTCTCCAGAAAGAGAGTGAGGCTTGGGGAGAGAGGAATGGAGGTAGAGGCCACTTGCCTGTTCAACTTTTCACTCATCTCTACTGGTTCTAAGCTGCCTCCCTTCCTGAATCCCTCCCACTGTGCACTCCTGTACTTAGTAGGTTGGTCAGGTCCATTAGCAGCAGAATCACTTCCTTCCTGTGTGGACACAGGAAATTCAGCACCCATAGCAAGCTAGGAGTGATGGTGGTGGCCAAGGGTTCACAGGAGGCTGGGATCAAATCAGTTCTCCCTCTAACATAATCTTCAATCCATTGTCACTGCCTGTCCATGAGTGACAACCCAAGCTTGCCAGAAGCAGGACAAATAGGCTACATACAGTCCAGGTCAGGTGTCCCTGGATTCCAAGCTGGCTTTGACAACGGGGCCTTTAAGCTGTGACCACCTAGTTCCACTCAGGCCTACCTGGAGCTTTATGTATTCAAAGTAACAGCCAGATGGACCCTGACTGTTAGTGCTCACAACTTGAATTAGTAAAGGAGAAATGAAGGCTCACACTCACTCATTCACTGCTTTTAAATTAACTCACTTGAAAAAATATTTTTCAGCCCCATGTTGAGGACCTCCTTGGATGCTGGGGAAAGTGAGAGGAAATGACTCAAAGATGAGTCAGTCTAGAAGGCTGCCCTCCCCCAGCTCATCTTGAAGGAGCAATGACACAGATGTAAATAAGCCTGAAAGTGTGGGAAAGAGAAGGGCTCTCTGGGGAAGTTCCTGTAAGGTGAAACTTAGTGCAGAGCACACCAGGAGGAGAGATCCACGGAGGGTAGGGTTAGCTTCAGCTGTAGGCTCACCCATCAAGTTGGTAAATGATAATTAGTCATTAGGGGCTTTGCAAATGCTTTATGGTTTGTTCACTTATTACTGCCACCAAGATTTATGAGCGCTTACTGTGAGCCAGGTATTAAAGGCCAAGGATACAACAAGGATAACAGCTCCACAAATCCCACCACACAGGGTGTATGAAAATGGCAGGACCAGATTCCTGTGAAGATGCTGTGGGTGAGAGTTGGGAAGGAGGCTGGATGGAGGGCCAGGTATCTAGTTTGAGAGAAGCCAGACTCTCTCCTCAGAACCAGGAGAAGCCACTGACGACTGGAGACGACAGGATGAGGGCTACCTCTCAACAGCTGCTATGGCTGTGTGTAAAATGTGGGTAAGCAGGAAGGGCCAGGGGTGAAACTCAAGTACAGTGTGCTTAGCCAGCACAGAAGGAAAGGAAGAAAGGAAAAAGAGAAACGAAAGAAAGGTCAGTGGGAAGGTAGCAGTGGGAGGAACAAGGTCATTTGGAGGAGTCTCACTGCCTCTTCTAAAAACAAAGCAAGCCAGCCATCTTTGGAGAGGCTTCCTCCTGCAGCACTGGGAAAAAGTAGGGAGACTCACCGCCAGGCATTTTGCAGAGAGTGAGAGACCTTGGAACACTCAGCCCTAAATGGGATGTCTCCATCAAATCCCTCCCCTCGGGGCTCAGGGAACTCAATGGAAGAGAAGGACAAAAGACTGTGTGTGTGTGTGTGTGTGTGTGTGTGTGTGTGAGAGAGAGAGAGAGAGAGAGAGAGAGAGAGAGAGAGAGAGAGAGAGAGAGAGAGAGAGAGAGAGAGAGGAGACATCAAGAAATTGGTCCTCTAAACCAGCATGGTCAAAGCTCCTATGAACTCACTGAGACTGAGGCAGCGTGCTCAGGGCCTGTACAGGGTTGCACCAGCTCCTCTACATATGCACTATGGCTTCCGGTTTAGTGTGACTAGGGGATCCCTGGGTGTATGAGCAAGTGGGCCTCTGATCTTAGGCCTTTTCTTGGGCTCTTTTCCTTATGTTTGTTTGTTTTGTCCAATTCCAATATGTTATTTTTATCATATCATATTACACCATAGATTCTATTCCCCTATAAACCCATTTGTTTTCTAATGAGAGGCAGGACGGGAGTGGAGCCAGATGGGAGGAGAGGTGGGGAGGGACTGGGAGGAGCAGAAGGAGGGGAAGCCATAATCAGACATATCATGCGAGACCAAAATCTATTTTCAATAAAAGGAAAAATTTTACAGCAAAAAAATAAGATAAAAACAAAACAAGAAGGAGGCCTGGGCTCCCCCTGAGCAGCTTGGCTTCCCAATGCTGACACCACGAGCGTTCTGGATGGCTGGCACACGGAACCCCTCGGTCTACTTTCCCTCCTAGCAGCTGGGATTACAAATGACCATACTGCAAACACACTGTGTTTCCACAGTAGCTTCTGCCTCCCTCTCCATTGTGCCAAGGGTAGTGTTTTGCATAGTGAGCACCCACAGCCTTCCTTGTTTTCTCTTCTCATGGGAGAGGGAGACACCACCACGCATCACACAGTCAGCAATTGCCCCCCCACACCCCCACCCACACCCCACAGCACATTCCACAGGAAAAGGCTGAGATTTGCTGTAGAAGTGAGAGGGAAAGGCCTGATTCCTGGAATTTGGCTTCTATTAGGTAGAAGTAAACACTATTACTTTCAGACCCAAACTGTTGAAAGCCTCTCGCTCTTGTCTTACTGGGGTAAAAGGCAAATCCTCATAATGGTATGCAAAGCCGGTATCTTCTGCGCCTGTGCGCCTGTGTCTCCTTCCAGCCACTCCTGTGACCACACCCCCCTCCAGCTCCTTAGTCTGCTGGCCTCCTGGTGATTTCTCCAGCCATGCCTACCTTATCACCTTTGTGGGTGCGACTGCCTCCTTCTCCCCTCTCCTGAAATAGAGAGGGTTCTTTCCCTGGGCTGCTGTCAGTCGGTCTTTGGTCAGTGGCAGTTCCCTGAGTCTCCCGAGTGCCCATGACCTTGCAGAACTCCCCACACTCCTTATTCCCCTGGTCAGTTCCCCCACTTCCCAATCCTCATCGTTTCTTTCCCTTCTCATGGTACTGCGGATGGAATCCAGGTCTCATCCATGCTAGGCAAGCACACTACCCCTAGCTTAGAGCCCATCCCCAGCCTTTAGTAGGTGGGAAATTTCTCATCCACACACACTGAGCCTCTACCCTTCAGCGGGAGCATAAACTCTCCAGAGTGGGGTCTCCTCTTTTCTGCTTTGTTCCTACTACACAGGACCTCACCTGTCACTTCCAAAGCATCCTTGATGGCTGTCCAACAGCCCTTGAAGACAAAGGCTTTTTGTGCCTTTTAGAGACAACTCTGTTAGGTCTCTCTCCTCTCTCTCTCTCTCTCTCTCTCTCTCTCTCTCTCTCTCTCTCTCTCCCAATGGCTACCACAAAAATCCTGCCTTTGCAAGTATGTTTCTCTTAGATTAATCTAAAAATTTAAAAAAGCCAGCTAGTTTTGTAGAGAAACTGACAGGTCATTTCTGGAGTGAGAGGTGACAATTTGTATCTCCCAGAACTACACTGGTCTCCTCTCTCCTCCCATCCCCTTCCCTCCCCTTTTCCCCTCTCCTTTCATCTTTCCCTCTTTTTCACCTTCTCCCTTTCCCTCTCCCTTTTCCTCCTCCCTTCCTGCCTTCTCTGTCCCTCTCCCAGCAGACCTCTTCCTCTAGGGTGAACAGCAGAAATTCACAATCTACCATTTTAAGAACCCAGAAGGTGTGTCCCTTGAGATGCCTGGCTTTTGAGACAAACAAATAAGCTCCTTTTAAAAAAGACGGTGATAGCCCGCTGGCAGAGCGACCTCTCTAGCGTACTTTTAGTCTCTACCCCCTCCCGCCCCCAATACACACACACACACACACACACACACACACACACACACACACACACACAGGCTCCGGGTCATGAAAGCCACTAGACTCTCGGCGGGTTTGCTCTGTCATGCATCCGCAAACCAGGATGCCTAACCCCTGGAGCAGAACTGTACATCAGAGACTCAGAGGGAACTCAAGTCTGCAGCAAGTCTGCGGCAATGAAAAGTAAGAAGTGAAATAATTGAGTCGGGGCAGAGGACACCTGCGGGTCTCCCGCCCCCTTCATTAGCAAGTCCTTTGGAGAGTGCCAGGTTTCCACCTCTCACCAGGGGCTGGTGCCCTTTCCCACCGCGGAGATGGCAGCCTTGAGGCGCACCTGCTCCCACATTGACCCTACCCCCACCCTGCTCCCAAGTACTTACTTTACAGAAGCCCATCTTGTTGCTAGGGACTGGTACCCCGCGGGCCGGCTGTCAGAGTAGTGGGAACAGCCTTCCCCCAGGAGACCTGCCACTTCTGCTCTGCTACCCGAAGAAGACACCTTATCGGGGACCAGCTAGTAGGGCGGCGCCCGCATGTGGCCCTCAGATTGCACAGGCCGCAGGCCTTGGCGCGGAACCTGTCCCTGTCCTGCATGCCTCCTAAGGAGCTGGGGTGGGGGTGGGGGTACTTTCTCATGGCCGAGTCTACAAAGGACACCTGGACTCTGAGCCCCACACCCCTCAAGCTTTGCTTTCACTGGTGTCTTTATGTTGCTTAATGGTTGATGGATAGATAAGGGACCAGCGGGGGCGCAATCTTAATAAACAGAGCCCCAAGTCACCCTTTTTCTCGGAATTAAGGGTGAATCACCAGAAGACAAATGCTTTAAAAAGGAAAGGGGTTGTGTGGGGACCAGATCCAACCACCTGGGTCCCTTTCAGGCCATTCTGGTGCAACCCTGGCGGCAGAAGGACTTTTTAAATTCCATACCTGTTCAATCCAACAGTGGGGTGAAGTGGCAGCCGCCCAGAGTGGCTGGCCAGGGACAACACTGCACCCCAGAGTCACACTTGGCAGCTGGCAGTGGGAATGGTTGATCTGAAGGAACTCAGCGCTGAGGCAGGGGGGCTGCTAAGTGCCTTTGGAGCCTGGGTGTGGGCTCATAGATAGTGTTGGCCATTTGTGCACCCTAGGAGGCTCCTGGGGTCCACTCCTAGAGGTACCCTGTTGCCTGTCCCTCCCTTCCTGACAAGGGTCTCTCCGGCCTTCCTCATGACTTGACAGAAGTTGGGCCAGATCCCCTGGTTGGGCAGCCATCTGGCTTCACAGCTTTGCTGCAGAACCAAACAGGCCCTGCTGTGAGGGTTCAGCTGCCATGGAAAACGCCCTGGACAGCCACAAAACGACCTTCTAGTTTTCACAGTAGTTTAAGAAACACGCCCCTGGCCCCCCTTCCCCAGGGCAGTCATGGTCTTCTCTGCAGTCCAACACTGACATGCGGGGAAGGCTAACCCAATCAGAGTCACTATTAGGACTGAAAATAAACAGCGTGCTCACAGTGGCACACACACGTAGGCTGGCGTCTTTTGAAGCACTGGACTCAGAACAGTGACATTCTTCCTCCTTCCTTCCTGTCTAAAACACAGAAAAAGAGCAGTTCCGCTGGGCAGCATTTCAGACACAGCAACTGGTCTGACATAGCCACGGACATGGTGCTAGGTTAGCACACGACAGGCAGGGGAGTGGCTCAGGAAAAGCAGAGAGCCAGGTAGGTAGTAAGTGATCAAAAAAGGATTTCTGGGACTGAGCCATGGCTGTCACCAGTAAAAAGCATATGATCAAGTAACTGTGTCACCATTCAAGAAGAACTGTAAACTCTTTAGAGGTTTTCAGACTCTAAGAGGAGGCATCTGTCTGGATCCTCGCGTGATGCTCCGAGTGATAGCGCAGTCCCTCACAGATCTCTGAAGCCTAGGACTCAGGTGGCCTGACCTCTCTGGGAGCTGGGTCATCTCAGAGTTAACTCCAGAACTGCCTTTTCCCCTTCCTCCCCCAGGGAAGCTTATACCCTCTGGGAGAAAGGTCAGCTATACCCTCAGGGGTAAACCAAGTGCCCAGACTAGAAAGAGGTGGGCTGGACCACACTGTCTATTCAGGAGCAGCATTGGCAGAACATTCTGGACCTCAGGTGGCACCTAGAAGCAGCTCTCAGGTAACAGCCCTCTACTGTGAGCAGGAGTGCTGTTTGCCTCTCCTCTCTTATTGGGACAGTCCCCAAGACCGGTCACTGTTTGCTGTATTATGGCTCATTCGCCTTGGTTTCCGAGAAGCAATCCCAGGGTCCATTTCAATGCTTGAAACTGAAGGCCAGGCTGCCTCTTCTCTCCTGAACCCTGAGAAGGTAGCATTATCGACTCCCCACCACTTCATGTGCCAAGTGCACTATGGGGTCCCACAGTGGTGCTCACTGCCTGTAGCTGTTGTTATCAAATGTACTACAGTCCCCGCCACAGGCAGCGATTCCTCAGTATGTGCAGACTGGTGCTGGGATTTGTGGATACCCAAAGCTGAGCTGCTTAAGTCCCTCACACAGCGGTGATTACGTATAACCTACGCACGTTCTTCCACGACCTCAAATAATCTCGGTATCTAATACAATGTGAATCCCACGATGACTGCTGCTATACTGCCTCTCGGTTTGTGTTAATTTATTGCCTTTTTCCTCTAACGATCTTCAACTGGTAGTTGTTTGAACCCGTGGATGTGGAATCCGAGGAGATGGAAGGTCAATTGTGTATTCTTCATTTGTCCATGTTTTACAAGGTCTTCCAGAGACTTTGACAAGATTCTCTGGGTATGTCCTAACACAAGATTTTTAAAAATTATAATTTCTGCTCATCAGAACACATTTGTCTCTCCAGAGCCAACTGAAGATGCCTGTTAGGTCTGCCTGCAGGCAACTGTAAACCAAAAATGTCAGACATCATAGCTGAGGATGGCCTGACAGCCTACCGCTGAAGAACCGAGCACCCGCCCCCACATGCTTTGGGCTGGCTGCTGGCTGCAGGCCATTATATAAACCACTGAGGTATGGAAGTCTCAGTGATCCCAAATCACCCATCATCTTGCAACTCAAATATCCTCTTTGTCCATCATGTCCAAAGTCCAGAGAGATGTCTCCATTGCTTAAAATAAATAAATAAATAAATAAAAGGATTTTACATTTCCAGTATGATATAGGAAATAAGCAGAAGTTCTACAACTACCTCTCCTACTGAACCAGCCTTGGGGTCAGGGGTCATGGTCTCTGCCACATTTTCCTTCTGTTCACCTGGTTACCTTTGTTTATGGCAGCTTGTGGCACTTAGGGGGATGCTTTATTTTATTATGGTTATTTGTGCGCATGTGTGTCTTCTTTATTAAAAGCAAAGTCTTTGGGGGCAGAGATTGCAAGATATTCATCACTTGCCTGGGGCTTTAAACATAATAGATGCCCAGGAATTACTGCCAAGTGGGCCATGAATGCATACATGCACTAAGGGATGAAAGATTTCTTCCAATAAACAATTGTTGAGAATTATAAAGGAAATGAGGTTTGTGGCCATCACTAATTTCTGGTGAACTCACGGTAGCTGCCAGAACACATTGTTTTTCCCCTAATTGGACAGAAACCATCTGTTTAATAATAATTCCGTTTTTTTTTTTTTTGAGGAATTTGGCCTTGTAAAACCTGCTTTCTTGAAAAGTGGGACATCTACCTTTCTCTCATTGTGTTGTACCATAAATTCCCAAGAATATCATTGCGACTACGTGTACAAGCCCACCCAGTGGCAGGGAAGACGCCACCCTCTCTCTGAGACACAGGACCCAAGCTCGATTAAAACTTGCGAACTAGTAACGATTGGGAACAAGGCAGATTTTCACAGTGCTTAAACTCCACCTCCAACCCTAAGGGCTGGGGCTCTAACTCTGTCACCGAGTCACATGCCCAGCTCTACTGTCTAAGCTGTGGAAACTTCATATTCCTCTCAAAAGAAATGTCTCAACAGAAATGTCGTCAACAGATGCACATTTGCTTATTTACAAACCACACACAAGTATTATTGTGTCAATACATTATGTGCATCATAAAACACATGGCAAGATGGAAATTTTTAAAAGATGAGATGCTTCCAACCTAGAAAATAGAAGCCCTAATGCCTTCTTAACGCATCTTCGCACTCCACAGATACGTATGGAGCCCGTATTGGAATGCACAGGACTAGGGCTTCCAGGGAAGGTGACAAGCCAATGCCCTGGAGGCCAGGAGGGTTCATGGGATGCAGACCTACTGTCTAGCATCCTTCACCTCTAGGTACCTCACTGATGAGTGCTGTGGTCCCTAGGTTGAGATGCAGAATTATAGCTGATGTGCACA
The DNA here is from genome assembly GCF_964271855.1 of Acomys minous. Lineage (NCBI taxonomy): Eukaryota > Metazoa > Chordata > Mammalia > Rodentia > Muridae > Acomys > Acomys minous. The sequence continues at coordinate 14,050,321 of NC_140497.1, read as the reverse complement.
CCTGTGTTAGAGGCGGCAGCAAAGAACAGTTTGGATGTGACCCCAGATGTCTCACAGACTGATTGAAGGGACACCCTCCATTGTGCCTTATCCAGGGCAAGTTCCTGAGCACACCCCCCTCCCCACCCCAGCCATCTTGACTCACCACGAAGCAGGAGAGCTAAGACCATTTCAGACTACTCTAAGGAACAGACGAGGGACCAGGGAAGTGTGTGTAACAGGGGCACCGGGCAGCTACCCAGGCATCACGTGACTCACATATGTAGCCTATGATCTCTTTAGTTTGGAGTCAACATAGGAAATACAGACTACGAACCTGCTCAGACCTCACTAAGAGTCTCCATATTGATGCACTTTCCTTGGACCTGAGAGCTAAAGATATAATTACTTAGAAATTGCTAGAAGGGACAATCTATGGGAGAGAAGTGGTTGGTAGAGATAAGGAAGGGAGCGGGAATAACAAGCAACAGGAGAAAGATAGCGCCCAGACTCAGGGAAGAAGCAGACATAGTTACTCAACTCTCTTGTCCTCTTCTTTCAGATGAGAAGAGACACAAACCAGTCTTTATACAGACACTGCTTTTAATGTGGTTGCACACACCTTCAAATATATTAGACAAATTAAGGCGTGTGTTGAAGGGCAAAGAAGAATGTGGTGCTTTCACCTCAAGACCAAAGCACCAGGAACATCGACGAATCGCCTTCAGCCTTCTTGGCCGCCTCGCTCTCAGCCTGTGCTCATCTGATACCACACCACGCATGTTATAGAATCTTAGGGCTTGCATCTGCAGTCCCTAAGCAGTGTATAGTATTGTTTTAGTATTTTAGTGTTTTCATGCTTGAAACAATGTGGCTGACATTATTGGTACCTTGGCTCATGGCTTGCTCACACAGTGGAGACTTAGAAAGTGCCTGGGAAGATGTTAGCACAAACCACGTGGAAAATGATGCTCTCTTTTCCTCATACCTGTGGGAACTATTCCGAAGGCAACCCGGTGCTGTGTTATTAAGGTGGAGCGACAACAGACACTGCGATGGGGCTCGGGGTGGAGTGTGACTGTTTTCCATGCAAAGATATGTTGTGCACAGAGGGGCAGGCTGGGTAAAGGAGCCCAGCCAGAGCCCATCTGAGCAATTTGGATTCGGCCTCCTCACCCTGGCCTTCCACCGACCAATGTGGTACAGCAATAAAGTGTGGCCAGATCTCATAAATTCCTATCGTACAGGACAACAGTGGCCCTGAACTCAAGCGGACACCTCTGAGCACGGGGTGGCCAGTTCCAAGTGCACATGGGAATTAGGGAACTATGGAACTTGGCTGAGGACCTGGAACCAACACTAACACTTTTTTTTTTCACTCAACAAAGGCCCATTTTGGGTTCTATTTCACAGGCTGTTAACTGCAATGACAGTCAAGGTCGCCATGCTTCTGCCCAGTGGACTAGGTCAATGAAAGTACTTTTATGAGTACAAATAACTGACATCCCATTATCCCTCTTAAAGCTGATGGTCAGTGGCACTGCCTTTGTAACCTTTGGGTGACACTTTCAGTCACTTTCATGCCACAATGTGCTGTGACTCTGGTCTCCCATTCTGTCTCTTTCATAGACGACCCCCAGTGATCCAGTGTCCCCTTAGGTGCCCAGGTGGCAGCTGCCACTGAAAACTGCAGAGACTGAGTCATCTGCTCAGTCTGCATATCAACTTCTGTTTGTAACAATTGGAGGGTTGTTTTTGTTTTGGTGTGTGTGTGTGTGTGTGTGTGTGTGTGTGTGTGTGTGTGTGTGCGCGCGCGCGTGCGCGCGCGCGTGCGTGCATGTGTGTCTTGGTTGTTGGGGTTTTTTTTTTCAGGCTCACACAAGTTAGTATGAATAAATGCCATTTACTGTGCTATTTCCCTATATGTATACACCACCCATTGCCTGGTCCCACCTCTCTATCCTCTTCTGTGATGCCTGGGAGAAAGATTTCACCTAGTGATGGCTCTGTGGAAAGGCAGCCCTTACCTGCCAGATAATACGGCCTTTATCTTTCCCTTTCCGCCTGTTTTTCTAGAAGAGGCTTCTTGATCCCTCATTTTTTTCTCATTCTCCCAGGCCTGAATTACTCAGTTAAAAGCCCCAGAGCTCCTGTTCACAGGTCATCCCACTGTTGCCTACTGAACACACCTGCCGTTCCTGACCACACAGCGCCCCAGCCACGGCTCTACTGAACATACCCTGTGGTCCACTCCACCTGAGTGCCACAGCCCTCTCTCAGTGGAGACATGGTTTCCCTCTGCTTACAAGAGTTAATCATTTCATTATACACAGTCAGAAAACACTAATGGCAAAAAAAAAAAAAAAAAAAAAAGGAGACTAAAGCTCACCCACAGTGTCTGCATCTTGGTGTAAACATTCACATTTTGACACATTCTCTTAGTCATTTTTCTTTATATATGCATACTAAGTATTTTTGAAAATAAGAATTATGCCACACATTACATTTTTTATTTAAGTTTTACTTTGTGTGTATGGCTGTTCTGCCACGTGTGCAGCTGTGCCTGGTATCTGTGGAGGCCCGAAGAGGGCATCGGAAACTCTGGAGCAGGAGTCACATATGGCTGTGAGCCACTGTGCAGGCGCTGAAGATAGAGCTCAGGTCCTCTGGAGGAGCAGCCGGTGCTCTTAACCACTGAGCCATCTCTTCAGCATCAAAGAAGAAAGAACAAGATTCAAACTCTCCTTCGTACTTAAAATAAATATAATAGCCTTTTAAAAAATTTAGCCTATACAGGATTATAAGTTAACAGATATTTTCCCACCTCTAACTCGGTAAAAAGTGTTTTCCAGACATTTTACAATGGCCACTATTGTCCATTCCCAGACACAAGAGCACACACACTTATTCTCACATACCATCACTTGCCCTCATAAGGAAGAAATTGCACACACACACCCAACACAGGCATAACTTCTTGCAGCTTGTCTACTATTACGGATGTACTACGATAATTTCTGAGTTATCCACCAGCTCTATTTCATAGTTAAAGTGTGCCAGAGGGGCGAGCAAACAGGGCCCTGGGGCTTATCTTGCCCCTTGCTGTACTCTTACTACCTCCTCTTGGCCCCGCCCTACTCCTGGCAGCTCTTTCCCACCCAGACCTTGCACTTATTCAGCTGTGTGATTCTAACACATCACTTTCCTCGTCTGGGCTGCCTTCCCTCGTTTATGCTTGCACTGTGTCCTCCCACCAGCTGTGGAAAATCTGTCAGCAGCATCACCATCTCTGTATGCCAAGGGGTAGAGAGAACTGCAGATTCCTTCTGTGGCACCAGCCTCTACGCCTTGCCTGATACCTCTGCTTCAACAGTACCTCCGGGGCATCCACCCAGGGAGGGGAACACATCCTCCAGAAAACCTTTCCTGCCTGAGAACTATAGTCGCCACAAGAGGGAGCAGATCTGAGCCTCTGGCCTCAGAGTGAACTTGATCACTGTGGCTCTTCTAATACTGAGCTGTAATGCTTCAGGGGTGAGGAGGACTCAAATGCTCTCACCACCAACTGTCAGGTGGAGGATTCTGGTTCCCAGGGCCAGGGCAAGCCTAGGAACAGCTCAAAGCAGGCCCGTTACCCACAGTGTCTCATCTGCTGCATCTTAGGCACCATACAAGATCCGAAAGGATGCTGGGAGTGACATCTTCAGATAGAGTACAGGTAGAGAGGCAGAGGGAAGGGCCCAGCAGGCTGGAACTTATCTTGTGGAACGCAAGATTGCTGGGCCAGATTAGGTTTCCTGCTGAGGCTACTGAAATGCTCCTGCCAGTATTTATGCACCCTTCTCCCTCCCCGCAGCTCCAGAGCACCCCCTGGTGCTTTCTGGGCCACCCGCTTCCACCAGCCTCACTCTGGAATACTTAGTGAGGTGCCTTGCTCATTTTACAGCCATTTGCTGTCTGAAGACGAGGCCCTTTCCAGCTCCCCTGCTATTTACACACCAGGGCCCTATAAGGACACATGGTTGGTTTTTTAGACGCTTCCTCCACAAGGCTTCAAAGGAAAACCTCAATGTTGGCATTTCCTAGAAAAACGATTTAAGTTTTCTTCTTGTGGCTCCTGCTGTCAGAACAAAACCAGAATCTGGGGTCTTGGCAGCGCTGGTCACCCTGCCTGTGCTCCTGGGAGCTACAGGCACCACTTGGTCCTTATTACAACCAGAAGGGCTGTTACTGTCCCCAGTTCACAGGTGTGGAAATTGAGGCTCCCTGGGGGTGGGGGGTGGGGGTAGGGCAGCTGCCAACTGATCCTAGCAACACAAGCTGGGAGTGGAGCTGAGTCTGTCCCCAGCTCTGTTTGGAGCTCTGCCTCCTGAGTCTCAGTCCCCAGCTGTAGGCTTGCTTTCTACTGTCCAAATCTGCTATGATGTGACAGTCACAGCTTTCTAGAGTACAGCACTCTTGTGATGCTCAAATTTTCTTTGAATGTCTGCATAAATTTACTAGAGAATCCTGTGATTTAAAAGGCTATTTTCTCTTTACTGTTTTTCTTTTGTTTTGTTTTAAGAAATCTGGCTTGGCAGGGTGCTTCTGGTTTTTGTTTTTTGTTTTGCAATGCCAGGATCTAATCTGGACCTTTGAGCTCTAGAAAAGATCTCAAGCACAGACCCACAGCCCAGCCCCAAAACAGTTGTTGCTTCATAAATGAAGGTCTCCTAGCTTTGTCTGGGTATTCCTCAGATAACATTGGTGAGGGTATCTAGAATGTTTTTCATGTCTACAGTAAATACAAACAATTGTTTGTTAAATCTAACTTGGGGCTTACAGGAATAACACTAGGACATGCTCAGCTGGTCTGCCTCTCTGGGGGAACATCCAGATTCCCCCAGTAGGATATCAGTCAAGAAGGGATAGCCAATGTGTTCTGCCCCAGGCTTCTAAATCAAGTCTGTAGGTCCTGACAGGCCCAGCTCTACTTCTCTTCAGAGCACCCAAGGTTTTACTGGATACACATAAAGTTCCCTTTGGGGCCATCTGCTCCCCCAAGTGCCTTATTAAAGTGGGACACTATTCTTAAGCTAAATTATCAATCAAAAGTATTCTTCTTTCTGGTATGGCTGCTTTCCACAGATAATAAATCCCATCAGCTTCCTCCAAAGAAAACATGGCCTATATAACAATGAATAGCAATTAATTCCCTGCTGCAATGTTCAAAAGCTAGAGCTGTGCTAGAGCCAAGATTCCTAGGAGCTCAGTCCATCTTGATTGGGATGCTTGCGGCAGGTCAAGGGACCTTCAGGGACAGGTCCCAAGTACCAAATGACAGTGCGAAGGAAAAGTTGTCAGAGCCAAGGAAGAAAGAGCAATCTCCAACACTCAAGAGCAACCCAGACTGCCAGTTCTAGGCCAAGCCTGCTACCTAAGAGCCCAGAAGAAGAACTCTGTAGATGAATCACAGAAGAATGACTTTTGTAGATGACACTGTCTTACCAGGTTGCTTGGCCTAGAAAGTGTCACAGCCTTGTCCTTACCTTCAGAGATGGATGTTGTCCATCAGCATGCCCAAATGGCCACTTGTTCTCCATCACCTGAGCCTGCTCTTTGGGTCACATTCTTCACTCAAGAGTGAGAAACATGCATGGTGGCTGCTCAGCATGTCTCAAGACGGTCTCCATGCAAATACAGTACAACAAGGGATGAAGGAGCCAGAGGCGGTGGTGCATTTGGGAGGGTGAAACAAGGACCAAGAGTTGCTCAAGTCCAACCTAGGCAACATAACAGGATCATCTCTCAAAACAAAGATGATGAAGGTAACTATGACAACACACCACAGAATAGTGGCCTGAGAATCAGGAGTCCAGACTCTGGCATGGATCTTGACCGAGCTCCTTAAAACCCTGAACTTGTCTGCATCTCCCTTTCCCAACAGTGAAAGCAGAAGCCAGTTATCACCATGGTGCACTCACCTGAACATCAAGGGCAGGCTGTGGGTCTCCTCGCTCCCTGACAGAAGGCAAGCCCAGAGAAGTCCTACCTATGCAAGAGGATATCTGGTTTAGACTGCTGACCTCATTCTGTGATGTCTACCCAAGAGGAAAACCCATGTGACACGAAAGCCTTGACACAATCTTTTCCTGTGGCTGTCCTAGTAAGCCAACCTGCTGTCCTTAGTGGAGAATAATCCACCCACTGTAACCCATCTGGAAGGAAATCACTTCTCAGCCACCAGCTCTGGGCACATGAAGAAGATGGAAAGGTTGCAGACTGCATGGGCTCATGTGTAGGACAGTCTGCAGGAGACAAGAGTTCAGGTGTCAAGGACAGACCTAGGATCCAGTGGATGGATATCAGAAGCATGTGAGGGGCTTTGTGAGGTAATAGACCTATTCTGTCTTGATTGAGGTGAAGCACGTGACTCTCTGCATTTATTAACATTTGGAGGATGAATAAAAGAAATATGTGTTACTATATGTGAACCAGAAAAATAACTGTTCAAACCATTTTTAATACCGAGTTTACATCTTCCAAGACAGGGATGCAAAAAAGGAGAAAAGTCCCTATCACAGCTCAAATCTGTACCATTTCTTGCAGGCTTGTGTTTTTGAATATTTATTCCAGACTGTCTTGGGAGGATAAGAGAAGAAGAAGAAGAGATATCTTGGCTGCTGGCAGAAGTATGCCAGGCAGACCACAGAAAGTTGTAGCCTCTCCCGGTGCCCCCTTGTCTCTGCTTAAAGGGCAGTCATCTGGAGCCTCTCTGCCACGATGATTTGAGACCTCCAAAACTGTGAGCTCAACTAAATCTTTCTGTCCCGAAGACATGTCTGCCAGGTATTTTATCACAGTGACACAAAGGTGACTAACACAGCATCCACAGTCAACGTGGCTAGGCCTGCCTCTCTCTGACCTACCCTTCTGGCTCTGGGCTAGGCTGCCACATGCATAGACCAGTTCTTTTCTACAGGTTCATAATCAGTAGACACATAGCAAGAACTCACCACCCAACCAGCAGGGTGACATGCCGGAAATATTGGCACCTGGCTCCCACACTGTAGATACTCACTCTCCCACGTCAACGAGGCAGAAGCTACCTCCTGCTGCCAGGCTGACCCAAAGACCCAGGGGTCAAGAAGGCAAAGTCAGAGGGAGAATGTTGGCACCAAGGCTCAGCTTTCTGTCCCCTGAACCTGGATAAAGACCACCTTTTCTTGATAGACAAGCAGCACCATTGCTTATCCCCTCCAGTGAACTTCTTCAACGAAAGTACCTGAGAAGTACAGGATGCTGGCAGGTGGATGCCAGATAAGCCACAACTAATGGCATCTCTGTGAAATATTTGCTTGTATTTTTCTTCAGTTTTCTAAATCTGGTAACTATATCTCCCATGTATAGAGGTGTGGCTATTATCTAGAAATGTAGTTTGCTGTACCTCTATAAACTGAGACCCATACCATACACCCATGTCCACTTTTAACTCACTCCTGGGTAATGTTTGCAAACCTCTCTCATAACTCAGGCACAAAACAAGCTGAGATCTCAAATAGGGGACAGAAAAGACTAAATAACCCGTGTCATTGCCCTACCAGAAGCTGGACTTCAAGGCAGATGGTGGTGAGGCATGTGAGAAAGGCAACTCCACCTTAGAATATAATCCTAGGCAGGCTAGAGGACAGACAAGAAAGCCAATCTTTTCTCTCTGTGGGATGAATTACATCATCACATAGATGGGCCTCCACATAGGAGGCATATATAGGCCTCCAGATGGGCTGTGTAAATAGCCCACTCTCCAATGTCTTTTCTAGTCACTCCTAGGTGCTTCATGAGGGTTTCCTATACCCTGTGGTTACAGCAGGTGTCTCTGGGTGGCACCACTCATGGGCTCCCTAATGTAGGGAAGGGGTTCTGCTTTGACCTTTCTGTTGCTGCCAATAGAAGGAAAATCTAGCTAGAATTTGTACCAAAAGCTACAACAGATGCCAAGCGGCTATTCTCTACCAATAAGGTTAGAGGGACAGGGTTGAACCAAGGTCTCTGTAGGCTAGATTTGTTACAGAGAAAAGGGCAGTAAAAAGATGATCAGAAGGAAATGGTCACTGCAAGGATGGGTGAGCGTCTGCAGGAGGATGGCCAAGGACTGCTTCATCTAGTCCCATTTATATCCACGGTTTCCAAACATGTATCCACGAGGGCCATAACAGTGGAGGAGAGGAAAAGAAGATCTCAGAGCGTACAAGGGGTGATGCCAGCCCACTTAGGAGCCCAGCTGGAAGTGGGTGGAGCAGAGGCTAACCCTGAACTCTGAAACACCTGATTTATCGGCTCTCCATATTCTCAAGACCCATTGGTTGATAGGATAGCAAACGTGATACCAAGTTCAAGGCAGTGCTGAGGCTTTTTACAAACTCCAGGTGTGTTCCTAGCAGGTGGGGTTCAGCCTCGGTCATTTTGACCATGGTTGCATGGCTGTAGATAGACTGCAGCTACAGCAAGCCAGGGATCCGGACTGACTTTGGTGGTCCCAGGGGTAATGCCTTGAGGGCATCGGAGAGGTCAAAGGAAGGTTTAAAAAAGTCTGTCCCAATCTTATTACAGAAATACCATGGGTAGAAATAAGGAGTACCTCTCCCCTTTCTGGAGCTCAGCACCCTTCCCTGTTTGTCCAAGGATGGTGACACTGTCCTATAGGGTCTGAGTTTAGAAACCTGCTGAGGATCAAAGACTCAGTGCTGCCCCTAGTGCTCACCACGTGCCTGTACACCACACAGCACCACACCTTCCCTTCCCCAGCAACACCTCCCTCCCAGTCCAAGGTTGATCATCCTGCCTAGGGCACTCACTGCATATGGAGAGGTTCTCTGAAACCATGCCGGTCAAGGCTTCCTTGTGCCTTAACGTGAGTTGCTGGCATCATATAAGTGGTTGGGAATTGAGTCAGAGCAGCCTCAAGGAGTGTACTTAGAAGGATCCTAGAGGTCTGAGTCTTCCATACCTACCAGTAGGTCCGTCTACATCTATTCTCAGAAGTTATGGGCGATACTCTACTGGGCTGCTATTCAGGCCAAGGCTGGAGAGTCACTCCTATTCAGGGGTCCTGGCAGCAAAGAGTCAAAGCCAGAGACACCCCCTACCCACCCACCCAGCACCAGCCTACAACGGACGGGCCCCAAACCAGCCAGCCAACTTTTCATACAGGCCACACAAAGAGCAGTATGCTCGTTTTCTGTTACTTCAATTAACAGTACCTGAAATAATCAACCCCAAAGAGGAAATATTGGTTTCAGGTCAGCTTTGAAAGTTAAGTCCATGGTCTGGTGGCCCAGTGGCTTCAGGACTTGGGACAGCACAGTACATTCCCCAGGGGCATGTGGTGGCCAGAAAGTGAAAGAGAAGGAGAGGAAGAAGAAAGGGCTGTGTTTGTGGTGTCCCCATTACTAGTCTCCATCCTTATGGAGGTCCTACCACACCCCAACAGGGGCCCATCCTGGGCGTCAGGCCTTTAACACATAGCCCTTTGGCAGACATTTAGGATCCAAACTATAGTATACAGCCTTTAAATGCTTTTTTAAAATCTTTGGAAAAATTTAAAATCCAAAGGAACAGAGCCTGTGTTGTGGGCAAAGTCTAAAGTCCTGACTCCATGGCTGTTTACAGTAAGTTGCTGGAGAGCCTCCCTGCTAAGATTCCATGCCCTGTATCTAGGCCAGGCCTCCCAGGGCTGCCAGGACCCTCCGCAGGCCACACTGCAGGGAGGAGCCGGAAGGAGCTCAGTCGCAGATCTGCTCATCTTCAGGCTCTCCGCAGTGGGCCAGCCCAGCTGTTCAAGCAAGGGCTGCGCTTTCCCTCAGCTCTGTCAGAGGTTACATAACCACAAAGGCCCCAGACAAATACCTCAGCCACTCTCGTAGCGCCAGATTGGCCAGAATATTTCCCTGCACCGAGACGATACACAGGATTTGTCAAAATTGCCTCCTTTCTGTGCTAGAAATCCTTCTTCCAACCAAAAAAAGTCCTGCTGGAAATTCAAGGTTTCTGTTAACAAAATATTTTAAAAGAAAAAAAATCCTTACTTCTTGCTATTTCTGAGAAATGTTTCTGATGGTAGCCATTTGTAACAGAAACAAAGGAAGTCAGGTCCTCATCTTCCACTCACTTCCTTTTCCATTCTGTCCAGCCGGGCAGGGACCCTGTGATGAAGGAACAAGAGCCTGTGTGATGCAGGCCCCCTGCTGTGAGCAGCTCGCTGGTCTTCTCCATCACCATCTCCAGAGTGGGGCTTTGCCTGTGATGTTGCCGGGTGGGAAATGAGCAGCACTGGTTCCCAGACAAGGTCAATTGCTCAGGACTCTTCATTTCAATTGGTGGCAGTCAGCTGGGCTGACAGGAAGGAGACTAGGAGGGAAGAGGCAGCAGGGCGGGCAGGGCCCAGAACAAAGCCTGGCAAGCATGTTGCGACATCATAGGCCGCTGAAATGAATGTGTAGTGTAAAACGTCTACTATGGCCAGCTTAACCAGAGCTCATCCCCTTGCAGCTTCCTGATGCCTCAGAGGGAGCGGCACTCTCTCCCCTCTTCCCTCACTGAGCAATTGTAGGGCTTGGGTGAGATGAAGGCTGCAAGGAGCTATACAATAACTCTGCCATCACACACCTATTCACTCAGGTGATGCCTTCTGATGAGGACGGAGCTGGTTCTGGGGTGAAGGAGAGCAGGGTGGCTCAGTCCTTGGCTGGATGCGACATGTGTTGACTTTTGAGGACAGTGATACAGTGTTTGGATAGGGTTTCTATAAATAGAAACCCTTCTCAGAACACAGTTTCCTTTCCTCCCTTTCCTTTCCCTTTTTGTTCTGAAGATTGAACCCAGGGCCTACTTTTTCCACATTTCTGCCTGTCTTAATTCCAGACTGGGTGATAAATGGCAGGCATTTAATCCTCACACTTCTGGACCAGTCAAAGATGGTAGATACCAAAAAAGCTGGTTCTCGGTTAAGGCTCTTCCTCTCTCTCTCTCTCTCTCTCTCTCTCTCTCTCTCTCTCTCTCTCTCTCGCTCTCGCTCTCTCTCTCTCTTTCACCTACTACCATGCTGTCACTTAGCCAAGTGGGTTGTTGTGATGACAAAAACCATGGCCAAAAGCACAGAGGGGAGGAAAGAGGTAATTTAGCTTACATGTCCAAGTCATCTCACTGAGAGAAGTCAGAGCAGGGACTCCAGCAGGAACCAAAAGCAGAAACCATGAAAGAGTGCTGCTTGCCGGCTTGCTCATGCCAGGCTAATTTTCTTACGTGGCCCAAGACCACTTGCCTAGAAAATGATGCTACCAAGAACGGGCTAGGCCCCTCCTACACTGCCCAACAGTCAAGACAATCCCCCACAGACATGCCCACAGGTCAATCTGATCAGGGGCAATCCCCTCAAGACCCTCTCAGATAACTCTGGGGCATATCAAGTTGACAGCTGAAGCCAACAAGAACCTCTTCCAAAGACCCCTCTTCCAGGAACACCACAGCAGGAGGAGAACTTGATGTGTAATCCAGGCACAGAAACACAGTCAGCACAGGGAATTCAGTAACAGCACCGATGCCCCCAGGAGGATGACCCAGCAGTGAGAAGAAGCCTTACTATGAGTTCCCACTTGTTAGGACAGCCACTATCAAAAGCCCGCTAAAGATCAAGATATGGAAGAGGTGGGGGTGGGGGATTGTAAGCCTTGTGTAGTACTGAACTGCAGAGTTCTAAGCCAACCTGTGGAATGAGACCCAATCTAAAACAAGCAAACAAACAAACTTTATTCCTAATGAGAGATTGAAATTCCTTTTTTTTTTTTTTAATCACATAGATGAGCCTGTAAGACATCTCACTGGGGAAACGCGTCCCAGAAGAACAAAGCCTGTGTGACTCCACTTATCTGACTGTATTATCAGTCTGATCTCCCTGTAAAAAGTTACCGGAGGCTGAGTAATTTATAAAGGAAAGATGTTTTCAGCTCAAGCTTTCGAGGCTATAAAACCAAAGTGGACCTTATGGCAGATGGCATCGCCAGAGTGAGGGCATGTGTGAAAGAGACCACATGGTGAGACAGGAAGCCAGAGAGAGCTTGGGGACCAGGCTTACTCCTTTTATAACAACCTGCTCTCTCTGGGACTCACTGCCTTCTAAGAGACCTGCACTAAGCCCTGTGAGGGCAATGTCTTCAATGACCTCATCGCCTTGCACTAACCAGGCTCCACCTTTTAAAGGTCCCACCACCTTTCTACTTTACCGTATTAGGGCCAAGCCTCCAGCACTCCAGTGTGTTCATTCAAGCCACATCTAAGCTATAGCGATGATGTATTTTATGTAATCATTCTCATCAGTGGGTAAGAAGTCTTAGTTATGCAACATGAATGCATCCTAAAAAGCTATACAGTGCCCAGAGCGAGCAACTCTGTGTTGTGTGCTTGGATGGATAAGAGGGGAGAGTGCAGGCCACTGCCCTTGCCACCCATGCCACAAGGCAGCAGGAACAAAGGGGCACACGGGAATTTTGGTCGGTCGTGGGCAATTAATCGCCATGGCTGCTGTAACCACTCCAGGAAGGCAGGCAGGTGTTCAAAATCACCAGACGGCATACTCTAGACTTGCTCCCTATCATTCAGTCAAGCTGGAAAAAAAAGGGGGGGCGCAATGTCTGCTGAGTTTGATTGCATGTGGAAGGGCAAAGCTGGGAAAGGTTTGACAGGAAACCTCGGCTCACCACAGAGGTTCCCATACTGGGAAACTACCGGGCCTCAGGATAGCTCCAGCCTACCCAGGTGTGTCTTACCGAGGTTCCTAAGGCTGGAATGACCAGCCATAGGTGGGACAGGAAAGGCGGGCAGGCTTCTTTAATAGACGGGAAGTCATTCTCTGGTGGCATCGCTGCAACCATGAAGGCTGTGCTGATCTCAAACCAGACGATCTGGAGCCAGAGAAGAGCAGCTGGTGGATGTAGGGACACTAGGATCCAGGGGCCACCAGGGAGGAAGGACAGAACACAATCACATTTTGCTCAACCTGTGGCTTTTGAGATCTGCATTTCATTTTCTATTCAACCAACCATGGGCAAACCGTGTCTCCCCTTCCCAAGCCAGTTTCATTGGTAAAACGATGGCAAAAGTTCCTACCAAACCCCAGAGGCGAGCATGGTCGAGCATGGGTAAGCATCCGATTGTGCTCTTAGCTCCAGGAGCTTAGTGGACAGGCAGTTTCCTGAGGGATCTTGGTTGTGAAAGGAAGGCGTGGAGCAGGAGGATGTTGTCTCAGCTGAGCCATAGGCACCACTGTTTGTGTAGAATGTTGGCACACTTATGGGACTTAAGCCCCCACATGTGAGGCTCCCAGGTCTGTATCCAGCATGGAAACGCATACAGGGAAAATGGGGAGAATGGCACTTTAGGACTGTCACATGGGTTCCCTCACATGCCAGAGGCCTGAGCACTTCGTGAGATGCACCAGGGATGGGGGCGATCCAGAAAACCGTTGTGAGAGGCACAGGCAGATACCAAGTTGCTCAGCAAACTCCAGAACATCACGGTGAGCAAATCTTTCTAGGGTTTTTGAGAGATGTGATTTCTTAGAACAAATTTATAGCAATTTATAAATATACGAGTCTTGTTAGCCTGAGAGACAGCGTGGGCTAGAAATCATACATAGGTCAGGAGAGGTTTCTATAAATCTCTCCACATTTATCGCTGAGGAAAGCCAAGGAGGCTGGGGACGGTGCCCTGGATTTTCTATGGAATGTGTAAGTCTACATATTTATGGAATCCGTGCCCCTTTCAGCCTTAGTACACATCATGGATATATACAGACAAGTCATGAGTTTGTTCTGTGTCCTAGTCAGGGTTATTATTGCTGTGATAAAACACCATAACCAAAGCAAGTCCATCATTAATGAAGTCAGGGCAGGAACTCGGAGGTAGGAACTGATGCAGAGGCCATGAAGGGGTGCTGCTAACTGGCTTGCTTATCATGGCTTGCTCAGCCTGCTTTCTTCCAGAACCCATGACCACCAGCCCAGGGGTGGCCCCACCCTCATCAATCGCTAATTAAGAAAATGTCCTACAAGCTTGCCTACAGCTGGGTCTTGCATCTCAACTGAGGCTCCCTCCTTTCAAATGACTCTAGCTTGTATCAAGTTGACATAAACCCAGCAAGCTGCTGACTTTCTGGCCAGATACAGACAGTCAGGAATGGGAACCATGGGAAATGGAGCCCAACACTGCCAGCTGTAGTGTGTGTGGGGGGATACACATACATACACACACACACACACACACACACACACACACACACACACACACTTACTTAGAGACCCACTTAGTTACAGATGCCAACATGCTCCAGAAATGAATCTCAGAACAAACCATGTTGAGGCAAAGTTGGGACTTATTAAGAAAAAGGCAGCACAAGAACATTAAGGTAAGGAGGCATTGAAGTGTCTTCTGAACACTTTTTGCCCTCTTTCCTCCTGTGTGTGTGTGTGTGTGTGTGTGTACCCATTGAAATCAGAGCACAACGCTAGAGTTTGTTTCCCTTGCATCTTCTAAGATTTGTGTACTGAACTCAAATTGTCAGGTCTGCAAGCAAGCACCTATGATGGGCCAGTTCACCAGCATTAAAATCCCTTTTTGTAAAGGAAATTGTAAAGTGGCTCATGAGGTATATTATTCAAGTTTTAGAGGCAAGCAAGGAGTGATGACCTTGGCATGTGTTTGTGCTCATCCTGTTACGACCTCAGGCACGGCACTGAATCTCCTAAGCCTAGATTTACAAGCTATATGTACATACAAAGCTATCTCCAAAGAGAGAGAAGAACCAGCCATCAGAGAAAAGATTGTTTTAGTAGGATTGCTAAGTGCAAGCTGTGTATAAACGTGAGCTTCTTTATTAAAACGTCAGTTCTATTTTATACTGTAGAAGACGAAATTCCTCAGTCCAAAGATGTATGCGTGGGAATCTGAAGGAACTGGAAGACTACTCTCTCTGAGTGAGCCTCCTGCATCTCCTACGTGTCTAAGGCCAGAGCCTGCACCCGTGCTTGCCCAGAGTCTCAGGGGGGAAGTGGCACCTTCATCCAGTTCACTGGTGGTGGTCCTCTCTAACTTGAAGAAGGCACTTGCTTTGCAATGTGACAGGGTGGCCAAAGATTTACATCTCGGAATCAGATGCCTGGGGGGCGGGGTTGGTCCTGCTTTTGGTCCTCTTCCTTCTGATTTCAGTGGTCTTGGTGGGGGGGGAGGGTTCTCAGGGAAGAGATCTGGGTCTAGGGAACTCTGAATGGTGAGACCGTGAGTCTCTCCCGTTTTTGCTGCAGGTATGGCCCACTAGCTCTCTCCGTAGGGACAGGAAACATTATTAACTCCAGGGAACCAGCTCATTTGAATAGATGAGCATAAATTATGCCTTCCAACAAAATTATCTGACCATGAGTAAAGGAAGAGGGAGCGTGTCTTTCTTCTCCTTTCCATCTGGCCCTCTTCTTCCCTCCCACTGATTTCTTAAACACCGAAAACAACTTTAAGCTTCCATATGCAAAAGTACATGTTGGTACGTAGATTACACAGAGACGTGCAAAGTATTTGTGTAGCGGGGTCACCCAAAGCCTGGTTGTCTTTCATACTCCCTGCCTCACCCTCCCACTACAATTCAATTTTATTTCTGGTCTTTCTCTGCAAACTGGAAAGCGTGGGGCTAAAAGGAGTCAGGATAACTGAAAGCCCCGTGTGTGCAGAGCTGGGTAACAGAGCATCCCCAGGGTCTGCGATTGGACAAACAAGACCCCACTTACAGACCTCTTCATGGAGGAGAAAACAGACCCAGAACAGGCCTATAGCATGGCCAGGTTTGCTAGGTCTGGGCATCCTGCCTCTGAGCTCAGTGACCTTCCAAGTGCCATGTTGGCCCATCCTGCTGGCACATCGATTCAGTGGAGGGACTCTTTACTGTGCCCTAAGAGGCCCTTTCCAGCAATGTTCACCCTCAGAAAGCTGTGCTAGGTGGCAGGACCGGGAGCAAGTGCAAACATGTGCGGGTGCATGTCACCTGTGTCACCTGTGCTTATCTAAGCCACTCTCACAGGCAGGCAGCTCTTGGCATTCGTCCCAGGAGCAGAAGAGGCCAAGGGCAAAGCATTTCTTAATTACTGCTTACCATGCAAGTTTTTGTGACGGTGTGGATAGTGGCCAACCTGCAAAACACAGCGAGTCCTTACCAGCCTGCCGTGAATTGATCCCAGGAATCCATCCTTGCCTGACCATGAGTCCTCTTGCAATTGGAGAAGAGGTGGCAGACACTCTAGGCAAACCCCTCACCCATCCTGAAGGTGGCCTAAGCCACGCCCTCCAGATAGTTCTTCATCCAAGGCCACACCGCCGTCTATGGACTCTTGCCTGCCATGATCCTCAGTGGCCACATTGTGGCTTCATAATTCATCCATCTCCCTCTGGTTTTCACATACAACCACCTGAGGTTGCAAAAAGCTAAATCACGTGACTTTCCCACCGTAGATGGAAGAGACTGGGATTTAGATGACGGTAGGACTGAACCACAAACTCGGGAACAAAAGAGGAAATATGGTAGGTAATTAAACGAATCTAGATTAATAACCTGTGGCTCCCTCCACCCCAACAACAAGAGCAGCAGGCCGTTTCCTGTGCATGTCCCCGCTCCATGTGACCCAGCAGCTCCCTAAGTATCCATCTCCCCATTGACACCGTCATCTCTACTATTTGCCTGAAGGAACAAGTGTGGGGAAAATGGTACTGGCTCCAATAACCTGTCACTCCACACAGCTCACTGGACAGAGCTAGTTACACAGCAGACGCAAAGGGGGACGAGAAGACTATCCTTCTCGGTGTCTCCGGTGAGGGGATGACACTGATGGTTCCTTCTGGAGCTCTATGGATCAAGACTGGACTAAGAACCTCCGAGCATCCCCACATTGATCCCACGGCAGGCTCCTGAGGATAAGACAAGGAGATGCAGAGAACCCAGGTCCCGATCTTCCTGTGCGGAATAGAAATATTGCAGAGAAAACCTTCCTAAACCGCCCTGCCTCCTGGCACAAATTCCCCAAGTTACCATTATCACCATTGAGATATAGATAGATAGATAGATAGATAGATAGATAGATAGATAGATAGATAGATAGATACAGATACAGATACAGATATAGATATAGATATGTTATCACATCCAGGATGATTTGAATTTGCAATCCTCCTGCCTCAGACTCCCAGGTGGCAAGTGCCACATTACTCTGTGTGTTGGTCAGTTTTGTTTTGTTTTTGTTTTTGTTTTTGTTTTTGTCAACTTGACACAAGCTACGCTGTATGGGAAGAAGAACCTCAGCTGAGAAAATGCCTCCGTCAGATTGCCCGTAGACAAATCTGCAGGGCCTCTTCTTGACGAGTGGTTGCTGTGGGAGTGCACAGCTCACTGTGGGCAGCGCCACCTCCGGGCAGGTTGTCTTAGGTAAGAAGGGAACTGAGGAAGGCAGGGAAAGCAAGCCAGTAGGCAGCACTCCTCCCCGTCCTGGGCTTCAGTCCCTGTCTCTGGGTTTCTGTCTTGAGTTCCTGCCCTGGCTCCCTGTATGCTGTGCTACAACTGTAAGCTAAAAATAAACCCTTTTCTTCCCAATTTGCTCTTGGTGATGATGTTATTATAGCAATAAAAAGCAAACTGTGACAGAACTGGTAGTAGAATACGGGCTATTGCTGTGGCCGGCCTCACCGTGCTGTTTTGGGGAGGACTATGGGAGGAGTTCGGAACTTTGGGCTAGAAAAGCCTTCGAGTGTTCAGAGCCCAGTGAACCGTTGTGGAAAGTAAGAGGCAGCGCAGATGGAAGCCTGACCTGTGACGTTTCAGAGGGAAGCAGAGACTACCAGGACCTCTTGAGCGCTATTTTGAATGAGGTGTATTTCTAGCCAGCTGGGCTTGAGAAATCAGCTGTGGTTAAAAAGAGACCAGCGTCACCGAGGTGAGATCTCCTGGGAAGTAATTCCTCAGAGTCAGCACGCACAAGCTGAGGTCAGAGGGCGCTGAGCCTACACGTGTAGGAGCCACTTAGGTGGTGCTGGTGTTTGAAGGTGTGGGGGGCTTTGGGAGAGCATCTGAGGCTGGAGTACCCTGAAGAGAGGCTAGTGAGGAGGGGTCAGCCTCAGCTGCAGCGGAGACCCCAGCACATTGGCGATATCGTGAGATGACTGCCAAGGACAATGGCAGCTGTGGAGTGGGGGAGGGGCAGTCTGAGCCTGTGATGTGAACTCTGGGTGATGTGGGTGGTGGAGCTGGGGAAACAGAGCTGCTCTATTGGAGCCCAGAAGACCCTGAGCCCTAAATGGCATATATTAAGCTATTTTACACTGTTGGAGTTTGCTTCTTCTTTGATTTTATTGCCATGGCGCCCTGGTTCTTTGTTAATACTGTTTTTATAAAATTGGGTTTGTTCCCCGGTTTCTATTAATCTGGCTATCACACGAATAGTTGAGTTTTTTTCTTTAATAATAAGCTTCACAACACAATAACTGGAAAGTTATTTCTCTATTCTTAGCCC
The DNA here is from genome assembly GCF_964271855.1 of Acomys minous. Classification (NCBI taxonomy): domain Eukaryota; kingdom Metazoa; phylum Chordata; class Mammalia; order Rodentia; family Muridae; genus Acomys; species Acomys minous. Next base: position 14,031,770 of record NC_140497.1, on the reverse strand, counting down.
TCTAAGCTAACCCGACTACCCTCCTACATAGGCATATGTCCCAGAAATACTTGCACTTGTAGCTTTCTCTGCTCTAGCTCCTCTGCTGGTGGCTCAATCCCCTACTTCCTCCTCTAACTCCTCCTCCCCTGACTGGCAGGAAGTCTAGCCCTGGTTTTTTTTTTGTTTTTTTTTTCCACAGGGTTTCTCTGTGTAGCCTTCGCTGTCCTGGACTCACTTTGTAGACCAGGCTGGCCTCGAACTCACAGCAATCTGCCTGCCTCTGCCTCCCGAGTGCTGGGAATAAAGGTGTGTGCCACCACACCCGGCTCCCAGCCCTATTCTTTATCCTGCTCAGCAAATGACTATAAGCTTCCTTATTGGCTTATCAGGGGAAAAATGGGGGAGCAGTGTTTATACAACATCAAAGCATGAGACTCATCAGAACAAGGATTTTAACCAGATATAAAGGCAGTGGGGAGGGGGGCGTGTGTACAGAAGTCAGCACTTGAATTACACAATAACTTTATGCCTACAGTTTTTCTTTACTTATTTTTTTATTTTAAAGAAACTGATAGTTGAGAGGCTTTGGGCTCTTTGTTTATTTTTGCTATTTTCGAGACAGGGCTCTCTATTATTTAGCTCTGGCTGTCATCAAATTCATTATGTATACCACGTTGGCCTCAAACTTACATAGATTCACCTGCCTTTGACTCCTGAGTGCTGGGATTAAAGGCATGAACCGCCACCACTGGCCACCTTTAAAGAAACATCGGTGGGTTTTTGTTTGTTTGGTTGTCTTTGTTTTGTTTTGTTTTAATAGAACTTAGATTAATTTTTCCTTTTTTTAAAAAAAATTAATTATTCACTTTACATCTCAGTTGTAACCCCCTCCTCCCCTCCCTGTTTTGCCTATCCCCCCTCTACTCCTCAGAGAAGGGGAGCTCTACCCCACCCACCCCAGCATCTCAAGCTGCATCAGGGTGGAGCACATCTTCTTCCCCTGTGACCTGTCCATGTAGCTGCATCAGGGAGAAATGATCAAAATGCAGGCAACAGAGTCCATATGAGAGTCAGCCCACATTGCCCTTACAAGGGCACCCATATGAGGATGGAGCTGCCCACTGGCTACATCTACGTAGGGGCTAGGTCTAGTCTATGCATGGTCCTTGGTGGGAGCGTCAGTCTCCACAGGCCCCCCTGGGGCCCCGGTTAGTTGGCCCTATTGGTTTTCTTGTGGAGCTCCTGTCACCTCTGAGGCCTGCTATCCTTCCCCCTATTTTTCCACAAGACTTCCTGTAGAACTTAGACTTTCAAAGTGTTAAAAAATTTTAAAGACTATGAGACTTTTAAAGGCATACTATGTTTTATATTATGATATTAACAGGGCATCCTGGGGACAAAAAAAAAAAAAGGAAAGTTTATGGCTTAATGATGATGAGTCTGTGTGTCAAATTAACAAAGGTCAACTATGTTTGTTTGTTTTTGTCAACTTCATACACATCTGGAGAGAGAAAAACAAATTGAGAAAATGTAGGCAATTCTGTAGGACATTTTCCTGATTAATTATTGTTGTGAGAGGGCGCAGCTCGTTGTGGAGAGCGCCACCTGTAGGCAATTGGCTGTGGGTTGTATTTTTTTAAAAAGCAGACTGGTGCAGGAGCATGGTGGCACACGCCTTTAATCCCAGCAGATCGATGAGTTCGAGGCCAGCCTGGTCTCCAAAGTAAGTCCAGGACAGGCAAGGTTACACAGAGAGACCTTGTCTCAAAACAACAACAACAACAACAACAACAACAACAACAACAACAACAAAACCCAGACTGAACAACCCAGTAGGCAGTGCTCCTTCACATCCTGTGCCTCAGTTCCTGCCCCCAGGTTCCTGCCTTGAGTTCCTGCCCCCAGGTTCCTGCCTTGAGTTCCTGCCCCCAGGTTCTCGCCTTGAGTTCCTGCCCCCAGGTTCCCGCCTTGAGTTCCTGCCCCCAGGTTCCCGCCTTGAGTTCCTGCCCCCAGGTTCCCGCCTTGAGTTCCTGCCCCCAGGTTCCCGCCTTGAGTTCCTGCCCCCAGGTTCCCGCCTTGAGTTCCTGCCCCCAGGTTCCCGCCTTGAGTTCCTGCCCCCAGGTTCCCGCCTTGAGTTCCTGCCCCCAGGTTCCCGCCTTGAGTTCCTGCCCCCAGGTTCCCGCCTTGAGTTCCTGCCCCCAGGTTCCCGCCTTGAGTTCCTGCCCCCAGGTTCCCGCCTTGAGTTCCTGCCCCCAGGTTCCCGCCTTGAGTTCCTGCCCCCAGGTTCTCGCCTTGAGTTCCTGCCCCCAGGTTCCCGCCTTGAGTTCCTGCCCCCAGGTTCCCGCCTTGAGTTCCTGCCGCCAGGTTCTCGCCTTGAGTTCCTGCCCCCAGGTTCCTGCCTTGAGTTCCTGCCCCCAGGTTCCCGCCTTGAGTTCCTGCCCCCAGGTTCCCGCCTTGAGTTCCTGCCCCCAGGTTCCCGCCTTGAGTTCCTGCCCCCAGGTTCCCGCCTTGAGTTCCTGCCCCCAGGTTCCCGCCTTGAGTTCCTGCCCCCAGGTTCCCGCCTTGAGTTCCTGCCGCCAGGTTCTCGCCTTGAGTTCCTGCCCCCAGGTTCCCGCCTTGAGTTCCTGCCCCCAGGTTCCCGCCTTGAGTTCCTGCCCCCAGGTTCCCGCCTTGAGTTCCTGCCCCCAGGTTCCCGCCTTGAGTTCCTGCCCCCAGGTTCCCGCCTTGAGTTCCTGCCCTGACTTCCCTTTATGATGGACTATAGTAAGCTGAAATAAACCCTTTCTCTCCCAAGTTTCTTTTGGTCACGGTGTTTTAAAATAGCAATAAAAAGCAAATGAACGGCTTCTTCTTAGTCTTTCTGTACATACAGTTTGTGTGCATGTACTCACTGTGAATACTTGTCTGACTTGTTATTTTCTTTAAAAGACAGGACCGCATGGGATATACATTATTTTACCACAAACGCTGTATACAAACATTCTCATGAGGCATCCAGTGCTTCTTTGTACACAACCTTCAAGGTCCTGCCCCAGAGAAACTTCATATGAATAACGTACAATTTTGATATGGTCTTGTCTAAAATACATATACCTCCATGAAGCATCCGAACCTGAACTCTACAACATTCGTTGTGGGCTCAGGTCTTGGCCCTTCTCCTCCAGCAGCTACCGCCAAGCCCACAGTCTAGTCAGGGATAGTCTGCCCCACGCCCTAAGACTGTACAATGTGAGCAACATCCCATAAAAAACACCCAGGACACTGAAAGTTGACTTGAATGGACTCCTTTGGGGTAAACAGAAACATCTTCCTTTTGAAAGTATGACTAAGTCACACAAACTTGAAACATCTGACCATACCATCCCTTAGGGTCGTCTTGTGTTACCCGCTTCATCTGTCTCTCCTATGAGGAAAGCCAGGAATTACTCTTTCCATGTCACAGTAAGCTATGGTTTGGGGGTGGGAGGAGTTGCCCATTCCTGGATCTCAAAGCCCTGCAGAATTTGCCTTCCTAATCCAGGTGTGAGGCTGAGAGTCGCAGAGCCGAGAACATCACTCTGAGATAGCCTATTCAAAACCCAATCCACCAGGCAGGCCCCTGAGGCAGGCAGAGAGAAGGGGAGTTGCAGGGCAGGTAGTGCTGGGCACGACGTGTCCTGCAACCAATAGCATCGGAACCTTCAGATCTAGATACAGCGTGCTCTCAGAGTGAAGCCAGCACAGAAGATTGCACAGTTCCAGGCTCAAGAGGTGGTGGAGAGCATGGTCTTCCTGCTCCCCGTTTCCCTCTGCTCCTGCAGACTGCACAAAAGATTGCATGGTTCCAGGATCAAAAGGTGATGGAGAACATGGTCTGCCTGCTCCCCGTTTCCCTCTGCTCCTGCAGACTGCTCCCCACAACTAGTTACTGAAAGCCCCTCAGACTACAAATGCTCCATGGCTCAGCCACTCTATGGCCTCACGTAGACTGACAAATGGGAATATATTAAGGTGGTCTATTAGTTGGTATTTGAGACCTGCTGTGTTCTGGATCTTCACTCAACCCCTCACCTTCCAAGGCCCATGTTGAAAGTCTCATCATCAGTTTCTGGCACCATTGAGAGGTCGTGGTGTCTTTAAGAGGTGGAGCCTAGTGAGTGGGGGCATGCCTTTGGAGAGGATATTGAGATCCCAGCCCCTTCCACTGCCACCTATCCCCACCATGATGTACTGGGTGCCTTCAGTCCCAACAGTAACAGAGCTAAGCAACCATGGGTTCAGGGATATATATATATATATATATATATATATATATATATATATATATATATATATATATATATATACACACACATACATACATGATATATATGTAATATATAAATATATAATATATAAAATAAAATAAATCATGTGTGTCTGTCTGTGACATATCCATATACGACCAATATGTATACATATATTTTTTCTCCTTTTGTACTGATTTTCTCAAGATTTTGTCATAATGATGAGAAGCTAACTCACAGAAGCTCAGGTGCCTACTGGGAGAATGGAATCAGGCAGACTGGAAGTGTGTAAGTGTATAGAGGACAAGGCTGTTCCATACCAAGAGCCACAAAACAGATACTAGGTCAGAAAAGAGAGTTGGGTGCCCCAAGTTGCCTAGGAGAAAACACAGAGTCAGAGCTTGGAATAAAAACTGGACAGTGCCTCGAAAAAGAGAAAAACAAATAAACAAAAAAAACTAGACAGCAAGCCTGCAAGTCGGCTCAGTGGGTAAAGTCTCCTACAAGCATCAAGAATAACAACATGGGCCCATGATAGAACCAAAGAACTGACTCTTGATGACTTCCACATATGGGTTGGGGTGCATACATCCAGCTGAAATAAAAACATTAAAAGATAATAGAACCTTTTTTTTTTTTTTGGAGAAAATAAACTAGATAGCATCTCTGATGTCCCGGCGTCACCAACTGTATTTCCTGCACAGCGAGGGCCTGCGCTCAGGCCACTGCACCCTGCACGAGCCCATGGAAAGGAAACGTGCCCTGGGTGGGGTCACAGGACAGTGCAGAGGCAGGAGCAAAGTGGAAAGAAGGGAGAATACCAGAGGAACCGCAGGTTGATCTGGTGAGTTCTGTGCCAAAATGGTGTCCTAGCATGGCCCCCACTTACCCAGCAGCTTTGGTTGCCTGGCAGATCTTGTTTTAGGGCCAGCCTCTGCTAAGGGAAATGTGGAGAGCCTGGGCTCAGGGGAGCTGGTGGCTTAGCTCAGATGGCACAGCTGTGATGGTGGAGGCAGGAACCCATGGGTCAGCACAGCCCCAAACGATTTCAGCCAAGATCATAGTTGTTGTTGGGTTTTTTTCTCCCCAGTTTCTGAAGGGCTTCCCTGAAGATGGACATTGCAGCACTGATTCTTAGAAATGCCCCCCTAACCCTCACAGCCAGTGATAGTGTAGACTTGTGAGCACACTGTCCTTCAGTTCTTTGCCCATAGGTGGTGCCTACTTTTAGCACATTCAGCATAAGAAAATCCAGAGTAGCTTCAAACGCAAAAAAAAGTAAGAGAGGGAAAGGATTCAATCAGGTGAAAGGCAGCCAGCTTTTTACAACAGTGGGGGAGGGGTAGGGGGACTTCCCTAGTACATTTAAGAATGAGACTCCATTTCCAAAAATTTCTTTGGAGCTCAACTTTTCAGGAAAGTGACTATTGTCAATTTGCGAGAACAAAACAGCGCTCTTTTTTTTTTTTTGGCTTGCCTCCTGATACTGACGTGCCAAAGAGAGTCGGGGTTTGCTGGGGGAGGGGGGGGCGGGAAAATGATTTACTCTACAAAAATGTTCTGGCATCTTTGCTTACAGTGTCTTTTCGGTACACTCCAAATAAACTCTGGAAATTTCTGCATTGCAAAGGCAAAACAGCGAGGAATGACTGCAAACCCAAAAGCGTTCTGCCGAGTCGACGGACGATGCTTGAGGTAACCTGGGATCTGAGCATCTAGCGCTTTCCCTCCTCTGGGTAATTTTTCAGCTTAAAATGCTAGTATTGACTGTCTCTAGACTTTATTGATGAGCTGCTTTTTAAAACTCAAATCTCTTTTAATACCTGTAGCCTTTCCTCTCAAAATCCCATCCTCTCCCATTCCATCCTTAGCATCCCATGGAAGATGGGCTCGCACGCACGCGTAGGGCATCATCTCAGTTTAACATTTTATTAGCTAATGAAGGGCTACTCTGATTGGTGTAGCTCAGCATAAAACACAGCCATTTCCCCACAAAAGACAGAAATGCTTTTCCTCATCAGGCTAAAGGAGTGCTTATTCTTGGAATCCTCAATTAAGTATTTACTGTGGCTTCCTATCTCCACAATTAGGTAAACAGCAGAGCCACACTGCCCTGGTGGCAGGGCGGTAGGTTCCAGGCCCTCTCAGGAGAAAGCTATCTTTCATATAAAAGCTGGCATCAAACAGGAAGATTGGAAGGAGAGTCACTCTGTGGCCACCTGCTCTAGCTGGCCATCTAGAATCTTCTGACATTTGTCAGCCTCCATTTCAGCCCCAATTCCACTAGAGCAACCACTGGGCTGGAAAATTCCAAGAGAACTACTCATGTCACCTAATTGCTGAGGCCCGACAGAGGACAGTTTTCAAGAACAAGGATTCTCTTTGAGAAGTGCCACCTGCATCTCGAAAATGCCTTTACGTGGGTGCTATCAAACATCAGTGGCTTCACTCAAGGATGCCAAGGTGAGGGACACAGCCCAGCCACTGTCTCCTCAAAGTGGCATATTTGAACCAGATGTTTCTGTCCTTTTCACCTCTGTGTACTCTAAAAATGTAGAGCAGGTACAGGTGGGATGGCTCAGTGGGTAGAGGCACCTGCCACCAAGCCCTATGACCTGAGTTTGATACCTAAAAGCCGCATGGTAGAAGGAGAGAACCAGCTCCCACAAATTGCTATCTGACCACCGCATGAATCATATGTGGCACATATATGCACACACATGAAATAAGTTTTAAGTGGTAAAAAACAAACAAACAAACAAACAAAACACAGAACACCTGGCCCGCTTCTAGACATACAACTCGGAATTTGTTTGTAACAACATTCCTGCACGCATGGAGACTGAGGGACACTGCTCCAGACCCAGGGCCACATTCCTCACCCAGTTACTCTCAGCTAATAGTCAGGACATATTAGATGGGCAGATAAGAGAGGAACAGAAAGATGTCTGCATGGATGGACGGACAGACAGATGTTTGGCTGACTGTATATAAGGATGAGTGAACGAATGCAGACTAATTAAATAAACAAATAAGATCCATTGACGTGAGAAACAAAGATATACCACCAAAGTCAGAAGGATAGGAAACAGTTAGGAATTCTGGCCATTTCCAAGCTCAGTCACTCCTGCGACCTCCCCTCCCCCCCCCCCTTTTAAAATGGTGAACAAAGGCTCCAAAGCCCACAAACCCCTCCTCAGAATGTGCCCACACAGAATGTGCCACACTGCACAGCAGCCACCATCCTCCTGTGGCTAACGTCTCAGACAACTGAGTAAGAGAGTCCGTTGCACAAAGCCCGGTCAATTCCAAAAGGAGGAAAGCACAGGGACGCTTGGAATCTATTTGTTTTTCAGCCATGTTGGCCGTCACATGGAGGACTAGAAGTCAGGAAGAAGGCCTATGTCAACTCAGGATAAGCATCTGCTTCTGTCACAGTGATCCTCATAGTCCTTTGGATTAGCTGGCAGTGAGGACCATGGTCAGTATGTGCTCTACAGCCTGGCTTCCTGTGCCCCCCTCCCCTCTTCCCCTGGCATCAGCAAAAACACCAGAATGTGTTAACTTGAGAGGACAGGACCGCACGCAGAATCTGTCCTTGCCAAGTGGCTCCTGGACCATCGATTTCTGTCATATCCGATTCATCACCTACTGTGGAATGGGCTTGGAAACTGCAGTCCGCACCCATGCAGTGCTGAAGGGCACAGAGGGAACTTCTGCCTTTGCACCTCTCAGCACTAGAAATCCCAATGCCAAGCAGTCAGGATGCAGGCCTTCCCATCAGAGGGCCACAGGTAATATTTCCTTTGAAATCTGCCCCCCCCCACCTCTCAGTGGGAAGCCTTCAAGTTTTGTGTCGTAGATACCTTTGGGAAACGGATAAAAGCCACAGATCTCTTCTCTCTCCTAGGGAAAATGTGCATGAGGACATTTTTTAATTTCAATTTCAAGGGAACTTCTTGGGAGTTATTCAGAGAGTCCCTAGAGTGCAGAAATTCTAGGTTAATAATCATTGAGAGAAATGAGGCTATGAGCCTTTTCTCTAAACACAGCTCTACTGTGCACACTAACACCAATGGGGAGAAAAAAAATAAGAGTTGTTTTTAATCAGGAGGGGGGTAAGCAAGACTTAGAAATTAGAGATGACAGCATTCAAGAGGTATAGGCAGCAACATCAGGACAGAGCACCAAACTAGGCTAGAGTGAGGCCCTGCACAAAGGGAAGGTGGAGAGAAAAGAAAAGGAGGAGAAGGAAGAAGCATGGGAGAAGGGAAGGCCTCTTGGGATGGCTGGCAGGAAGACAGTAGACCCAATGGCACCTTCAGGAACTTTCCCAAGGCTTGGCTCACTGACGAGAATCGAGTTTCTTGAATCTATATTGCCTTAATGGCTTTTTTTTGTGTGACAGTTGCAGACTATGTGCTCGATAAATACTTATTGATTCATTGATCTCTTCCCTGGCTAGTGTTGCCAGGAATTATACAATCTGCACAGTGGCTACAGCGTAGGGCTGTAGGCTGCCTGTCTCTCCCCTTCCAGGGGACCAGAGCTTTGGAAGTCCAATCAGTGGCAAATAGAACAGAAGCAGGTTGACAGGTATCACTGTCCCCAACCAGCTAAAAACACTGATGCACCTGCTGTCTGAATTGTTTAGAAAATTGCTACACCTCTGTTGTCCTCTGCTGCCATGCACTGGCTCTCATAAGTGAGGAGGAAGCCCTCGTCAGAGAAGAAATAGAAGAATAAGGGCGTCCTTCCTAACTCTCCCTTCAGTGGAGAAGAAGTCTCCCAGATGAGTCTGCTCAAACATTTATGGCATAAGAGAGAAGGAGGGCCCTGGTGTGGAAGTGTGAGCCTGTGCTCTCGATGGACATTTAAAAACTCTGCTAGATTTCCAAAGCCCAGAGGAGCCAGACCATTAAAATCTTGTCTTCGCGGGCCAAGAATAGCTCAGGATTTATGTTCCGCATTGGATGGACCTCTTCTGTCTGGATGCTGCCTCCGAGCAAATTGTGCAATCCTGCCCTGGTTTTGACCAGCTCTGTGCCTGGAGTTCACCGGCGATCCAATTTGCCAAGAAGTGCCAGGTCATCCCTTCCCAAGGAATGGCACATTCAAGGCACAGCTAAGGCCAAGGGAGTCAGGACAAAGCCATCAACACTAACAGTGCCCTTGTGAGATGCCCAGGTGCTAAGGGCGGAGCTCCAGGCTGTGGATTACAGGGGAAAGGTCATTCCTGAGAATATTCTTGACCTCTCTGAACCTCAGGCTCTAATTCTGAAATCTTGGGGGGGGGGGGGAGCAGTCATAAGGTATCCTCAATTCATATGGCAGCTGTGGGGGTTGCTACCAAGAGGGACCTGGAAATGGAGATGCACCGACAGGAAATGTCTTTACAGTCAGCATCATCTTCAAATATGGGGGAAGCTAATAGGTGAAGAAGTCACAAGAACATGAAACATTCCGTGGGATACAACCGCCTTAGGGAATGAGGTGAAACTGGACAGGCCTTCCAGGAGCTTGCCTGTCACCAGGAACACCCCTGGAGAAGAGGTAAACAGATTTCCAGAGGCATTGTACGGAGCTGCCGACAGAAGACCACAGGCTGGACCGAACACTCTCACTCAATCAGTGCACACTGCAATTGCTGCTTTCCAAACTTTCCGTTATGTCATCCTCAGCGGTCTCTTCCCTTGGGTTGTAAAGCTGTTCTTTACCATGACCAAATGCCTGACAGAAACAACATATAGAAAGGAAGACTTGTTTTAATCATGATCTCAGAGGTTTCTACCCATAATGACGTGGCAACAAAATTGACATCACAGCAGACAGGATAGACAATGGACCAGAATAAAATACAGGGTTTTTGCTTTGTCTTATTTTCTGGACAGCCTCTCTGGGGTTATTTAGCCTCTGAGCTTTGGTTTCCTTATTAATAAACTGTGTCACAGGATTGGGGTGAAGCTCGGCTGCAGTGATTCACATGTCACAGAAAGATCTGGGGCAGACACAGACGAGTGGGACATTAAAGGCAACAGCAACTCCCGTGCCTGGGCTGAGAGTGACTAGGAGGGCTCACTGTGTCCTTCACTCTATGCCTCATATAGGATGGGTGGTTCGTCCTCTCTAACAGCCTGGAGGAGACAGAAGATAAAGAAGTAGCAAGCTCCACTCTTAAAAACACAGACCCAGAATAGGCTGTGACTTGGTGGCTGAAGCCAGCCTCGAATGCCCAAAGTCTTGGCTTCCACACCCAGCACATACTTTATACCCAACCTCTGAAAGCCAAAAGGCTGGGGATGTGTTTGTTTATTTTTAAAGTGGGAACAGTTTTTTAAGACTATGAAGGGGAACAGGGATAGATGTGGGGGGCAGGTCTGGAGATAGAGAAGAAGAGGGGAAATACACCATAAAGAAAACTATCTTTCTAGGGCTGGACAGATGGCTCAGTGGTTAAGAGTGCCGCTTGCTCTTCCAAAGGTCCTGAGTTCAATTCCCAGCAACCACATGATGGTTTACAACCCTCTTCTGGCCTGCAGGTGTACATGCAGGCAGAGCACTGTATACATAATAATAAATAAATCTTTTTTTAAGCCACAATTAAAAAAAAAAGAAAACTACCATTCTATATTGTCAAACTATAAATGTTACTATATTTACATTTGCATTGTTAGAATCTGTTTACATTATAAAAGAAATTCAAAATTTCCAGGCATGATGGTGCACACCTTTAATCCCAGCAGTAGGGAGGCAGAGGCAGGAGGATCTCTATGAATTCAAGGCCAATGTGATCTACATATCAAGTTCCAGGACAGCCAGGCCTACTTAAAGAGACCCTGTCTCAAAAAAAAAAAAAAAAAGAAAGGAAAGAAAGCACTGCCCATAGAGCAGACCCTTTCAACATTGCTACTGTGGAAGAGCAAATGCCTGACAACCCTTGTGCCTACTCAATCCCATGGCTCAGGAGAGGTGCCTGAATTGTTACCAGTCAGCCCACCAGTCCAGCCAAAGCCTTATGCGGCCCAGAGCCAAGATTCTAGAAACATGGTCTAAGGCCAACAATGTCTATGTAAGTTAACTGTTAATACTGAAAAAAAAACTATATTACTTATCACTACATTTTGTAGTAGTTCATTTTGGTCACAAGTCAATATTTACATGCACAAAATGCCTAGGAGAACAGTTACCAAGTTAGACATAGATTTTTGCCATTAATTTTAAAAAATGTATTATCATGGTGTGTGTGGCAGTAGGGGGGTGTAGGTGTGCACAGGCCACAGTGCAAATGTGGAGGTCCGAAGATTCCTATTTTTATGTGGATCCCACAGATGGAACTCAGATCTCCAGGGTCATCTACTGAGCCTAGACACAGTTCTGAAAGGGACAATGGCAACCCTTTCAAAATCTGCTTACACATACTGTGTGGTTTGTTTTGTTTTGTTTGTTTGTTTGCTTGCTTGCTTGCTTGCTTTTTAGACACAGGGTTTCCTGTAGCCGTGGTTGACCTGGATGGAACTTGGGCCTCAGTCTCACAGAGTGCTAGCTCTGCTTATAGAATGCCAGTATACAGAGCTTTCTTTACAAAAGTACCACACCATTCCTCACTGCACACACGCGTGCACGCACGCGCGCGCACACACACACACAACACACACACACACACACACACACACACACACACACACACACACACACAGCCCACACCTTGCTAAATGGAGTGCTACTTCTCCCATTGGATCATATATAAAGAAAATCTGTAATAAGGCTTATTTACAATATTTAAGACACCTTTTCCTAGCCCAACAGGGCCAAGGGCATCTTCTACAGAGGCCAACGAGACAGCAGCCAGTCTTCGGAGAGCTGGCACCTGCTACTTGTGTGGTCTTTAGACATCAGTGGTGCTGAAAGAGCACAGCCATGCCGCTTGATCACCATTGCTGTTCCTTTGCCCTTCACTACTCACTACAGGTAAAAACAGCGCGGAATCTACCATCCACTGACGGTGCTCCAGCCTCGCCGTAAACGGAGCAAACTGCTGCCCCTCCTGCCACAATCACTTCAGTAAACAACACAGGTGGAAGATTCTAAGAACAACTGAGCTCTCGGAGCACAGAGGGGAAGGAGAAAAAAAGACTACACACCATCACGGCCATTGCTCCTGGAGCCTTACATCTGGCAGCAACTGTGGAAAGGAGAGGAGGGCATCCTAGTTGTCTACCTCCTTCCAGGGGCTCCTGACAAAACCTGTGGGCATCTGAAAGAGGCTCCTGATAAGCCTGGCTTGGTGGGATAGCCAGCCTGCTAGCAAGAGGAAGAACAAACAATGGGGGTCAACAGCACTCTTCCGTGACCTCTCTTAGAACCCCGAATACCCTTGGGGGCCCAAGCTAGCGCTCTGCTCCCATTTCTGCCCGCCCATCAACCAAGTCTGAGAGCCTCTACCGGCATGCTCCCCTCCCCAGAACTTTCTGGCCTCCCCAAGATTCCGTGAACTTTGGATCAGCAGCTTTCCTCCACCTAATTCATCTAGTGATTCTGGATACATGAGAATGAAAATGCCTAAATTACAGTCAACTGCAGCAACCTCTCCACTAAGAGTTTTAGGAGCAACAAAATTAAGAAAGCAGCTGAGTTCTGTGCCTGTGAGCGGCGCGGATTTGACTCCGGACACACCACACGAAGGCTTTGGCCATGGGCCTGCAAGGCTTTACTCTCAGGGGGACGCAGCGTATTACGAAAAAGCCATAAATGTTCTGTAAACCCCACACTGTGTTGGGTCTTCATGGGCTCTGCATATTCATTTCACTTGCAGGTCACCTCCGGTCATTAAAAACAAAACAAAACCAATCATCTTCCAAAGTGAAACTCCAGTCATTAGGAAGAACTCCCCTTGCTTTCCCATAGGCCTCCCGGTCACCATCACTCTACTGCTGTCTAAGGAACCCCACAGAATATCCATCATCTAGTACCTGTCCTTTTGGGTTTTTTTTTTTCCTATGACATTTTAGTGACTTGTTTTTTTTCCTTGTTTATTTTTTAATTATTAATTTGTTCTTGTTACATCTCAATGGTTATCCCATCCCTCGTATCCTCCCATTCTTCCCTCCCTCCCTTTTTCCCCTTATTCCCCTCCCCTATGACTGTTCCTGAGGGGCATTACCTCCCCCTGTATATGCTCATAGGGTATCAAGTCTCTTCTTGGTAACCTGCTATCTTTCCTCTGAGTGCCACCAAGTCTCCCCCTCCAGGAGTACCTGTCCTTTTGTGACTGGCTTATTTTGCTAGGCAGAATGGTCCCCCAGGTCCAAGTACATGATAGCATGTGACAGGACTTAACACCTTTTCAATACTTATCATCACCTGTACATAATTCATAACTTGATAAATCTTATGAATAATTAAGAAATCTGATTGGGAACCTCTTCCGGCAGAACTTTTGGGAGAATACAAAATACTTTGCCATAAAATATTGACCTTGGTCTAATTCATTTACAAGGCTTACTTAAGTCTGGAGAAAGGGCTATGTCAAAACTACTCCATAGCATCTTTAAAGAATTTAGAAAATTCAGGGAACAGAGAGAAAAAGCTGTAGAATAAAAGTCTGTGCTAATTTTTAGCGGTATGAAATCTTGGGGCAGGGAGCAAAGTCCCTAGAACTATTTTGTTGCTCGAGTTTCTATCTTGAATGTTTCCCTAAAGGCCCCATGCTAAAGACTTGGTGGTGCTATTGAGAAGTGCAGACCCTGCAGAGGATGGGCCATTCGAGAGGCCTGTGGGCTACTGGGAATACGACCTTGAAAGCAACAGTAGAACCCAGGGCCGTCTGTCCTCTGTTTTGCTTCTAGGCCATGAATGAGTGGTTGCCGTACCAAGTGCTCCTGCTATGACCCGGTGCTTCACAACAGAGTAATTGTGGGCCAGCCAGCCTCGGACTGGAACCTCCCACAACAGAGTCAAAACACAACCTTTCTTCTTGGAGGGAATTATCTCGGTTGTTTTGTTACAGTGGCAGAAAGCTGTTTGAAAACATGCATAATAGCCTTTGAGCTCTAAAGATGGAAGAAATTTCACACAGGGGCGCTTAACAAAAGAGCCAGGCAGAATCAGGGTGTGACTCAGAGAGGGCGAAAGAATAGGGAGGCCCAGAGTCTCATACTGCAGATGAAGTCCGCCCTAAACAAGAGTGGGGGTGGGGAGCTGGTGGGAGACATCTGCCTAGAACAGACCCTGCCCTTTGGGAAGGTGACAGCTCTGAGAAGAGCCACAGCATTTAGCACAACGTGACCTGTGGGGCCACATCTCACTCCCTCAAATCTGTCTGCTAAGGGAGTAGGGGATGAGTCAAAATGCCAAAGGTAGGCTTCTGTGCGTAAGGTGCTTGTCATAAAAGCTTGAGGGCGTCCTTGGGAAACCCCAGGACCCACATAGAAACCCAGCAGTGCCAGGAAAACAGACACCATAGTAGGGTCTAGGAGCTGGCTAGCCAGCTGGTGTAGCCAAATAGGTAACCTCAGGGTCAGAGGTAGATGTTGTCTTTAAAAATATGGAGAACGAGCAAAGATGACACCTGATGTTGACCTCTGGACTCTAGGTAAGTCACACACCTACACCCACACATATACATGTACACAGGTATATATGCACATAAGCACAAACTTATTAAACTGTGGGTTGAGACCCTATATAGGGCTGAGTAACTGAATATGGAGGTCGCAAAACCTTGGGGTCAGCAGAAAGTTTCCAAGTGCGCAATGGCCAAAGCTAAATAAATAAAAAAAAATCTAGTATGTAATGAATCTGAATTCTTCCCAGCAGCCTTATAATGCCCTGTGCAGCTTCACTGTAGCTTTGGCTCAGAACACACATGTGCATTTTGCTATCGGTGGCAAAACCAAACCCCGCCTGAGATGCCTCTGCTCAAATTAGACTCTTGAAGTTTTCAAATTGCAGTTGGTTTTCTCTGTGTGTACAAGGTTTTATATTCTTTCTGAAGCATAGTGGTTTAATTATGGGAGATAAAGGTTTTTTTCATATTTCTTACTGTCATTCCTAACTAGGTAAGCACCAAATTAGCATTATCTTTGTATTGCATTTGGAAAGTTTGATTTTAAAAACTGCTGTTTGAAATACTACTGGCTTGAGTTTCATAGATAATCATTAAATGAATTTTTGCTTGGGATTAGGACAGAATTTCCAGCAATTTCGGAAATGACCCAAATGCATTCCTGCCATCCTGCACCGTGTTCTCAGCCCTGACTATTACAAAATCAAAACATCGATCTGCTCTGAAAAGCACCGAGGACGCTCCAAGCCCTGTAATATCAAGTCTTTCGCCAAGATTTAACTACTTACATAAAAATAAACACGTCTACCTCATTATGCGAAATTGCTCTCCATGTTATAACAAATGATAAAACGTTATGTGCACTAAAGAATTGTTTTAAAGTAAGTTTATGATTTATTATTAGTAAACGATAAGTCTGTATTTCTGTTTCATATGCCTGAGGGTCACATGCAAAGAGATTTCAAGCAGAAAGCATGAAAGAAGCCCTACCCTAGAGGAACAGAACTCCCGTGGGCCACAGACTGCTCTGCAGCAAGACAAAGCAAGCCGTACGCACCGAGCTCCTTTCTGCCTTATGTCTCAGGGTGGTTGTGGGGGGCGTCTGGTAGAGAACAGAGCTACTCAATCCCTTCCAAATCTGCAGTCTGTACCAAATGGCCCTTGAATTGTGTGTGTGTGTGTGCGTGTGTGTGTGTGTGTGTGTGTGTGTGTGTGTGTGTGCGCGTGCATGCAAGTGTGTTGGAGATTTTCGATAGTCACGCTGTTTTCATGCACATCTATGTTAGTTGCCTTCACTCATTCAAACCGGCTGCATTGCGTGCAGCTGGGAAGTAGATATGGAAGCCAGCCGCGGGCTCTCTTCTTTTTCACTTTTGATTCAGTCTCACGCGGTCAGGGTGAGCCTTCCCTCCTCAGTCAAACCTCTCTGGGAACTCCCTCACAGGCAGACCCAGACACATGCCTTCTAGGCAGTATCAAACCTAGTCATGTTGGTGATGACGAAAAACTACCACACCTACCCATATACCATAGGCTAAATTATGTCCCTCAAATTTACGTGTTGAATTCCTAGCCCTAATACCTCAGAACGTAACCTGGCTTGGAAATAGGGTCTTTGTAGAGGATGTCAAGAGACAATAAGGTCATTAGTTGCCCCAACCTGCAGGGTTCGACTAAAACTCGGGAGGGAGGTCACCTGTTGAGAAATGCAAGATACAAGGAAGGAGAGCAAGTCTGATTGATCAAGCTCTCAACTTTATTAGTCAGGCAGCAGCTTTTCTAGTTCAGAAGGCAGGGGAGCATATCGCTATAGCAATGCAGTTGCGGGTTTTTCTCAAAACATAGGGAATTCCAGGCAGGGTCATGACGTCCTGCTACGCAGGGTATCTTGCTTTGTCTTCATCTAGCTTTAGTCTAACTGTTGACTCACAACAGGGTCGCTCTATCCCTATCTGTCTTTGGCTGCTGACTCACAACAGGGTCAGCTAGTTTCTGGTGAAAGGTAAGCTCTGGGAAAGACAGAGACTTAAAGGTGCAGACTTGGACAAGATGGCTGAACATTGGTTATATGGCCTATTGTCCCCAACAATTAGTGTTAGCTCAAAACCCCAAATAACTGGTGTCCTTGCAGACAGGCAAGCGAGGCAGAGGCCCACACCAGAACCCCGCGTGCTGGTTAGCCTGCTGCCTCTGGGAGGAAATCCATACAAGGAGAACGGGTTTATTTGCCTGTGGTTACTTGGCCCTATTGCTTTTGGGCCTACGGCAAAGCCAGACATCATGGCATGGAGCAAGTGGTGGAGGAGACTGCTCACTTTATAATGACTGGGAAACAAAAGAAGAAAGAGGAAATGACTAAGGTCTCACAATCCTCTTGAAGGTCTTTACCCCAATAAACTAACCTTTTTCACACTAAGCCCCGCCTCTTAAAGGTGCCACTAACTCCTAATAGGTCCTCAGGCTGATGACCAAGCCTTTAGCTTTTAGGGGAACATTTGGTACTCAGACCATAGCATCATGTGAATATGAAGGCAGAGGTTAGCTCTCCAACCAACAAGCCAAGAGACATCAGAGACGGCCACCAACAGAAGCCAGCATCCCTCTCCAGCCCTCAAAAGAACCAAGCTAGGGTCTTCAGCCCCCCCCAAACAGTGAGCACATTTCTGCTAACTGAGATATCCTCACTCACCCCTACCCTAGGGTGGCATCACTTTGTACAGCAGCCCTAGCAAGCTAACCTGAATAACTATGAGCTCTGTGGGAAATTGGGTTCTTAAGGTGGATAGGAGTCCTCTGAGCTCTGGCAGCTTCTGTGAAACAGAGAGCAGGGGCCTTGGATCTGTCCCAGGAGTCCCTTGCCAGGACCCTGGCTTGTCATCTAGATCCCTGGGCTAGGGCAGGAGGAACTAGCAATACATATATTGTATATAGCTGAACAAGGGAGTGGGGCTTATAATTTACTGCTGGATCAAGGGGACAGACTTAGCACATCGCCGGAGGTAGGAGCAGTCTCTGTAGTGCTGCTGTCTTCAGGCCGTAAATATCTGAGAGAAGAAAGCTGGGGACAGGAGTGGATACTTCTGCACATGCTGTCAACATTCTCATGGCCTTCCTCTGAGCCTGAAACTCTGGGGTCCCCGACATGGCCCAGGGTTCATATACTCTCCATGTATGCAAGGCCAAAGGCCCAGCTCAGGGGTCCCACCATACTGCCTTCCCTCTCTCTCTCTCTCTCTCTCTCTCTCTCTCTCTCTCTCTCTCTTTTCTTTTCTTTCTTTCTTTCTTTCTTTTTTTTTCTTTTTTTCTTTTTTCTTTCTTTTTTTTTTTTTTTGGTTTTTCGAGACAAGGTCTCTCTGTGTAGCCTTGCCTATCCTGAACTCACTTTGTAGACCAGGCTGGCCTCGAACTCACAGAGATCCTCCTGCCTCTGCCTCCCGAGTGCTGGGATTAAAGGCGTGCACCACCATGCCCGGCCCCATACTGCCTTCTGTGTATCTGCCTCCTCTCTGTCATGTCATGATGAAGGTTCCATGTAGTGTGTACTTCCTCATAGAAATGGTCCCTGCATCCCCTGACAGAGCCCCTCTCCCTTTGGGACAGATCCTATCTCCAAGCCCTGTTTTCCTCATAAAGAGCTAGCCAATAAGTGACACTCTGAGCACCTTCTCTAAATCAGGCCAGTGATATTCAGGATGCCACAGAACCCATGACAACCCTACGAGACAGGCATTATCAGTCTACCTCCATTTTGTAGATCAGAGGATAAAGCTGCCAGAAAGTTCACCAAGATTTGGACAGGATGTAAGTGTGTCCTCCAAGGTTTCATTCCCATTACAAGGTCATTGAGAGCTTGTCCTGGTTAGTTTTAACTGTCAACTTGATGTGATCTGGAATCACCTGAGAGTCTCTCTTTTAAAAAACAACATTTTCATTTACTACCTGAGAATTTTTTTTACAATGTTTGATCATATTTTTATTGTAACCTGCTTAAAATTGTAACTGCTTTTGTCTTTAGCATATCAGAAGTCATTTTGTTTTTAAGTCTCCATTTTGATCATAACGTGAAATTAAGGTCAGGTTCTCAGGCTTTACCTGCCTGGGAATATGAATAGCCTTTTGTTTTACAATTCGATACTTGTTGAATGTCCTGCTTAAATTAATGATACACGTTCTACTTAAACAAAACCACAATACCCTATGTTCCTTTCTCCCTGAATGATGGGGAACTGGAAAGTCCCCAAACCTATATCCTAGCCAATCAGCTTAAAATGCTTTGTTTAGCTACCTGAATACAATGAATTTGGAACAAAATTGATTCTTATGTTTAGCTAGTCAAAATGATGTAATGCTGCCCTCCCTTTGCCTCCCACCTGGTGACTTGGCTATGGGCTTTCTTATAAAAGGCCTGCCTTAGAAACAGGCCGGTGGGGCCTGGAGAGATGGCTCAGTGGTTAAGAGCACCTCCTGCTCTCCCAGAGGTCCTGAGTTTAGTTCCCAGTAAGCACATGGTGGCTCACAACCATCTTTAATGTGACCTGATGCCCTCTTCTGGCATGCAGGTATGCATGCAGGCAGAGCACTGTATATATAATAATAAATAAATCTTTTTTTTTTAAGAAAGAAAAAGGCACAGGCCAGTGTCAGTTAGGCTCCTGAGTCCTCTCTGTGGCCCTGATTGCAATCAGCTTTGTCTTGGGGTGTGCTTTCACTCAATAAACCATCAACATCACAGTAAGATTGCTGTTCGAGTGGTTTGTGTGGCAACTCTTGTACTACAACAAAAGTCCCTGCTCCCATGTTGGGATTTTATCTGGCTTGAGCTTGCACAGGTCTTATACACAACGTCACTATTTCATTGAGCTTATATTGGCAACTGCACTGTTGTGTCTGGAAATAAGTAGTTTTCTTATAAGCACCCACCAGCTCTGGTTCTTACATTCTTTCTTCTCCCTTGAGAATAGAGTCTTAATGAAGAATGGCCTATGGGCATGTCTGTAGGAGACTGTTTTGATTGTGAGTTGATATAGGAAACACCAGCCCATTGTGGGTGACACTATTCCCTAGGCAAGGTGTCTTGAACAGCATGAGAGGATAAAGCTAGCTAAGAGCAATCAAGCAGTCATGCATCCATCTGTCTCTGCTCTTGACTGCTTGGCTTCTCCTGCAATGATGAACCGAAGCCTAGAACTTTCTCTCTCTTAAAGTTGCTTCTGTAAGAATGTGTCATCATAGCAACAGAAAGAAAGCTAAGACAGTGCATGAACTTAACCTATAGGCATTAAAAGAGGTACCCATAGAATTTGACTAGAGTCAGATTATCATCAGGCTAGAGGGCAATAATTAACCTATACTGGTCTTTAGAAAGTGGGAACAGTCAAAAGAGATATACAAAGTCCCTTGTCTCTTTCTGTGCAAGTACCACTTCTGACTCTGCCAGCAAGATAGCCATCACCTCCACCTTGACCTCCAGAACAATGAGACAAAGCAAATGTCTTTTCTTTATAACATACCTGATTAGTGGCATTACAAATTGATACCGATTGTTATCAGTATTTTGTTATCAGAAAACAGACTAGTAAACGGCCTATTATAAGTAACAGATTGTAAGTAGCAGAGCCTAGGTTAGGATCTAAACTAGACCTACTTCAAAACTCTAGCTACACTGGATGTGGTGGTACACACCTTTAAACCAGCACTTGGGAGGCAGAGACGGGCAGATTACTGAGTTCAAGGCCAGCCTGGTCTACAGAGTGAGTTCCTGGACAGCAAGGGCTGTTTCTCTGTGTACAGAGAAACCCTGACTCAAAACCAAAACCAAAATAAAACAAAAGCCTTAGCTAGCATCACATGCTAACATGAGAATTCAGTTAAATCAAGAAGCATATGTCAGGGGCTCAGTAAACTGACCAACGTCCAACTGAAGTTCTGGGTATCAGGACTGGGTCTTATCACACTGGACAGCCCCAGAGCAAAGCCTTGGGTCTTGTTTACTTCAGAGCCAGGGAACACTGAACCCTGGAGTCCTAGACACTACAGCTACCTCCTCTCTCAATAGTCATGTCTTTATTAGAACGATCTTGCCACAAGCACAGTTTTTGTGTCTGTATTGGGTAATCTTGGAGTCACCTTGAATACCTCAACTAAAACCCAAACTGCTGGTCATACCTGTGATGGATTTTCTCAATTGGTCTCTGTATATAAAACTTTTGATAATCTGTGGGTAAACAAGAAAAAAAAAAAAAAGACAGTGTGGCAGCTATTGTTGCTTCCAGGAGCACTGGATGAACTAACCAATGAAAAGTATGAGCTCATTGAAAAACCATCTGAAGTGTCCCCTGGAAGAGAATAGTTTCTTCAGCTGCCACGGAGGTCATGACATAGAAAATCAAACCCAATCGTTCATTATAAAATTGGCTGACCCACGGATCATGGACAGCAGCTGAGGTTTGGCACTGTGAGAAAGGTCAGAGTCTACATGGAGAGGCCTGAAGAGGCCAATAATGAAGCTGTAGCCTCAGTTGCAATGGATACCACAATCCCAGAATACCGGAGATGCCAGGACTGTTGACGTTCCACCAAGGGCAACAGCAGGTAAGGCATGAAGCCGGAGACAAGCGATGTGTACTGTTGGTGGCAGATCTGGAGCCAGAAGACTGCACAGTGAGTGGTTCCAGATGTCAAACATGAACTGTAGGCCATGAATTTACACTAGTGGGTTTTAGTTTTGCTCTGATCTGGTTTTTCCCATGTCCTGGCTCTTCCCTTTTGGAATAAGAAGGATGTAATTTGCTTTTCAAGCTATAGTGAAACTTTTTAAGCACTGAAATTCATAAAGACCTCTGGGGTTTTTAAAGTTGGACTGTGTTTAATATAGTAACATGAGAGCCCTTGAAGGACAGGGAATTGAACAGTTATGTCTTAAAGTGAGATGTGTTTTTCTGTCATGTTGACAAGGAATGGAGTGTCCTAGTTAGCTCTGACTGTCACCTTGAAACAGTCTAGAGTCATTTGAGAAAAGAGTTTTAGTTGAGGGTTTCACAATTGGCTGGAGGGCATGTATATGGGAGGCGGTCTGGATTGTTAGGTGGTGTAGGAGGTCCCAGCCCACTGTGGGCAACATCATTCTCTAGACAGATGGCGCTGGGCTATACGAAAAAGCTAGCTAAGTGTGAGCCTGCAAATGAGCCGGAAGCAGCTTTTCTCCATGCTCCCGCTTCAAGTTCCTGCTTCAGTTGCTATCCTGACTTCCCTCAGTGATAGGCTACAACCTGGAAATGTAAATCAAATAAATTCCCCCCCCCCAATTTGCTATTCCTCATGGTGTTCGCCACAGCAGCAGAAACAACATTAGATCGGGGGATAGCAAATCGTGTGTGTGTGTGTGTGTGTGTGTGTGTGTGTGTGTGTGTGTGTGAGACCAAAGGCCACGGGGCTATGGTAGTGTGAGGCGGAGATGAAGAGCTTAGCATGCGGGAGGGGTGATTGGCTCCCAGTATGCCCTCCCAAATAGTCAACTAAGAGCACATCCATGACAATCTAGAAGCGGCAGAGCCCAAGAGCAGTGCCACACTCCCACCCTTCACAAACCATTCATTATCAAACATACACAAGAAACCTGAAATGCAATTTGCAGCAAGGCTCTGTCAGAGAGAACTAGGTCTGTGAGGACCTAGGAGGCGAGGATACTCAGTCTTCCTGGCTGGGAAGACAGTGCCTGAAGGTCTTCTTTGCACCTCAACCTTACCTTTGAAGGCAGCCATGCCCTAATTGCACTGGCAAGGTCAGAGAGAAGAGGGTCAGAGGCAGGCCCTGGTCCTCTCCAGAGGAGCCAGTCAAGAGCTCACCTTAGACAAGGTCTGGGAGAGGTCTTTATATGCAAGAGTTTCCTCTGGGCACTCCAGCTGCCATGCCCAAAAGCAAGTCACACTCAAGGTCATTTGGACCGGAAAGTACAAGTGTTAGCCTATGAAAACTAGCACATAGCCAGCAATGGCTATGCAACCTGTGTGTCCAGGGCAAAATGGAAATGCAGAGCCCCTTGTCAAAACAGGGTGAGTAATGTCAACGTAGTGACAAGCACAGACCCTTCAGAGGGTGACACCCTGTGCAACTGCCCAGGGAATCCATCCATGAAGGCTCAAAAGAACCAAAACAAAACCCCAAACCCAGGGTGTTTAAAATGCATCACAGGCAGAATGGAAACCACAGAGGAATCAGACAGGAGCTGGGGCCTAAGGCACAGATGCCCATCGCTGCAGGCCTTCCCAGGCTTCGCATCCCTGGCTGCAGCCCCTCTGGGTCTCTTGTGAGACACCAGACGTGAGAATCTGCTGGGCTTGGAGAGGCAGCACATGGTAAAGGGAGCTCTGCTATTCAAGACTGGCAGAGCTCTGGGATTTCTGAAGAACGCTGACATTCCCCGACAATTAAGTCAAATTAACATAATTCAAACAAAACATCTAATTTTAGCTTATGTGTAACAATTCTGCCTCAACAGAAGAGACATCCCTGCCTCACTGCAGGAGTGCCAGGCCAGGGAGATGTAGCTGGAAGGCAAAGCATTCTGACACAGGTCTTCCACCTAAGCCAGCACCGGAACACAGGCCCCTGGAGGCTTCCCGTCCCCAGCAAGGGAGCAGTCTGCTGTCCCTCACACCTCCCTGTGCATGGAGAAGCAGCAGCAACCTCCCCGCGGCTGGTCTGGAACCTAAAGCCCCGAAGCTCTTGCAACATTGCCTCTCTCTAAACTAGGAAAACTAACTGTCTGCTCTAGTGGGCTATGCATGCCTGTCATCCTAGCATTCCGGAAGTGAAGGCAGGAAGGAGGACCACATGTTTAAGGCCGGCCTACATAGGTAGTTCCAGGCAGTCTTGGACCACTCAAAACACCAGTGACTGTGGACATATAGCTCAGTGGGACAGCACTTTCCTTGTATATGCAAAAGCCTGGGGCTCCATCCCCGGTATTAATTACATCAGTACACGCAGCAATCATGCCTATGTTGCCTGCTCCCCTGGAGGCTCAGATGCGTTCGTATTTAGTCTCCTGAGTCTGAGCTGAAGGCACATCACTAGATCCATCCGCTCAGCTACGACCTACAAAGACGGCCTAGGTGGGCCCCTGCACACGTCCAGCACGGAAAGGAAACCCTTAGTACGGTGGTTGGCAAGCAAGACCCAAAGGCCTAGGCCAGCCTACTGCCAGTTTTTGTGCAGCTCACTATGAATGATTTACATATTTTCAACTAGCTGGGGGTGAAAATGGGTAGTTTTATTAATAATATTTATTAACAATAAAATTGGAATCTGCGTATCTTAGTTAAGGTTACTATTGCTTCGGTGAAACACCATAACCAAAGCAACTTGGGGAGGAGAGGGCTGGTTTGCCTCACACTTCAGCATCACTGCTCATACTGAAGGAAGTCAGGACAGGAACTCAAGCAGGGCAGGAACCTGGAGGCAGGAGCTGATGCAAAGGCCACGGAGCGGTGCTGCTTTCTGGCTTGCTCCTCATGGCTGCTCAGCCTGCTTTCTTATAGAACCAGAGGCACCAGCCCAGAGATGGCACCATATGCAATGGCTGGACTGTCCCCCACCAATCACTACTTAAGACAATGCCCTAGAGGCTTGCCCACAGCCTGATCTTACAGAGGCGTTTGCTCAGCTGAGGATCCTTCCTCTCAGATGATTCTAGCCTGTGTTAGGTTGACGCCGAGTGTTGATTAATCAAATTTATATTAATAAATGATTTGCTGCCATGCTCACGTGCTCTCTATGTCTCTGGCTGCCTTCCTGCTCTGGCCACTCACCTGAGCATCTGCAACAGAGACTGAAGTATTGCTCTCTGCTGCTTCCCAGCAAAGACGGCTTATTAACAAACAGAGCACCGAGGGCAGTGATGGACGATCTCTGCCCAGGGCAGTCAGGAAAGGGTTCCTGGAACACCGTCATTCTTCTAGCACGGACGCTCAGCTCTGACTCTGGACAAGTCACCCCAGACTGTCCCTTGACAGGAGAGAGATCCCACCCACGTGACCTGGCATGTCCTTTGACTCTACTCATGCTATGACACTAGAGGTAGAGAACAAACAAAGTGCTATCAGCAGGCCGTGGCTTCCAGCACCCCACCACCACCCCCAACACACCAAACCTAACGTGGCACCCAAGAAGACTAATGAGGGCACACGAACAGAGAACAGTTAGGAATCCTCTGCTGAGGGCACATTCCTCCGGCCTCACACGAGGACTACAGCTGAACCCAAGCCCCGTGGTAGCTGCTTCCTCTTCTGCAGGCACCAGTAGATTCTGAATAATTTAGCACCTGCAGCAGCAGGCCTGAGACAGCTCCTGCATCAGCTGTGCCGGCGGCCTCTGGCAATAGGCCTGCTTCCACGCTGGACCACAGAACAAGGGCTCTCTCTCTCCTCCAAGTTCCTCCCTCCGTTTTAGACTCAGACACTCTGCTTCTAATAACTGGGACTCCTCACCAGCCTGCAGAGGAGTTGGGCCTGGACACATATTCTAGAACTTGTTTGGCCACTAAAAATAGCTGTGTGCTCTGGACAAGCCATTTCCTTTCTCTCAGTGTGTTTTCCCTTGAAGGAAAGGCATGTGGAATCCCCCAGATCCCCTCCTGTCTGTCTAGCACGATGGTATAATACCCAAGATCCTTACTACATCAGAGGCTGAGGCAGGAAGATGCTTGACCCAGGAGTTCAAAGCCAGTCTCCACAACATAGCAAAAATAATAATAGATAAATAAAAAGTTAGATATATGTAAATAAAATATACATTTGGTATATGAATAAATAAAAGCTGTATCTTCTTTTTGTAAAACAAGCTTGTGGCCTAGACTAGTCCAAGCTCTTCATTCTACAGGTGAGGGAAGAAAAAAAAAAAAGAGGCCCAAACCAGTGAAATAATTATTACTAAAGTCATGCAACTACTGTTAAGGGACAGTCAGGACCAGCCACCACTCATATACCACATGTTTCTGGTCATATTTACATTTCTCCGTTTCCATCTCTCCCTCTCTTACACACACACACACACACACACACACACACACACACACACACACACACGTATTCATATCTTGTCTAGCTTGTCACCAATATCTATTGTTCTTTTTGTTTGTTTCTTTGTTTTTTGTTTTTCAAGTCAGGGTTTCTCTGTGTAACAGCCCTAGCTGTCCTGGACTCACTTTGTAGACTAGGCTGGCCTCGAACTCACAGAGATCCACCTGTCTCTGCCTCCCCAAGAGCACAACCGTGCCAGGCTCTATTATTCTTTTGAAGGGAACACATCCCTAGGTGTTTCAGAGGCTAGTGTGGGTAGGGTTGACATTTTATTTATGATCCAAGGAAGCTGCTACCCAAAGCTCACTTAAGCTCTAGGCTTTGTGCTAAGTTTCAAAATAGTGTTTAGGGGCTGGGGCTCAGTCAATACTGCGTTTGCCTTATAAGCAAGAGGGCTTGAATTCTGCTTCCCAGTGAGTCCACGCACATGCACTCACTCTCTCTCTCTCTCTCTCTCTCTCTCTCTCTCTCTCTCTCACACACACACACACACACACACACACACACACACACACTAACGCAGTAGCATCTTTCTGTAACCCTGACGCTGGGGAAGTGGACAAGGCAGACCCCTAGAACTTGCTAGTCAGGCAATGTAGCACAATCCTTGAGCTTCAAGGGAAGAGATCCTGTCTCAGGAACTGAGCTAGACAGTGACTGAGCAAGGCACCTGAGGTTGACCTCTGGGCTCCACATGCATGCTCTCCAGATCCCACACACCACATATACACGCATTTAAACTGTGGTTGGCCCCTCCTACACCTTGTCTTTCTCCCCCCATTTTGTCCTTTCACAGCTAGGCATGTGGACGGAGCCTAACTCCAGTTCGAGGAGCTGTGCCTTGACCCTTGTGCCTCCCGGCCTCAGCTGTAAAGTGGGTGTCCCATGCAGCTGCCAAGACAGAGAGAGCCAGGAGAGCACGAGAGATGGTGTTCCTGCCATCTGCACTCCCTGGTCCACTTCCCCTGTGGAGGACACATGCGACACAGATGGATAACCCTGGCTCTTCTCCTGCAGGAAGCAAGCAGGGTAGGCAGGTGATTGATGAGGAAACCAGAAAGTGGGAGGAACCTGGACCTGCAGATCCTACACATGCCACCAAGTGTCTGATACAAATTGGGGCTTTGGAGAGACGGGCTGAGATTTTACCCCCAGCTCTGCCACAAACTTGATCTGTTCTCTGGTGAATAGAAGCATGCTGCCCACTCCTTGCAGGGATGTAAGGAGGACGATGGCATGATACCTTGGAAGGCAGGTGGGGACCACTGGGCTCTGCTCCCCAGGGTTCCCAAAGGTAGGCTCTTGGATAAGAGCTCATCTCCATCACCTTCCTGGAGCATCCTCTTTTCTTCAAGTCCTGCAGAACAGCCACTGTGGGCAGTTTTTAGCACCTGTGCTTCCATGAAGACAAGGAAACAATGCACTTGAGAACGGTGGGGGTGGCCCCTGGATCAGAGACTGATTCTGAAAGTTGATGACAGAGTAATTACAGGGGCACACCTGTAAACCTAGCACTAGGAACGTTGAGATGAGGGGGCTGAGCTCAAGGCCCACCTGAGCTACATGGCAAGGCCCTGTCTCAAATGTCCAAGGTGCTGACCTAGCATGTGCGAGGCTCTGCAGGCACAGACCAGTGACAGGGTGCTGACCTGGCATGTGCAAGGCTCTGCAGACACAGCTCAGTGACAGGGTGCTGACCTAGCATGTGCGAGGCTCTGCAGGCACAAATCGGTGACAGGGTGCTGGCCTAGCATGTGCAAGGCTGTGAGGACACAGTGACAGGGTGCTGCCCTAGCATGTGTGAGGCCCTAGGGGCACAGACTGGTGACAGGGTGCTGACCTAGTATGTGCAAGGGCCTGGTAACACAGATCAGTTACAGGATGCTGACCTAGCATGTGGGAGGCTCTGGTGACACAGATTGGTGACAGGTTGCTGACTTAGTATGTGAGAAGCTCTGGGTTCTAATCCCAATATTGCAGAAACAAAATGAAAAACAGAATTTCAGAGAATCATAGTAAGTGAAAAGGCTAGAATTTGTCCCCAAGAGATAAATTGATTTTCACTATAGTTTGGATGTCTAATGTGCCCAAATACATGTGTATTAAAGATGTGGTCACCAGAATGGCACTATTGGAACATATGAAACCTTTAGGAGTAGGGCCTAGGGAGAAGCACAAAGGTCTGTGGGAATATGCCTTTAAGAGACATTCTGGGACTCTCGCCTTCTATGATCTGAGAAGGTCTCCACCATGTGTTCTCTGTCATTGCCATATGGCACCCCAACCAGAGGCCCAAAAGCAATATGTCAACCTGATTATAATCTTGAGCCTCCCAAATTGTGAACAAAAATAAACCTTTTTTTCTCTATAAGTTAATCATACTAAGTATTTTGTTACAGTAAAACAAACCAATGAAACCTCTAAAAGTCTAGGTCCTAAGACACAAGGTCTGACTGGCAAACTGCATCACATACAGCACAGAATGCCAAATCTGCTTTCTAAGAGAGGAGTAGAGGGAGGAGGAGGAAGAGGAGGAGGAGGAGAAGGAGAAGGAGGAGACAGCATCTCATCTCCTTTAAACAAGGCTTACAGTCACAGGATGCCTAAGCACACAGGCTCTGCAGTAGCATACTTTTCAGACATGTGCTCAAAGGACTTAACCTGCCAACCGAGAGCACACAGCGGCATGGCTGAGGTGCCCAGTCAGTCCACCGCCTCCTTACCTGTGGACCGCAAGGACTGGACACAAAATAGGAGAAAAACCGGAGCCCTCTGCTACATAGGGTACCTTTGTTCAAGATAGGGTAGGGTTGTCCAAACCCATCCACCTTCGAGTCTGCAGTCCTATACAGCTGCACTATGACATGGGGCACCAGGAAGGAAATTGAGTGCAAAAGAGTTGCTTTCTGGCATGGGGTGCTAGTCCAGGGCCAGAGGCCCTGACAGCAGACAGCCAATGAGTGGCCTCTAAGCCACTGGGAGAGAGTTTGACCCCGCCCCAGAAGCCATGGAGTGTAAACGAAGGGATCAGTGAAGGTGGGTGACAACTACTGAGTCTCTGTTTTTAAAGAAGTAACTCTAGGGGCTGTAGAGATGGCTCCGTGGTTAAGAGCACTGGGTACTCCTCCAGAGGAGCAGGGTTCAGTTCTCAGCACCCATATGGTGGCTCGCCAATGTCTGTAACTCCAGTTCCAGGGTATCCGTGTCCGACACCATCTTCTGACCTCCATAGGTACCAGGCCCACAAGTGGTGCTCAGACATACATAAAGGCAAAGTACCCACACACATGAAATATTTATAAAGTAACTCTGTTAATAAGAGAAAGAGCAGGTTGGACAGGCAAGGGCACTGAAGCTTCTTGGGAACAGAACAGTTCACAGCAGAGGGCAAAAAAGCCCTCTTTAAAACCCTTTATTACTACTGCGTGTTCATGGTATGTGTAAGCGTGTGTGCCACCGTGTGCATATAAAGGTCAGAGGGCAACTTTGTTCTGTCTTCCATGGTTATTTGGCTTCTAGGGATCAAATTCCGGCCACCATTCTTGCGCAGCTGGTGCCGTTCTCCCCAAGCCGTCCATCTCTCTATCTCAGTAGCTATCAAAGAGTCTATCGATGCCGTGGCTGACCCCCCTTGTATGCACTGCACACAGTACTGTCCCCCATCTGCGGAGTGGTGGCAATGCCGATATTTGGGTTTACAGTGCTAACATTGGAGGGGGGGTAGGTTGCATTCCGTGGCTTGACATTGTATGAGACAGACAGCTAGATAACAGATGTAAACATTTGTTTCACATCGCATGTAGTTTCAATGTCCTCCCAATGCAGCCGTGATCGGCATAAAGCCAAAAGTCCATTTTATGTGTGAAATAAGGAAGAAAAAGACACTTTGTCTATGGTTTGCTCAACCAAAAGCAGAAAGAAAAAAAAAGTGCCCTCCCTTCTGAATCCAGCAGCAGTATTATGGCTCCCAAGATACTGACCAGGTGAGCAGTAGGTGCTGGGCTTCAGCCACCCTCAGTTAGAGGACACCGATGGTGGGACTCACCACACGTCTATCCTGCCTGGCCTCCCACTCTCCAGCACTGTGTGACCTCAGAGCAGACGCTCTCGTTTCCAGGCTCAATGGTAGAAATCAACACAGCTCTTTGAATAGCTCTAAATAGACCTGTTAAGGATCCATGGTGAGGGGGAGAGTCTATGTCTAAAAATCTAATGTCATTCCCGCAGACTGCTCAGGTGTCAGAGCTCTTCTGACTTGGTCTGTTGCTGATTCTTCACTGAACTGTGGCTTTGGGTCAGGTTCACATTTCTCCAGTCTTTCCTAATTCATCTCAGAACACTCTGGCAATACTAAGTAAATACTGTAATTGACATTCATAGCCATCTCTGGAAAGGAGCTTATACTATTTAAATGATATACAAGTGGGACTAAACATTCATGTGTTAAGTCATGTTAGGGGTGAAGAGGGAAGCTCCAATGGCTGTGTTCCCTGGCATCGTGTTTTTATCCACAGACACAGCTGGCTCATGCCTGTGTTGGGTTCATGCCTAGGGTGGGGGTGGAAACAGGAGCGTTTGACCTGAAGTCACTGAGTGCTCACTAGAGCGCTAATACTCTACACATGGTAAGCCTCCTTACCCAACACTAAAGTCCTTGCGAGTTTCCAGTGGCCTTACTCACAGGCATCCAGGAGTATTACAGGCAGGGTAGCCTTATCTGGTGGTCATTTAGGACGTGTAAAGCAATGTTGAAGTTGGTCTTTGATGGAAGAGTTACTGTGCGTGTGTGAAGCTAAGGGTTTAGATGCAGGAAGCTCTAACATCAAGTGAAAGCCTTCCAAGGTCCTGAAGATGCTCTCGGTTCACCTTGGAGATGCTAGCACAGTAGACACATGACAGGCCAAGCAGCCCAGCGCTAATAAGGCTGGACTTAATCTCATGGAAATTGGGAGGCCAAAGAAGGTTTTGAGGAGGGAGCAGAACTGATTTGCCCCGTTTTTGGAAGACCACCTGGATACAGAGTGTAGGATGAATTTCCATGTTAATTTGCAATGGACTTTTTCCCTGTCCAGGTACCTTTTTGTTTTTGTTTTTGTTTTTGTTTTTCAAGACAAGGTTTCTCTGTGTAGCCTTGGCTATCCTAGACTTGCTTTGTAGAACAGGCTGGTCTCGAACTCGCAGTGATTCACCTGCTTCTGCCTCGCAAGTGCTGGGATTAAAGGCGTGCGCCACCATGCCCAGCTCCTGCCCAGATGTCTTAAGGACCATGGCCCAGCCCCACTTTGAACCAGGACACTGTCACCTACTTGGCTTTAGTTCACATCACCTTGGGATTCTTAATTGGAGTGTGATGTCATCTATCATTTCCAGCTCTCCTCCCCAGAAGGCTGAGCTCAGACGTCCTCCCTGACAAGCAGGGCATCCTTTGTATTCTTCTTCTGTCTGTGCATAAATTATCTGCCCTTAGTTTCTTAAATAGTGTGAATACAGAGAAGAATTAAAAGGGGGGACTTAATCACCTAGAAGCACACATCAAAGATTATCAGTGTTGCCACGTGTGCTGGGGTCTGCTTATAATGCCAGCAGTCAGAAGGCTGAGGCATGCGGCTCTCTTGAGTCCAAGGTTTTCAAGACCACCATGAGTGACACAGAGAGATTCTGTCTCCTTAAAGAAGAAAAAGAAAGAAATATTCTTTTAAAATGTACAGCATGTTATCAACTGGGTAACTGCGTGACAGTCCCTTCTTTAAAAGTAAGTTGGGTAGGGGTGTGGTGGCAAATGCCTCCGGTCCTACGGATGCTAAAGGGTGAGGCAGAAGGTGCTTGTGGTAAGCCTGGGCAATTAAGTGATGCCCTCCCCCAGCTCTTTAGGGATGGCCATGTGGTGCCGACCATGCCTGCTCATGTGGAGGCCAGCGTTAACTGCTGGATGTATTCCTCTGCCACTGAACCTGGAGCTCACAGACCATCTGCCAGCAAGCTGCAAGGATCTACCCTGTTGCCCAGCTCTGAGGCTATGGACACACAGTACCACACTCAACTTTTTATGTTGGTGGTAGCTGAGGTCCTCAGGCTTGTGCAGCAAGTATGTTACTCAAAGGGCCATCAACCTAACCTGCCACACCATCTCAAAATAAAATCCTTTTTTAAAAAAAGGCTAGGGACACGGCTCTATGGTAAGTTTGTATAGCACACACACAAGGCCCTGGACTCAATTCCTGATCTCACACACACACACACACACACACACACACACACACAGAGAGAGAGAGAGAGAGAGAGAGAGAGAGAGAGAGAGAGAGAGAGGGACAGACAGACAGACAGACAGACAGACAGACAGACAGGGCGGTGCTACCACTGGTATGATGTCCTTCAGCAACATCCTTTAGCTCTTGTGTTCTTTTTGTCATACTTAAAGCACCTAGAATGTCTACATCCCAGGCCTTGCTAGAGGGCATAGGGTTGAACAGATCCCTACCCATATTTAAGAAGTCCCCATATGCTTTCCCCCTCTGTCAGGAAGTTACTCACAGGCATATTCTGAGAAAGCACTTATCCTTTCCACTGCCCCCTTCTTCCCTAGCTCAATGACAGGTGCCACCAATTTCCTGCCAAACACCAAGTCAGAAACAAGTTCCTGTTAGCACTGGATCCCACAAGCACACACACACACACACACACACACACACACACACACACACACACACACGTCGACATCACTCACTTTTGTATATTAGTGTCTATGCAAATATGCTAACAGGGTCAAAGGGGACCTGGAGCTGTCCTGGAGCACTTTCGTCCATTGCTCGCACAGGGAACCCCACTACCCGAACAATTCTCTAGCTTTTCATTGGCTTTTGGTCCTTGCCTGCCATCTCAGCCCAGGTCAGCCTGGGTAACAGTGTTTTCTCTATGTCTTCCTTACCTCAGGGCCTCCTCTACTCTCCTGACTGGCCCTACCCAGGCTCCTCTCCAGTCTAGGGTGCTGGCTTCCACGCTGAGCCCACAGTTCCTGACCACCTCCTCCTCCAGAGTCCACTTTACTACTGCCACACATGCTACTTGCACCACTGGATGCTGTTCCACACATCTGGATGACCCCCTACCAGCCCAGAGAGACCCCACCCAGCAGCCACTTCCCCCAACCCCAGGAAGCCTCCACCACACATCTTTTTCCAAGACTAGTTTTGTGGGGCCAGGCTGGATCACCCACAGACTGTTCAGTGTGCTAAGGTCTGCTCACCCAACTTCAGTCAGTTCCAGTTGACCTTGGGGATCTGCGTGTACTCTGTGCATTCCTTGTAAGATGCAAAAAGCTTTCCAGAACAGGACAAAGGAGAAGGTAAGGACAGAAAGCCCCTGCCATGCACTTACACACATAAGCACACTATGAAGGGACGGCATCGCAAAAGGCTAACTATGGGCAGGCAGAGAAATCTCTGAGTCAGAAAGTTAGGGGAAAGTAGTCTAGCCAGAAGGCAAGCAGAGGGCTCCTGGTACTCAGTCTTTACCCATTCCTTGCTGTGGAGTTCCTAGCCACCAAGCAGACTGCTCTAAGATATCCCCGGGAGCCTTTGGACATTCATGAGGCGGCAGCAGCCAGAGCCCAGCGGCTCTGTGCTAAGCATCAAATCTGCAGTTCGCTTCATTTTGAAGAAGGGCACCTATGCTAAGCATTGGCTTTCCTCAGTCTTCCTTGAAAAACAACAACAGAAGAGCAATCTTCTCAGACACAAAGGATCTAGTCACACTGGAAAGTAATGGTTTTGGTTCGACAAGCTATAATGCAAGTTGTCTTTCCTGGAGAAGTGTATTGTGCTGTGTGTTCCTAAAGTCCGGAACCTCCCCCATACAATTCCAGTAGACCCACAATCCAATGTGTCTCATCTTCGGCATGTTCTACACCCTGGAGTCACTGGCCGTGACTTCGGTCATGACTCCTCAGAAACATGAGGAGCCACTTTCATGTTACCTGCTGATGCACAGCTGTACACCGCACCAGACTTTAACACAGCAAGCTCGTCCCACAATACAGACTGCCTGCACAGATGATTGAGTGGGCATGCGATAATAAATCTATTCCAAGTAGGAACTTCATTTCTTTCTCGAGAAGGAAATGAAGATGTGGTTTAAAGTGCCCTTTTTCTCATTCACCAGCACTGAAAGAATAATGTGCCGGCCTTCTCAGGCAAACACCGGCATTTCACACAGAGGTTTGGCCAGAGGGTTTAATCAAAAGCAGTTAATTAGCTCTGGACTATCAGATTTCCACCACTGTAACAAATGCCTGAGATAATCAATTTATTAGGAAGAAAGGCCTGTTGGCTCACAGTTTTGGAGGTGTCAGTCTGCGAATGCTCTGGCACTTGGGATGAGACCGACCAAGCATGTGTTAGTGGGGAAAGTTTGGCAAGGTCAAACTCTCACTTTGCCACTGAGGCACAAGAGAGAGGAAGCATCTGAAAAAGGCTAAGTTCCCAAATGCACTTCTAGGCTATATTCCCCAGTGACCTGAAAACTTCCCACGAGGGTCCACCTCAAGAACACCCCAATGTTTAACTGAAGCACCTGGCCTAGGACCACATTTTCAACACATGGAGCCTAAGAACATTTCTGATGCAAAGTTCATTAGCCATCTTGTATAACTGTTTGTAACTATGGCCTCCCATGTGCACAGCTCTCACAGGCCAATTAAAACAGAAGAAAGGAAGTTAAATTTAACATCTTGTCATAGTGAGGAGACCAAAGCAAAACTGGTAAGCAAGCAGCCTTTGTTGGGGTGAGCAGGTTAAAGGTTGGAGGGCAACCTTGTGTCCCCTTCCTAACGGGGGTCCACAATCTAGCTGAATTTCAGCTTGTGCGTCACCTGCTTTCATGGGATAGCTGCGGGGCATGCATGACCTGCAAAGCACAGAGAGCTGGGTATACACACACGCATAGTATCTTTGTCTGCTAGGCTGTCCTAGTTTATGACTGGGCATTGAAAAGAGCCCCCAAAGAATACCATATGCCAGAGAAGGAAGAGCGAAGCTAGCAATGGGGCATGAGGCAAGCTGGGGAAAATCCCATCACCAGCCACAGCCAGCACCTTCCACGTCTAGAGCAAAAAGGACTGCTTCCTGTTTTTCGAGGATCTCCATGTTCTGCAAACATGGATTGCCAAAGTGGTGGAATGCTTTAGAGTCTTGCAATTATTAATAAATCGATGCTCTTAATAATTCACGTGCAGTACAAAATTTGTGCAATTCAAGAACTAAATAGGAACTTTACACACAAGTCTGGCCTGTGCTAGCAAGCGGGCCTAACTACAGGACCCAGGAGCAGCGTTCTCCGGACCCTACCACTGAGCTCTTGGTTGAGTTTAAAAACCAAATCAAAGATAACAGAAGTTTGCACTTGGCGCTTTCTGCAAACGGGAGTCCTGGGCCAGCCTGGCTCCAGCCTAGCTTGCTGTCTTCAATCCTGCCCCACTATGTCCCACCAGCTTCCCCACTCTTAACCAGCTGCACACCCCCCCCCCCCACCATCTCCACTGCCCAGAAGTTGAGCAGAGGAGAAGAGCTAAGACATCTTCTGTGCCTGCAACTGGCACTCCTGGACTGCTGTTTTTCCTGCCTTTTCACTGTCTATCCACAAAGCTTTGGCTCCTTGAGGCCCTGTTAAGAAACTGCTGTTCCAAACAGCTAGAGCCACTTGCTATGTAGTACAGCAGACACCCTGCAAATGGATAACCGCATGTTCATCAGCAGAACGCTGCACCCAAAGACCAGGTAGTCCCCCTGCCTGCCTCAAGTTGCTATTGCTGTGCAAATGACTCGGAAAAGATGCATCAGGCTCCCTCCAATACCCCCCTCCCCACAAAGATAGGCAAAGAGTGCAGTTTCCACCTGAACACAGGCTGCAGCCAACACAATGCCTAGGCCAGCAGAGAGAAACATAATTCGCTCATCAAACCCATCAATTCTACAAACATCCATTGCATGCCCCTTGTGTGTGAAGTACCCAGCTGGGTGGCAAGCGCCCAGCCACATACAGGGCATGATACAAGCTTTTCCTGCACCCACATCTAGAATGAAGTAGGTGGGCAGAATAAAGAACAAGCCCAGTTAACGCTACCTGGGGCTTCTCCCGCCCTTCCTTTCCTTCCAGCGTCAGGCTCTGGATAAGCATAAAAGGCACACAAATCCTCCTTCTTCTCACAGCTTCCTCAGCCCTAGAAAATAGTCCTTTTTAATGCAAATGCATGCTTTACACAGGCCTTACCATTTATTCCTTTCCGCTGTAGCCTTCAGAAACAAGGGAACTTAACGGTAAATGTCATAACTGCTATGTTTCGCTTTTATTATTTTTTTTTAAAAATAAAATATAATAAGCAGCAGCTAGAAACAGCAAGGGCTTGGCGAGGGTGTGGCTACTTAACCAGGAAACTGAATGAAGCACCTTCAGAGCTCCCAAGCTGAGCTCCAGTGTCTGTGCTGAGGTTTCTATGTGTGTCAGTCAGTGCGTCACAACACCAGCCTCCAACCCTGGTGCACAGCACCCATAGCAGGCACAATCCCACACAGTATCACAACTGTAAAAGCTGCAACCGCTGTTCAGGTTACAACCACGGTTATTCCTACACACGGGAGGAGGGACGTAGTTCTGTTCAGTCAGCCCCAGTGAAGCAGCTACCCATGAGGCCGACATCTTCCTATCCTTCTAGTAAATTCAGAGTGTCCTTGGCTCAGCTACCCATTGCTGTAAACTGCCATGCCTCTGTGGGAATGTATTCATTTGTATGTAGGAAGTTCTCTTTTTATGCTCATGGGGGACGAGGAAGATGGCTCCAGAGCCTCCAGGTCATCTGTGAGATCAGTAGAGAGTCCACTGCTGCTTGATTTTAATGTTAAAGGCTGAAACATTCCTCCTCTAGTAAACACTGGATTTAAACCTCACCTTATCTGAACCTTCAAGTCAGTGCTGCCCACTGCTTAACATAGATCCCGCAGAACTTTCTCTAAATCCTCCTTTGGGGCCAGGGGTATAGCCCAGTGGTAAAACACCTGCTTAGCATGGACAAGGCCCTGGATCTGATACCCAGCACCCTTCACAAATTAAATGAAAACAAACAGATAAATGCTCTTTTTATTGTGTTGCTTTCTGTCCCTCACTTTTCCTGCTAGGGTCATCCACCTTCTTGCAGTTTTATATTTTGCTGTAGACTTCAGCGATGTTACCTTATGTGACTACCCAAAACATCTCACAATCAACTATGAAATACAAACAAAGCATCCCCGAGCACCCCCATAACATGTCCCCCAATAAAGAAAATGTCCTGGGAGTTCACGTCATCGATATCAGCTTGGATTAAAACTTCCCCCATTGTTGTACCAATCACAGCTCTCAAGATACTGCAGAAAACCATGAAAATCTGTATGGAAGATTTTCGGAACACCTACTGACGCAGTATGCTGTGACCAGCTAGTAAGTCAAAACAACGCAATCCAGGGAGAACTTAGAATCACCTGGGACTAAAACATGGGACAAAGTTTACCAAGAATGTAAAAATAAAGATCAAAGATGTAAAATGAATATGTGTGTGCATGTGTGTGTGTATGTGTGTGTGTGTGTGTGTGTGCATCACACACAGTCAACTAAAAAAGAAATGAAATTAAAGAGCGTTCTGTTTTGATCATCAGTCCAAATGTTACCTCTGGTGTCTGCAACATGAAGACGAGGTTTGAGGCAAGAACTGGGATGAAAACGTGGAGTAAGTTTTCCTCTAAGCTCAAGAACAGGAATGGAAAGATAGAGGGCCAACACCATTGCCAAGAAAGTGGGTGAGCGTCAGGCTCTCCTAAGAGCCTTCCCTGCCTGGCCTACAGGATTGGCATCAGAGACCCTAACAGTGGGATTCTCCCTCTCAGTGGCACAGGCCCAAACTCTGATTCGCTGTTGGTTTGGGAAAGACCTCTTGCCACTCTTGCCTAAGGAGTGTGTCATGCTGAGATTACTACTTACACACAAGATGCCAATATGGGGGCAGGGGAAGGGGCGACAGAAGGGGAGGGGGGAGAAGGGACACTGTTGTATTTTTCAGGGCTATAGGAACACCTAACATGGTTTTTAAAAAAAAATCAGAGAACATCTCCACCTGCCCAGTGGCATCTCCAGGAAAAGGGCCGTTACCTGTCCTGCTGCCTACTGCAAAGTAGACTGTCCCCTACACTGCTTTCAGCTGCAGCTTCCATATCTCCTTCTCAGGAGACAGTTTGGGAGGAGGGAGTGTTTCCTAAGCAAGGGCTGTGGGGAAGCTCCAAGAACCCAAATCTTTGACCAGGGGACGTTCCTGCAGGCCCCACACCAACTTCTCCGGGTTAAAATGGCTCTCTGAAGGTAGGGTCCTGCTCTCCCTTGGACTCCCAGAATTCCATCCATTCTCTCCTAGCCTGAGCATTTCCGCAGCTCTAGCTCGCGGTAGAGTCAGCTGCTTAGTCGCTGTGGACCTCCAGGTATTTGTAATTAGACCATGGATCTAGTCTAAGGTGGCCCTTAGCATGCCTTGATCTGAAAGAGGGACTACAAATAGCAACAGTTGCCTTCAGGGGTCTGGATCCCTGGGGTGTCCTCACCACAGACCCATGTCCCATGAAAGACTGACCCATGATGATCCGTGGCAGAGCCCTTCCCCAACCAGGCCTTAGGTCAGGCTGGACAGCCCCCAGCGGAGGCTTCTGTGGGAATTCCTCCACCCGCCACCAGCGACTCCTCTGGAATGACCTTAACCTAAAACGTTGCCAAATGCCCAGGGGGTGAGTTGCGTCTTCCAGGTCTACTCGCGGACCCAAAGGGTCCGCAAGGGGCCCAGGAAGGCAGTTGCCCCAGTCGTCCTGAGAGATCTGGAGAAGATGCTCTCTCCGTGCGGTGCAGAAGAACTAACTGGTCACCTGAGCAGGAGCGGGCACTGCCACCTCTGGAGCGCCTGCCCTTTCATCCAAACCAGCTCCCCCCAAAAGCTGGGCGAGCAGCGCGAAACCCCCACGGTGCAGCCCCTCGCCTGCTCCACCAGCCGGGTGGCAGCAAAAGTTCCTCCTGAGCGCGCCGGCCTGCCGGCCTCTGTTCAAGGTGCTGAAAGGACTCTCGGGGCAGCGAGCGCGCCTCAGCCCAGGGGCCGCCCGCCCTGTCCCTTGTCCGCCTCCCCCTGCCGCTCCCGGGGGGTCAGCTCCAGCGGCCGAGCGCCATCCCGCAGCCACTCCGGGCACCTCCGTGAGGGGCCGCCGCCGCCCCCTTACCTTCTTCTTGCGGTCACGGGAGCGGTTCCGCCGCTTCCTGTTGGATTCCTCCTTCTCCTTCTGCTCCTGGAGGGCCTGCGCCTCAATGTCTTTGATTTTCTTCAGCTGTTTGGCGGCCTGAGCCATGGCGGGTCGCGGCGCTCGGTCCCCGCCTCCCGGGCCCGCGCACTCTGCGAGCCGGCGGCGACACCCTCCCGGGAAGAGCCGGCTCCCTCAGCTGCGCAGAGCGCGAGCTTCTCACCCGCGGCGGCAAAGGCTGCGGCGCCCGAGGGCCGGGTGCGGGGCGCGGGGCGCGGGGCGCAGGGCGCGGAGGGCGAGGAGAGGCCGGCGCGCCGCTACCCGAGCCCCGGGGTGGCGCCTCCCGCCGCGGCCGGAGCTCGCTCGCCCGCGCCCCGCACCGGCTCTGGGCTCGCCGCGCGCCCTCGCCGCGCCCGCCCGGGCCCCCCCTCTCCTGCGGCGGCGGCGGCGCGGGGGGCGGGAGGGAGGAGGCTCGTACTGCGGCGCGGGCCGCGGAGGGCGGACTCGCGGGCTCGCGGGAGGCGCGGGGGGCAGCTCGGCACGGCCACCTCACCAGACTGGGTGCAAGGCGCTGCGAGCACCAGGTCCCCCACTGCAGCGAGGTCCCGGGGCGGGGGGCTGGGGTGGGAAGGGTGGGGGCGCCTTTGGGAGACAGGAACAAAGCGGGGCCGCTCCTCCGGAGCCCTGCGACCCTGAGGGCCGGTGTGCCTGACAGCGGCGGAAACGCCAGCATCTCCCGGGCCCGGCTGCGGAGCGTGGGACCTGGGCGCCGCTGCGGCACGGACTCCGCTAGCTCCGAGCTCGGCCCCGGGCGCCCTCCAGAAAGGGGGCCGCAGCTCCCAGATGAGAGCTTAATTTGCCCTGGTCAGAGCAAGAGGGCCTTTCATTTGTATATTTACCAAATACAGGTTAAAAAAAATGTGTCCAGTGTCAAGTCAATTCTTTTTCTTTTAGCTCTTTTTGGACGGGAGCGGAACTGGGTCTCCTCACCAGGGACCGCCCACCCTGCAATACCAGATCTCTCCTCACCCTCCTTAGCTACTGTGGTCTGGACCGGTGTTCAGCTGTAAAGAGCTTTATCAGTTGGGGTCAAGCAGCCACCAAAACACAGACCGTGGGATGGGGGAAATGACTTAAGCTCATGTCACCACTCAATCATGTGACAGGTGGGGAAACTGAGGCCTTTCAGTCTGCTGCAGCCCCCAACCTACTCCCCTTCCATCCCGCGGGTTGCTAAGGACAGTTTTGAACACCAGTGTTTTGAGACTGCTCGCTCCCTCCTACCCTCCCTCCCCACCCCCCACCCCCACCGCCCCCAACCCTCACGGATGCCTGTGCAGGGGTATACAGGGCACGGGGTAGCTCTGGGTACTGTCCCACCCCTTTTTTCACAAACTCATCTCGCTCAGTGATTCCCCTCTTCTGTCTTCCCCACCAGGCACCTGACAGGAAGTAAGGTGCTGCATGAACCTGGGTTCTGACAGACCTATTTGCTGTCTTCTCGCAGGGCTGGGTCCTGGGTCTTCCTTCTCGCTGTAGGCATAGCCAATCACATAGCTACTTCAACTGTCAAGTGGAGAAACTGGAAGATAGATTGAAAATGTATTTTAAGCCTATATGCCCCCAAATCATCATTTTAACATGAAGTTGATATATTATTGATGAGATTTTACATTTTTCTGCTGAGTCTTCAGAATCTAGTCTATTCTCATCTGGATTCAGGCGAGGCGCATTCCCTCACCACTATAGGTCTCTCTCTCTCTCTCTGGATAGCATACCTTAGCTGTAACCAACCTGCCCAGAACGAAACCCTCTGGGGACCCAGCCCCATGTCTTTTGCATCCCTCTGGCCATCCACCAATATGTCCCTTGATTGTTGTGATAATATTTTTAAACAGATGGTAATTATTGCTACTTCCCAGCAAAACATCCTTTCTGTTCCAAAACGGAGATTAAAAAAAAATCTGCTCTATTACCTATAAGGGCCTGAATGATGAGCTTCGCCCTGACCCCCAGTTTTTCACTCAACGTTTTCTGGGTATCCACGAGTCGTCTAAAGGTGCTGGAGTCATCTGCAACAGGACCCACATCCCTGCTGCCCCTGCTGAGTCTGTTCTGTCCATACTCCACCTTCATCCCTCCCTCCCTCCCTCCCGCCTTCCCTCCCTCCCTCCCTCCCCATATCAGCAGAACTCAGGAGTCCCTAGAGAGACAACCTTCTCCCTGTAGCACAGCAGGTGCGCGCTCATCACACCCGACATGGGATTCTTTCACATCACTGTGATCAGATGGGTTGATGCATGTCTCTGTGAAGAGAGATGCAACGCTTTGTTCTTTACTGCATCTTCAGCATCTTGGCCAGGAAGCTCAGAGAATGGTCCTTAAAAACCACACCTGCATTCTGGCTTCAGGAATAAGAGTTTGAGCAGAAGCACCCACTTTGCACTGAACATTTCCATTCTTAGAGATGGGTACAAATGTGGAACAGGGAGGTTAAATAGCTTTCCTGAGACCACAGAGCTAATAGAGAGCAGAGCTAAAATATGAAGACTAATATATGATCTGGTGGTGGAGTTCACCCTCTGCCATTCCACTGCCTCGGAAAACAAGTGAAACCATTTCTCTTCCTAGTCTGTAAACAAGGATGGTGAAATGTCTCCTTTGAAAGACATGGAAGAGAGCACGATGCCCTGCAGTAAAACACAGAGAGGACTGGGCTGGTGATTGTCTAAACCTGTGGCTGGTCTAAACTGCTTTTAGC
The DNA here is from genome assembly GCF_964271855.1 of Acomys minous. Lineage (NCBI taxonomy): Eukaryota > Metazoa > Chordata > Mammalia > Rodentia > Muridae > Acomys > Acomys minous. Next base: position 13,989,828 of record NC_140497.1, on the reverse strand, counting down.
TCCAGAATAAAGAGATGTCTCCTATATACCAAAATCTCTACCGGAGCCCTTTGGAAGCAAATTAAAATAAAACAAAATTCCTCTGAGACCCAAAGTGAAACATTAGTATGAATCAGAGACCCCACCTCAGCTGTCCTTGATGTCACCACTCAGGTGGTGGCTCTGGCCCTGGACTTACACAGTTCCCATGGCACCAGGTGTAGGTGCCATTCGTGTTCAGGGTCCTCTTGCCTGGCGCTTCCTTCTCCTAGGACTGGTGATGCACTGGGAGACCTCTGCCTTAGAGAAAGAAACAGGAAGGCACGGACGAAAACTGTTCACTCAGCAGGCTCATCTAGACCCAGCGAGAGGCTGGAGGAGATAGCAGGCACGTTATCCTGACAGGAGTGAGGCAGTGGCTGAGGACAGCATGGTGGCACCTGGAGGGACTGCCTCATCCTTAGTGGGAACAATACCCAGGTGTGATGGTTTGGATGAAAATGGCCCTCATAGGCCCTTAGGGTGTGGCACTATTAGGAGGTGTGTGACCTTGTTGGAGTGGGTGTGGCTTTGTTGGAGGAAGTGTGTCACTGGGGGGGGGGGAGGGGGAGCTTTGAGATCTCAGAAGGTCAAGCCAGGTCTAGTGGCTATGTTCTCTTCCTGCTGCCTGCCGATCCCAATGCCGGACTTCAGCTCCCTCTCCAGCACCATGTCTGCCTGCGTGCTGTCACGCTTCCTGCTACAGTGATAATGGAGTAAAACCTCTGAAACTGTAAGCCGGCCCCAATTAAATGTTTTCCTTTATAAGAGTTGCCACGGTCGTGGTGTCTCTTCACAGCAATAGAAGCCCTGACAAAGACAGCAAGTAATTCTGCTCAGGGTCATTACCATAGACCATTTGTACCCTCTGCTAACCTGAATGTTTACCAAGCTCTAGGCACTGCCAACCACTTACAAAGTATTTTATCAGAACAAAATATGGCTGTAAACTCAGCATCAGAGGCTGAGGCTGTGGGGCCATGGTGTCGTTTTAAAAAACAGGGTGAGGTTCTTTCTTTCAACACTGCATCCCATCCTGACAAAAGCATTTGGAGTTTAGATATGAAATGTCCTTCCAAAAGATCCTGTATTAAAGGACTTGTTTCCCGTGTGAGCAGTGTTCAGAGGTGGGGTTTGAGGGCAGTGGGTGGGTCTGAAGGGCTCTCACTTCACGAATGGATCAGTCCATTGATGGATCCAGGTTTCTAGATAGACAATTGGAAGGTGATGGAGCTGTGGGAGAAGGGGTTGGGTTTGAAGGACTGGCAGTGACTCTTTGAGGAGATATCTTGGCCCCGTCCACTTTCTGTTTCTCCTCCCCAGTTGCTTGCTACCAGGATCTGAGCAGCTTCTACACACACACACACACACACACACACACACACACACACACACACACACACCCCAGCATGATTCTCTGCTTCACCACGGCCCCCACAAGTGCCAATCTTGGGCTGAAACCTATCAATCTAGGAGCCCAGCTGCCTCCTCCTAGTTGTTTCTCTGCCACTGTGTGACCAGCAAAGTGTCACCACCACATAAAGAAGCTTAGGCTGTGTATACTTAGTGGTTCCCTTTAGGTCGTATTACAATGAAGTAGAGTCAGAGTGAAGGGCCAGGGTCAGGCTCCGGCTCTCAATATCCTCAGCAAGTTATGGTTTGGATACAAGGTGTCCCTCCCCGCCAAAAGCTTGACTTAAGACAGACCATCAGATGGCCAGCTATGCCACTGACGAGCAAGATCTTTGCGATGGCTGGTTTTAATTGTCAACTTGATAAGATTGAAAAATCACTGTGGAAACAAAATTCTGAGCATGCCCAAGAGAGATTAGAGTAATTGAGATGGGACTTAACAGTGGGCAGAGCCATTCTGTAGGCTAGCACTCAGAACGTTTTAAAAAAAACAAAAACAAAAACAAACAAAAAAAAAACAAAACGAAGAAGTAAGCTAAGCAAAGGCATCTGCCTCTCTGGTTCCTGACTATGGATGCAGAGTGACTAGCGTGACTGCCTCGATGGCAGATCATATCCTAGAGCTGTGAGCCCCAAATCCCATAATGCTTCTTTCCTTAGTGACTTTTGTCAAGCATTTTGCCTCAGTTACAATGAAAATAACTATTAGCATCTTGCAAGGGGTAGAAGCAATTGTTATTATCTGGACACATAAAACAGTATGTCCAGGCAGCCAAAGGTCCAACACAAAACCTACATGACATCAAGGTCAAGGAAACGGCTTCTTTGTATAGTTCCAGAAGGCCTCCTCCCACACCAAGCCACAGCTCTCATAGGTGTCTAGCCAGGATCAGGGAGGAAATTCATTTGTGGTTCTTCTTATCATTTCTGAAAAGCTGTCATCCCCTGAGCAGCCCTGACGCTTGTTTCTAACTCTGAAGTGAGGGTGACCACTCGCTTGGACATGCTAGGCCAAGACAGCCCCGAGGAGCCTCCACAGAGAGTGCTGTATTTCAATGGGCCCTTTCATTTATCTCTTTAATGGAAGGGGGATCCATTTTTATATTTCTGCTTCCTCTAAGATTTCCAGGCAGTCCTCCCTCCTCCCCCGCAACTCCATCCTCTAAGCATATGGCTTATATGACTGGACCAAAATCTGTTTTTAAAAGGAACAGTATTAATAATTAATGCCGCTCCCCAACATAAAAGCTGCCTCCTGAATTAAATAGTATAAATAGCTAAAGCATACCCATGTGTTGGATGTTCCTGTGAGCTTCATTAGCATAAGAGCAGGCCCATGAAGCAGTCCACCAGGGTCACCATTTACAGATGGCAACCCAGGAGTTGGACTCGTTTGTATTCATGCTCAAGTCCCCGGGCCTACGACTAGAACTGAAATAGTCTTCAGAGTTGACTGGTGTGTGTGGACATACATCCTAAACTAAAGCTGAATCTAGGACTCTCTCTTCTCCTGTCCTATACCACACTTCCTCAGGAAAGAAGCAACCAGCAAGTATCTGCTGGCCTGAGACCTGGCGACAGAGCAGAGGCTGTGGCTGGCTCCCTCCGAGATGAGCGCCAACCATCCGTCGCTGTGACAAAATAAGTGCATCCGAACGACAGAAAGAGCAGATGTTCACTTAGCCCATAGATTTGGAGGCAGAGCATCCAAGATAAAGCTTCCACCACCAGTCTACCAGTTCAGCATCCGGCTGGCTCACTATGTGACAGGTGGCCTCATGGTAAAAAGCAAGTGCCAAAGGGAGAGACTACATGCAAGACAGGAAGCCAGAAAATGGCAAGGACCTGAAATGCCTCTTTGTAGGCTCATGGAAACTACACCACTCCCTTTCCAAGACAGTATCACGTGACCTCATAACTCTGTACTAAGCCCTGCCTTGATGTTTCATTCTCTGCTAACGCCTGTTCCCTGGGGACAGGTATGGTTTGAATACAAAACAGGATCTCACGTGGTTATGTGTGGAAGAGTTGGTGCTCGGATAGTGGTGCCATTTGGGGCAGTCCCGGAAGACTTTAGAATGGGGGTGGTGGCTAGAATAGTAGACCATTCTGGGGGAGTCAGAATTTTGGAAGTATTTTGACGTAGGACCCTGACCCCTTCTTCTTGGGACTTTGTTCTAGTTTGCTTTTTCCTTGCAGTGACAAAACAACATGATTAAAAATAACGTGGAGAGGAAAGAATTTGCTTGGTTTACAGGGTACAGTCCATCGTGAGTGAAAGCCAAATCAGGAATTCACGGCAGGAACTGCTTCCACGCCTGGCTGAGCCTGCTGTCTTATACCAGCCACACACTCAGGGCCACACCTATGTGGCCCTCCTAAATCCATCATTCGAGAAAATGTCCCCATCACCACGCCCACAGGCCAGTCTGAGGGAGGCATTCCTTAACTGAGGTTTTCTCTCGTCCCAGGTAACTCTCCTTTGTGCCAAGCTGACAAAAGATAGCCCTGGTCCTCTCTCTCTGCTTCCTGTTTACCAAGAGGCTGGCAACCTCTGCCACCCATTCCTGCTCTTAGGATCTCTCTGACCCGGCCCCCTTGCTGTTACTCTCTCCCAGACCCCCATGGGCAGCCGCACCCCAATTTCTGTCATCGCACATTAGGTCTGCCTTTTGCAAACTGTTACGTAATGGAGTAGCTTCTCTGGCTCTGTGGCCTTTTGGAGTCGCCTTCCTGTCACTGTGGGGAAATGTCCTTCCTATTGCATCGGTAAGTCAGTGTTGTTTACTCCTCCCTCCATGGCTAAGAAGCATCTGGAAGACTCTTCCAGCTGTGGTCATTTGTGAACCGCCTGCTAGTGAGTGTTGCATAAGGTGGGGATGTATACCTCCATTTCTTTGGTAAATGTTGACAAGCTGCCTTAACGGGATGGAAATATTGAATATATGTTTAAGGAAGTGCTAGACTTCTAGGATAATATGGCAGACTGCTGTCACGTGACCCAGCGAAGGTGAAAAGTCAAAATAAGAAGAAAACAGATCCTGTGCTTTGGGAGCTCACAGAACTAGTAACAGATACAAAGATGGGAGAAACACTGAAAAGAAGTGAGCCAGGCTGAACTCAGCTCCAGGCATCCAACCGGGGCAAGGGGAGAAAGGCAACAGAACATCCCTATATGTAAACCAGGGGTCCCTAGAGTAAAACGATGGGCAGTCTTGCCCTCGGGGATAAATCTATAGCTCTCACAAGCCTCAGACCCAGTTGCAGGTTTGGATGAGGCCTCTAGGTTCCTGCGGCACAGGTCAGCTGTGGAGACAAATCCTATTTGGGACTTAGAGAGCAGTGGCAGGGTGCCATTTTGAAAAGGGGTGTATTGTTTTAAACTGACCTACCATGGGGGCCCTAAAAGCCAAAATGTCACAAGTAGAGAACCCGGATTATATCTGCCATGGTCCAGGGGTAGAAGACAGCCTTGAGGGGGTGGGGGTGGGGGGCAAATGCCCAGCGTCAGTCAGCCAGAGCTCTCTTCCCTTCTTAGCATCCCAGAGGTCTTTGCTGGCCACACTTAATTCTGAGGGCTGTGGGCTGGAGACCACCCAGATTTTACCCTCTGGAGGAGGTAGTGTTCCGGGTGGGAGATGTGTCCAAGAATGTTGTGAGTAAGGAAGCTATCATATCATTGAGAGCTGTGTGGGTAGAGGATCTGCCTTCATAATTCCTCAACTGCCGAAGGGCTGATCACCCTGCTGGAAGGATAATGTCCTGAGGAACTTTGGCATTTCTCAGACTGGATAGCAGTGAATGGAGGATAGATGGTTCCAGAAGTTTACCCAGATGTTGACCTCAGGCCAGGGACTTTTACCCTTTAGGGTTATCGGTTAAGAAATGTGTCCTCTGCTACAAACAGCACCCTTGCATTTCCCTGGGCACATCTCTCCCTGAGTCACACCTTTTGGTGTATCAGTGCCCAGCCCTCCACTCTCCCTAAGAGTGTATTGCTTGGTTGTGTATTGTTCGCTGTTGTTGCGGTTACATTTGCTTTCTCTAGATGAGTAGTACTGGGGATTGGGCCTTCCTGGGGCCAGAGAGATGGTCCTGTAGCTAAGTTCATTTGCTACTTGTGTTGGTTAGGGTTTTGTCAACCAGATGCAAGCCAGGGTCATCTTGGAAGAAGGGACTTCAATTGATAAAATGCCTCTGATTGGCCTGTCTGTGGGGGCATTTTCTTGATGTGGGAGAGCCCAGTACACTGTAGGTGATGCCACCCCTGGGTACATGGGCTTGAGGTGTGTAAAAAAGCAGACTGAGCAAGCTACAGAAGACAAACCATCAGCACTCCTCCATGGCCTCTGCTTTGTCTTCCATCAGGATACGTGACTGACTCAGGCTATGTAAGCCAAAATAAACCCCTTCCATCCAACTTGCTTTCGGTCATTTTTTTAATAATAGAAACCACAGCTAAGTCAGAAATTGGCACTAGGTTCATGGAAAATTGCTGTGACAGACCTGATTATGTTGTTTTAGGGTGACTTGTGGAAGAACTCTGGAGTTTTGGACTGGAAAAGCTATTGAGTGCTCATGGCTTAATGGGTTTTCAAATGAGAGCTTGAAAGATAAGACTTTTCAGAGATATGATGGAAGTCGGGGTTGTGAAGTTTCAAAGGGAAGCAAAGACTCTATCAAGGCCATTTATGTGATTATTTTTTTATTCAAGAATCTGTTTGTCTGGTTAGCTGGGGCTGAAGAGTCAACTGTGAGGAACAAGAGACCAGAACCACTGAAGTGAAGCCTTTGCTTTGCTGGGACAATTGATGCTGGTAGCTGAGGCCGAGAAATTAGTGGTTATTGAGAAGAGACTAATAGAAACAAGGAAATCGTGCAATTTGCAGGCAAGCGGATGGAACTAGAAAAGATCATCCTGAAGGAGGTAACCTGGACCGAGAAAGACAACACGTGGTATGTACTCACTTATAAGTGGATATTAGCCATATAGGACAGGATAACCTTACTAAAATCCACAGACCCAAAGAAGCCAAGTACGAAGGAGGGCGCAAGGGAGGATGCATGTACCTCACTAAGAAGGTGAAATAGAATAGGCAGCGGAAGTGGATGAAGAGAGGGAACTTGATGGGAAAGGACGTGGGAAGAGGAGTGAGGGTGGGGACCAGACATGGGGGTCAGAGGTGGGAGGCAAGAGGTCTGGGAGAGAGAAGAGAAGCCACAAGGGGAGGACATCTCCGAGACAAGCTGGAGACCTTTGACAGAGTAGGCTCCTGGGAGGGTATGGGGGAGACTCTAGCCGAGACTCCTAGCTGCAGGGGAACATGGAGACTGAAGCGGCCACCTCCTAGCCAGGCGGGACTTCCAAATTTATCCTGCCTACAGGATGTGCAGGGATAAAGATGGAGCAGAGACTGAAGGAATAGCTAACCAATGCCTGGCCCAACCTGAGACCCACTCCATGGGAGAGAGCCAATCCCTGACACTAGTAATGATGCTCTGCTATGCTTGCTGACAGGAGCCTAGCATAGCTGTCCTCTGTGAGGCTACACCCAGCAGCAGACCAAAACGGATGCTGAGACCCACAGCAAAGCATCAGGCAGAGCTCAGGGAGTCTTGTGGAGGATTGGGGGAAGGATAGAAGGTGCCAGAAGAGACAAGAACTCATCAAGAAGACCAACAGTGTCTACTAACCTGGGCCCATAGAGACTGAAACACTGACCAAAGACCATGCAGGGACAGGACCTAGACCCATGACACACACATAACTGATGACAAGCTTGGTCTTTGTGTGGGTCCCCCAGCAAGTGGAGTAGGGGTCATATCTGACATGGACTCTGTTGCCTGCTCTTGGATCACTTTCCCCTAGCTGGGCTGCCTTGTATGGCCTCAGTGGGAGAGGATGCACTTAGTTCTGATGTGACTTGATGTGCCACAGTGGGTTCGTAAGGGGGAACTCCCCTTTTCTGAGGATAAGGGGGGTGGGAGGAAAGAGGGAAAGAAAGTACAAGGAGGGAGGGGGCCGTGATCTGGGTGTAAAATGAATAAATGAATAAAGTTAATAATTTTTTTAAAAGAAGAGGCCAGCATCACTGAGGTGAAGTCTTCTGGGAAGTGCTTCCTCGCCGTCAACACACAGAAGCTGTTTCCCAGAGTGGGGCCACAGCTGCATCGTATGCTGACAGCCAGATTTTGCAAGCACAAAAGACATCAAAGAGCCAAACAATCCTAAGCAGAGAATGATATTGGGGTCATTACTATATATGTCTGATATCAAACTACACTACGGACCCACAGTAAGAAGACAGAGTGTCACTGGCATAAAAATAGACATGTGTAGACCAACAGAGTAGACTAAAGGATCCAGAAATAAACCCACATGGCTTACAGTCACCTAAGCTTTAACAAAGATGTCCAAATATACATTGTGGAGAAAAATAGCCTCTTCAGCAAACAGCGCTGGGTAAACCGGACACCCACAGCCAGAAGGAGTATCTCATTGTGATAGCTAACCTTGGTTGTCAACTTGACACATCTGAGAAGAGAACCACTCACATCCTTTCTGTTTTGTTTTGTTTTTGAAACAGAGTCTTGCTGTGTAGCTCTTGATGTCCTGGAACCCACCATGTAGACCAGGCTGGTCTTGAACTCACAAAGATCCCCCTGCCTCTGCCTCCTGATTAAAGGTGTGTGCCATCAAACCCAGCTAGAAGAGGGACCTTGACTGAAGAGCTGCCAAGTTGTGGCCATGTCTGTGAGGTACTGTCTCGATTACTAATGGATGTAGAAGTGCCCCGCCCACCATGGATGGGGCCATCCCTAAGCAAGTGGATAAGGACTCTAAAAGAAAAGTAGCTGATATATCCATTGAGATTGGGCTCCATAACTCTCATATTGATTGGTTGTGGGTTTCTATAATGGTCTCTGTCTGTTGAAAAGATGTTTCCTTGATGAGGGGAAAGGACTACATTTACCTGTGGGTATAAGAACAAATGTTTATAAATTGTTGTTAGGGATTATACTGGCTTAGTCAATTAGTGGCTGTAGATTCTCCTTCAGGAACCAGTGCCAACCCATCAGCCCTGAAAGCTATCGCACAAGTAACATTATACAGACTGAGCAAGTTATATTGAAGAACGTGTGTGTGTGTGTGTGTGTGTGTGTGTGTGTGTGTGCGTGTGTGTGTTCAATAACAATTCATGGAAAAAAAGAGGTCATGAGTTTGAAAAAGACTGGAAGTGGCATATGAGAAGGTCTGGAGGGAGAAAAGGGAAGAGAGAAATGTTTAAATTATATAATAATTACAAAAAAAAAAAAACCACTGAAAGAAAGAAAGAAAGGTACCTGAATGTGGGCCTGGGAACAAGCCACCAAGCAGCTTTTCTCCACGATTCCTGTCTTGAGTTCCTGCCCTGACTTTCCCCAGTGATGGACTGTTACCGGGAAGCACAAGATGAAATAAACCCTCTTCTCCCCAGGTTGCTTTTGGTCGTAGTGTTTATCATAGCCACGGAAAGCAAATAGGACAAGTCACTCTGTATAAAATGCAATTCTAAATGGATCAAAGACTTCACACTCTGAAGCTGCTAGAGGGAAACGCAACAAACACTTCAAGGTACAGGCTCAGGCAAGGACTCTCAGAAGATAACTCTACTTGTCAAACAGGACGTTGTGAAATTAAAAGGCTTCTGCACATCAAAGGAAACAGCACAGCAAAGAGATGGCCCACAGAGGGAAGAAATCTTCACCAACTACACATCCACCTGAATGTGTCTATAATCTATAAGGAATATTAAAAATAAAGAGCCAAAATTCGCTCAACCAACAAATAGGCTGAAGAATTGAATAGTTGTCAATGGGACAAATACCAACAACCAGTGTTTCCCAAAGTGTTCAGTATTCTTAGCCATCAGGAAACAGCAGATTCCAACTCCACCTCTCCTCAGTCAGGAGGACTACTATCAAGAAAACAGATAATAACAACAAATCCTGGTGAGGATGTGGGGAAAGAGCCCTTGTTCAGTACGGGTGGGAGTGTGAACTGGAGCAGGCACTGTGGACATCAGTGTGGAGGTTCATAAAAGATCTAAAAATAGAACCCCTGTTGCAGCACTCCATCCTGAGCTCACACTTCTGTAGCCACATGTCCGGCTGCACTGGTCACAGTAGCCAAGATATGCAACCAATGTAAAGGTACATCAACTGCTGAAGGGATAAAGAAAATGCAGAAAACATATACAATGGATTTTTATTCAGCTATTAATAATTATTACAGAAACACATACGTACACACACACACACACACACACACACACACACACACACACACACAGAGAGAGAGAGAGAGAGAGAGAGAGAGAGAGAGAGAGAGAGAGAGAGAGAGAGAGAGACTGACTACAGCCAAATAGATAATTTGATTTACTATGGCACATATATCTGACGAAAGCTCTCTCTTACAGAACCTTGGAGACAGAGTCTCTTATTGACCTAGAGGTCACTGATTAGATGAGGCTAGTTGGCCAGCAAGCCCCAGGAATCTACCTGGCTCTGCTTTTCATAGCACGTGTGTGTGCCACCATGCCCAGAGTTTTACATGGGTGCTAGGGATCACTCAGGTCCTTGGTGCTAGGGAAAATTTGGGTCCTGGAGTGTGCAAGTCACACACGTTACTAAGACTTCCGGCCCTTCCTTTAGGTTTGTATCTGAGTGGAATTGCTGGGTGATAGGACATGCATAACTTCCACTCTACTATGTAACACCAGGGCTTTCCAAAGTAAAAGGCTACACCTACCAGCAGTTTACAGGAGCTGAGGGCTTTGTGTGGTCAATTTCGCTAAAATAGTGGCTTTTCAGTCACTGTTCATTTTTAGCGGTTCCTTTTTACTGTATTCATTTTAATTAAGGTCATGAATTTCCACATAAATGCTTCTTTAGCTGCTTTTAAATTATTTTTTAAAGCTTTTAAAAAATGTTTCATTGAGACACTTGAAGATTTTCAAAAATAGCCAAAGAACAGTAAATTAATTAAATTTACCAGTTTCAAAATAGCAGCTCACTGCTGACAGCTGAGCACTTGTGAGATCAGAAGTACTGCGAACTCACTCAAGCAATGGTTTACTGTGAAACAGACATCAGCATCTCCTTTCATCTTTACATTTCAGTACCTAACTCTAGAAGAAAACAACCTTTTTGAAAAACAAACAGGGTCCTCTCTCTAGGGCATTTACTTGACTTAGCTTTGCATGGTAAACTTCTGTTCAAACTGTAAACACACGCATGCAAGCACGCACACACGCACACACAGACATGCACACAAACACACACATATGCCCACACACACTCTTGACACACACATGCACACTCTCTCTCATACACCCATGGACACGCGCACACACACACACTGTCAGACACAAACACATGGACACACACATAGTCCCTCTCACACACACGTGCACACCCTCATGTGCGCACACACACAGTCTCAGACACACAGTACTGTCTTACACACACACACACACACACACACGCACACACACACACACGCATGCACACACATACACACACACACACACACACACACACACACACACACACCCCATGCCATACTTTACCAAAGCCTTGGTATTGCCAGACATGGGTGGCTTCGGTTGTCTGTGCTGTTGCTTTTTTGGTTAACTTCTGGGATTTGAATTCACACCAGCTCCTCCTCTTCCCTTGCAGCTGGGCCTCCACTGTTATTCCTTGCAATTTGTCTGTCATTTATCCTTTCTAGCTTCTCCTATTCTAACTATTGTTGATTGTACTCTTGTAGCGATGTTTAATATGTTCTTCTGTCTCTTCTTACTCCAAGCCCGGTTAACTTTTTTTTTAGTAAACATACTTGCTTGGGAGGCCCACAGAGCACTGGCATTTCTTTGGTATTATTAGCAGCATTTGATCCCCTTTGCCTAGACCCACTATTTTATCTGGTAGAAAATATAACGATTTAGCTTGAAATGTACCTTCAATTTTTCTTTTCTTGGCTCGTGCATTTTATTATTTTTGTATATACATATGTGTGTGGTATGTTTGTGGGGGGCACACACGTGTTTATGGGCATGTGTGTGTAGACCAGAGAATGATATTGAGGACTTTTGATTGCTATTTATTTACTGAAGTGGGTCCTTTACTGAGCCTAAGGCCACCGATTTGGCTATTCTTGCTAGCCCCAGACACCCCATCTCCACTTATAAATCTACAGAGCACTAGGATTACAGGAAGCCGCTGCGCCAGCCTCAGTTTCCTGGCTTCTTCCATCTGCACTCTGGTCCTCAGGCTTTCCAGGCAAGTCCTTTATCTGCTGAGCCACTTTCCCATTGGTTAGTGAGCTATCTTAAACACATTTCTGCATTTCTAAACATCTGGAATGCTTCTAGTCATCTTTTTTTTTTTTTTTTTTTTTTTTGCCACAGACTTCTGGTGTCACAACACAGCAGTCAGAGCACTTACTCTGTGTGGCTTTAGCCCTTTAATGTCTGTTGAAATGGGTTTTGTTGATGGGCAAATTTTTTTGATGGGCAATTTTTAAGAATAATCTATTCAGCTGTTGTTGTGCGCTATGTTTTGAATGTGCTCTCTATGGCAATGTTGGTAGTTGCTTTCAATTCTTTATTCTTTAGTGTGTGTGTGTGTGTGTGAGAGAGAGAGAGAGAGAGAGAGAGAGAGAGAGAGAGAGAGAGAGAGAGAAGGAGAGAAGAGGGAGGGAAGGAGGGAGGAATTGAGGGAGGGAGGCAGGGAGGGAGGCAGGGAGGGAGGGAGGAGGGAGAGGAGAGAATGTGTATGTGTGGTATGTTGTGGTATGTGCCAAGTATGTATATAGCTATGCTTCTATGTGTGTGCATGTGAAAGCCAAAGGAAGATTAGCATGTGTCTGTCTATGGCCCTCCATCTTACTATTTCAGACAGTTTTCCCCTGGCATTGAAGCTTGCTGCATTTAGCTAGGCTGGTGAGCCAGTGAGCTTCTGAGCTTTTCCTGTTTCCTTCACGCACTGCTGGGGTTACAGATGCATGCAGCCATGCCTGATGTTCCGTGGGTATCAAGGATTTAAGCTCAGGCTCTCTAGCTCTCACAGCAAGCACTTTTACCCACTTAGCTGTTTCCCTACTTCGTGTTCTCAGCTATTCTGTATCACAACTGATATAACATACCTAAAAAAGACTCTTCAATTTCCACAAGTAGAATTTGAATCTTGAGACACACCACCATGGCACCCATGAACTCAGAACAGTTGCAGTTGCCTGCAAAGGGCCGAGCAAGACCGAGCCCCTTCCTAAACATTCCGTCACAGTTGAGGAAAGGGCTTGTGACCGCCATCTAGGAGAGCTAATGCCAGTCAAGGGCTACTGGGACAAGAAAGCCATTGTCTTTAGTGATGTACCCATAGGAAGCTACCTCCACTCCATATCCAGGCCAGACGGCACTGCTGGTCAAGCCCACAGGTCACAAAGTGAAACGAGAATAGGCAGAAAAATGGGATGGAGACTTTGTGGGAAGAAAGAGGATTATGGGGTGGGAGGGAGGAAAGAGAGGCGGGTGAGGAGGATGGCTAGAGTTGTCTACATTAATGAAAGTTTTAAAGAATGAAATTAGTAAAATTTAAAAACTAAAACCATATTACTGTTTATATTAGCACACTCAAACCAAAGAACTCATGTACAAACCTAACAAGACATTTACAGGATCCCAGAAAACTAGATGAATGAAATCAAGGAAAACCAAATAAACGTAAAGCTATTCCAGGCTCACAGACAGACAGACCCAACACTGCTAAGATGTTGTTTCTTCCGAGCCTTATCTATAGGTTCAGTATGATCTGAATAAAAGTTCTCAGGCTAATTTCTGGTGTATGAACAAACTGATTCTGAAGTTTACCTGAGAATGGCCCAGAATCACCAACTCAGCACTGAAGAACAAAGTTAAATGACCAGTTCTACCTAATTCTAGGCTTACCATAGAGTAACGGTGATTAAGACAGCATTGGCAAAATAAACAGGTATATCACTGAGAACCCAGAAATGTTCAAGGCTTTTGAGTAATTGACATACACGCAACTTACTCAATAACAGTGTATCAGTAACTAATTTAATAGAACCGGCATTTGACAAAGGAGCAAAGGTAGTTTTTCAACAAATCTGAGACAGCTTGACATCATAAGCAAAAAAAAATAAAAATAAATAGAGAAGAGAAAGAATAAGGAGAAAAAGGAAAGAGAAAGGAAGGGGAGAGAGATAGAGACACAGACCTTACACCATTCTCAAAAAATCAATTCCAAATGGATTATAGGACTAAGCGTAAAATCAAATAAGACCATAGGAGAAAAGTTAGACGGCCTCTTCCAACACAACAAAGCACAACCCAGGGTCCCTTTAGCTCTCACTGACCCTCCCAGCCTTTGCTCCTAGTCAATCCCCATTCTTTTGTGTCGCCCACTGACCTGAAGAAGCACTCTCTACCAGGGACTCACACTTACCTGCAATCCAGAGTGGGCAAGAACAGCCAAAGCCCGGGACGACTCCCGACGAAGATGAGAGCAGATGTCTACCCAACATCTCCAACACTACAGCTCCATATGCGTAGATCTCGGCACAGGTCACAGCATGGACAGGCAAGACAACATGCCTCCTCCTGCAGCAGGCAACCCTACAGCAAGAGGCCCTGAGAAAAGCAATTTAGCTGAAGTACAAGACAAAGACTTCAAAGAAAAGGAAAAATTTACAATGACATAAGCAGCCTAAAATACTTACATCCAATAAGCAAACCAAACCTAAGAAAAATACAGGAAGCAGTATTTGGGGCTAAAGAAACGAGCACGTCAGAAACACAGTGGAATTAAACACAGAGCACCGCTGACATCACAAACACCACCACCAAACCCAACAACAATGCCCACAACCAACACATGTACTTAAGTAGTAACTATAAACACCACTGACATCAATTCTCCAACCAAAAGATAATGATCAACTGAATAGATGAAGATACAAAACCGCTATCTTCTGCCTGCAAGAAACACAAGTTAGTTTTAAAGGCAGACACCATCTTAAAGAAAAAGGATGGACAATGGTACTCCAGTTAAATGGGGCCAGCAAGCAGGTGTCAGCATCCTAAGGTTGACCAAATATATGCCAAACTAGAACTCATCACAAGAGACAAAGAAAGGTACTTCATTCTGATCAAGGGGACAGTGAACCAAGTTGTCACTACCCTAAACATATATGCGCCAAACTCAGGGATACCTAATTACACTAATTACATAAAAAGTCCTACTACTGGAACTGAAGACACAACCAACATCAATCCATCAATAGTAGGTGACTTCTACTTGCTCCAGTAGACAGGTCATCTGAACAAAAAAAAAAAATGAGCATAGAAATGTCAGAATTAATTGACATTATACATCAAGTGGATTTAGCAGGCATCTCCAGATTAGTCTATCCAAACACCACACACACTCTATTCAGCAGCACATAGGAGCTTTTCTAAAACAGACCACACATCCTGGGACACAAAACAAATATTTACAAATTCAAAATGATTGAAATCCCTCTTCTATCTGATGTGACCACAATGCAATATCACTTAAAACTGGCAGCAAAAACACCTCTAGTAAATACACAAACCCACGGAGATTAGGCAACATGTTACTTAAAAATGACTGGATCAAAGAAGAAATCAAGAAAGAAAAAAATTTAAACTCCTGTAACTAAATGAAAAGGAAAACACATCACAACAAAACCTCTGGGACACATTGAAAGCCATCCTATGAGGAAAATTAATAGCTCTAAGTGCCTACACTAATGAGAGAGAAAGCACAAATAAGTGGGTTAAAGATACAACTAAAAAAAATTTGAAAAACAAGAACAAACCAAATCCAAATCCAGTCAACAGCAAGAAATAATACAAACCAGTGGTCAAACCAATGAAACAGAAACAAAGAAAATAATACAAAGACTTGACAAATTTCAGAGCTACTTTATTTTGTGGTTTTTCATTTCGTTTGTTTGTTTTGCCAGTAGCTCTTTTTTTTCCCCCTTCAAGACAGGGTTTCTCTGTGTAGCCTTGGCTGTCCTAGACTCACTTTGTAGACCACACTGGCCTTGAACTCACAGCAATCGGTCTGCTTCTGCCTCCCGAGTGCTGGGATTAAACATTTGCGCCACCACGCCCAGCTAGTAGCTCTATCTTAATAATGTTTCTTTGCCTTAAGTGCTATGTGTCTCATATTAACACAGCTGTGTTGAATTCCTTCATTAGTAATCTTCTCGGATGGTTTTGTTACTCTTAACATTTTGGAGTTTTCTTAAGTTTTTATTATTTTCTTTTCTTTCTTGTTTATTTATTTTACAACTGAACCAGTTTCCTCTCTCCTCCCTACCACCTCCTCACCCCCCCCCCCTGCATCCATTCCTCCATTTCTCTACAGAAAAGGGCCAGCCTCAGTGGAGATCAGCCAGCCATAGCGTAACAGGCTGTGTAGTAAGACTAGGCACCTATTGTCTTAGTTTCAAAAAGAATCTATTATTTTTGTATGGTTTCTTTCCCAAGTTATTTATATCTTTTCTATCGACTTTCTAGTTCATTTACAAATAATTTAATGATTGATATATTTATATCTATGTTTATTATGAATTTTCAACTACTTACTTGGCCTCTTATACTTTATTTTAGATTTAATACTTATATTTTATCATTTTATTTCCCCATTACTTGGAAATTAGGTACTCTGTCTGTTGTCTGTGTTCATTATTTTACCCATTTACCCTAGAAACTTACAACATGCCTTTTAAAATTCTCAACAGCTAAAATTAGTCAATATGATGTAAGAAATACTTGAGCTTCATTCATCTTCTACCAATATGTGAGGTTATCTATCATCTTGTACTTAATTATATATGGCTGCATGCATTCTAGCTTGGGCTCCGATGTTGTGATAAAACCCTGACCAAAACCAACCTTGGGAGGAAAGGGTTTCCTTGGCTTACAGGTTTCAGCCCATCACCAAGGGAAGCCAAGGAAGGAACTGAAGCCGAGACCACGGAGGAACGCTGCTTCTTCTACAGCCCAGCTCCACCTGCCTAGACGTGGCACCGTGGTCCACAGTAGGCTAGGCTTTCCTACTTCAATTAGCAATCAAGAAAATTCCCCAGAGGCACACCCACCGGCCAATCTGATGGAGGTAATTTTATTCTTGTCCCCACCACTTCTTCTTTTTAATCCCTGAGCTAAGTAAGGTCTAACCCACAAAAGATAAGACTCAGAGATTCCACACAGAAATCAACAAAAAAGAGTGATAAACATTAAAGACATCTTAAATGTCACGTGCTCAATGAGTGGACGAACCAACACTGTTAAAATGTCAACAAATTGTAAACATGTGTAAAATCTGTAACCACAATAAAATGTCAATGGGACTGTTTAACAGGTTGAAAAGCTAATTATTAAAAAGTCACGTATGTATGGAAAGCCTAGAAGAATCCATCACACTGAAGAAAAAAAGGTAGAAGGTCCTATTTGATGTAGCATGAAGCTTTATTTAAGAGCAGCCATTAAGGCAAGATACACATACAGGCCAATGTCAGATTCAATTGTCCAGAAGTAGACTAAGGTACATACAGACATGATTCACAGTGAAGAATGAGTAAATGTTGTGGGAATTGTGGATACGTGTGGGAAAAATTAAACTTGCTCCCTAGTCATATATCATGAGCTAAATTATGTCAAAGATTTAGCTATGTAAACCAAACAATGATGCCCTTAGAAATTACAGAGAAATACAAAATAGTCTTAGAATAGGAAAGTTTGCCAGTATGGGTTGTCAATTAAAATTGGAAAGTTTTAAGCCAGTTCTGTCTTCCCTATGGGAGTTTCTCCTTTGCACACCAGGAGTTCGACACACTTAGCTTTGTGGACTGTGGGCTAAGTAGGTCTCTCGCACTTCTGAGTCCATACAGCCTGAGTGGCTAATAATTGAGACAAGGGGTGACTCCAAGGGGGTGCTGGGACCTCAGGAAGCAAACACAGTCCTGGGAGCATTCAAAGGCCACTTAGCATTAAACACTAACTGCTGGAAGAAGGAGGCTGAGGATGTCAAGTGTTTACTGGGTGTTTGAAGCTTTTGGAAACACACTTGTAATGTCTACAAATGTGGACCACAGGAGCCATGTAGGATTAAATAGAACAGTATAATTTGTAATAACCTAACTGGAAAGAACTTGAATATTTGTTAACTTTAGATATGTACATTTATACATTTTTGTGTATTCATGTGATAAGATATTGTACAATGAAAGTAGTGAACTACAGAGGCACCAAGCACCTTAAATCTTGTACGAGTTGAGGGATACCAAGTGCAAAATGTACATAGTAATTCTATAGAATTCAAAAACAGTAAAATCAAACAAAACTGTAGTAACTAAGAATGCACAGAACATAAAATAGTGAATATGTACTTATATGTACTATATAAAGGTATGGCAATTACCTTTGGTAGGGAAGGATAGGATGAAAATGGGTTTTTTCAAGTCAGGGTGGAGAACTTCTAGGCTGCTCTTGTGTTTTGGTTTTGTTTGTTGGTTGGTTGGTTTTTTGAGACAGGGTTTCTCTGTGTAGCCTTGGCTGTCCTGGACTCACTCTGTAGACCAGACTGGCCTCGAACTCACAGCGATTTGCTGCCTCTGCCTCCTGAGTGCTAGGATTAAAGGTGTGTGCCACCAAGGGCTGCTGTTGTTTTAAAGCCTAATTTGTTTTCACAGATACTCACTTTATACACGTCTACATGGCTATATATGATTTGGACTCTTCTTTATTTGCAGTAGAAAAGGCTTAATTAAGAAAGTCACGGAGGGGACAGTGCTGGCGAGATGGCTCAGAGGTTAAGAATCCTGACTGCTCTTCCAGAGGACTCAGGTTTGGTTCCTAGCACCCACCCACACAGTGGCTCACAACCATCTGTAACTCTACCCTCTTAAGGCCTTCATAGACACTGCATGCCTGTGACGTGCAAGTACATGTGTAGGAAAAAGACCCACACACATAAAGATTAAAAAATTAAAAAGAAGCTAGACATGGTGGCACATGTCTTTCATCCCAGCACTTAAGACACAGGTAGGATACTCTCTGTGAGTTCTAGGCCAGCCTGGTATACATAGTGATTTCCAGGACAGCCAGAGCTTCATTGTGAGACCCTGTCTCAATCAAAAAAAGAACTTTTTTTTTTTTTAAAAGAAAGACATATAGGAACAGAGTCCCTCTTTATAAGACTGTGTAATTCTGTTTCCTAGTAAAAAACCATTCCACACAAGGAGACTAACAAAGAGCAAGCTCTTAAATATCGC
The DNA here is from genome assembly GCF_964271855.1 of Acomys minous. Taxonomy (NCBI): domain Eukaryota; kingdom Metazoa; phylum Chordata; class Mammalia; order Rodentia; family Muridae; genus Acomys; species Acomys minous. The sequence continues at coordinate 13,971,023 of NC_140497.1, read as the reverse complement.
ACCTGATTGGCTCTAGCTAACGTTAGAACAGCTTTACTAACTTACTGGCCTTAGGCTTATGCACTCCACATGTGCTGACATCCTTCTTTCAGGTTCTGGCTCCAGTTCAGAGAAGAGAGATGGCAAGTGTGGTCACTTTAGGCAGCTAGGAGATCTATACAGCAAAGATATTGCCAGGATTATTTCTTATGTATATCAGTGTTGCTTTTGAATGCCTGTGACCTGGGGTCGTCTTGTCCACTTGTCCTCTTCCTCCAGCACTGGGCTACAAGGGTGCATGCAGCACTCAGCGACTTTTACTTCCATAACAGGTCAATTGAGCAATTATGACTTGTTTATGGATGGGCAATGCCTCCGTCGGTTTAAAAGGCTCTTGAAGGCTAAATGTGAGAGGCTTGCCTTCCAACATTGAACAGCTGTAAATTTTTCAGTGCATATTAATAAAAATTCCAGACAAACGCACCAACACTGCAGCTGGCTGCTGTGCACACTCTAAGAGCAGGCAGAGAAAACTAAAGGCGGCTGGCTGCACTTACTATCTTTCCAGAGGACAGAGTCTAACATCTAGCATTGGGTGTGTCTATTTAGCATAGTTAAATGTTAGTGCTTTTCCTTGAAATACCAAAAATGCATGTTTACTCAGAATGTATCTTCATACTGGCCACAGGGAAACAATCCACTACGGCTACTTGTTTGTATTTTAAAGTATCTGAAATAAAAGCTCATCATACCCCTGGGCTTTTCCTATTTCGGGTATAAAATCAAGCTGACACCTTTCTGAAGCTTTACGTAATATGTACACCACTATTTAGACTCCTTATTAAGACAGTGAGGAATTTCCATTAAGCCCCAATTTGTACCTGCCACTCTGGAAAAAGAAGCTATGAACTACCATCCACAGGCCGTGCTACATTATATAACTACAGCGCCTTACATAAGCCCGGCCCTTAACAGAAAGATGCTAATACAAAGGGTGGGGCTTGCTCTGGGGACTGTCTGCTTCTAACTGGATGCTCACAAATCCTACACATTTGCCAACACGAAAAGTGTCATTCTAAACATTTCGTTTACAGACCTGTTTCAGGATTCCCTGAAACCCACTGCTTTTCCAATTCAAGTCCCACATACTTGGTTCTGCCCAGAGCAGTTGTTTTTGTTGTTCCTACTTATGATTTCTTCATCTAGTCATCACCAATGACCCACATCTTGAATAGGATTAAAATACATGTGGAAAAAAAGGAACTGACTTGACGAAACTGTACTTAGGGAGTACCTCAAATAACTCTCATTTAATGGACTATACTGTGATCCTCACAAAACTCTGGGATTCAAGAGAAAACAGTTGTTACCAAGCTACAAAGGAAGTGGGGTCCTACTGGGATGCCTATTTTAAAGGAATATGACTCTTGGCATGCTAGTGATTGGTCACATGACAGTGAAGGTCAGGACCCTCAGCAGCAGCATCCACCAATACCACTTTCTTCCCACATCTGCTGTCTGGAGCACCTCTCTATGTAAAGTCCACTCATAACCTGGCTATAACAAGCCTACTTTAAAATATATTTAAGTGTGAGATAGTGAGAGGTGTCAAGAATGTTTATATCTTATGGTGTCACTATCTCCTTTACAGAAAAATCAGATTTACTAAGCTGGGTGTGTTGCACCAGCACACCTTTAATCCCAGCATTCAGGAGGCAGAGGCAGGTAGATCTTTGTGAGGTCAAGGCCAGGACATCTAGGACTGTTATACAGAGAAACCCTGTCTTAAAAAAAAAAAAATCATAAAAAAAAAGTCAGAATTACTTTATGTTGGACTGAAAATCAGTACTTTGCAGTAGCAAAGGCAAGCAGCAGGCTTTGACACCCACAAAGAATGGTGCGGTGTAGGTACAGACTGCAAATCAAGTCAAGGAAGGGATCTATCACCTGGAGGTGACAAAACCACGCTGTTTCATTTCACTAGCGCCGGACTTAGACCAAGTGCCTGCTATAACCCGTGTGTACTTCCTTAACTGCTAATTTGACGTTGCCATGGCACGTATGGCGAGATGGCCACTTAAACCCTTCCTAACTCATGCTCCCACATCGGGAAAGAAAGGCCAATCACCCACAGCTAAGTCTCATTTTCCGGACTGTGTTATATCCAAAATAGTAAGTGATGAAAGGTTACGTGCAGTAACAGTGCACACGCTCCCACAGAGCAGAGCAGCTCTTTCTGGACTACAACCCAGGGACAGAAGGAGATAATGCTTTCCTTTAAAAGTCCTGCGTGTGTTTTGTGGTTCCCAGGTTCTATACACATAAAATCACGCATGCATATATGACACAAACACCGATACTGTTTATGGCAACAAGGAGGGACAGGATGGGGGGGGGGAGAGACAGAGGGATATGTTTAATGTACAGTAAATACTTGTATGAAAATTTAAAAGAACACTAAAGCAGCAGAAGTGCCCTCGAGTGGGTCGGATTGGTTCTTGAGATAAAAATCACTTCAAACTTAAGAGACTGAATTACATGTTTGGCTGTTTCTGAAATGGATCTTTTAAGATAAACAACTAATCATAAGTAGAAAGTATTATGTAACTATAAAGTGGTAATTTATACAAAATTGCATATTTGTTACTACAAGTGTGCTTTCTTTTTTGTGTAAGTAAATTGTGTCCCCTTTAGGTTTTTCAAATGGATTTCTCAAAAAAAAAAAAAAATCAAAATCATTACTGTATTTCCTTTAGAAAAGGGGAAAGTAAGACTCCAGCATCCCTTTGATCCTAGCACTCAAGGCAGGAGGCAGAGGATCTGTTTCAAGGCCACCTACCTGGTCTGTAGCAAGTTCTAGGTAGCTAGCCTTCCCTAGTGCGACCTTGCCTGAAAAACAAGCCCATGCGCCAGTTTTTGTTGGTACTTAAACATTCACATAAATGAACACTGTAATTTCAAAGCAAAAGATGTGCAGTCTGTCACTGCACCGCACCAAGAAGGGGAGGAAGGAAGGAAAGTCCCCGTGTGGAGCAACAATCCCGGAGAGTCTGAACCGGTTAGGAGAAAAATTCCACATGCAAGACAGACATCCAAAATGGCTCAACATAATTTATTTTTTTATGTTAAAATGTACAGAGTTCTTTTGAAAGTACTTGCTAGAAAGGGGGGAAAAGATATTACATACAAGGAGAGGAAGGGAGGCTACCTGGCCAGGAGCGCATGACATGGAGAAATACAAAGGCGTCTAGGTACCCCTCCCCTCAGCTTACAAGTCACCAGGAACAAAGTACAAAGAGGTTACAAAACAGGAAAAGCAAATATAAACAGACAGGAATAGACTTAGTTTGTACATGCGGCTTTTAGAGGCATCTGGAGCTCTATTCACACACTCTAGAGATCTCTTTAAAGAGAAATTTTATCTTTCTTAAAATAGTTTTTAATATTCTACAACAAAGATAAAAAATTTTAAAGATGGAATGAAATGAAAAAGCTCTTATTTTAAAAGGCATCAAAGTCACTAACAAGTGAGTTTTTAAATTTCTTTTTTAGAAGATTACCCAAGTTATCTTGCTAAAAATACATTTTTTTTCTTAAAACAGAAGTGAAAAAATGACAGGTACCAATATTACCGTGTTGGATAATTTCTTTTATAATATAGAAAAGAACATTATTTTTCTACAATAGTTCTACAGTCACAAAGAGGCTTGTGGAAAAGGGAGCTGCCTGATTGAATTTAAAAATAAAACAAAACAAAAAACCCAAACACAACTGCAAACCAACAGAAAGTGAATTCACGGCCCTCATTTCAACAGCTTCTCCTTCTGCCTTGACCCACCCTCCTCCCAAAGAGACCTCCCTTCCCTCCCCCCATCCCTGCCCCGTCCCATCCAGGAAGCAGTGACATAGCTGAAGGTGTGGGAGAGGGCAGCACGGTGCACATTCTACAGATGACTGGGAACTGGACAGTATATACAGAGAAACTGGGTCCTACGTAGCCTTGCACATGCTCAGAGTCAACAGCGGTACAGTGTGGAATTCTGCTTTTCTATCTAACACACTTAATTGAGAAAGCCAATTAAGGTCTATAAAAAAGCCCAACAAACCTGTGCATTTGAAAAAATGTAATGCCTAATTAGTACTTTAAAAATGTATCTCTATAAAATGTACAAATACAGGAGAGACTTCGTGCTTACAGGTGTTTCTTTAAGCACTGTGTCCTCCTTGTGGATATCTGACTGCACATACCAAGTGGTATAATAGTTTCCATCTTCTAATGATGGAATATATAATATATATAATTATAATTATATATATAATTTTTTTAACCTATCCCTGGAGCAAGTAGGAAGAGAACTGGTGAACTAGTGAAATAACACGAGCCTCCTGAAGCCCTGCTACCAGATGTGCCCTACTATGCTGGTGGTGGGTCTCTCCTTGCTCGTCCTCACAGGAGAGGGGCTAGTGCACACTGGCTCATGGGGATGAATTCAGGATCTCAAGACACAATGAAAACGAGAGGTATGCATCACTTGGGCAGCTACAAGAGTCACACCATCATCTCCCTTCTGACTCACTGTGCACCAGGTGTTTTCTAAATCACTGATACTACAGTCCTTCGTGGAAACTATGAATGAAGTATTTGTGACAGGCAAATCACAGGGGCTTGCTCTGAGGGTTGCCAGAGTCAAAGGTGCAAGCACAAGACCTTAGTCCACATTTCCAAGTACATACTAAACAAGAGGTGAGTGGAGTGTGCATGTTATGGCTGATTCACCAGGTGGTAAAAACCAAGAGGTTCATTTCCCCTTTCTGATTGTTAGCTGACCATCTGTGACCTCCAGAGGCTGGAGAAGGATTGCAAACAGCTTTCCTCTGAGATTCTGCTGTTAGGTGAGACTTACAGTATTTTTGTGTCTCTGAGTGCTGAGTGGGAATATTAAAAAAAGAATTATATTACACTTGATTCAAGAAAAACAGGTATTTCAATGACTTCTACCTAGAAACACTCCTGGGGAAAGGTTTCCAGAGGTGTGTGTGTGTGTAGGGAAGGAGGGAAGGGATTTTACAAGGAGAAGCATTTCCTGCCTCACTTTATTATTAATAATAATAACATTAAGTTTAAGGAGCCTGGGTTGCTCTCCATGTCTCCATCCCAGTCTCCCCTAAGTGCCTCCTGCTGGAATGAAGTGGGAAACGAAAGGCTGGGTTTGGAGGAAAGGGTCTGGCTGACCCTTGAGATGTATATATAACATTTAAAAATGACAACATTGGGAGCTGCAGACAGTTGAGGGGAAACACACATTTTAAAATAAAATAAATTCACGTTTACATAAATTCTGTCCATGTGGTGTATAAAGAAAGTAAGGCTCCTTTTAATTATGAGAAGATTTTGTGCATGTTTCCCCTACCCAAATCCATTTTTAGATGAGTTCTACTGTAAAATGTTCAAGATTGTGAAGAAAACAAAAACCCAAAACAAAGTTGAACCCCCAAAAAGAGATCAGGTTTTCTAAAAACAAAACAAAAAAACAGTAATAATAATAATAATAATAAACCAAAGAAAAATTCCTCTAACTCTACAGTAATATTTTAACTGGAAAAAAGGTCCATTTTTTTCTCTGGTTTGTCAGTATAAAAAGTTCCTTTATTTATATATATTTAAGCTTTTACTGCAAGTTCATCTCACTCATCTTCTCATGTAAGGTCCATTAAGTGACTGCTTGGGCACGCCAGCAGCATTCATGTAGCTGTGATGGGAGGGGCCAGTGTACATCATGTTTCCATGAGGGTTTGGCTGCATAGGCTGCTGGGTATAGGCCTGGCTCCCCATCATTCCCATCTGCATCTGCATAGGATACTGTGCTGTCTGGTTCATGTAGGCAGGGTTACTATGGTAACTGCTGTTCATCATGGGCTGTGTCATCCGATAACTGTTCATGGCATTCAAGGTGTTCATATTCATGGAATTGACATTATAGGCTGGAGTGGGCATTAAATTAACCCCCATGTTCATGCCACGCTGCACAGCCAATGCACGAGGGCCAGCCTGCATGGCAACTGCTGGAGGGCTGCGGCCATAGAGCTGTTGTTGGTGTGCAGTCGCAGAGGGCAAAGGTGCAGACTTGGAGCGGATAGAAATATGCCCCTTAACTGGCATCTGCCCTTGCAACCTCTGAGTGTGAGGAATGCCAATGTTAGTGGCAGACATGTTGCACTGTAGCAGAGGTGACGTGAGGTTCATAGTAGTAGATGCCAAATTTGGGGGTGGAGTCATGGTGGCTTGTGCTTGAGGAGTCCCAGCTAAGGGATGAGATGGAGCTAGCTGAGCCAGTCCCGTATTAGACAGAGAAACACTGGTTGCATAGGAAGTCACAGCCGGAGAATGACTGTAAGGCATGGCATGAGGGTCCATAATGGTGTTAGTCAGCTGCTGCAACTTGGCGAGGCTGAAGGTGGCTGATGGTTGAGAGTAGCTGCCAGCACCAAAATCCCCTGGAATCCTCTCGTAGATACTGATGTTCCCAGTGCTTCCAGACTCTGGTATCTCCATAATCATCGGAGCAGCAGCAAAGCTGTTGTTCATGCTACACTGCGACAGAGGGGGCTGCTGCTGTGGCGGTGGTGGGGGCTGGGGCTGCTGCTGTGGTGGAGGGGGCTGCTGCTGCTGCTGTGGCTGTGGTGGGGGAGGCTGAGGTGCCGGTTGCTGTTGTTGTTGCTGCTGCTGCTGCTGCTGTTGCTGTGGTGGTGGCGGTGGTGGTGGCGGTGGCGGTGGCTGCTGGTTACTGGGAGGCCTTTCCACCACACAGGTCTGAGGTGACTTGATATTGCAGTTGGTAGCAGGTTGGACACTGCTCTGCTGCAGCATGCTGCAGCTGTTGCCCATGTTTGCCATTTGCTGAGTAACAACGCAACTGTTCTGGGTGAGGCTGCTTGAAGAGGCCAAGCCCCCATAGGAGCAGCTGCTCTGGGAGGAGTTATTCCCACAGATGCTGCCGCCCATGGTGGAGTCGTAGCTGCTCGGGTTCTCGTAGTTCTCTGTGGTGCTCTCGATGCTGCCCAGGTCGCTGAAGCCGCTGTCGACCACCTGCTGGGAGTGGTCGGATACGGAAGGCACGTCCATCATGGGGCTGGTCTCCATGTTCTGCATAGAGGGTGCGGACAGGGACCCTTGCTCTGGGCTGATCTGTGTGTAGCCGCTCTCCAGGGCAGGCACACTGGGGCTGCTGACTGAGCGGACTGACTGGCTGGGATGAGATGGAATGGAGGATATCGGGCTATTATGCTCTGAAGCATGACAGTCTTCAACCATTGACATCTGCGGGTCCTCGTCGGTGTGGGTGTAACTCTGAAGAGTCTGGCAGGCTGCAAGAGTTTCCTCACAGTCCTGGTAGGCTCCTTCATGCTCACTGCCTTCTTCTTGAGTCAAAGATTGCACTGCCTGTACAGTTTCCAGGTCCAGCTCACTGTGTGGGATCTCTTCCTCCTCCTTTAGCTCAATTAATTCTTCCTTAGTGTTTGAATCTTCCTCATGGTCCTCCTCAGACCCTGGCATGGTCTCTGATACCACAGATGCCTCATGGGAAGGCTGTTCCTCTTCAGAGTCCAGTTCAGTTTCATCTTTATCCTTTATATCCTCCCTACTGTCCTGCATGTTTGTATCTAAAAAAGATTCCTGAATGCCAGGCTCCTCCTTGCGGTCTTCTCTAGCTGGCTGCTCCTCAGGCTCTTTTGTCTTTAGGGAGTCCAGGTGGCCGTCATCCTCATCATCAGCATCATGGTCTTCATTCTGGTTTGCCTCTGCAGTCACTTCATCTTCTTCCTCTTGCTCCTGTCCTTCCAGCTCTTGGGGCTCTTCCTCTGATTGCCTCTGCTCATCCAAAGGCTTCTCATCTTCCTCTTCTGCCTCAGGTTCTTTTGGTTCTGCGTCAGGACTGTTGCTGCTGTCCAATGGGGACATGGCTCTGATGTCACTGCCAGTTGTATCTTCCTCCTCCTCAGCCTCCTCATCTGGTTCTGTTTGCAGGTCCTCCTTCCTTTCTTCCAGCAAGGGCAAATCCTCCTTTATCTCAACGATTTCTTCACTCTCTTGAGTTCTGGGTTTACGTCCAGGCTTAATGGGGACCACAGGCTCAACTATGCATTCTTGTGTAGAAACAGCTATGATATCCTGGTTCAATTTAAATCCTGGTTTTCGCCCAGGTCTTTTCTTCCAGTGGATAGGTTTTCGGCTCTTGCCTTTGGGCCATCCCTTTTTCTTTTTCATAGGTGTAGAGGTATCTGGCTCAAGTGAAGCACTGTTCACATCACATTTTCGCAAAAGAGATACTGGCTTTAGGACAGGAGTGTCTGGACAGAAAAGAAATAGTAAAGACAGGTTACAAGACAGTATTTCTCTGAGACCAACATGTCCAACATAATAATCTAAGGAATGACCTAATTAATGACACATAAAGTTACACAATGAACTGGGGCAGCACAATGAAATAGTCCTGGGCAACATGATTCTACCACCTACTACTACTTAAAAGCACCTGAGACCAAACTCTATGAAGATGCACGCAATGAGCAGCAAGAGCGTCAATTCAGTCACACATCAGCTTCGTCTGTCTGCTGTTCTGCTACCTCTTTGGTTTTGTTTTTGTCTTAGTTTCCACAAAATCATTACATAAAGTCAGACCATAAACCAATTCTGGTAGACCACAATTGAGCTATCCCCTGTGAATAACTGTTAGTCAGTATGTTCATACGGGAACAACTGCAAGGCACTTAGTCTTAAGCAAGCACTGACATGTGGTCCTAAACAAGAAAAGGTCTAAGTGCCCATTATACTCAGAGGAAATAAATTCAGCACTGGCACTGCTTTTTCTAAATTGTGGTAAAACATATATAACATAAAACTTTAATAATTTTAAAGTAGAGTTCAGTGGCATTAAAAAACGCATTCTCCATTTCTATTAATTTTTAAAGGCTATGAACATTAAGGAAGGGGGACCAAAGGTACGTTTGTGGTGTATCTGGGAAGTCCACAAAGGCAATGTTGTATGAGAAAAACTGTCAGGGTAATAAGGCCTTACAGGTGAGATACCAGTGTGACATACAGTGATTCAAGAAAGAGCACCAAGCCTCAATTCACACCAAAAATCAAAACATAGCAATATATAGCAAGAGTAAAACTCTGGATCATCATTTATAAAGCAAAGATTTTAATGGTCATTACATTAAAACAGGTATCAGCCAGGTGTGGTGGCGTATGCCTCTTTAATCCCAGCACTCAGGAGGCAGAGGCAGGCGGATCTCTGTGAGTCTGAGGCCAGGACAGCCCAGGCTACACAGAGAGACCCTGATTCAAAACAAAACAAAACAAACCCACCCACCAACCAACCAACCAACACAAAACAACAGGTGTCATATAGTAAGCCTTAAAAATAAGAAAAAAAATGTGCTGGGTATTGTGTGAATTTCAATACTTAGGAGGCTAAGGCAAATGGGTCACAAATTTGAGGCCAGCATAGGCTTCAAAGCCAGACACACATACATATACACATACACACACACTTACATTTACATACACACACACGAGCACACCCCACAAGGATTTTGTTTTGTTTTGTTTTTGATTCTAGGGACTGAACTCGGAGCCCATTACCACCAAACTAACATCTGTCAGAAAAATCCAAGTCCTATCTACTATGTTTAAAGTCAAGATTTTAAGAGAATAAAATAAAAAGCTCTACTAAATAAGGCAAAAGATAACATTTTTGAAAAGAGTACAAAGAAATCTTTACTAGATTTCTTCAAATCCATCTGCGAAAATAAAACAGCTGAGTTTGAGGCCATTCATAGAAAACACAATGCAGGTGTAGGCAACTCATCACTTCATGAAACCTAGTTAGGATGCAAGTCTAGTTTCTTCCTTATCTCATCATATGAGCCTCAGCTACTGTATATCTGAATATGAAACTAAATATAAGTCTATTTTACAAGTAACTGACTGGAATTTTAGCTACATCCTATAAGGTGGCTTCTTTTGCTATCACTGCCACTTATTAGACATGCACAACTGGTGACTGGGTTGGGCACCTCTATAATCCCAGACCAAACAGGCTGAGGCAGGCCAGAGTGTTTTAAATAACAAAACAAGATAAAAACAAACCAACAAAAAGAGACAGACTACTGACTGAGTTAGATATATTAGAGGCTTGATCCGGGAAGGTTCCTGAACAGAGGACAGAAGTTCCCATCGATATTCAGAGTGCCTCCTGCACATTTATCTGGATAAGCACCTATCTTAAGCACTGAGCATGCAGCAATGAGCCAAACAGGCCAACACCAGAGACCACGCAGCCTAGCCATCAGTTATTCCATCACCCTTTCACTGAAGATCCAGGAAAGAAACTAGACAATATCAGGCAAAAAGGAAGAACTTCCAAAAGTAAGATTTCCTGCAAAGCTAAGAAGAGGTACACATTAAAACAAATTAAATGCAAGGATGGCTATGGATAAACCTGTGGGTTGTGTTTACTTTAACCCATTGTAGAAGGGTTTGTAGCTACTACAACTGCGTATTTAAAGACATGTGGAAACTTCTCTAAGAAATACGTCTATGACATACCATCCACATCATCTGACTCCTCCTCTTCTTCCTCCTCTTTAGATGGCCTCTTAGAGGAGGACTGACACCTAAGGACATCCTGTGAGGACAAGCGATGAAAGTACCCTCTGGGGAAGAGCTCGTTTTCATCCTCATCCTCCTCCTCTTCATCAATCTCAAATGTAGGTTCCAGCCTTGGCATTGGTCTCTCAGAGTCGGAGTCTTCAAAAGGCTCATCTAACACCTCAGTGGTCTCAGAAATAGTTTCTGTGACTACACTGCTATTGTGGTGTTTCCGCTTGCGGACTCTTCTTCTTCGGTGAAGAATTGGTTTCTATTTAGTAAAGAAAGCAACTATTTTATTCATAGTAAGGAACATTCTTTTTCTGCTGTAACATGAAAGTTTTAAAACTTTGTAGAACAGGCATATTTGAAATGAAGATGTAGTTTCCAAAAGATATTTTGGTAAAGACATAAAGTACTAAGAACACAAAATTGTAGGTCAGTAAGATGGCTCAATAGATAAAGGTGCTTGCGCTGCAACCTGGGCAACCTGACAGCCTGGCTTCAATCCTTGGATTGACATGGGGAAGTAAACCCTTAGGGTTGTTCCCTGATTTCTACATACCTACTATGGCACAACCCCCCACACACTCACCCCCCCACCCCACTCATCCCCCCACCCCCCCACACTCACCCCCCACCCCCCCACACACACACTCACCCACCCCCACACTCACCCACCCACCCCACATACACACTCACCCACCCACCACACACACACACACACTCACCCACCCACCCCACACATACACACACAAAAAGAAAACAAAAAATCTCCACAAAGGTTTTAGATACTAACTCCAGCCTTACAATATTAAAAAGCAGGTGTCCCGAGAGCAGATGTTGTTAGTGCATTATCAGCTCACCTGCTTCAACACTGCAGTGCCTCAGATATTATCCCCTCTACTTTTGTTCCAGAGCAAAAGGCATAGAAACATTACATCTCATACATCACCATGCATTAGTAGATCAGTAAGTCTGCACACCACTTAGGCAAACTAGTTACAAGGGAGCACAGAAATGCAGAGCTGATATGTATTCATTTAATGTGAAAGAAAAGTAACAGCACTGATTGAAACTTGGTGCACCAGGACATGCTTACACGGGGCTAACCTGATAGCTTAAATTGCATAGTGATATCACCAAGTAATAGAGACAATAGCCAAGGGATGACTGAATCAAATCCTTGTTCTACAGAGGCTAGAAAGGTTAGCACTTACTCAAGGTCATACATCTAGGCATTGCTGTAAAATAATCTATTGAGTCTCCTTTAAGTGAATTTCAAGAATGTCTAAGTATTTTGTATACAATTTCACTAGCTATTATATTTGGATGTGTGTTACAATAACTTTACTTATTAATTTATAATTATTTCTAAAAATTTACTTATGTATGTTATGTATATGTGTACTTTTGTCTACGAGTACATCTGCACACCAGAAGATAGCATCAGACAGATGCTGGGAATTGAACTCAGGCCCTTTGAATGAGCAGAGAGTGCTCTTAACCACTGAGCCATATCTCTAACACCCAATATTTGTGGTTTTGTTTTGTTTTGGTTTTAACACAAGAAAATAGCAATATTTGTTTTAGCACATAAATATATTCTTTGTGAGAATGCAATCAACAGTAAGGTTAATAGATTTAGTTTTCTCTACTTCAAAATCTACTGAGAATTTTCAAATTAGATTAAAAATGGCTCTGCTTCTTAGAAAAGGGCTGATTTCACAACTGAGGCAAGAACTATGCAAGGTAAGTTTGTAGTATCTTGTAGTGTCAGAAAGGGCTTAAAACAGAACAAACTCCCCATGATGACGAGACTACGAATAAAACAGGAGCAAAACAAAGGCCCTCCAAGTGCCTGGTGCTGCGAAGGATGAGCTGCGCTGCAAGTTTACAGGGTTAAAGACGCAAGCATCAGGTCCCATGGACAGAGACAACAGAATGGATCCACAGCTTATCTACGCAGCCACTCTGCTCCTAGAGTAAGCAGCCATATGTATCTGAAGTATGATCTGCATGCAAGGCCTTTCCTCCACTATAATATGAAATGGGGAAGAAAAGCAACAACAGCAGAGAAACCCAAGTGGGTTAACATCAACAACAAAATGTGGTGTTTTAACTGATCCACACTGATTGACATACTTTATTATATATGGCTACTAGAGGTGATGCTAAGTGCTTCTCTGCCTCACTCTCAAATACATTACCTCATTCTAATTAATGAAGGATAATGTATAAAATAATTGGCCTCATGATCTTCAAGGTCCTATCAAATACAAAGTCTGAGAAATTCATTACCCTGAAAAGAACCACTAACTGTATCACAGAACGTAGGACGGGATCCTAACCAGAGAAAGGCCACTTAGGCAAACCACAACTATGAATAAAGTATGCTCTCTACTAATGTCTAGGCTGTAGAGCACGAACTGTAACAAATGTGCCTAACAGAGGGACTGATTTTAGAGCTTATGGGAACATGTGTACTGTCTTTGCAATAATACATAAATCTAAAAACACTCTTTAAAGGTTTTCCTTTAAACAGGCTTGCACCTTCTTACAGCCCTGCCACAGAAAGGAATGACTCTCAAGCATGGCGGCCTGCATTCTGACTGTCTCAGGTAATGTGGAGATGCACACACAGCCTGGGGCATGTCTGGCAGAGTAGTTAGTGCCATCCCACCAGGATTGTCACTTTCCATGGCTTCAGTTACTTGCTTTCATGTGTTTGCAGTTTCAAGTTTATAACACATGAACCACAGTGTGTTCTACGTCAGAACTGCAGGACAGAGCAAACCTACACAAGTCACAGCTACAGGGAGACAGGACACAAAGATGCATCACCTTTCTTTTCAGGGTGGGCTTAGTGAGAACTGGTGGTGAGTTTGACCGAGGACTTTCTGGTTCTTCCTCCTCCTCACTACTCTCACTGAAGCCCCTAAAGACAGCCCTGTCGCCATCAGTGTAGCAGCATGGCAGTCTGTCATTTCCTTCTGACAACCGGCACTTGAGGGTCTCGGGGCTTTTCTTCAGCTGTCCTCGCCACAACTCAACACTCTCACTGAACCTTCCCTTGGGGATGTCCACTTTCCCATCTGCTTGCACTTGAGGGGCTGGCGACTGCTCTTCCATCTCAGTGTACCGTTCTTGGGAGGTTTCTGATTTTTCCTCACATTCTCCATACTGTTCCTGAGGAGTTGATAATGTCTCATCCACAAGCATCTTGGAATCTTTGTCACCAAAACGTTCCTGGGTCTTTCTGTTCCTCCTCCCACAGCGGCCCCTCCGAGGCTGCTGGCTATTTGCAGGAAGACTGTCCCGGGGAAGGGCCTGTTTGCTCAGCCGTGAAGAACTAGCTAGTTCCTTAACTTCCGGTTTCTTTTCACTTTCTATTAAAGAGGAAGAGTCTTGATCTCTGTTCTCCCGAGACACAGATTTTCCCACCTGATTAAGGAAACAACAATGCTGGTTAATTTCTCAGTCTGTTTGGTTGAGATAAGAAAGTAGAACTTAGTCTGGCCTGGTGGTGCACGCTGGTAACCCCAGCACTTGGGAAGCAGAGGCAGGTGGATCACTGTGAGTTCGAGGCCAGTTGGTCTACAAAGTGAGTCCAGGACAGCCTGGACTACACAGAGAAACCCTGTCTCGAAAAAACAAAAAAACCCAAAAAGACAGAAAAAAAAAAAAGAAAGAAAAAAGCAAGCAAGCAGAACTTTAGAAAGAAATTATTAAGTATTTAATAGCTATCATAAATATCTATCTTCTCCTTGGTAGGCACATTTTAAAATGTATTTTTATGCATTATTGGTTTAATTTTCACAACCACACACTGAAGTATGATGATGCCATTCTGTGAACGAGGCACAAATCCAGAACATCTGACTCTATCTTGTGTTCATAATCACTATGAAATATCACCTTTGATATCAAAGTGTTGGTGGTCTTATAGATAGATGAAATTATAACATTTTCTAGAAATAAAAATTGATATAAATTGAAATAAAAACAAGAAAGAACAGGCTATAACAGTGATTCTCAACACTGAGAGCCTTTAATACAGATCATGTTGTAGTGGCCCCACCATAAAATTATTGCTACGTCATAACTGTAATTTTGCTACTGTTAGAAATTGTACTGTAAATATCTGTGTTTTCTGATGGTCTCAGGCAACCCGTATGAAAGGGTTCATTCGATCCCCAAAGGGATTGTGGCCCACAGGTTGAGAACTGCTAGGCTATAAGGACATGGGCAAGAAGTAGACATTCAAGAAATAAGGGACAATTTAAATTTTTTTCTTAGATATTTAAATTAGAATGCAATAAAGTAGATGAGATTTTTTTTTTCTCTCTCTCTCACCTATCAGAGGAGGACATAAAGGATGAAAGCACTACTTTTAAAAAAAGAAAAAAGAAAAGACTGTCAAAGGAAAACCCAAACCAGTTATTATCACTGAAGAAAAATACTGGAAACTCTAAGTGCAGACCAGTTTATCATTAATGCTTTGAAGGCATCTATGCCTCCAGGGAAACTTCAATGTTCTGCTGAAAACATATACATGCTTATAATAGCTCTTACATGTTCCATCTTAAGGAAAATGCACTTTTATTTCATTTTAACAGCTGTCACATTGAGCCTCAATTTAGATTCTCTAATTACTATATAGTTTAAAATGTAGCTCGTACTGACACTCCAGTAAATATTAGTCTTAATAAACAGAGTGTCAAAAATCTAATGGTTTCCTAGTGGCCTAAGCCTTAAACAAACAAATGTAAATAAAAACAATATTCCTGAAATTTCTACCATTAAAATAAAACTCTGAAGTTTTAATGTGACTATTGGTGTGTGTACATGTTTTTATGTACATGTCTGTACAAGTTCACACACACATATGTGTGCATGTGCATATGGAGACAAGAGGACAACCTTGAGTATCCTTCCTTTTGATCAGTGTGTATCTGTGTACCACATGCTTGCAATGCCTGCGGAGGCCAGAAGAGGGTGTTGGAGCCCTTAGACTGGAGCTGCAGGTGGCTGTGAGCTGCCATGAATATCATGGGAATTGACCCTCTGGAAAAAGCAGCAAGTGCTCTAAATCACTGAGCTATCTCTTCAGCCCCTCTGCCTATTTGATGAGACATGGTCTCTCTTTGACTTGAGACGCAGCAAAGCTGGACAGTTAGCCTGAGCTTTCCCCATCTCCACCACCTTGCACTGGAATTACAAGTGTGTGACACTGTGCTCAGCTTCTTAAAATGCGTTCCAGGGATCAAACAAGGTTCTCTAGTTTGAATGATTTGAACAACTACACATCTATCTCCCTGGTCCTCTAGTGAGGTTATTTTGTTGGTAAGACATCATGATATATTTACAAATATTTATAAAAGCCATAAATAAAACAGATCATACCCTTACAGCGGTCTCCAGTTCTCTTTCCTGGCCTAGGGGCTCTTCTTTTTCTCCTTCATCAGCCTCTTCTTCTTCCTCCTCTGAGACAACGGAGTTGGAGACTATGACCGGAGTCCAGCGTAAGCATTCTGGATCTACATCCACAGGTCGCAGATTCAGCTGAAGCTTTGCCATGTGATCCTGGATAAGTTTTTCCCGGCGGATAATCACAAATCTACAACCAGAGAAAAGTTTATAGCAACCAACAACGTATAAGACACACGATAATGAACAGGGATATAACCCATCAAAGACCCCAGAACTAAGAATATCAAAAATAGCTGCTTAGAACCACGCAGCATGTAACTATGTCAGTACATGAGCTAGGTGAGGCAGGCAAGTGGGGTAGACTCCACTCAACATCCACAGGCTGGCCCAGCCCTTGACTCGCACCTCCTTTTCCAAGTCTTCAAGTGTTTTTTCCCCCTTGTGACCTTTCCCTGATTACTTTAAGCAAAACTAAATCCTGCCCTTCCTTTCAATATGGATTCCACTTAGTGCCACTCATATAGGCAGGTAATGAAGTCAACTGAACATATTTTACTCAATGATACGATTTTTAGAGCTGCTTCTTCACGTTAGAAGAAGCTTCCTAAAAGTTAAATAGGTAAACTAGAAGATAGACAATTTAGTGGCTTAGCTGTAAAGCTTATAGACTAGAAACACTTTCTGTATGTTCATCAGACTCAGATGCCACAGAAAGAAGTGATGACTAAGTAGCACAGGTGCCATTTCAGTGAACTGCACAGGGATCTGGCCTGACCCGAAACTTGCACCATCACCTTCCCCTTAACCACTCAGCCACCTTGTGGACGCCGTCATATTTGAAAGTATACAGAGGGTATGACACTCACTGGTCACTGCGGAAGTCCAGCATTCGCAGGTGGTGGAGTGTGGAAGTAATGTCTTGAGGGCAAACTCCAGTCAACTTGCTCAACTTCTTAATGCTGATTTGTTTATCATTTTGGTGATAAAGGCATTCCAATATTACACTTTTCCAATATGCCATGTAGGAAAGACGACCTAGATCTGATAATGGTTTCTCAGGAGAGCCTGCTTGGCCTTCACGTTTTGATAACAAATAACCTAAAGAAACCCAAATTACAAATGTGTCAGAGACCTTAACAATAACAATGTTCCTCTACACAACCAATCCAAGAACTAGCATCATGTTAACTCCAAAGGCAAGTTCCTTCAAAACTGAAGACTAAGCCTGTAAAGCAACTTCAAAAACAACACGCAGGCAAGTGTGTGTGTGTGTCTCTGTGTGTGTGTGTGTGTGTGTGTGTGTGTGTGTGTGTGTGTGTGTGTGTGTGTATTGAGCACTAGGCTAATGATATTTTGTCTATAGTTGATGTGCCACCATGTTAAATATTCAAACTGCTAAAAACAAAATAAATGTTTCTATCAATAAGCTGCATTAGTAAGATTAAAGTAATAATGTTTTTCAGTTTCCAAGTACTAGACTAGAGGGGACAGAAAAAAAATCCTCATTTTATTTGGACCTATAGAGGGCAACTACTATATGTGACCCAATGACAGCAGGGGGCCTTGATGTGAGGGTTCACGCTTGGTCTTATTGTAATTTGTTAAGTTGGCTATTTATGTATTTATTTATTGAAGGGAAATGAAGGAGGAAAATAAGGGGAGAGCCTGGAAGGAGCAGAGGAAGGGGAAAGTGTAGTTGGGATGTAATGCATGAGAGGAGAGAGTGAGAGAGTGTGGCTGGGTGGGTTTGGTGCCACTGCTCAGTGGCCCTCATTGAGAAGGTACGTGTGCCATGGGGAGCATGCTATGACATTACTCTCTCCTCCAACTTAGTGCATGGCTTTCAAGAACTGGAAATAAAGAGAAAGGGAAGAAGTTTTCAGAGAAAAATTACTGAAATAGAAAGAGTAGAAATGAAATAGTTTTGTCATTAAGGAATATTTAAAATCTGGAAAAAATACAATACACTGTCATCATAGTTGTTTACATGCCTCAGTAACACTAATTAATGTAAGTGTAGTATTTCCTTAACTTTGCTTGTTCATTTTGAGATCTGGTCTTCCTTGTGTAGCCAGGAGTGGACTTGGGGCTCAGCGTCCTTAGTGCTGTGATTACAGGTATGCAACACCCATGTCCAACTCCACATACACACAAATTAGTCAGTGTGGTCAAAAGCCAAGTAAAATAAGCTTGAATGACTCAGATGAGAATTGGTTTTTCAGGACTAGAGTCAGAATCCTTAAGTTTGGCAGACATGGCAGCACACGCCTATAGTTCCTATGGTTCCAGCACTGGGAGCCAGAGGCAGGCAGATCACTGTGAGTTCCAGGCCAGAGGCAGGCAGATCACTGTGAGTTCCAGGCCAGAGGCAGGCGGACCTCTGTGAGTTCCAGGCCAGCCAGGCATTCATACTGGGGGTGGGGGGAAGAGACAAAATAAACAAAATATCCTTAGTCTGACCTATTATTTCTACATGCCCTCTTTTCAATATTTTCTAAGATTATCATCAGGAAACAGAATGTTACAAACACATGCTTTACCATGACCTCCTCAGGACTGTTAGCGCTCACTTTTTAACTCACATGAAGTTATTTTCTGTAACACTTATTTTTCTTAGGGCATTCAAAGCTGTGCTTTGTACTTTTTAGCACTAGGTAGAAGCAAAACTGAACACACACGGTTACTCAGATAATGGAACAATGAAAAGAGGTAATGCTATGCTTCTTTACAGACATTGATTAAGCAGTTACACAGGGTTCCCAACACTGCTGTGAATCAGTGTTACCATAAAACTAAGTTCCACAGGAAATCAACAGTTGCACACTAAAGATATTTACTACTGATGTCATGAAAAATGTATCAAACAAATCATTTTACATGTATACATGTATGCATATGTGTGTAGAGTGTGTGTACGAGCCATAGCATGCATGTGGAGGTCACAGGGCAACTTACAGAGGGTGGGTCTCCTCTTCCACCATGTGAGGGCCAGGGATCAAGCTCAGGCCATCTGGCTTGGCAGCAAGTGCCTTTACCCACTGAGCCATCTTGCTGGACCCCATGAAACTATATTTGGTATTAGTTATTTTAAAATATTTCGTGCTAAGGCAAAAAGCAAAGGACTGTGGCTTTAAGTTTAAGAAGCACACCCAACAATATGAGAAGAAATGGAAAGACGACTCAGTGGGTAAAAGCTGCCAAGCTGATAACCGGAGTCCACTGTCCAGGACACACGGGTAGAAGGGACATAATAAACTTTTTAAAAGAGAGAAACAAAGAAATACAAGAAGCCTATAAACCTTTTAAATAAATAAATATATATATATAAGCGCCACAAGAGAAAATGAGAAAATATGTTAATACAGTCCTTACTGAAATCGATGAGAAACCTGCCGTAGCCCTTACGTTGGTATTGGGGAAGAATCATTATACAGGAGACATTGTATTTTTGTTGGCAGTGCTTTTCCTGGTAGAGAAAACAAAAGCCAGGTTTTAGAACAATAGATTGGTAAAGCTAAATCATTAATAAACAAACACTACCAGCCAAAAGCAGTCACAGTCCTTTGGGAATAGCAAAGGCACATCAGGAAAAGGCCACTGGGAGGAGGAGGACAACGCTCATCACTACCCACATATGCAAAGCAACCATCCCTGGAAGATAATACCATCCAAAACTATCTGCCACTAAAACCAAAGTACTGATCCCAAGGACAGCAAGGAACATAAGCTCACAGGGGTTGGCAGCCCCATGCCAGAGCAGTATTCTAGGCAGCTTCTGTACTGCTACAAAGGGCAGGTTACCACAGACTGTATGAACAAACTATATACAAAATATTTCTAAGTGTGGAGCACAAATACATTCTCATAAAATAGCTGAAGCATTTTCAATGTTATTTTGCTAGAAAATAGCCCCAAAGACCTCTTATAAAGCTAGGACTTTCCAGCAGTCTGTTTTGCACACTTAAAACTTTATCACAGACTTGCTTTTTTGAGTACATCTGCCATACTGTTTGACTAGAATTACATTTCCATGCCTAAACCTCCACTTAAAGTGTTTCTGTTCATAAAGAACTCAGAGGTAATGCTGGTGTTTACTTCACAGGTTCTACCTGTTATCATCATGGGACTAGAGGTCGTTTTAGAGCCTTTCCTCTTGAGTATTACCATGGCTCTTTCTCCTAGGAGAATAGTCTGTTGAATGTTACTAGGCATTTCCTAGCACTTGGTAAGTTTTTAAATATTCCTTCTATTTCCTTTCTGAAAAAAACTAAAAGGTACCC
The DNA here is from genome assembly GCF_964271855.1 of Acomys minous. Lineage (NCBI taxonomy): Eukaryota > Metazoa > Chordata > Mammalia > Rodentia > Muridae > Acomys > Acomys minous. Next base: position 13,950,674 of record NC_140497.1, on the reverse strand, counting down.
ACAAAGTTTTAAATTCTGTTGCATCCCTCTTGAGAACCAGCAGAGATGTCCCAGATTTCTACATGAATTCAAGAACTTTAAACTGGTATACTTACTTTAGAAAAGTAGCCAACAAGGTGGCAGCCCTTGACATCATTCTGTGTTAGAACATAGAAAAGAAATGGCTCCACGTCATAATAGAGTGTTTTGTGGTCAAGAAACAACTTTGCCAAGAGACACAGATTTTGACAATAAATGGTACTCACGTTCCCATCAACCTAAAGAAAAAAACAAACAAAACAAAAAAGTGGTTGGTAAAATGTCGTTTGGTTCTGGAATCATACACATCAGCTCCAAGCATTGCTAGGTACCCTTCATCTAGCCTAGGAAAAGTTGTTGGTGTCAGACCACACATCCTCAAGGCTAACTTCTGAAACGGCAGAGCAATGGGACTTGCAGTTCTAAGATGGGTAATACATAAGGCACTAAACTTCAACAAAGCATGACTAGATAAAGATGGGGGGGGAGAACCGAGATTTAAAATGGTACTTTTGCTTTCCTAAAAACTAACTTCAGGGATACTTCGGTGACAGCCTTCATTTTCTAAAGTATTTAACAAAATATGATGAAACTGATATCCCAGAAGCAGTCTGGCATGGAACTGTCTGCCCACCATGGTCAGGCACAGCCCTAGACAGAAGTACAGTGCTAGTCACTACCACTCAGAAGTGCCAAGCAGCGTCCTAGGTAAGCACCTGGCAAGGGAGAGGCCAAGATCAGGAGCACCATGCTCTATCCACCCTCACATCCCTGTGCTTTTATGAAAATGCTGACGGAGCCCCATACAAGCTGTTCCAAGATACTGCCACACAGACTGCACTCCCAGATGATCTACCTTAATATGATTCTCATATAACACATACCTACTAATATATGGAAAGGTCAAGAAGCAATTTGCTGTTGAGTACTCTCAAACAATACTGTATGATACATCTGACACTCTTGACTCCCAGGTGAAGTGCTCCCCTCTACTGATGAACTAAATGGCTCATCCAGGAAGAGAGATTAAGGAGACCCAGATCATCTGAAAATCTTTCATTACATTAATTAATAGGACCCAACATACAAGTACTCAAGATTTGGCATTCAAATCATACAACTGTGCATCAAGAAGTTAAAGACCATTGTTAATGATAACACAGAATCACAGCTGTAGTGCAACTCACGCCAGATTCACTAATGATACTAAGCAAACTTCCATAAGACCCTCTTTTTGAATAATAAAAACACTTTATTACTGTTGTGTTGTTTTGCTTTTTTTCTCCTGAGACTGTAGCTCAGGCTGGCCTGGAACTCACTGTGTACCTCAGGCTGGCCTCAAATTCATGGCAATCCTCCTGCCTCAGCCTTCTGAGATTATAGGCATAAACTAATAATCCTTGTTTATAAATCCTTTCTAAATGCTGTATTTCACAGATTCTGAAATCTATTTTCATCACATCCTAGCATAATGTAAAAACTGGCTGGCATTTTGTCAACTGAAATCTTAAACATTTTAGTTAGCAGTATTTTTCCCTTTTAATGAAGCATAACATAGTAACAGATACTATGACTGATGTGTTAAGTCAATGCAACTAGAGTGCTTTATTGTAAAAGCTAAGCTTATGGACTGAGTACCATTTGGACTGGCCTGACTCTGATTCTCACATCCACCAACTACCTGACTTAGCAGTGAGTGAACAGCAATGTAGCACAGAGAGCACTGGTTTGGAAATGGTCAGAGACAGGCACTAGACAGCTACCTTACCTCAAAGACAGAGACATTATTCTTTCGGTAAATCTCATTGGCAGGAGGATGGAACCAACCACATTTCTTCATGTGCTGCTGTAGGATAGTTCTACTTTTCATATACTTTAGACAGAACTCACAAAGATACAACTTAGGCAGCCTGCAAATGATAATTAAAATAGGGCTTTATATTTTATAGATCTTCAATTTTTCACGACTCTTAACTTTTTTTGTGTCTCACTACCACCCATGTTAAAGAGTGGAAAGAACAGGGCTGGTGAGATGGCCAGTGGATAAAGGCACCTACTGCTAAGCCTGACAATCTGAGTGTGACTCCTGAGACACACATGGTAGAAGGAAGTGACTCCCACAAGTTGTCCTCTGACATCTATGTGTGCCACCCCCAAAATAAAAATAAGTAACAAGCTGGGCGTGGTGGTGCACGCCTTTAATCCCAGCACTAGGGAGGCAGAGGCAGGAGGATCGCTGTGAGTTCAAGGCCAGCCTGGTCTACAAAGAGAGTCCAGGACAGCCAAGGCTACACAGAGAAACCCTGTCTCGAAAAAGCAAACAAACAAAAAGTAACAACAACAACAACAAAAAAAGGTGTAAGAATGTAGAATTATTTCTATGAAAGGAGGAGGGGAACACCTCAAACTTTAGATAGCAGCCACCAACTAAGAGGGTAAATGTGAGAAATCAAGATGCCTAGCTCAGTAGGTTTTCCATTAAACTAAAAATTCCCTATCTTTTAAAGTCAATCAACAGATCTTAAAAAAATTCTCACATTGTTCCTCCTCAGAGACTCTCCAATAAGTAGAATAAAGCTATAGATTCATGATTCCTTATTTATTTCTTCTTTCATCTCTTGATTTCAGAAAATAAGCTCTTGAATACTTACCAGATGTCAGACTCTGTGCTAGAGACCTGTAAGTGTATATGTAGTGCTGGGCAAAATGGACGTGAAGTGTATACTGTAAGAACATAATTTGTAAGTGCTTTTAAGGATAAAATTATAACACTGAAGATGTTTAGGAAGTTAAGCAATACTGTATACCATACCCTTTCTGACCCTAAAGTTCTGTTTCCATGCTTGCCTAGTTTAAACAACAACAAAAACAAATAATGTATGAAATCCTCTTAGTCAAAAGTTTATTATTTTGGGCAGGACATAGTGGCATTTGTCTTTAATCCAAGCACTCCAGAGGCCAGGTAGGCAGATCTCTGTGAGTTCAAGGCCAGCAAAAGCTATATAGTGAGATTCTGACTTAAAACAAAAATGAAAACATCATCCTGGGCTGTGAGATAGCTGTGCAATCCTGATGACCTGAGAAAATAAAATCTCTGGGCTCCAAAAAAAAGTGGGATGCTGAGGGGAAGGCTTAGTAGTAGAGCACTCACAAGTGCAAGGCAGCCCTGGGTTACATTCCTAGCTTTAAAAATAAAGATAAAGGACAAAAGCCAGGTGTGGTGGTGCACACCTTTAATCCCAGCACTTGGGAGGCAGAGGCAGGCAGATCTCTGAGTTCAGGCCAGCCAAGGCTACACAGGAGACCCTGTTTCAAACAAACCAAACTCCCCAAAAAGGTGGAAAACCAAATCAGAACAAAGAACAAGGTAAAAAAAAAAAAAAATCAAGATTACATTGGTAATAGATAAACCCCAGAAACTTTTGGGTCAGCTAGCCTGACGTACAGAGCTAGTAGCAGAAACAAGAGAAACCTTGCCTCAACAAAGTTGTCTCCTGGTTTCCACATTTACACACACACACACACACACACACACACACACACACACACACACACACACACACACACACACACACACACACACACACACACACACACACACACACAACCCCTCCTCTTAAATTTATTTAAAGAGGCCCAAGCAGGAACAGCACAAATTAGGAAAACTCTGTCTATTAAAAAAAAAAGTGAAAAGTAAAGTGGGCTCACATCCTATTTCGGCCACCTATAAACTCTAGTGTCCTGAATGTGCTCACTGGACCGAAGTCTATAAAAGATGATACAAATTTTCACCTAACAGAGTTAGTCCAGAGATGCTTAGTTGGTTATCAAGCTCAACTGGTGAGTTACCTGTGCTATAATTTATAGCAGTCATTTTTACTTTCCTTTCTTCCATTTTACCTCATTATTATTTAATAGTCAAGGCCCTAAAGACTGTGGCTTCTTTTTCAATAACTGAGATCATGCAAATCTGGTTGTAGCAGTAATCTCATAGTCTATGTCTCAAGCCAAGACAGAAGAAAGTCACAAGACAGTGGAATTTCTTAAGCTATTTTATTACATGGGAATCAGCCTCACAGCAAAGAGGGTATTACGAAGCTAATCTAAGAGTAGCTCGAGTGGAGGCTGCTCAAGGGCATCAGTTTCTTTGCCTGGCCCCCTCCATGTTATACAGCCTTGCTTCACTAGTGCTGTTTTATTTTGCTTTGGGGTGAGTCAGGGAAAGGTAAATAATACGCAAGGCATAGACCCAGATACTTGGATCTTACGCAGCACGCCTTCAAGCACAGTCCTATCCCCCCTACTAACTTTTTCTTTCATGATCCTTTGTTTTTTGTTTGTTTGCTACATCGTTTTTGCATGCTATGGAACTTGGAATTTGTTTTAAAGGCAGTAAGAAATTAACCTAGAAGTAACTTAGTATAAAACAGTAAGTAGGGGCCTCCAAACTTAAGAACAGAGGTTTATAGTGGGAAAAGGTATGCTTTCTGGGCTGTGCAGAGGTCTCAGGAGTGACAGTGCTTGTCATGCAAGCAACAGGACCCACACAGGTGCCTGCCGGGACTGCTAGCCCACCTGTTGCTTCAGCCAGAGCGGATGACTGAGCAAAATGGCTAATGAAGCTGGCTGTCTGCGTGAGCTGGGTTTGATTAAGAAGTCCTGTCTCCAACTTGGAAACAACCTACATGTCCCTCAGTAGAAGAATGGATAAAGAAACTGTGGTACATCTACACTATGGAATACTACTCAGCTATTAAAAACAAGGAATTTCCAAAATTTGTGGACAAATGGATTGAACTAGAAATTGTCATAATGAGTGAGTTCACACAGAAGCAAAAAGAGCTAAATGGTATATACTCACTTATATCGAGACACTAGTCCAAGGTGTACGCCCCCATGAAAAACTGTACCTACCAGGAAAGTGGGTAAGAGGGGAGGACATCCTATTGAGACTTTAGGTGTGAGAAGCCTGGGAGAATGAGGAAAAAGAAGGATCCAGAAGGTCCTGGAAAACTACAGGCGAGTCTGGGCCCTGGGGTCCTCCGCAAACTATGGCAACAGCCAAGGAAAATATAGACAGTAAACCTCGAACCCCTACCCGGACTAGCCGATGGACATTCTCCACTGTTGAGTGGAGAAGGAGATCTAACTTTCACACAAACTCTGGGCCCCATATTTGAACATGTCCCTTGGATGGAGATGCCTGGTGGCACTCAGAGGAAGGATAATAGGTCACCAAGGAGAGACTTGATATCCTATGAGCATATACAGGGGGAGTAAGTCCCCCTCAGACACAGACATAGGGGAGGGGAGTAGGGGGGAAATGGGAGGAAGGGAGGAATGGGAGGATACAAGGGATGGGCTAACAACTGAGATGTAATATGAATAATAAAAAAAAAAAAAGAAGTCCTGTCTCAAGAGTAAGATGAAGAATCATACAGAGAGATTCCCTACATCAACTTCAGGCCTCTACACGCACGTGCACACAGGTACCTATGTGCCCATGCACACAGATGAACATGCGTACACAAAGGCACATGTACCACAAACACATTAAAAAGATCTAAGATCTAAGATCTCTAGGCATTTTATTCAACTCAAAGAGAACTCAGCTGAACTCAACTGAGCAGATCATTTTAGTTTTTAAAACCATAATTGCACAAATGAAAACAAGGACAGAAAACAAAATCTGTAATTAGTAAAGACACTATTACATTGCTGGATATTTATCATGGAAAACTAAAGGAATTACAGCGAGTAAGGAAATATACAAAAAATGTCTAAGATATTGCTGTAAGGAAGTTGTCTATATAGTTTTGCCTTTTATTATGATTCTCACTATACTTTTTGGTTATTTCTGCTGGCAATATAAACCTCTTCACGAGGGCTGGTGAAATGGCTCAGAGGTTAAGGGCACTGTGTGTTCTTCCAAAGGTCCTGAGTTCAATTCCCAGCAACCACATGGTGGCTCACAACCATCTACAATGAGATCTGGTGCCCTCTTCTGGTGTTCAGGCTCACATGTGGGTGGAATACTGTCTAAATAATAAATAAATCTTTAAAAAATAAAAAATAAACTCCTTCACTAAACCAGGACCCCTCAAAAAGGGCTCTAGTAACAAATTTACCAGAATACACGGCAATAATGTCATGAATACGTTCAATGTCTTATAAGGCAAAAGTCCACAGCTGTGGCCGCATCATCTCTTGCAGGTACAAAGGCTGACTCTCTACAGCCGCCTACAGTACACATGGTTTCAACTGGTCTGCACCCTTGGACAGCTGACAGGTTAATACTTGTGATCCAGATAGATTATAAAGAACTTGCTTTAAAATGATGGTAAAAGGAACCAACAAGATGGCTCAGCAAGCAAAATAATCTTGAGTGTAATGCCCAGGACCTACATGATAGGAGGAAACTAACTCCCATGGTTTGCCCATTCTTTCTTTTCTTTTCTCTCTCTCTCTCTCTCTCTTTTTTTTTTTTTTTTTTTGGTTTTTCGAGACAAGGTTCTCTGGGTAGTCTCAAACTCACAGTGATCCACCTGCCTCTGCCTCCCCGAGTGCTGGGATTACAGGGTGCGCCACTGCGCCCGGCATGGTTTATCTATTCTTATACGTATGCTATGGCACACATACAAATATAGTAAAATTATTTTTAAAAATAACTATTTAAAATATCATGAAGAAAATAAAAGTTTAGCCTATTTCTTTTTGATCATACAAGATCATAGCTATTCAAAACTCCAAAAGAATAAATCACCGATTAGCAGGGTAATTTACAAGTTGGTCAATTTCTTGCCTTCCTTTTACATGCACACATAACACATACATACACACACAAATATAAATGGATCATTCCTGTATATAATTTAATCATTTCTTATAAATCAGCGCAACTGTTGTTATTCATGATACTACCTTAAAGGAAATATCACAATGTATCAGTCAGTCAATACGGTTTATAGTTTTAAACAATCGCTTTGGGTGGGCATGGGACATCTAACGCTAGCTAGACTGAAGCAGCTATTAAAGCATGCTGCCATCATGGACATTTGAAAGCTTTCAAATGTAAGATGAACTAGATCAAACACCACCAGATACCTTCTAGTTCTGAAGTCTTAAGAGATGAAAACGTACCTTGAGTACTCTTGAGGGTACGGAGAGGAATACCAGGTGTGGATTTCATACTTCCCAAACTCAATGACAGAAGGACAACGGACTTGTGGGTCAGGGGGCCCAGTTACTCCGACTTTCTGTGCAGTCAAGAAAAATATTATACAAGTTAGCAAAATTTAATACAGTGACCTGAAAACAAAACAGCCATTAATAAAACTGATACTCTGAATCTAAATATCATTCAGGATCAGTAAAAGAACAAGAGAAGTCAAGAGCAAGCTAACAAATCTTGAAGTGAGCTCTACATTTAAACACTGGTTCCCATGAAGAAGATGCTAGCAAACCTCTTAAACCGTATCAAGTTGGTATCACTGATTATCTGTTTAGAGACTGGACATTTTCCTCAATTAAGCTTACTCCTTTAACGATTTTTATTGAAAGAAACTGCTGGGTTAAAAGGGAAAGATATTGAATATTCCTGCTAGCTAGCAACAAAACAAATGACCTCTACTATTATATAAGCATACACAGAAGAGAATTTTCTGACTTGGGAAAGTAAATATTAAGAGCAATATTAAAAGAAAGTACTAAAAAGGTCTTCAATTCACACCACATGAGAGATTTCCTTCATTAGTAGCTGTGCAGTTTGACTGAAACAAGATCACACTTTGTTTTACACAGGCCAACCTTTTCTTACTGTCTGTTAGTGGGAACGCTCTCGATGTTCCCCTCAATTCTATAATAATGTAAAGTGCCTTGTCAAGAAAGTGGTGTTTGTAGCCTTGATGACTTTGCTTGTTTTCTACACCAGAGATTCAAATACAAGTTCCTTTTAAAAGTCAGGTTTAAAACATTAAATTCAAAGGCAATTTGATTTACTCTGCACACAACCTAGAAACAAATTCATATATACATGTATGTACTCATCATGGACATTTTATACAATGTCAACTCACCTAAGAAAATGACAGAACTATAACTCAGGCTGAGCAGATATTAGCATTAATAACTCTTCATCAGAAAAACAATCAACAGTATCCTTCCACACTATGTTTTTAAAACCAACAGACTAAAAGCCCCTGCTTTGGAGCCCATAGATACACATACAACAAATCTAAGAAAATAAAGGTTCATACTTATAGGTTTTATTGAAATTCATTAATAACAAGGAAACCTTTTCACCACATCTGATTTGACAACCCCTCTTTTCCCTTTCCTATTCATTCCCTTTCCTCAAAGGCCAAGGGAATTATCTCAGGTTTCACAATGGAATAGAGCCACGTGAGACGAAGCTCTTTCTGAGACACCTTAAAACAAAAGATTGTTATTCTCTGGGCAAAACTCACTGTTCCAGGGCTCCTCCAACCGTAAAACAGTACAGAAACACAACAAAGATGATGGTAAAAAGGCCGTTCTCTAAGCTGTGGTCTAGATTCTAAATATTCTCCTGAATGAAGGAAGACCTTTCCATCTGTCTTTGCCGCTTACAACGACAGTAGTAGTACAGGAAAGTAGAGTAAGGGAATACGAGAACGCGAGTCTCCCGTCCCGAGGTCGGGATTAACTAAGATAAAAGCTAAAGCATGCACCTGTTGAGACGCAGCCTGTGATGGGAGAGTGCGGCCATCGGCTGTCCAGCGCTCCTCTAGTCGGATACCCGATGAGAATGTGGACATCCAGTTCCAGTATAGCTGTTTACACATCACCACAGCCAAAAGCCAGACCTTCTGCTCACACACACCTTCACCTCTGCTGTGCGCACTGCTCTGGCACATGCGCTCACGCACAGATACTCCACCTCCACCCCCAATTCCCCTGTGTAGCCTTCAGAGGAAGAATTTTCCACTCACTCAGGTTTAAAGTCAACAAGACTCTCCATGAGAAAACAATACACATGCACTCTCTTATTCCCTTGCAACCTGCTCAATCAGTTACCGTATTACTACAAGGTTGTTTAAAAAGCTCTAACCCTTCTGCCTCCACCTCCTGGGTACAGGTGTGTATCACCACCATTTGATTTTATGTGGTGCAGGGGACCAAACCCTAGGACTCTGTGCACTCTAGACAGGCATGCTTACCAACTGAGGTAAACATCCAGCCTAAGAAAAAACAATCCTCAATGCCATAGAGCTTGCTATTTCATGAGGGCTTCCCAAAACAAGAGATAAAACCCCAATCCTAACTCCTGGCCCATGTCTCCATACCGAACTTAGTTCCTCACCTTTATTTTTTCGGCTGACGTTTCCTAGGCAATGGCCTTGAGTCACTCTTCTTACAGCTGCCTGCCTTCCTCACTGACTTTCTTTTCACTCTTAGATCATTACTTTGAGAACATCTTCCCTTTCTACCTATATTTTGAACACAGCCACCAACAGTTTAGATCAGGAAGCCCTATTAAAATCTCTCATTGCATTCTTCCTTCCTTTCCTTCTACTATCAATTTGTATTTTGTGTTTATGATTATTTGCCATTTGTGTCACTTAGGAGACAGGAAATTCCTGAATCTTTATCTTTACCTGCATCTTCAATACAAAGTGAGACACACATATTCTAAATAAATCAATCTCAAGGAGAAAGATGATTATATGAGAATTTCTGTTCATTTCTTCTTCAAATGCTAAAGATTTAAATATATAATATTTAGCTGTTTATGTCCTTCTTGCAGGATAAAGCTTAGTAAATTGCTGTGGGCAACCCTTTCTGAGGGCCTCTGCCAGTTTCGCTATGCTCGGTTGTAAAGTGCTTCGTGTGTGTGTGTGTGTGTGTGTGTGTGTGTGTGTGTGTGTGTGTGTGTGTGTGTGTGCGCGCGCGTGTGCGCGTGTGTGTTGTGTATATATGTTGTCTAACCTTTATTACCAACATAACAGGTCTGCAATCCCCTAGGAAACACACACCTATCGGTGTGTCTGCTGCTGGGCATTTCCAGAGAAGCTTAACTGAAGGGGAAGACCCCACACTCTGATTGGGCAAGACCTCCCATTGGTGGCCTGAATATAAAGAAGCCAGAAGAAAAGCTGCCTATCTTCCTAAACTCAGGGTCACAGCACTGGCTGCTACAGTCCTCCCCTGACAGTGGATTCCAGGTTCTTTGGCATTCCAATGTGGACTGAGTATGAGGCAACTAGGAATCTTCTAGCCCTTTAATGCCAGACTGGGACTACTGAAGCATCCAGATTGATGGACTAAACAGCTACTAAGCTGCTACACATGACCACTCCTAGATTATTCAATCTTTATTGCATAAGCTAATCTACTAAATTCCTCTACACACGCACACATGCACGCACGCACGCACGCACGCACGCACGCACGCACGCACGCACGCACGCACGCACGCACGCACCACAATCTACTGGGCTGTTCTTCTGTAGTACTTTGCCCACTACCCTGAGGGAGGCACACAAACTATCCTGGGAGGTCAGCAGCCCCTCACACTCTCTCTAGTCATCTTTTTCTTCATATACCTATTACTGCTGTTCTCATCCTATTCCTCCCAGCAGAACCTTCCATCCATTAAACAAAACCTTGACTTCAGTCTAACCACTCAGTTCACAGCAGTAAATAAAGACCAACTGTCTGTTTTTAGGGCACTTAAATCCATGTATGTTGGTATCTAGCCTGGTACTCAGAAAGCTGAGACAGGCTTTGAATTCAAGGCCAGCCTGGTCTATACAGTAAGCTCAGGGCAGCCAAGGTTACATGGTAAGACACTGTGTCAAGATAAGTTCAAGAGATGAAGAGCACTATGTAGTAAAAACAAGCAGGAAAGGGGTGGTCAGTGATACAATGGGCAGTCTAATAGGGTTGTCCTTAAGTTTGAGTTGAGGAACAGCCTTTCTGAAAGCATGTGCCCTAGAGGAAGTAAGCGTTGACTCAGCTAGGCCTGTGGACATCAAGTGCTATGTATGGTCAGACTGTATTGGGTGTGTGAGGACAGAAGGTGCCTGGACTGGATAGCACTGGGCCAGAGGGAAGGAAAGCAGCTGAAAAGGGAGGCATGCACAAGACCACCTAAACCTGTACAGATTGTTTTTTTTTTTTCAAAAACTCTAAGTAGGGCTAAGAGACACTGGAGGTTCTCTTGAGCGAAAAGGTGGCACAATCCAACTTAGGTCACAAAATAATTACTCTGTGTAAAGAACAGTCTAGAGACTGAGGCAAGGCAGGCAGGCAAAGTGAAGACCAGAGTCTCGGTCTAGGGACTATGGTAATACCACACCAAATGATGGTGGCTTTGAAGCAACAACCTCCGTCATCTCCTGGACACATCTGAATCAGCTAATGGCTCTAATGTGCAGTATAGGCAAGTATGTAAAGAACCCAGAACGCTGCTTGTTTGTCTATACAAATAGACAAAAAGGATTAAGGTTATGGTTTGAATCTTAAATCTTTTCACCAAAGCTGCATGTTCAAAGACTTGGCTGTCAGTTTATGACATGACTGGGAGATGGAAAAACTCTTAATGCATGAGGCTTAGAAAGCTGGATCATTGGGCATACCTCTGAAGGGATTATTAGGACCCATGATCCTGCCATTCTCTCTTCTTGGCCCCCATGTCATGTGCTTTAACCATAATGTACTATCTCTTAACCTAAAGAGTTTTTACTCACACAACAAAAGGCCATAAAATGAGTTCAAATAAATCTTTTCTCCTACCTAGGTCAGCAGCTAAAAGCACCTGTTTTTGCAAAGGACTTGGGTTTGATTCCCAGCACCCACATTGAAGTTCACAACAGTGTATATGTAACCTCAGTTTCAGGAAACATGCATACGGTACACAGACTTACATACAGGCAAAATACTCATACATATAAAAATAATAATAGTAACTAACCAATTCTACTTACTATAGCAAGACAATGTACATAGTACTCTCCCTTAACACTGGTAATCAAAGCAATGTAGTTCTTGGGAAAACATATGCAGTTTGAAAGAAACTCTGTAGCAAGGAGAGCCACAGATCCTCATCAACCCCGTGTCTCCTTCAGCATACGTGGCTCCTCTTGTTTTACCATCAGTTCTGTTTGCTTTGCTTTATAGCTCCTTGACTGTTGAGCCTGAATATGCAACCTTACCTGCAGTGCTTGCTCTTGGATATCTCGAAATAATTCCATATCTCTCTCCGTCATGATTTCCTGGCTCCCAAAAAGCCGTTCCTCGTTGTCTTGTTTGCTGTCCCAGCCATCCTGATTGTCTACACATAAAGAAAGGACTCACAGGTCATTTGTACCGTCTTCAACTTAGTAGGAACTTTCAGCCTGAAGACCTTACATTACTTATGTACTACCCAAAAAAAAAGGACAGCACTAAACTGACTCAAAAACATTACGCAAGTATTAAAAATCTGTCCTTCGGTGAAAATCCCAAATTGTCTTAAGTCTTCCTAAAAATACGACATAACCAAGTTTAAATCCATTAAAAGATTAATTTTAATAGACAGAACAAGAAAAGGGTCTAAAGAATAGAAATTTTATTCTGAAAGTGTGAATACTGACACTTTTAGCATGAACTTAATGTGTCAACAATAACCACACAGACTTCAAAAGAGCTACCTTAACTGATACCAGGAAATACTAACTCCCTTCACATTCTGGGTGCCCTGTTAAAGCACAAACTCCACAAACCTGAGGACCACAGATGATAATCCTCTGGGTAAGTATGAAAAATTATGATAATCATCCACTAAATGATGGCTCTTCCTCAACTGGGCAAAATAATTAGTGAAGGGAGTATAGGGATTATGCAGATCATTATCCTTTGCATTTGAAGATGACACTGCTGGTGACCTCCTCTGTGAGTATGGCTGAAAAGACCAATCAGTGACAGTTCTTTTCAAATTGACTGCATATACTGGCTCTGTTATTCATTTAGTACAAGAAGAAAAAGAAGACAAAAACTCAAGGGTGACAACATTCTCAAACTGAAAAGACAGTACAAGCTAATGTAACCAAGTAGTTTTAATGCCCCCTAGTGCACAACACAGATGGATGCAGGCACAGACCTAGTATTGCATACTGAGACACTGTATAAAATGATGCAAATTGTTCCTTAATGTTTACAATGAATAAATAAACTCATACAGCCTAGTGAAGCAACTGCATCAATCATTAAAGCTTAATGTTAATTGTTTACATATTTTTATACATTTGCTAGAACAGCTTTTATTTCTAAGTTTCCAGGAGGTTCTACTAATCCATTTCAGGTGCAAATTTTCCAAGTCCTTTTGTAAGTCTAACATAAATAGACCACATTATACTTCTTCCTGAACAAACAAGCTCACACATAATCTAACATGGAAAGTCTTAAGTGTGCACAGTAACTGACTGCCACTCAGCAAGTCACAGCATGGAGGGCCAATCAACCATTCACATATGCAGGAATGAAGGAGCAGGTAAATGCAACCACTTGTTCATGGGACACTTGAGAGAGGAAACCAAAATTAAGAAATTCTCTTCAAGTAGTTAAGACTTTAAAACTTAAACAAACAAACAAACAAACAAACAAAACCACCTCTACTGGAGGGAGGGGAGGTTACGGTCAGGGTGGATTATATGACAGAAGAATAAATTAAAAAATAATAAGGTTTAAAAAACTTGTATTCATAACTTCATTGTTTTATACAATAAATTTAATTCTCATGAAGTAAAAAAATAAAACAACAGCAACAAAAACCCTGTCTGTAGTAAGACCCTAGAACTTTGGTTCCCCCATGATCCAGTTTGATCTTATTTTTCAAATCTTCTCAGCCCCCTTTCAACTCCATAACATGGCTACTTTCTTTAAATTCAAGCCTCACAACAGAGACTATTTAAAGCTTTAAAAATCTGGACAGCTAATCAAGTTCCTCTGACTTGGGTTGGCCCTTTCCATAGCTATTTCCTATTTTTGAAAAAGTTGGAAGTCAGTCTATACACAGGCTAACAGGTTGGAGCAATATAGGAACCCCCTTCCCTCTCTGCTTAATATATTAAAACTTGCAAATACATTCCCTAAGATCTAAAGCAGAAAATCATGTATATCATCGGGCAGATATTGGTCTTTTCTGTATACTTAAACATTTACAGCAGTTTAACCCTGTGTGCTCTTTCTAATTTCCCTGCAGAAATAAACCAAAAGCCACGGTGCATCAAGAGTTACACTCTGCAACTTCACCACCCGCTGCCCCCCCCCCCAAATTGCTGACACAGCATCATCTGAATATGTACCTTCAATATATTCTGACACAGCCTCACTATGTATCCGAGGCTGGTCTAGAACGTGTGGTCCTCCTGCCTCAGACTCTCTAGTGCTACGACTGCAGGTCTGTGCACCCAGGCTTGTCCATAATTTTTACCATGACTATGGTATTTACTATTCTAATGACTTGTGTTAATGCAAATACACTTTTAGAATATCTTTGTTTCTAAGCTTGGTTCAGACTTTTACCTGTGGGCCAATCGGAAGTGCTTGCTTTTCTGCTGCCCTTTTTCCTGACTCTGTATTGCTCAGAGTAGTCTACCACCTCCCCTCGGGCTTTGCGCCCATCAGGAGAAGGGGTGAAGAATTTGGTAAGGCCATCAATGAGCCCTTTGGTTTTCCTGTTGAACTTCAAGGGGGCATTGCTATCTCTGCAGAAGTCCAAGCCATCTATCCGCTCTAGATAGCCTTCTTCTGACGATGATGCAGACTGGCTGGAGACAGTAAGTTTACGCTTCCGACCCCTTCCAGGACCAGTTCGAACTTTGTTAAACGGACCTTTTGATCTAAAGAATCAAAAAGGAAAAACATATATATATAACTATTAAAAATAAACCATTATAAGCTTTGTATTTAATATGTAACATAAGCTTAGAAAATAAACTATTGCTTTATCTTTCAAGTATATATTTATATGAAATTTTAGCACTCGGGAAGCAGAGGCAGGTGGATCTCTGTGGTGAGTTCAGGCAAGCCGGGTCTATATAGCAGATTCCAGGACAGCCATTACTGCACACTGAGATGCTGCCAGAAAGAATGGAACGGAAGAAAGAGACAAAAAGGATGGGAGGGAGGGAGGGAGAAATTTATAAACTATAAATAGTAATATTATCTTAGAACCATTTATTTCTAGAAAGCCTAGCTTATTGTGGGAATAACCCTAAGTCAGAGTTAAAGCACATGTGGATGTCAATTGTTACTAGTCATGTATCTAGGACAAATTACATCTCTAACCTCAGTCTTCCTCTGGCACATGAGTTAGGTCAGAAAACAACTAGCTTTCTGGGCTATACAGCCCTCTAACTCTGTGATGACTGTGCCAAAGAACTATACTTTTAACTCTAAAACAAAGACAGGTTTACTTTCTAGAGATCAGAAATCAAAAGATCATTTTAAAAGGCAAATTAGAGCTTCATTCAGATGATAAACAGACTAGAATGCTGGTGTTATACATGTTAGGTCATGCTCATATACTTCCATTATGTCATCTTCAAGATATTATTAAGTATAGAAAAGGTACATAAATAAATTTCTTGAGACTTGAGGTTTTACATATTTAAAACATTTTTATACGACCAAAGGTGAATCACTATAAAAGTTTTTCGAAAAGACAGGAAGCTACTGAACCTCATCCCACCACCTCCAAAAATACTCTTGTTTCCCAGTCTACAATATATGTGACATATATATCATATATATATGAATAAAACTATATCCCTTTATCTCAGGAGAATACAAAAATGGAACTCAGTTACTGACTCAGTGGCCTGCCTATGTCTACTGACAAGCAACTAAGGCTGCATCAGAAAGACCCGTACACTTACAGGGCTTTCTTTGCTATTTTCACCCAAGCAGCAACATAAGGAAAAGGTAAACATCACAGTTTAGTGCCAGACTTAGGTTCTGTTTGTTTGTTTGTTTTTGTTTTTTAGGTTTTTCGAGAGAGGGTTTCTCTGTGTAATAAGTCCTGGCTGTCCTGGACACACTTTTGTAGACCAGGCTGGCCTCGAACTCACAGCAACCCGCTTACCTCTGCCTCTCAAGTGCTGGAATTAAAGGTGTGTGCCACCACACCCAGCTGGATTTAGGTTTTAATCCCAACTCAACACTTAATGTATAATTTTATGCAAATTAATTTCTCTATGCCTTAACTTCCACTTTTGAAAACTAAAAGTAACAGCAGCACCTCCACCTCCCTAGGCTGCTGGGAGTGACTGGCAACATAAAAGGCACTCAGTGGTACTGCCTCACACTTTATTAAAGGCTTGGTAAAATTTAGCATGTTATATACAAGTGCCAGTTATAACAATGGGCTCTTTCTCTTAAAGAAAACAAGTGGCTCCTACATTACAGAGAAGGCCCTACTCTTTTCTCCCCTCACCTTGCCATAAGTACAACTTACACCGTGTTTTGTTTCTTTAACCTGTTTTTTGGACGTCCTATTGGATTAGCATAGCGCCGTTTTATCTGTGCCGCCTTCTTTTGTAGAAGTTTTCGTCCTTTTTTCCTAGGTCGACATATCTGACATATCCACATACCTGTAAAAGAATAAAATTCTATACTAAAGTCTAGCTACAAATATACTGAAAGGTTTCAGATATCCCAATCCCTCAAGGTTAAGAAGCAATGTGAAAAATCTAATGAAATGTTTATATGAAAAAAAAAAAAAAGATATGAAAGCATACACACATGAACATCTACAAAGAGCTAAGAGAAATTCATATACACCTGTGAAACTTGCAAATGCACAGGAGTCACTGATTCCCAGTCAAAAATTTCTGCTCTAGCCAGGTGTTGTGGTGCAACCTTTAATTCTAAAAGAGGCAGGTAGATCTCTGTGAGTTCTAGGACAACCAGAGCTATGTAATGGCTCCCATTGTGTCTGAAAAAAAGAAATTCTGCTCTACAAGTAGGACCCAGATATTAGCACTTAATTACTAGTCTACAATAAAAAGCTTTATGAGTTCAAGCCCAACCTGGTCTACAAAGCAAGTCCAAGACAGCTAACGTTACCCTATCTCAAAAAAACAAAAGCAAACAAACAAAAAGCAAAAACAAAAGCCAGTTTTCACAGAATAACAGTTGATTCCAGGACAATAAAGAAAAAACCTAAAATAGTTACAAACATAATGCTACAATGCCAGGAAATACTCAAAGGGATATCAAAATATTTCCAATGGCCAAATGATTAAAGCAATGAAGGATTATCCATAGAATAAAAAATTTCATGTTTTGCTGCAGATTTAAGTAATTTAATAAATAAATATGAAGAAAGTAACAGCAGTTATTTAAGTCAGAACTTCAGTTAGTCAGTTTACAAAGAATGGTGAACTAGACAGTCACCATTGTGGAGATATCACATTAAGAGACACACAGGCAAGCTGGGCGTGGTGGTACACGCCTTTAATCCCAGCACTTGGGAGGCAGAGGCAGGTGGACTGCTGTGAGTTCAAGGCCAGCCCGGTCTACAAAGTGAGTCCAGGACAGCCAAGGCTACACAGAAAAACTCTATCTCGAAATACCAAAAGGACAAAAAAGAAAAAAGAGAGATGCACAGGCAAGAAAAGAGTGACAGTCACTAGTTAGTGGGCAAAAGGAAAAACCTGCCAGGGTTCTTTATGACTGCAATTAAGTGATCACATTAACATTACTAGTAACAAGGCATATCAGTACTATTTATCTGTCGTGACACACTAGGAAGTCCTTCTGGGCTTATTGTCATCTTACTTTCAAATTTATAACCCTGATCAAATCATAAATGGCCTGTTGTCCCCAAGAGTTTTCTGTGAAGTCATCAACTAGTACTCTCCAAATGTGTCAGAGTCAGAAAAAACAAAATCTGAGTAATTATCACAGGCTGAAGACAATCAAAGTAGTATGATACTAAGAGTGAGGTCCTAAATGGGTCTTGAGAATTCAAATGAGGCCTCTAGATTATGCCTAATCATATGAATGCTGACTTTCTGGACTCTGTTTAAGTGTCTTACGGTTTTTGTAAAATAATACCATTAAAGGCTAAGAAAGAGGCTATGCTCTACTGTTCTGCAACTTCCTGAAAGTCTGAAATTCAAAATAAAGTCTTTCCTGCCTTAAGCTATCATAAAACCCCTTTTGTAGAAGTTAAATGCACACAAAAAACTCATAAGAAAATCTTATCTTGAAAGACTCTCAGACAGCCTCATGTCTCAACTTCAAACAGATGCAAAGGAGAGATAAAGAGGGGTGTGTATGTGGATGCGTACGTATACGTGTATGTGTAAATAAGATGTTTCAAGAGGTGACAACAGGATGTCATAGGGTAACTGAGGTAGACCCATAAGCACTGTAAACTATGGCTCAGTCCCTGTCCACCTCTAAGCAGACAGTACCAAATGCCCTACAGGTGTGACACTGTAGGCAATATCCCACAGGTGTTATTTATACTTAGGGAAACATCCAGATCATACTCAAGAACTGAAACAGAATCTGTGGAAATGGCAGAAAAAACGGGTGCCAACTGCACTGGAATGCACCACTCACTGGGTTATTTCTCTGGACCTTTTTCTTTTCCAAAATGTGAAAGGGGGTTATGAAAAGTTAGCCCGACTGGCCTTGAATTCACTTTTTTCAGGCAAGCCTTGAACTTAAGATCATCATCTCTCAGAATCCCCAAAAGTTGTAATAATAGGTTTATGTCACTAGATATAGCTCGACATTCTCTTTCAAAAAAAATTATGAACATATGATCAAAAGGTGCTCCATGGAGATCTAACCAAAAGGCAATGATATCCCAATCAACATCTTCTGAGGAACAATTGTCAAAAGAACCTAATAGCATTAAGCTGTATCTTATGATATGGAGACTTATTGGTCACAAATTATTTAATTAATCTTTTTAATGTGAGTAAGTCACATTTGAGTCTAGGACCTTGAAACACACTGAGCAGTGCTACAACAAACATATCCTAATACAATTTTATTTCCTCTTTTAAAACAATAGAGATTTCCAGACACTACAAGAGCCAAGCATTTTAGCCTCTAGGTAGAGCCTAGCAAGTATTTAAACATAAACCATTTCATCTTTCATAGCCACTGCAATGTTGAAAATAAGTGAAAACAAATACAAAACATGTTAATTAGCCTTTACAAAAAGTATATCCTACCTTTAAGATGTCAGTTGTCTTTTTATTTACACAATCTCAAAATGAAAATCTATCTGTGTTTTCATTTCAAGATAAAATGTGGTTCCATTAACAACCCTTTCTCAGTCTGATTTAAGAAAAAACTTCTTACCTTTTGGCATCCGTGTGAGTGGTGGATCACAACACTCCATGTGGAAACCTCGGTCACATGAATCACAAAAGAGCATGTTATCCTTTAAAAAAAAAGAAAAAGACAAAGGAAAAGGAAAAGATATTTCTGCTTAACCGTAGGAGACAGAAAAATTCCAAGCCTTATCAAACCTGGGAAACTTCAAAGATAATAATTATTACCATATTAAAGCTTTCTTTAATCAGTACTAACTTACTAAGCAGCCTGAGTCAGTAGAAATCTTTGCTGAAAACCTACAGGTTCAGTATTTTCTACTATATTCATAGACAGATAAGAGCTAACCCTGAACTGCCATAATAAAAATGATAAGGATGACTTGTAATTAAGAACAATTCATAAATCAATGCCTCTAATGAAGAATTCATAAGCCAATGCCTTTGTACTGCTCAGAAGAACTGGGAACTTTCTTGAGAATAATTTAGTATCTCTGCAAATATATGACCAAGCTACTTTACAAATCACCCAGTCTATGTCCAAGTGAACAATATTCCAAATTAATGATATCTACCTGGAAAAAGTACTGACTAGAACAGCCATGGTAGAAGTCAAGATACTCACTGCATTTTTGCCTTGATCCCGACAGGAGCTGCATGTTTTACACTCAATACACTGCCACCGCAAGGCCTTCACTCTCACTGTTAGTTCTGGGGAAAACTTTAAACAGGATGGATGACCTAGTAAGAGTGAAAAAAAATTCAATGACTAAAATAAAAACTTATTTTGTAATTATACTTTAAAAAGGTACAAAAATGCTAATTATCCTAACCAGGTAAGATAAAACAAGATACCCCTGGAAGCTTGCCATACAGTGTGCCACCACAACCTGGCACTCCAAGTCAGTTTTTCTCAAACCAAATAGGATTTAGCATATCTGCCCACATTATAAATATAAAAATCATGTCCAAACTTGTATTGAGTCTGCTCAATACAAGTATTGTTTGAACACGTGCTGGTATTTATATGAATACAAATATGCCCAAGCGACCTCTGAAAGACCATATAAAAATCTATACATATTTGGTAACACCTGAAATAATAGAACTGTAAACATTTTTTTCAAAGATCCATTTATGTACTACATATACAGCGTTCTGCCTGCATTCCAGAAGAGGGCACCAGATCTCCTTATAAATGGCTGTGAGCCACCATGTAGTTACTGGGAATTGAACTCAGGAAGAACAGCCAATGTTCTCAACTTCTGAGCCATCTCTCCAGCCCATAGCTATAAACATTTTAAAGGATTCTGATTCACACTTATACCCACTTTTGTGTCTTACTTAAACATTTTAAAAATTATTTGTGGGTGCACACATGCGTGTCACGGTCATCATGTAGAAGTTAGAGGACAATTTTGTAGAGTCAGTTCCCTCCCTCTACCTTTACATGGGTTCTGAGGACCACCAGGCTTTCAGGGCGAGTGTCTTTACCTGTTGAGCCATCTTGCCAATCCAAATCATCATCACATTTATTTATCCACTGCATGAACACACATGCAAGCACATACATGTAAATATGGAAATCAAATGACAGTTTGCCAGAGTTGGCTCTCTCCTTCTGCCCTGTGAGCCTAAGCATCACACTCAGGCTGCCTGGTTTGGTGGTAAGCACCCTACCCACCAGGCTATTTCAATGGCTATTACCTCATTTTTTAATGGGAACAGTTTAGTTTCATAATTTTAAAAGACAGGATAAAAACACCAATACTTAAGTAATTACATGTTTGTGGTTTGAGGTACTTGAGCTAAATATACAAGAAAAGCAGTCTTTCTGTTGGGATCAGAGTTTACAACAGCTGGAGGGATGGAAAGGGAGATTCCTCTCCCATGAATTAGTATCACTTTATTCTCCAGTTTTCAGAGTCAACTAAGATTTATGCATTCCTTTAGTTTTCTTCTTTTGTGAGACAAAGGCTAGTTAAATCTTTTCTCGTTTTCTGTTTCTAAAGAATTACCTCTTTTATAAGGTAGCGAGTTCACTATCACAACATGGACACTGAAGAAAAGTGGGAGAGGAAGTGTGACCTACATATATCATCTCTAATAATAGCTATTTTCATGGTCTACTTTCCCCTCTTAAACTAGATGATAGTGACGGCTATAGAATATGTAGTTCCTATTTTGCTTTCTATTATTTAATTCTAGTAAAATTCATGTTCTTATTCTTTAAACTGACTATATGCTACTGATTTGATAAATGATCACGTTTATGACCATTTCCCTATTGTTAAATACTGATTTTTTTTTCCCCAACTCGACACAAGCATGGACATATCGTGGAAGAGAGATTCCTCATTGAGAAAATGCTTTCCTAAGACTGGTCTGTAGGCAAGTACAGTGATTGATGTGAGTGGTACCACCCCAGGGCAGGTGGTCCCTAGATGCTGTAAGAAGGCAGGCTGAGCAAGCCTGTAAGGAGTGCTCCCCCATGGCCTCTGCTTGAGTCCCTACCCTGACTTTTCCCTCAGTGATGGGCTGTGATGCAGAAGTGTAAGCTAAATAAACCCTTTCCTCCCAAGTGGTTTGTGCATGATATCCCAGCAAGAGAAACCTTAACCAACAAAACATGCTTATGCAGTGTTCTTACTGTAAATGAACACCATAGGAAAAAAACTCCTGAAAGTAAGACTGGTGATTACGATGACAATTTGGGTTTGATTGGCTGAACTGTACAGGCAAACGTTTCCAAAAGTCATGGTTTAACGTTGAGTGCCACTATGAAAGTATGAACACCTAATTGTTGTACTTCACTCTGAAGTTTACACTGTGTTTTCAATCAATAGTGTTTAAACTCTAAAAACTTGTATTTTCCTACTGTTTGACATGCATTCTTGTTACTCTACAGGTGAGGCTCTTTTTATATGCTCATCAATTAATTTGCTCTTATGTAAGCTGCTTGATCACAGACTTTTCTCTTTAGATTTCATGCTTAGAAATATGCTTCTTTTTACCCATATAGAATTTGGACCTTTCTCATATTTAATGTATTTTGCCAAACTATTCTTGCTCTTTTTATTTTAGGCTATACATGTTTTAAAATATCTTAGAAAATATCAATTTACATATTGTGTCCATGGTTTTCTCCTTTGGTAACTGTGATAGCCAGACTCCAAGCTGCCTTCCCCTTATGTAGACTTGCTCTCACACTGAGTAGGGTTGATCTGTAGAACCACACAATATTGTTGAGATGACAACATGACTTGTAAGGCTGTTATAAAAGACACTAAAGGCTCTTCCTTGATTTTCACGGCTATGTGCTTAGAGGAAACCAGCTGTCATGATGTGGACATCCACAGAGGCTCATCTGCCCCCTCCCTTCTTGTCTTGCAGTTGTGTTAACAGCAAACAGGAAGCCACATACCACTATTGCCACAGTCTGCGCAGGAGATGAGCTCCTCAGGCTTCTTTTCCCGGTTTTGTTCTTTTGTACCAAGACAGAAACTACAGATGGGGATTGGTTCAGCAATCGGCTGCAGAGAAAAACACAATCTGATTCCACTAAAAGTACTTTTTTAGTATGAACATAAAATTAAAATTAGTTTTACATTCTATTCTGAGTTTATGTAACTTTGGGGCAGTTATATCACTCTTCCTAAAATTCCTACTCAGTAAGTTTCCATCAAGCTTGCTTTTCCCAAGGGGTAAGCACAAAAAATTTTATCTGGGATCTTATCCTATCCAGGATACATATGTTCTGGAAAACCATATCCCCAAGCCTAAGGTAACGTGGAGCACCATTAAACTCTGTAAGAAACAAACCTCAGCACCATTACTCTATGCAGCCCTGCCAGAGAAAGACATTCCCATGGTGGTCTGGAGGAGGAGGTCAGCACTTCTTGTGCTCCTGTCACGGCACTTACTCAGCTAGTCAGAGGACAAGGGCATAAGAAGCAAATCAAAGTGTCACCTTCTTCTCCCAAGTGCTTCCCCCACTCACTACTGGTGATGGAGAGAAAGGAATACAGGTAACACTGACAGGAAGGCCTTTGACATACAGGCTGTTGGGGTCAGTGTATGCCTTCTGTGTAAGAGAGGAAAAAATGGAAAGAAAACAAAACAGAACAGAAAAGGGCTAGATCATTTTGTAAAAAAGAAATTGGTCTTTCAAAGCCAACAAAATGTACAAATTATTTTCCACTTAAAATTTTTAAAATTATTTTTTAATGTATATGAGTGTTTTGCCTACATGTATGTATGCACATATATACATGCCTAGTATGTGGCCAGAAGAAGCTGTCAGATCCTCTAGATCTGGAGTTACAGAGGGGTGTGAACCATCACGTGGTTCCTAGGAATTGATCCTGGGTCCTCTGCAAGAGCAATATGGTTTTAACCACTAAGCCATCTCTCCAGTTTGATATTTTCAATTTTCATATATCATCTATACCCTTAAAAATGCTAAAAAGGATTTATAGTTGAGGAAAAGAATGTGTGTGTGTGTTGTGTGCTTGAGTGATGTGTGTACCACGGCATGCATGTGGAGGTCAGGAAAACATCAAGTGTCTTTGGTCCTTGCCTTACCCTGATGAGACAGGGCCTCTTGTTTGGTCCTGCATTCACCAGACTAGTTAGCCCATTTACTTCTGGGTTGTCTGTTTCCACTTCCCATCTCACTGTAGTAGCCTTTACACAGGTGCTGGGGATCCCAACTTGGATACTTATGTATGCCTGGCAAGCACTTTACCCACTAAGCCATCTCTCAAACCTTGGACTTTATTCTTCAGGGGGGAAAATATATGATGTATCATTAAGAAGTTAGTGAGCCAGGTACAGCTGGGTATGCAGCTCAGCTGGTCAAGTACTTGCCTAGCACTTGATCCCTAGCACCATATAACCCAGGAGTGGTAGCAAACACCTATAAAGCTAACACATGGAAGACAAAGATAAGAAGTTCAAGGTCATTCTAGATTACATAGAGTTGATGATTTTTCCCCCCCAGGAATGACAGCTAAGACCAAAAGACTAACATTTCAGTGGCTAGTGAAGTCTTAAAAAAAGAAACAACTAAAAAAGAGCTGGGTAAAATATCAATACAAAATCATTTTAAAGATCCAGCACGAAGACAATAAGAGAAGTGTTGGGTGGAAAGATCAAATGACAGATGAACTTCCGAGTTACCTTAACTAGTTACTGCAGCTATGGAGACAGCTACCACTGCTTTTCCTTAAGAAGGAATAGGAAAAAAAAGACTAGAGAAGAAAGGCAAGGCAGACTTCTTTAGAAGTGAACTGTAAAGGCCTAGAAAAAGAGGTAGCCTCTAGGTCCTAAGATCTGGGTTTTATGGTACGGCCTCTA
This sequence comes from Acomys minous, assembly GCF_964271855.1. Classification (NCBI taxonomy): domain Eukaryota; kingdom Metazoa; phylum Chordata; class Mammalia; order Rodentia; family Muridae; genus Acomys; species Acomys minous. The sequence continues at coordinate 13,925,979 of NC_140497.1, read as the reverse complement.
ATGTACCATTGGAAGACTTTAAGAAGAGGAATGATGTGATGGTCTGAAAGAGACTGGCTTTCACAAGCTTACATATTTGGGCATTTAGTTCATAGCTGGTGAACTGTGTGGGTTTAGAGTGGGTTAGGAGGCGTGGCCTTGTTGGAGGAAGTGTGTTACTGAGAATGGATTCTGAGATTACAAAAGCCCACAGCAGTCTTGGTTCTCCTTCCCTCCTTTCTCCCTCTTCCTTTCCTCCCCCTCCCCCCCTTCTCTCCCTATCCCTACACTCCCCCCACAGCACCTTTGAATCAAAATGTAAAGCTCTTCACTACTTCACCAGTGGCCGGCCTGCCTTCTGCCTGCTTGACTGCTGCCAGGCTTCCCACCATGATAATAGTGTCTCTGAAACTGCAAGCAGCTCACTGGTTCTCTGCCTTGTGACTGTTGTCTCAACGTGTAAGCTCTGAGCTATAGTTCCCAACGCTATGCCTGCACCTGCCTGCCTGCTGCCAGCGGGGACTCATCCTGAGAAACTCCTAAACCAGCCCAAGTAAATACTTGTTTTTGTAAGCTGCCTTGGTGATGGTGTCTCTTCACAGCACTAAAACAATGGCATGACCAAGCTTTTAAAAAAGTAACTTTTATGACTATCACAAAGAACAATGCATGATTGTACTTAAATAGTCATTCTGGTGTCACCAACATAGAGTGATGTTATCCTTCCAGATGTTTAAATTAGATGTACTGGGGGGGGGGGGTCAGGGGGTACCCACTGAGCCTGTCACCAGCCTTCTTTCCAGAGCTGAATGCTTTCTGCTTCCAGAAATTCTTCTGTCATTACTTCTCTTGGTTCTGCTTCCTCATCTTTTCCTTTTTCTCTCAGTCTGATCTTTTTGGTGTCCTTCCCCCAAGCCCCCTTCAAACACTTGTAAATGTTGGTGTTCCTCATCTCTGACACCGTTTCTTCATTCTTCACTGTGTCCTTTCCTACCTACTCCATCTCACTGGGTACTTTTAGTTATCATCTGCTTGTTGGTGTCATTAAAACCTTTCTCGAGCCTATTCTGCCTCCTAAATTCTGAACACTAATATCCAAATTACCATTAGTATTTCTTTCAGACAATAGAGGATTACCACATTTCTAATCAATATTTATTCACTGATTTAAATTTAAATGTTAACTTTCTAATTAAAACATACTAGGAAGTACACAGATTGTAAGTACACTCCTTACGTTACTGTGTAACAAATGTCTACAGAACCACCATCCACATCATAAGAGCATTACACCTCAGCAATCCTTTCTAATACACTACTGCTTCCTTTCTTCCCAAGGACAGCCATCCTGACATAGTACAGAAGTGCAATTGCAAAGATAAAATATTGATTGGATTCTGCACCTAGAGACATCACTACATTTAAGACAACACCTGTCAGTAACACTGTAAGAACTACAGTCAGAAATGAACACTGTGTGAAGGGGAGAGAAATCAGACAAAAAAAAGTGCTAAAAAGAAATACCACATGTTTTAATACATTCTAAGTGTTTAAGGTATAAAAGGTAAACCTATTTAAATGTGGAAGATTAGACAAAAATAGTCAAACATCCAAGAAACAAGAACAGAAGTGAGCAGGATTACTCGCAAGGTCTAGAGCTGCCTCTACTTGTGTTTATTAACTCTAAATTCACTTAATTTCTAGCCATAGTAGCTGCAGGTACATAAAAGGCACATGTATTTAGCGACTAACAGTAATGAGCAACACCAACACCAATACAAAATGATTTCATTCTAAAGGTTTAGAAAAAAGGGTATCTTTTAAAGCACGGGTAGAGACTGGTTTTAATGGTGTAGAATAGTTTATTTATTTGCTATTTGCACAGAGTTATTTATTTGCTTTGGAGGAGGAATAAAAATGGGGAAGTTGAGGATGCCATTTCTTATCGTTTTACTTATTTCTGGGAAATTAGAAATAAAATCGCCTGCCACATGTGGGCCAAGGGCTGGCTAGTTAAAACAGTCTAGAACACAAGAAAGCAATAACTAATAGAAAAAGTTCAGACGTAAGACTGGCTGGGGCCAAGACGAACATAACACAAACATTGCCTACCAAAAAGGAGAACGAAGGAGCTGGAGAGATGACTCAATATTTAAAAGCAGGTATTTTACAAGGAGGGAGTTTGGATCTGAGCACCTATATAACAAGCTGGGTACTCTGCAGACACCTGTTACTTAACTACAGCTCTGATGTCTCTTTTCTCGTCTCTACACATGCACTCATACACTCATGCAGGACAAGCACACACAGGGATATACACAAATAAATAAATCTTTTTTTCCCAGATGAAGAGTGGATACACATCCCTAATCAAGACAAAATCAGAAAATCATGCATCAATAAAGAAAATAAAGGAGAAAATGGGTGAAGTTCTTGCTATAATAAAAAGCAACATCACCAGCCAGGTTTGGTAAGAACTGCTTTTACTCTAAGCACTGAGGCAGAAGAATCAAAGATTGGAGCCCAGCCTGAGGTACAGAGCAAGACCCTGTCTATAGATACATCTAGACAGACAGACAAATAGATCTATGCAATAGTCTGTTTTATAATGTGTTTTCAATGACCTTTTATTCAATACCCCCCCCAAAAAGGAACTTTGTCATTTGCACTATGGTTGAAACTGGAGGACACTAGGTAAAATGAAATCATCCAGTAACAACAACAACAACAACAACAGTATTTTCTTATTTAAATGTAGATGTTAAAGGCTGGTTTCATAAAAGCAGAGAGAGAACAGTGGTTAGTGACCCTGGAATGCGCATGAACTAGTAGGGAACAAAGAAGAGCAGTTAATGATACTAGGGTAGAGTTGGATAAAATTAACTCCTATTGCTGTGCAGCACAGTAAGATAATTATGATTGACAAGAGTTAGCTCTGTATTTCAAAGGAGCCAGTAGACTCTGAAGGTCTTCGACATAAACTACAATAAATATCTGAAGTAATGGATATGCCAGTCATCTTGACCTGATCATTATGTATTGACTTGTACTGAAGTGCACATTATATCCCCAAAATATGTACAATCACTATGTATCAATAAAAAGTAAAAACAGGGCTGGAGAGAAGGCTAAACAGTTGAGACAACTGACTGTTCTTCCTCTAAACCCAGGTTCGATTCCCAGCACCCACACGGCAGCTCACAACTACCTGTTACTCTAGTGCCAAGGGTCTGACTCTCCTAGACTCCACTAGGCACCAGGCATTCATGTGGTGCACAAAAGTGCATGCAGGCAGAATATCCATAGACATAAATTAAAATAACTAAATTTCAAAAAAATAAAAATTTTAAATTTTTAAATAAAACTTTAAAAATGGTCTGCTTCATCTAGAATTCAGAGTGTAACGTTTCTAATTAAAAACAACAACAAAGCAAAACAAAAAAATAGTGCCATGGTTCAAATCCTACCTAGAACCTTGATAACTGTCTCTTGTGTCCTTGTGTGTCCTTGTATTATTGTTAATATTTAACAGTCTACTATTAGGCTTTCCTCCATCCCAAATCATATTTACTGAGGTCATTCAAATCTCTGCATTCAATCAGTATGAGACATTCAAACTGGCTGTGTTGTTTCTTGCTACATGAAAGCCAATGATATGTCACTTTACCTACACTGAATTCATGAGAGGGCTGCAACACATGAAAGCAGAAGGAGACTAGAGAGAAGAAACGGATGAGCAAGAGAAGACAAGGAATGGGGGAAGAGTAGTGAAGGAAGGAAGGAAGGAAGGAAGAATGTATGCAAGGCTAAAAATGGTTCAGTGGTTAAGAGCTGCACCTGAGTTCAATTCCTAGCACCTATATGACAGCTCACAACTGTCTGTAACTCAAGTCCCATGGATCTGAGGTCCTCCACTGGCCTCTGTGGAGATCAGGCACAAATGCCCTTAAAAAAAAAGAAAAGAAAAATGTACGCTTTTAAACTAAATATGTGATGTTAACCTTAAAATGTTTTTAACTTAGATTAAGAACGTGTGGCAAGACCCCACCCAGCCTTTCTCCTCCCTACTGGGGGACACAGCCAGCACAGGTCGCTGCCAGACCCCACCCCCAGCTCCATGACCTTCCCTGTAGAGGAGGTCTGCCGGCCCCAGGAATAGCCAGGTTAGATGCTGCCCAGCCTTTCTCCTGCCTGCTAGGCCCACCTGGGACAAAGCCACCAGAGGGACATCCAGGCCTGCAGGTCCCCAGGAGCATCCATCCAAGACCAGCTGGCTAAAGGCCAGCCTAAGAACACCACGAGAACCAGGGCTATAAGGCGTCCCGAGGTGCCTGTCTACCCTATTACAGCACGTCCTGGACACCCTGACACAGCTGAAGCGAAAGAAAACAACCTTAAATCCAACCTTACACAGATGACAGAGGCCTTAAAAGAGGATATAAAGAAATCCCTGAAAGAAATACAGGAAAATTCAAACAAACAGATGGACAAAAATAAATAAATAAAATAAAATTCCTTAAAGAAATATAGAAAGGATTGAACTAGAAATTATCATAATGAGTGAGTTCACCCAGAAGCAAAAAGAGTCAAATGGTATATATTCACTTATATTGAGACACTAGTCCAAGGGGCATGTCCCATGAAAAACTTTACTTACCAGGAGAGTGGGTCAGAGGGGAGGACATCCTATTGGGACTTTAGGCAAGAGTAGCATGGGAGAATGGGGAAATAGAAGGATCCAGAGGGTCCTGGAAACCTACAAGAAGAACATTATGACGGGCGGATCTGGGTCCTGGGGTCCTGCTCAAACTATGGCACCAGCCAAGGAAAATATAGGCAGTAAACTTCAAACCCCTACCCAGACCTAGCCGATGGACAGGACATTCTCCACCGTTGAGTGTAGAGTGAAATCTGACTTTCACACAAACTCTGGTGCCCCATTTCTGACCACGTCCCCTGGATGGGGAGGCCTGGTGGCACTCAGAGGAGGGATTACAAGTTACCAAGAAGAGACTCGATATCCTAAGAGCATATATAGGGGGAGGAGGTCCCCCTCAATCACAGACATAGGGGAAGGAAGTAGGGGGGAAGCGGGAAGGAGGGAGGAATGGGAAGATACAAAGGATGGGCTAACAACTGAGATGTACTATGAATAATTCAATAAAATTAAATTAAAAAATAAAAAATAAAAAAATAAAAAAGAAATACAGAAAAATTCAAACAGATGAAGAAATTCCTTAATGAAATACAGGAAAACACAATTAAATGAGTGAAGGAAATGAATAAAACTGTCCAAGACCTGAAAATGGAAATAGAAGCAATAGAGAAAACACAAACAGGGAATCCTAAAGATGGAAAACCAGGGAAGAGAACAGGAACTACAAACTCAAGCATCACCAGCAGAATACAAGAGATGGAGCCAGGTATGGTGGTGCACATCTGTAATCCCAGCCCTCAGGAGGCAGAGGCAGGCGGATCTCTGTGAGCTCGAGGCCAGCCTGGTCGACAAAGTGAGTCCAGCACAGGACACAGAGAAACCCTATCTCAAAAAACCAAAAAGAGAATGAAAAAAGAAAAAGAAAAGAAAAGGAAGGAAGGAAGGAAAAAGACAAAAGAAGGCAGAAGGAATATTTTAACCTGTTCCTAGTAAGACTCTATAACCAAGACTTTGATTCTCTTGTATCACAGAGACAAAACTAGCCGCTCCTGGTAATCCATAAAGACAACTTTAAAGGTCTATGAAACCCCTAACAATGTGCTGTACATTCCCTGTTCAAGGCATCATCTTTGTACCGTATTGCTCCATCATCTGTGTAAAAGTAAACTGGCTCCTACAGCTATAGTTGCACTCCATTAAACTCAGCCACCAGCGGGAACCCGCTAAGAGTTAAGGTGGGGCACGCGACCATCTAGTCCAACTCTCCACTTCAGATTCAAAGTGAACCACAAATCCCTGTGTGATGTGCAACAGCCTAACCCTAAATCCTGCCCACCCCACTCCATCTCCTCACCTACTGTCCAAACCCTCCAACATCCCCCTCCATTGTCTCTGCTTCTGTTTTCTTCACAAGTCAGACATTCCAAAGCATTTGCTCCTTCCACATAGACTGCTCACGTCTAAATCTTTCAGATCTCCACTAAAGTCTTGTCAATAAAGCTTTCTCTTAACACCCTACTAAACACTTCAAAGCAATCTACTCACCATAATAATTCACAAGGTCCTTCCTTGCTTAGTCCCTTAATTATTTTCACTAATTAATGGGTATCTAACTGACATCTATCCATAACTGTAAACTCTATGAAGGTTCTGATTTTTATCTGTTTAAAATAGTACCACTAGTGCTGACAACAGTGCACAGCATATAATAAGCACTGTACAATACACTATTGTGTACTGTGTATTAAATTATCTGGCAGAACAAAAACAGTAAAAATTATACCTTGTATGTAAAGAAAAATAAAATAGTATATAGATGCTTGGGTTTTCAAAAGTAATCTCACAGTGACTTCACAGCCCCGAATGCTAGGTCCAGCTTCTACCATCACACCCCCCTCCACTCAAGCTCTCTCACACACTGGGACTCTTAGGGCTAGGATGGCATCAGCTGTACTTTGTATCTGTTGCCTTGTGTCGGGGCTTCCATTTTTTTAACTTGTGATCACCTTTGGCCTTCAAATTTATAAAACAATCCCAGTTATTGAGATACAAAAAAGAGATATATACACTATTTAGTGATAGCAAATCATAATACAATTTAAGACAGGTCTCTGGTATACTTATTTTTACCATTTATTAAAGATGAAAGTAAATCTCCATAGTAAGATGGACAGGTTTATTTATTTTTCTTACATAAAGAATTAAATCTTGGTTAGATATCTGAAAGACATAGCACACCTTCAACATTGTCTGAAGTTGATCAGTATTTTGACTTTATAATTATGCAAATGCTATTTCACCTAAATACATAGTACAAAATGTCAAAGGTATGATTAGAGACATTTTAGAAATTATTGGAAATTCTATCCAAAACTCAAGCTAAAATCCATGTAACTTCTTATAAAATTTGCCAGCAACTCAAATAGTAATTTAAAAACCAGCTACTCTAGCACAACACAACCCCAAGATGCACTGATTTGATACTCACATGCAAAATGACAGTAGGAACACACTAATGGTCATTATTTTCCATAATTAAATCATTATCTATAGCAGTAGAAACATTTTAACTGTAGGATAAAAACACTGTAGTTCTTAACATACAATGGTCCCAAATCTGAGCTGAGGCATTCTGGGTAATGTTCAGCAGTGTTGTAAGAGGTGGCTCTCAAGCAGCTCATGCTGCTAGTGCTAAGGTTCAGATCAAGGATGCAGTGAACTGCGCAGGTGAGCACTACTACAAACACCTAGGTAATTATACATTTGATTCTCAATTATTTTTTCTCTGTTGGATATTCAAAACTTTTTACTGTTATTGCTTTTTCTTTTCTTTTCTTTTTTTTTTTTTTTTTTTTTTTTTTTACGGTAAACCCCACATTCAGCTGCATAACATTATAAGGTTGCAATGCAAGTTTAAGATGCTGGGCCATACACTGTTCCTTTAAGCCCCTTGTTGAGATATCCTCAATTGTCACCAGATGGCAGCACTGAAGCAAACACGTGAACTTCTGAAATCATCTTTGAAAAACACAAACAGTAAAAAATTAGCCCAGTACTTCAGTTATTTGAAATTTAAGACATGAAATAAAATAACTTCTGGTTACAAATTTTAGTATATCTTACATAAGGGACATTTTTGAGAGCTCCAAATTCATCCTCTGAGACACTCTCTTTTTAAAACCTAGTGAAAATTAAGATAAAGAAAATACCTAAACATGTACACAGCAAGATCCTGTCTCAAAACAAAAAAGTATTCAAGAAGTGCCTAATTCATGTAAGAATGACACTAACAAAGACCAGTAACAGTAAACATAAGGCAGATAATGAGTACACCATTATTCCAGACTTGCGTGCGCGCGCACATGCACACACTTAACTAAATTACTACAATTATTTTTTCAATCAAATGGTGCATCATAAAAAGCCACTTTGAACTCCATTTCTATGAGGTACCTAAGACAGGTAAAGTCAAGACATCAAGAAGCAGAGTGCAGAGTGTCAGGTCCTGGGTGCAGGGAAGAAGTCATAGGTTTTGGCTAATGGCTATGGTCTGAGACAACAAAAGGGTTTTGGAAATGGACAGTGGTGATTATGGTTCCACAACACTCTGAATGTCCTAAAGCCACTGTATTGTACATAGAAACGGCTAAACCAGGAAACTTTATTCTATGTAAATTTTAGCACAGTAACGAAATAAACACAGCTCTTTTAATTGTCATGTTCTCACAAAGCAGATGGTTTGAGTGTACTACGAACTGTCCTCACTTTGATCCTCTATTTTTACCTGCTGCTACGAAACTCTCTCCCTGTGTTATCTTGAATGTGTCCTGCAGACTGAATTTAGAAAAGAAACTGAAATGTTCCACAAAATCAAAACAATTTAAATCAACTATTAATCATTAAATTTTTACTGAGATTAAAATGTTGCTATTTCATACTTACTGTAACTACATAAAAGTTGACTTTTCTTATCCAGTTACATAAAAATAACCCACCTTAACAACTTTATTTCAAAACAAACCTAAAAATTAGAAATCATTCATCAAGTATTGCTCAGTCTCAAAGTAAGATCTACTTCTGACACTATTTCTCTTATCGAGAAAGATTACACTGCACAAACCAACACAAACTTCTCTCAAGTCTGTCCCCTAAAGTGACAACTTAGATCCTACCTCTTTGAGTCTCCCAGGGATTCTTCGGGACTTTGCTTGTTCTGATCTCCCCCCAATTAAGGTAAATTTTAAGTACAGATATATCATGGAACTTAATTTTTAGCAGATGTGAAACATGGTTGAAAATACCTATTGCCAAAGCATTCTGTTATATACATAGTAAGTACGAATAGTTGTTTGTTTGTATGTATGTATGTATGTATGTATGTATGTATGTATGTATGTATGTATGTAGAGCTGAGTTCTAAAGGGCTATCTAGAGACGTGGTTCAGTGGTGAAGACAGCTTGCTGCTGCTCTTCCAGGGGCTGAGTTTGTTCTAGCTCCCACACAAGGCAGCTCACAACTCCGACAGCTCCAGCTCTAAGAGAGCCAACACTCTTCTGCCTCTACAGGCACCCACACCACGGCATCCAAACACACATGTACACAAAAAATAAAATTAAAATAAATCTTTCTAAAAGAATAAAGGGTTGAACACCAGGATAACAAGAATCGCTAGATTTTGAAAGTATCCAACACATAAAATGTGCGGTAAATGTCACTGCTTGACAAGTACTCTACTGTCACAATAACTTGAGAGGACTGAAGGAAAGGCAATACATTTTCAAGAGTAGCTGCACCAGTGAAAACAAGGCAAAGTACACATGAAATAATTAGGAAACAATTAAATACTATTTGTATTACCTATTACATAATCAAGGTCCAAATGCACAATGAACCTTTGGAGATACTGCACAATTCACTGTTTCCAGCATTATGAGGAAAATGAACTGGCTCCTAGCCTTTACTTAGGAAATCCATACTTACTTCAAAGTGTTTATACTTTGGTGAGAAAACTGAACACTGACTGTAAAGCAACATGTTCTGCTGTGGCCAGGTAAGCCTTCAATCTCAGTTTTACCACCAGCCCAGTCTTCCCTACTAACAGCCTCTCGTAATTTCAGCTCCCCCAGATCCCTTCTGACAGCTCGTGGTTACACTTATAATTCTTCCTATCACTCTAGTACCTTGTAAAGGAAGCATTTCTTGAAAGTAAAATAGTGTCAAAGAACCGTGTGTATTTCCAAACAGGATAATCAGTTGCTTTCTCAAAGCCTCTCCACCTATATTCTATAATCTGAGGAACTGTAATTAGGTGTAACTAAATTGAGTTATTTTTATCACTAATTTATTCAATAGCATCTACAATTAGATACAATAGTATGATCAATGGCAAAAGAAAGTTAATAATTAGGTTAGTAAAGAGCAATTTCAGCTTCCACTTTTGCTATATATGTGGATTACTGTAAATTTAGATCAAAAAAGCAATCATCTAACAGATAAACTAAACAATTTTCTATTTCTTAATTGGGTGGCATAAAAATAATAGAAATGCTTGCCAAATTTAATATCTTTGAACAAGTTTATTACATGTATTTATTGTATATGTGCACATATGCACAATGTCGCCCTTTGCGTGTACGTCAGAGAACAGTGTTTGGGAGCTAGTTCTCTCTCCCTGAGGCTGAACTCAAGATGTCAGGCTTGGCAGCAAGCCCCTCTACCTGCTGAGCCATCTTGCTGGTCTGCTGAATTTAAACTTATTCCTAAGAAGCTGAGACGCCCTATCGTCTTTCTGCACGTTTAGGGATTATCTGAGAGTTGTTTTCTTTACCCCATCCTCCTCAGTCTTCCAAATAGGATTTTTCCAAATACGTGATTCCCTTGCCTTCATTCCTAATCTACTCGCTTGTTTTTGTTATTTTTTGAGACAAAAATAGTGCTGCCCATTTATTTAAATCTTAGTCTGGCTGGATTAAGTACACAGAATTATTTATGGTTTTTAAAACTCCAATGAACATGAAGTTCTTGATAATCTTAATATCTGGATTTTAAAGTGCAAGCCTGGCTGGCCTTGGACTTGCAATCACGTTCTTGCCTGTTTTTTCTTTAAAATCACTGGCAGTCTATGTTTTGAATACTCAATCTTGAAAATAAGAATCACAAACTACAAGATCCCCCATTAACTTCCTTAATGCAGAGACAGTAAACAAATGAAATGGCTTCTGTTTAGAAAAGGCTGTGCACAATGCAGAGCAGTAGGGAAAGTTTGTACTTCTAGGCTGGGATGTGGCTCCATCACAGAGGTCTTAAAACTTAACACTTCCAAAAAGAAAACAAAAGCTTGCAGCACTTCTATATATAAATAAAATTGCATAGTAGCCTTTGGCTCCTTTCTCGTAGCACAGCACATCTGACATTTACACATGGTAATAGGTGCAGTAACGTTCTCTATATGGATAGACCACAGCTCATTTATCTATAATACAGCTGACATCGGAGCTATTTCCAATTTTGATTCTTTTAATACAGCCCCTTTGAATACTTGCATTTTAAAACTCAATGCTTTCCTAAACTGTCTCTAAAATTCTTTAAGAAGATACCTTTCTTCCTTTAAAAAAAAAGAAAGGATATTTTCAAAGTACCAATCTAATAATTTTGAGGTAGTTACACATAATCTCTGCCAACATTATATCAAATTAGGATTGTTCTTTTAGACTTAATGTATGTTCCTCTTCTTCACAGCACAGAGCTGTAAGGGGTTAACAAGTTAAAGCCTGATGACAGCAGCTTCAAAGAAAAGCCAGTGTGATAAAGATGGAGTGCACAGTGACGTAATGCTTAATAAGGAACGCCTGACACGTGCAGGATGCACACACTCAGGGATCAGGGAAGGAGGCTGGAGCAGCCAGCTTGGTTTCATACTGCCAATTTTTTGGCAGATGTTAAATTCCTTCTACTGTTTTCTAACTAAAACATTTATCTACGTAAAGTCATCAGATCTAGAAGTTGAAAGGAGGGGCAAGAACAGAAACCTGTCTTACAGGAGCCCCTCTGGGCATGCCGATGCTATACAAAGAAATCCAGAAAGATAACGAGCTGCACAGACTCCAATTCTGCAAGTGTATGTGTGCACAGTTGCACTGCTCTGCCGAAGGCACAACTGCAGAAAAGGGCACTGTCACTGGAAAACACAAAACCCTGTAATTAAAGTCTTGGTTCCCAAATAAAGATTCCCTACTAAAACTATCTTAGGAGAAAGGAGTGAGGGAGGATTCTAGCCTTATAGAGAAATATATTCTAAAAAAAAAGTCTGGCCTGGTCTGCCATTCCATCTAAAGAATATGCCACCACAGAAATGAATCAGTATTGTTTCTGAGTAGAAGAGTATCCTATCAAATAACAATTATAAAAATACCAAATATACACCTGCCATTTTTAAAGGACTGGTGGGGAGTCAAAAATGAACTTTAATAAATAGTTCAGATATTTGGTAACATACAGTCTTGCTAAACCTAGGAAAGACTGCTGGTTTATTACTCTGCTATGTATCCGTAGCCTACGTGCAAACTTGAGTGTGTAGATATAACAGTAGATATACTGACAACAAAACTGTAACTTGTCTATAAAATTAAGAGCTCAGGAGTTGGAGCTCATTAAATTTTATTAGTTTCTATAAATGAACACTCTAACACCGTATGTACTGGCTATCAACAAATATAATACATGAAAAATACAGACTTGCAGTATTTCTTTAAGCCAAGAAACCAGTTAATTTATTTTTGAGAAAGAGTCTCGTGCATCTTAGCCTGGCCCAAAGTCACCATGCAGCCAAGGATGCCGTTGGACTTGTGACCCTCTGGCCTTCATCTTCTGACTACTGGGATGTAGGAGTACACCATCATACTCAGTTTATGTGGTAATGGTAATGGGTATTGAACCAAGGTTTTGGGCCTTCTCAGCACGCACCCTTCCAGTTCAAGTATTACGTCACCTCTCTTTTGAGCTGGTCAATTTCGTCTAGTCTAAAACCTGAAAGCTAAGGGCTGAAGTCTGACTTAGTAGTTAAGGCATTTGTCATGGAAGTGTAAAGAGTAGAGTCTGGACCTCTAGAACCAATGTAAACATAGGGAGGGCATGAAGGCTGGCCTGAAAGAACAACAAACACAGGATCCTCAAAGCAGGCTGGCTCCTCAGAAGAGCAGATTAGCATATTCCAGATTCAACTGCAACATGCAGCCTCAATGGATACAATGGAAGTGGTTAGAAGATGCCTGATGTCAACCTTCAGCCTCCATAGGAACACGCGCGCGCGCGCGCGCGCGCGCGCGCGCACACACACACACACGCCAAATAAACGCCCTGCCTTCCTGGAATAGTCTACCATTGCCCACTTCCAAAGCACACCCTGTGCCACAGACTTGGGCTACAAACCCTGTTTTAACTGGTAAATACGGTGAGTGAAATAAAGTAGGACCCATACAGTAATTTGAATTGAGATACAGAAAGAAATGGCCACTACTTTACATGGGAATAAAATTATTAAATATTATTTTTAATTCTGGTATTTTAGGACATTTCAGAGTGACTGTACTCTGGATGAACAACTAAATATGTAACTGCTACATGCAAATCAGCATTAAAAGTCCTTAACAATAGTGTCTCATGAACAAAGTAACTTCTAGGCAAAGAGAAAAACCTAAGATGATTAATACATGTAGACTTGTGTGGTTTTTTTACACCCTACTTACAAGTTTTGGTGTTTTCTGTTTTGCTACAAACATTAGCATCCTATGTCAAAACAAAAGATTTGAATTAACTTCATCCCACAATCATTTAAATTCAAATCCCATGTATTCAGCATCTCATTACAGAAAAGCCATGTATTTGTCTAACAACAGGAACAAAAACAACTCTGGGGTAATAGTCTTATCTTTACAGACTCTTTTTATAAGTTGCCATAGTTACCAATCTCAATTACATTATTCTTATTAATAATTCCATAACTGGAACCTAAAGCAGAAGTCAAAATTCTATAATATGTACCTGCTTATGATTTTCAATTTCCAAAAATCCTAAACTCTATTAAGTGAAAATAAATTTCAAGATAAAAGTTTGCTTTACACAGACTTAAATACAAATCTTAAAACACTTTCCAACTTTTATGATAACTGGAAAGAGTATGTAAGCTTATCTGAGAAAATCCTTCAATGCCAGGGCTAAAAACACACAATAATAAGTCACAAAATCATTTAGTCTATGTATTCACTGAGTAAACATTGTATCAAAGAATAGTACTAGTTTCCTAAGAGGAAATAAAAGGATGAAGTCTGGACCCAAGGGTAGGCAATAAGTTAGTAATTCTGGCACACATTCAGAAATATTAGGGCCGGGCATGGTGGTGCATGCCTTTAATGCCAGCACTCAGAGGCAGAGGCAGGAAGATCACTGTGAGTTCAAGGCCAGCCTGGTCTACAACTTGAGTCCTGGACAGCCAAGGCTAACACAGAGACCCTGTCTCAAAAAAACAACAAAACAAAAACAAAAACAAAAGCAGGAATTTTGGCTTACACTGAAGGGTTAAGAAAGCCCAAGAGCTGCCTGGCTTCCTCCACAGAGACCTTTTACCAGCTCCAAACTCTCCTGATAGCACCATATTCTGTGACAACTCACAGGGAGAATCTAGATTTACACCTGCTCACCTACTGTTTCCTTTCATCTCTGGGATTGGGGATACCATTAGGTTTGCATGACAAAGTATAGAACTCTAAACAGTCATTTTAGCCAGGCTTAAAAGTCATTTGTGCTGTAGCATTAAGGGTCCAACCATTATTGACACCAGATTCTCTCTGCCCTAAATCTCTGATAGTGGTTAAGAGAGTATCAATAAATAGAAAAGTGAAAATGAGAGTGTCAGAAAGCAAAATACAAACTAAACAAATACCTAAGAACAAACATGAACAGTGGGGGAGGGAGGAAATCAATGTTATTACTAGAAGTTTCAAAACTGCTTGTTGGCACATGTCACTTTATCTACACCACTAAAGAGGAAACAGTGTCGGTCTGCAGCTATGCAGTGGTTGAGAGCACTGACTGCTCTTTCAGAGGACCTGAGTTCAATTTCCAGCACTCCTAGAGTAGCTCACAACTGCCTGTCATTTCAGTACCTGAGAATGCCCTCTTCTGTCCTCTGCAGGAACTGTATGATATAGTATATAGACATACAAGGAGGCAAAACATCCACACGCATAAAGTATTTTTTTAAAGAAAGAAAAAAATGGCCACACTTTTATTTTGTAGTGACAATTTAATATTACTTTCTTAGGTCTATGCCTACAGATGGATACCTCTCAGAAAGTATTATTTTTCAAACAAAGTATTAGTACCTCAATTTGTACCCAAAATTAAAAAACCAGAAATCACCACATATAGCATCTTCATATAGTTTCACTTGGAACCTACTGCAGTGGCTACTGTGGGTCTGTGTCCTCACCAAACTGTGCCATAGGGGAACTTACATCAGCTTGGGCCATTTTATTTTTTTATTGTACTCTGGATTCATTCACTCCAAACTGCTCAGGCACGCACCCTAAGCCCTACACTACCTGAGGAATGTGGAGACAGCAGTAAATAACCTTATTTATAATAACCTTATAAATATCCTTAACTCATGCAGTTTATACTCAGGCCAGAAAAGACAATGAGGTGGGTGTGGCGGTTTTCAGTTGTGATAACTAGTCCTGTGAAGCACAGAAGGTACTCAGCGGAGACCTAACAGCAGGAGGAGAAAAGAGGAGAGCTTTAAAGCACAGAACAGAAACAGACCGGTGTCTATAGAACAGTGAGCAAGGGCGATGACGTGGATATGGAAGAAAATGGCCATTTCTTATAGGAAATCAGAGAGGAGTTAAGGAATTCTTGATGCTAACTTTGATAATGGGGCTGTTTACAGAAAAGGAAAACTACCAGAAAACATAGTTTGTTTTGTTAGCACCACATATTTTTTATAATTTACTGGCCAGGGGGCGTTCACATGCCACAGCACATGTGCAGAGGCCAGACGCCAACTTGCATGACTACGTTCTATCTTCCATCATGTGTGTTGATTCAGAAGCTGAGGTCAGGCCATTAGGCTTGCAGCCAGGGTCTAGGCACTGCGCCCTCTCAGGAACCTACAATCACCTTCATTCAAGGTAAGACACTCAGGCCAGAGAACAAGACCTCTAGGGATGTGCACTTCACCAGTGCCAGCCAAAATCAGCTTCCTCACAGGTGTCCTAAGCCAGGCCTGCAGACAAGAGACATTTCTCCACGCAGGGTCACTAAGGCAGGGCACTTGCAATCCTGATCCCAGTCATGTGGAGACGATGTCTGAGATGAGACAATGCAAGCAATCCAGAAAGAGGGCACTGAGAGAACCTCGGCAACACAGTAGTCCCTTCTGTTTTCCTGGGTTTCAGTGACACCCTATCAGTTTTAGCCACAAAATACTAAATGGAATTATTAATCCTAGTGCACCTAATTTGGTGTGTATAAATAAGAAAAAATTAGTACATACAGGGTTCAACCATACACTGGGGATTTGGGGAGGTCAGAGGGAACTGTGTGGGTTATTCTCAGCTCAGTGGTTCCTGAACCAACTCCATCCCCACTATTCCTTATGGGTTGGTTCTAGGCATTACTAAAAGTCTCTCTTTACTCAAGGCTTTCTGTCACTACCACCTCAGAGCTCTCCAACACTGTTCACTAAATGCCAGTTCATACTTCATTTCCCTTACTGAGCCAGAAAAGAACATCTAGAAACTAAAAAAGAAACGAGTTTTTAGCAATAAAACACAAAGCATCAAGAATTAAAAAAACAAACAAAAAAATCTGTCTTATTCCCTAGAATCCAAGGGTTATTTATGGGAGAATAAAGAAAAATTAAAAGATGAACAAATTAAACAAGGAAAAAATAACCAATAAAAAAAAAGCAAAAAATACAGACACTTTACCAAAGGATATAAATAAGCACATGAAAGACTGCTTTACACAACAGCCATTAGGGAAATAAAAGCTGAAATAATCAAACACATATAATCTGAGTTAAATTCCTAGAGTCCATGTAAAAATGGAAGGAGAGACCCAACTCCCAAAGGCCCTTTGACTTCCACAGGTGAATAGTGGTGTGTGCCTGGGTACACAGGCATACAGGTGGATGGTGGTGTGTGCCTGGGTACACAGGCATACAGGTGGGTGGTGGTGTGTCCCTGGGTACACACTAACACAGGCAGATGGTAGGTGTGTGCCTGGGTACACAGGCATACAGGTGGGTGGTGGTGTGTCCCTGGGTACACACTAACACAGGCAGATGGTGGTGTGTGCCTGGGTACACAGGCATACAGGTGGATGGTGGTGTGTGCCTGGGTACACAGGCATACAGGTGGGTGGTGGTGTGTGCCTGGGTACACAGGCATACAGGTGGGTGGTGGTGTGTGCCTGGGTACACAGGCATACAGGTGGGTGGTGGTGTGTGCCTGGGTACACACGTACACAGGCAGATGGTGGGTATGTGCCTGGGTACATACACACTCATACACTTAAAAAGGGAACCATGATCAAACACTTCTATATCATATTACATCTTTTTAAAAGTCAATGCAGCCCTTATTCAAAATACTTGAGATCAAGTTTCATGTTTCAGGGTGTTTAGGACATCAGAGTATGCTTACACATGGTCACACAGTTCATTCATGTGTCATGTAAGAATGAACTCACTGTTTCAAGAGGTCGCACGTCTGAAACCGAGCTGCTAGGTGGAGCACACTCCCTCTACAGTCAGCTCCTAGCATTCCGTGGTCTGGGGCCAGTCTCACCCTAACCACTCTAAGTCTTTGTATCAGGGTGCATATGTGGTTTGGGGGGAGGGGGGGGCAGTGTGCATGTGCAGAGAAAGACAGAGACAGGCACACACAGAGAAGGAGTCTTCCACCTTCATAAGAACACTGGTGATAACATTTAAAGCACATTTGAACAATCCAGGACCTGCCTACACATGTTCACAGCAGCCTTGTTTGCACTTGTCAAGCACTGAAGCTACCCTTAACAAAACAGGAACACTACATCCTTAGAATGGATAAACTATTGCTCAATGATAAAGAGGAATAATCTATTGATACACAATAGCACAACTATTAAATAGATTATGTGACATGAAGGAAACAAGACTCAAAAGCCTATATACGATTTTATTTCTATCACAGTCTAGACGCCTTAATGCTCTGGGAAATATAACAACTCAAGTGGCTTGCCAGAGCTGGAGAAGAAGAGGTTTAACTGCACAAGAATAACATGAGGGAAGCTTCTGGAACAGACTGAACTTTTCTGTACCTTCGCTGTGGTGGAAGTGACCCAACCCTGTGCATATAATCAAAAAAACGTGTATTATTGTATATAAATTTATTAATAAATAATTAAGCAAATAAATGAATAGATCATATTACAGAGATGGCTCTGTTTTTCTGTTTTTGTGGGGTTTTTTGTTTTGTTTTTGGTTTGGTTTGGTTTGGTTTTTCAAGATAGGGCTTCTCTGTGAAGCCTTGGATGTCTTGGATTTGCTTTGTAGAGCAGGATGGCCTTGAACTCACAGAGATCTACCTGCCTCTTCCTCCCTGAGTGCTGGGATTACAATTGTGTGCCACCACACCTGGCTACATTTCCCGGTTTGGTTTTGTTTTTTTAAGTTGATTATAGGGACTGGTGAGATGGCTCAGTGGGTAAAAGCACTGGCTACTCTTTCAGAGGTCTTGAGTTCAATTCCCAGCACCCACATGGTGCTTCAGGTCCGATGCCCTCTTCTGCCATGCAGGTGTACATGCAAACAGGGCACTCATACGTTAAAAATAAAGTTCATGTATATGAAACATTTGAAAATTAGATGTGTGTATCTTCATCAAACTTGTTAGCTCTTTTGTGGCTCTAATACAAAATTGTCTAAAATACTTATTTAATAACCCTACTTTATCTCAACAGAGGAAGATGGGAGGAAAGGTTTTTAACAGTATAATGATGACTCTCAAGCTCTTTTTCTTTATCGTTTGGTTACTGAAGTCCTGCTATACAGTCCTAGAAATTGCTATGCAGACCATGCTGACCTCCAACTCACAATCCTCCTTCCCTGCTCTGCCTCCTGAATGCTGGATCACAATACCATACCTAGTCTCAATCTCTTAGTATACTTCCCTCTGCCACAGACTAAATGAATTTTGAATATTACACCAAGCCATGCATGATGATATTCTGAGCAATATGAGTTAAACAAAAATTTTAAAATCAAAATGGCTTGTAATCCTACATAAATCCATAGATAAGTCACTCTCTTCTTTCCCTTTTTCATTCTTTTCCCTCATACCACTTACGCTCAGTAACTGAGCAAGCACAGAACAAAATAACCAACAATATCTTTTGCCTTCTTTAGAAATGTAATCATCATTCTAAAGACCAATTATCTTCAAAAGTAAGTTTGTAAAGTTCACAACTTGAAACAAAATATTCTACTGTAAAATATCCTACATGCCCCCGATAGTAATAAGCTACAGTGCGAAGTCAACCATATGTGTGTATGTGTGTGTGTGTGTGTGTGTGTATACACATGTATAGATAGATAGATAGATAGATAGATAGATAGATAGATGGATACATTTTTTTTTTAATTGTGATACAAGGGGCTGGGGCAATAATTCCTCAGTTGATTAAGTGCTTGTACTATAAGTATGAGAGCCAAAAGTCAATGCCCAGAATCCACTTCAATAAAGTCAGGCATGGTGTGAGAACACCTGCAACCTCAGTGTTTGCAGAGGCACAGGCACAGAGATGCCTAGGGCTGGGGAGCAGCTAGTCTAGCCTATTTGGCAAGTTTCAGGCCAGTGAAAAACCTGTCTCAGAAAGAAAAGATGGATGACCCTTGAGGACCTACACCAGAACTTGTTCTCTGCCCTCTACACAGATATACACACATCCGTAAATGAACAAATCAATCAATCAAGACCCACAATCTACACATATAAGTCCTTACAAAGTTCATGTATTGGGGCTGGAGAGTTGACTCAGCAGTTTAAAGCATTTGTTGCTTTTGCAGAGATCAAGGTTCAATTCCGATTACCGACATTACAACCATCTATAGCTCCAGTTCCAATACCATCTTCTGACCACCAAGGGTACCAGGCACACCCATAGGATACATACAAACACACAGGCAAAATATTCAAACACATCAAATAAAATATTAAATACATTTTAAAAAAGAAGTTAATGTATCTTTCTAGATCTTCATACAACCTATAACATAACTGAATGGATGATATACCCAATTTTGAAGGCCTGTTAATTACAAAGACCACAAAAGCCAATGTCCTTCTACCATGGAAGCAACTACAAAGTGTATGTAAGACAAGGTTTGGCAGAGTTTCTCCCTGGGGAATGTTAGAAAGAACTTTACATGATCTTTACAAATCACACGATTTGCATCATCCAGAACATAAAAAATAAATATACATACAAAAATAAGGATACAATCTAAGATAATAGATAAGTCAATGAGGATTAAAGTACAGTAGTGCCTTAGTATCACAACAAATATTTTCCGGCCCCCACTTCCAAAGATACCAAACTCTAAAGGATGCTCAAATAGTCTCTATAATATGACACAGCATTCATATAACTTATGTACATCCTCCCAAATATATTTTAAGTCATCTCTTAATGATTTATAATACCAAAAACAAATGCTATGTAAATATCTATACTGTATTGCTTAAGGAATGACAAGAAGAAAGTCTACACTTATTTTGGACTCAATATTCTCATTTTACTCTGCACCTGACTAAATCTGCAGATGTAGAACCTGATAATACAAAAAGCTAACAACTGACTGTAGTGGCTGTTTTCATTTGTACTGAGGTCAGGGATGAGAGAGGAGGGGGGGAGGGAGGAAGGCAGGGAGGGGTGGGGGAGGGAGGGAGGAATAAGGAGACAAGAGAGAATGTCACAGAGTGTGATGCCTTCAATAACTACACTACACCAGAAGGCTCAAGGACCTAGACCGAGTGCACCCAGTGGAGGGTAAAATCCTTCAAGGAGCACACTACGACATAGCGCAAGGGTCAGCACCATCACAGAGCTCCACACGGACAAGGTCTTCTTGTCACTACAACTTACTGATGAAAGGAACCTATCTTGTTTGTTTGGGGTTTTCTTTTTGTTGTTTTTGTTTTGTTTTTCATGACAGGGTCTCTCTGTGTAGCCTTGGCTGTCCTGGACTCACTTTGTAGAGCAGGCTGGCCTCAAACTCACAGTGATCCACCTGCCTCTGCCTCCCAAGTGCTAGGATTAAAGGCGTGTGCCACTACCCCCGGCTGAAAGGAATCTATCTTGAAAGATAATTATACAACCTATGAAGGAAAAGATGAAGGCCTAAACCAACCAAGGAAATAACTGACCTCATAAATTACTTCGTATTTTTTGCTGATCAGAACTCAATGTCACCTTCCCTTTGGTACTGCAGCAGAGACTGCTGGGGCTCAGGATATACCACCCAAAAATATGACTGTAGGACACCAGCATGTGCCACCCAAAATAGACTTCTTTGGCATATTCTGAGTTTGTTATTTTGAGAAACTGCAGGCACTGGAGTGGTTCTGAAAAGCTGTCCTTTTATAAAAAGGCATTTACATCTCTGAAAAAAATAGACATTGTAAAGTCTAAGCAGCAAGACGGCCTCTTTGAGATGGCTGCTATTGAAGCTTACCTGCCTGCTTACCTGGTAGTTTGGTCACCCTGTCTTTTCCACCTGCTAGCGTGAGTGACCCTGGCCCCTGTCCTCTCTGCATTCAGGATAATAATTGCTTGCTGTTTTGTATGTGTGTGGTGTGCACGTATGAGCTGATGTAGACGTGGTGCATACATGCATGTGAAGACTAGAAGCCACTGTTGGGTACCTTCCCCTACTGCTTTCTACATTAATTCACTCGCTCCCTCCCTTCCCCCTCCCTCTCTCCCTCGCTCATTCATTTGATTTCAGAGACAATCTTTCACTGAACATAGATTTGGCAAGACAGACTAGCCAATGAGCTCCATGGCCTCTCCTGTCTCTACCTCACCACACCCAATGCTGGGGTTTATAAAATATATATGGGGCCTGGCTTTTTAAAACATGGATGCTTGAAATCTGTAGTCAGGTCCCCATGCTTCTGCAGTAAGCAATTTATCCTGTCAACCTAATTTCTATCATTTGAAATTCAAACCCGGCAGTGGCAATGTGAAAACATTTCTGAATATCTTAAAAGAGTTGTATACACCAATTATAGCACCTGTGATTTCATAAATGGTTAAACAAATGTAACAAATGCAAAAAGAATAGTCAAGATTTTTTCAATATCTGTTTATTTTATGAGCTTTTAGTCTTTCTACAGAGACAGTGTGATGTGGCTAGAAAAGTACTAAGCTTGTGGAGTATAAATGAGTGAAATAAACTTTTTTATAATCTGAAATACTTAAAAAACAGAACCATGAAGTTTATGGAAAAGGTGTTATTTCCCTTTTCCTTCTCCTATAGGTTTGTTCTGCTTGGCTGATGGCACCAGAAACAAACTGTTATTTGTATCAGTCTTCTTTGAAAGTTAAGAAATGAAAATCCATTGTGGCGGCACACCACTTTAAGCCCAGCACTTGGGATGCAGAGGCAAAAGATCAGGAGTCCCAGGTCACCTCAGCTACAGTGTGAAGTTAGACCTTGCCTCAAACAAAACAAACATAGAAAATTTAAAATTATATATTAGCCAGGTGTGGTGATGCATGCATGTAATCCCAGCACTCAGGAGGCAGAGGCAAGCGGGTCTCTGTGAGTTCAAGGCCAGCCTGGTCTACAAAGCAACTCCAGGACAGCCAAAGCTACACAGAGAAACCCTGTCTCAAAAAAATCATCATCATCATCATAATTAAAAAATAAAAATAATAAAATTATATATTAGCCTAAAATAAATAAATAAAGCCAAATAAATTATGTAACACACAAGAATAAAATTTTCTACTGGAAAATTAGTATAAAAAGTTCCGAACACGTGCCACCACTCAGGGAGGTAGAGGCAGAAGTAGGCAGATCTCTGTGAGTTCAAGGCCAGCCTGGCCTACAAAGCAAGTTCAAGACAGCCAGGACTATACAGAGAAACCCTGTCTCAGGAAAAAAAAAAAAAAAAAAAAAAAAAAAAGTTCACAACACCCAAGAACACGAATTTAACAACAAAGTATAGCAGGTACTTGCCTAACACATTAACCAATACACTGTTTGTTTCCTTTTTATCCACATAGTACCTGACTCAATAGTGACCACAAAGCAACCATATAAAACATTTCTTTTGCTTGGCAATAAAAATGGTTTTATTATTTAATCTGTCTTGACATGTCTATGCTAACTGTCCTGAAACTAAGATTTTTTTCTATTTTCCCCATTTTTATTACATAGATTTAAGCTATACCATACATTTTGACAAATACACATATTGAAATGGCTGATTATACATATATGTATGTCATGTATGTAGAATATAAAATGATACAGGCAATTAAGCATATCCACCATTTCTTGACTTTACATCCGGTGTATCAATAATTCCTTAAATGCACTTCTTTTCAGAACAACTCACAGATCTTAATAGATGTTACTATTAACTACAGTCGTCCTAATGTATGTCAAATTCTTAGATCTGTTTATTCTACATAACTATGATTTTGAGCATTAGCTTACATCTCATTTCAGAGCACTACATAAAAACTGTATTTTTTATCTCTGGTATTCAATTCCTTCTGTTGCTGTTTTTTAAAATATGCACATTTGCCATATTTTATTTATTTACTGCTTGGCCTTGTTACTTAATGTAATATACTACAATCTTATCCATATTATGGTAAATGGTATGATTTTTGTTGTTTTGTGTCAAGGTATAATAATGAAATGCAAGTGTATTTCATTTTACCCATCAATCTACCAATAGGCATATTATTTCTGTATGTTGGTTATCAAGTGTGATGCTTACTCAATGTGTGAGTATCAATATCGTCAGCTTTGGTCATATATCCGGGGGGTTGGGGGGTTGAGGGGGGGGGGGGAGAAGATTGTTGAGTCATGTGATACTTACACTTTTAATTTCTTGAGGTGCCTCCATATTATTTTCCATAGTGGCTGTCCTAATTTACATGTCTACCAACAAGACACTAGAATTTTCTCTATCAACCAGCCATTTGTTACTTCTTACCCTTAAAAAGGTCTGTTATTTGACCGTTTCACACATGTATGTAACTACAGTTGTTTTCACACACATCCCAACCCTCTCACCCTTGTGTTGTATCTTTTACAGTGCAGGGTGAGAACAATGAATCCTAGGAAGTCAGCAACAAATGAAAAGGGGGTGGAGCTACCAAAGTCACAACTGTGGTGGGAATGCTTGTTGTCTTTAAATGACACATTTTCTTGTGTTCTAAATTTACAAATGTTTATTAAAATCTTCGGTCTATTTTTTTAAGATTTATTTATTTATTCACTTACTTACTTACTTACTGTATATGAGTGCTTTATCTGCAGAAAAGGGCACCAGATCCCACTATAGATGGCTATGAACCACCATGTGGTTGCTAGGAATTGAACTCAGGACCTCTGGAAGAGCAGGCAGCACTCTTTACCACTGAGCCATCTCTCCAGCCCTGGTCTATTTTTATATAATGAGAAAAGAGTGTTCACCTTCGTCTCACTGTTCCTCCTCTGTTGAATCAATTTTCCAATAAAATTAATCTTTATTTTTTCTTGCTTTTTAAAAATAAGTAACTGTAGACCAGGAATGGTGGCACATGCCTTTAATCCCAGCACTTGGGAGGCAGGCAGACCTCTGTGAGTGTCTCAAAAAACAAAAACAAAAAACAAAGTAACTGTATCCTATTTTGGAAGTTACCTTCACTTTGAACCGAATAAAGCATAGTATTGTATATAAAGCTTCTTTAAAAGCTCAAAGCATGAGGCTAGAGAGATGCACAGCAGTAGAGTGTACTGGCTGATCTTCCAGAAGACTGAGGTTTTATTCCAAGCACCCACATGGTGGCTTACAATATCTGTAAATCCAATCCTGGGAGATCTAACACCCTCTTCTGGCTTCTGTGAGAACCATTTACATGCACTTAAAGCATTCATCCATACACATAAAACTAAACTAAATTTTTAAAATAGAAAGCATGCTAAGCCTATTTGGTGGTGTGTGCTTTTAATTCCAGCATTTGGAAAGCATAGAAAGGCAGATCTCTGTGAGTTCAAGGCCAGCCAGGGATACACAGTGAGACACTGTCTCAAACAAAAATAAAAAGCATGTAAAGCACAATGTTTGTTAGGGAGGGTGGTGACTTCAAAACTGAGACCTAGAGGGCTTGAGAGATGATTCAACTGTTTAAGAGCACTTACTGTTCTTGCCAAGCCTCTGGGTTCTGTTCCCAGCACTCACCAAGGACACGCGTGCGCACAATGGCATACGTTCTCGTGTAAGTAGGGATACAGAGCAACTCAAGTGGCAGGGTCACAAGTTGTTTATGCTATAGCACAGAAAGAGCTTAAGCAGAGAGACGGTTTTAGTTTTAAAAAGTGGCAATACTAGTAACCATTTATAGAGCATCTTTTTACTATTCTGAGGATTTTATATGCTCTGTACTGTCAAATACAGTAACTATTTGTATGGCTATTTCAACCGAATTACAGCTAAAATTAACCCTTCAGTTCCTCGGCCAATTAGTCATGTTTTCAGAAATCATTAGCTCACTGTGGACAGGGCTACTAGAGAAGACAATCATAACTCCACAGTACTTCTGTCACTACACAAAGTTCCATTAACTGATGCATATTAACACAAATCTTCATCACTTCCCTAGGAAATAAACACTCTGCTCATCTCCACTTTATAGGGGGAAATGTGGTACAGAAATATTAAGTCAATTACCTAAGGTCTTAAAACAAGTAGCACTAGTATGGAATGCTAACCCACACGTGCTGGGATTTAACCTAGGGTCTTAATCCTTCCAGATAAAAGGTATTTTGGGCAACTGTGTTAACTGGAAAGAGAGGATTATATTGGAAGCAAGAAAACAAATGAGGAAACTAAAGCATAAGAGAACTGCTGAGGAACAGCAGGCTAGAACAGAGATGAAGTTAATTAACAGAATTCAAAGGTATGAAAAGAGTAGGGGCAGCTTAGAACTAAATCTAAAAGACAACAAATGAAGTGTAAAAAATAAAATGGAAATTCACATTTTAAGCATTAGGCAATAGGAATGGTTCTTACTATAGTAACAAATTAGGAGAACAACTTGAAAGAAAGTAACAAACCCCATCTGTGCCATTACTTGTTAGAAATAATAAAGACAAAAGTTGCCCAGTGAATTAAACAAGTCCAGAGTCCAGAAGAGAGGTCTAGAGATAACTCAGGAAGTGTAAACAATAACAGAACCATAGGGATAACAAGTAAGATACATAACACAAGACAAAATGCCAGGAAACTGGTATGTCATTACCAGGAAGACAAGAGGAGAGAAAAATGCTAAGAAAGAATTATCCGAGATGTAGAGGGAGAAAACAACAGTCAACAAGTACAAAAGGCTGCTGGGAGGTCAGGTAAAATAAGCCTGAAAATTGCTAACAAGGGCAATTTAAAACCAGGAGTGGTCACACAAAACTGTAAACCCAGTACTCAAGACACAGAATCAAGATTGATAGTTCAAAACCAGTGTAGGCTAGCTAACAACATCCTATGTCCAAAAAAGTTTAAAAGAAAAAAATACTGTAAGGGCAAAAGCCAGATTGCAGCAGATCTGGAGTGAACACAGCTTTTTTTTTTTTTTTTTAAACAAAAGCTTAAAACTCAAAGTAACAAGACGGGCTGGAAAAATGGCTAGGCAGTTAAGAGCACTGGCACTCTCCCAGAACACCAGAGCTTAAATGCAAGCATCAACACGGTGACTCACAATGGTCTGTAACTGTGGTTCCAGAGGAATGAGCTTATGTGGATGGACAGATTCTATTCTATCTATCAAAGAGAATATGGGAGTATGTGTCAGAACGAAAAAGTCAAAGAGACTAAAGGAGATACTGAATTACTGTAGTACAAACAGAGTGTATAGCAACAAATCCTGAACAGAAGGCAAAACTGAGATTAGGAATCACAGATCTGTGAGTAAGAACACTATCACATGGTTGGATGATCTTCTCTACAGTGAAAATCAGTCCTGCAGAAGAGCAGGCGAGGAAAATGTTTGCCTTAACTTTTTAAGCTAAGGATTTTCAAACAGGATGCAAGAATACAGGGAATAATGGAAGACAATTCATAAACCCTGCAATTAGAAGAACAGCATTTAAAGAGCAATGAGATGGCACAGTATAGTAAGGGTGCGTGCAGCCAAGCATGGCAACTTAGTACCTACATGGTACAAAGAGAGAACCAAACTGATTCCCACAAGTTAAACTTTGCTTTTTATACACAAACACACACACACACACACACACACACACACACACACACACACAATTTGTAAAGTTACATTTGGTTAGTATTAGGTTAGTACATTGCAATCAGAATCACGAAGGTGAATTAAATAGCAAGTGTGGTTGGAATAAGGAGAAATGGGATAGTTAGGAAATGGTAGTTGGAGAATAAAAGGAACTTAATTTGCAGGAGTACATAGTCCTGTGTCCAAAACATCTTCACAGGAGAATGTAAAGTATGTTATCTCACCTATTAATTACTAAAGTAAACCTTCTTTTATCCTCTACATCCCTCAAGTGGTTCCCACCGCAGAGATCCTGGTCTAACTATTAGGGCAGTGTGGTACTGAACTTCCACTGAACCATAGATACACACAGAGACACACCCACCAAAACCAGGGCTCTCCCATCTCTACTGGGGTCTAATTTGTTTTCCTGGTTATTTTTTCAAAGCTCCTCAGATGTTTCTAAAGACAATGTCAAGACCTACTACTTTAGGAAGAACAGAGATTTCAATGGACATGGTGGCACATGCCTCTGATCCCAGCACTTAGGAGGCAGAGGCAGGTTCAAGGGTCGGCCTGATCTACACAGTAAGTTCCAGGACAGCCAGGGCTACATAGAAAGACCCTGTCTAGAAATACCAAAGAAAGAAAGAACAGGGATGTTCATCTAGGTAATTCTATCTCGCAAGAGGCTGAGGCTGGAGGATTATTGCAAGTTCAAAGCCAACTGAGCCACACTGAAATCTTTTCTCAAGAAAATAAGAAAACAATAGTAAACAAGAAAATGTTGAAAGAGAATATAAACACTAATAATCAGATATTTAAAGATTCCCTAAATAATGAGACTTGGAAATACCAAAATACACCATCACATTCAAAGCATCTATATTATGTTTTAAGTTGTTTATTATAAACTCTGAAGTTAAATACTTCACTGTAGGCAAAGATTAAGAAAACACTGAACCTGTCTAGTAAATTAAAAACCACAAACCACCAGCTCTCTAGGTCAAATGCAGTTCACGACTTACTGGAGAAATATTTGGTCCATGAAATAGGTCTTATAATTCTGCTTTCTAGAAACATATAATCTGCCCACTTTTACCAAACTGGAAAGGCACAGAAATAAGCTATCTTCATTACAGATATTAAAATCTTACGCAAACACTTTTTTTTCCACTCCCCAATTAGTTGTCTGCTGCCTTTCCTGTAGGATTCACTAGTAATATTAATGAATTTCTCAAGCTTCTCCTGGATATTTAGCACTAAATGAGTGCTAAGTGAGACCCTTTTTATTTATTTATTTATTTTGAGATAAGCTCTGGCTATGTACAACCCAAGCTAGCCTGGGTCTCAAGGCACTTCTGCGGGCCCCTCCTCCACCCACCAACAGACACACAAATATAAACACATTTACAGGAAAAGCCAACTCCTACATGTCTTTACAACTAATCTACCATTGACTTAATAGTCACCACAATAGTAAAAAATGATGTAGGAAATGTACAATATAAACATTGTGTCATGTGTGTAATAAATACCATGCATTATTTTAAAAATTGAGACTAATACAGTTGCAATTTGATAACATGACAAAAATCTCCTATTTTTGGCAGTTCTGGGGATCAAGCAGAGGGTGCTATATATGCTAGGCAAGCCTTCTACCAATGAGTCAAACCCAGTCCTGCAAAATCTCTACCCTCTATGTCATCATGCCCTCAGCTTTGTTTTCAGTTCTAGTCGCACCTAGAAGATTTTGGTTTTGCTTTTTTTAAATGAACAATAGCTCTGCTAAGAAAGACAACTATTCACTGTATTCTAATAAAGTACAGGATAATTATTTACCCATTACAAATTATTCTTAATAGCATCACTATTCTAATTAGACAAACTATAAAACAGCTTTACTATAATGGCTATTTCCAAACAGCTAAAACTATATCACTCTTCCTGCTTAGTAACTTGAAATCATATCCCACTTTATTTATTCATTCATTCATTTATTTATCTATTTATATTTTTTAACACAGCCCATTTTTGTCAGTATCTCTATCATAAAATATAAGCTATAAGCTGGAGAGATGGTTTATCAGTGTAGAGCACTTACTAAAGGGTCTGGTTTCAATTCCCAGCACAACACACAGGGCTGCTCACAATGGAATATGACCTCTCTGGCCTCTGTGAGCATCTGTACACAAATATGCACACACACACACAAACACAAACACACACAAACACAAACACACACATTTTTCAAAACAAATCTAAAAAAAAA
This sequence comes from Acomys minous, assembly GCF_964271855.1. Classification (NCBI taxonomy): domain Eukaryota; kingdom Metazoa; phylum Chordata; class Mammalia; order Rodentia; family Muridae; genus Acomys; species Acomys minous. Next base: position 13,896,528 of record NC_140497.1, on the reverse strand, counting down.
AGTTGCTGTCAAAAACCTCACTAGTGCTACAAACTCAGAATACAAATTCCAGTAAAATTAGATAATCTGGGCTATCCTAATTAACTACTGTACTGAGAAGCAAGTAACTGAAGGAAGCAGGCAATTGATCACTTACTCTTTCTGGTCCAGGTTATTTACGTAGCTGGGTAAAAAACTCAAGCTTAATTGAAACTCTCTTCTTTTCCAGCAAAAATATTTCAATTCTGCTCAAAAATACCCACAGAAAAACGTTCTAATGATTTGGACAATTATCACAAAAAAACTAGTTCCACCACAGCTGGAAAGATGACTCAACGGTTAAGAGCACTAGTTGCTCTTCCAAAAGACTCCTAAAACCCACTCTGCAACTCACAGCTGTCTGTAACTCCAGTTCTGAGAGACCTGACACCCTCTTCTGGCCTCGGTGGGAACTGTATTCACATAGCACACAAATATGCATGAGGGCAGAACACTCATACAACATAAAATAAAAATAAATACATATTTTTTAAAAGGAATAGTAGCATAGAACATAAACTATATGTAATATAATACTCCACAGCTGATAATACTCCACAGCTGACCAGGTCAATAGATACATTGGCATTCCAGAAGGCCCACCCTTTCACTTTCAAGTATTATGTGCAGCCTCCAACAGGTAGGTGTTCAGTAACTATTTGAATTAATTGGCAACTACAAGTGAAATCACTTCTGGCCTACACCTTCCTTTTTCTAACACTACCAAATACACTCTGGAGACGCATATATCTATGTGTTTAGAATACAGAGGTTCATGTGGAGAAAGAGGAACACTCCTTCATTGCAGGTAGGAATGCAGACTTGTACAACCACTTTGGAAATCTATCTGGCGCATTCTCAGAAAACTGGGAATAGGGCTTCCTCAAGACCCAGCTATTCCACTCCTTGGAATATACCCAGAAAATGCCCCACCACACAACAAGGACATATGCTCAACCATGTTCATAGCAGCCTTATTCATAATAGCCAGAACCTGGAAACAGCCTAAATGTCCCTCAGTAGAAGAATGGGTAAACTATGGTACATTTACACCATGGAATACTACTCAGCTATTAAAAATAAGGAAACCCCGAAATTTGTGGACAAATGGATGGGATTAGAAATGATCATACTGAGTGAGTTAACCCAGAAGCAGAAAGACTCACATGGTATATACTCACTTATAATTGGGCACTAGCCCAAAAGGCATGTCCCACGAAAGTCTTCACTTATCAGGAGATAGGGATAGATGTGAGGACATCCTACTGAGACTCTAGGTAAGAGAACTATAGGAGATGGGGAAATAGAAGGATGCAGAAGGTCCTAGAAACCTACAAGAAGAACATTGTGTGACAGATAGATGGGGGCCCATGGGGTCTGCTCCAACTATTGCACTAACCAAGGACAATACAAGTAGTAAACATCGAATCCTTATTCTGGTCTAGCCAATGGACAGGACATTCTCCACAGTTATGTGGAGAGCAGGGACTGACTCTGACATGAACTCTGGTGCCCCATATCTGACCACCTCCCCTTGGTGGGGAGGCCTGGTGGCATTCAAAGAAAGAATAAGCAGGCTACCAAGATGAGACTTGGTAGCCTATGACCATATAGAGGGGGAGGAGGTTCCCCTTGGTCATAGACCTAGGGGAGGGGACTAGGGTGAAAGCGGGAGGGAGGGAGAAACGGGAAGATACAAGTGATGGGATAATAACTGAGTTGTAATCTGAATAAATTAATTAAAATTTTAAAAACAAAAAATAATTAAAAAAAAAAAAGAATACAGAGGTTCAAAACAGCAAACCAACCCCTTTCTTCACAGAAACTGACTAGGCAGTTTCAAAAAGAGAAAGGAAAGCCATTAAGATATAATGAAAGAAGAGATACAATCTCTTCAGAGAAAGAATCATTTCTTACCTTAGAGTTCACTATATTATAATTCTGAGAGCAAGCTCTTCACATCTTTGGGAAAGTCATTCAGGAAATAAACTATTGGAAATAGTGTATGAAACAAAAATCATGTAAAATATAGAACGTCTCATCATTTCTAATTTCATAGATATTACAAAAACAGCTGAGAATAAATGAAAATTCAAAGTATACTCTACTGATCAGTGCACATGGAATTCTACTCAAGAGAAATACAATCCCTAAATATATACTTCCAAATACAGTAATTTCAGTCTGTAACACTACATATTGGAGCTATGTAGTAATGGAGAGATATTTCTAATCAAAGCAAAGCGCAGGTTTCTACAGAATGAAATGTCCTTAAAGGAAGGCTGAAGGAAAGGTCTTCAGTTCAGCTGCAAGACATTGCACAGTGATTCTCGGGCTCTTTCCAAAAGTCAAACCTCAGAATTCTAGTATTAGAATTTGTCCTCAGCTATATTATCAACTGGCTGCTTTTTAAAGAATATACACAACTGACACTTTATGTAAGGCTGATATATTTTACATTAAAATATACTGTATGTAGCTGTGACAGCTCATGCTTACAGCTACTGTTTAAGACCTCCTGCATTCAATTCCAGACACACACACACACACACACACACACACACACACACACACACTTACTTCAAGCAAGAATTATTATAACTGCAAGTACCCAGGCATTCTAACAAGAACAAACAATAACCTATTCACAGCACTGGATAATTTGATAGTAATTATAATAATCCAATCATATTTTACTTAGCTTCATGTGACCAATAAACAGTTCAAATGAAAGAAAGAAAAACTATAAAACAGAGTTTTATGCACTGGTCCACTTTAACATACACCCAATGATAGAGAACTATTTTATGAACATGATTCTGCATCAATTCATGATGACAAGTTGTCAATATAAAAGCAATTCTGCAATGCTTAGAAACTGAAATATTTCAGATTCCAGAGTTCCTCAATTTTTGAAAATTTGCATAGACACCAGCAGCTGAACACCCTAATCTAAAATCCCCACTTGAGCCATTATGCTGAGTAAGAGCATTCACTTAATGTTCAAAAGTTTCAGAATTGGAGGGGTTTTTTTTTTTTTTGATTGTTAAAATTACATCCCCTCCCTGGGCAGTGTTGGTGCACTTCTTTAGGCCTTTAGTCCTGACACTCAGGAGGCAGAGGCAGGTGGATCTCTGAGTTTGAGGCCAGCCTGGTCTACAGACAGAGTTCCAGGACAGCCAGGGCTACACAGAGAAACCCTCTCTGGGGGGAGATATATAGATAGATATAGATAAAAATTACAGAGCCTCAATCTGTAAAAGTATATGCTTCCAGCTCAAAGATCACAGGGCAAATTGAACTCTGAAACAGATCTCTAAAACTTTCACTCATGAGGGTGGGAATGTAGCTTAATTTGTAGAGTGCTAACATATATAAAACTCTGGGGTCAACCACAGATCAACTGCCATTGGTGGCATATGCCTGTAATCTCAGTGCTTGGAAGGTGGATGCAGAAACCTAAGAAACTCAAGGCTACATAAGAGATTCAAAGTCGGTCTGGGATATGTGAGATCTTCTCTTTAAAACTAAATAAATGTATATACATACATACAAACATAACATACACACAGAGAGAGAGAGAGAGAGAGACAGACAGACAGACAGATATATATATTTAATTTAAGGAAGCTGGAGACGGTTTTGTGGTTAAAGCTGTTCTTTCAGAGGCCTGGAGTGGTCCCCAGTGCCCACATGAGGCTGCTCACAGGAGTCTGCTAACTCCAGCTCCAAGGCTCGAATGCCCTCTTCTGGCCTTCTCAGGTACATGCACATACACACATACACAAACACACAAATAATTAAAATTTTTAAAATAAAATGCACTATATTGGACCCTTGGTAAATGAATAAGATCATATTGAGAGAGGTAATCCAGACCTAGAAAAACGAACGTCACATTTTCTATCTGTGGTTCGTTCTAAGTTTTTCAATGAGTATATAACCTGGAGTAAATGCAGAAACCAGGAAAATATAAAGGGACTATGGGGCAGGGAAGAGCAATAGAAGGAGGAATAGCAGGGCACAAGCGATCTGACCAGGAAAAATGAGGGTGGGGAAGACACTAAGAAGGGAAAGGGAAATACAGAGGAAAGAGGAAGTAGCTAAAAGAATAGTAAGGATTGCCTGAAAAATCATAAGCATATTACTTATGACCTAGCTAAAATTACATATAATAACATCTAAGCATGTGTATACATACATACATATATATATATATAGTTTAAATGAAGTCATCCCATGTGGGCTGACAATACTCCCACGAGCTATAGACAAAAATTCTAACATGAGACATGAGAAGCCCTCATTTGAGCTGCTGGTCAGGGCTGTCCAAGAGTCTCCCAAAACGGAAAGCCCTTTTCTGTCGTCCTTTCTTACCTCCCAGAGGTGGAAGGTATGTCCTATTGTTGAAGAACCTTCATCTTATCAGAAGACACCATGCAAGCTTCTAAGGAAGGGAAGCAATTAACAGTCCTACCCAGCTGTAACACGTATGACCCACAGCAACAGTCAGCAGGGCATGATAACCCTAAGGGTGCAGTTGTAGCATGCACACCTTGGAAGTAACCAACAGCTCTCTAGTTACACTTAAGACCTGCACAACAAGAGAGAACTAATTCTGGCATTAGTTCTGGCCAACACCTAGGGCTAGTGAAGATCGTGGAGGAGAAACGTATAACTGCTTTACTAAAGCAACATGACCCTAACTACAGTTTAAACACTCATCCTCCTGCCCATAGTAAGTACAGTTCTCACACCTCATCAAAGAAACTTCTTGCAACAGGGACCATTACCGAAAACCACAACTGATTAAAAGGCAGAGTTGTAAAGGCCAGCCCCAACTAATAAATCTACAACACAAACCTTGCACCTAAGACTCGGGGATCATTGCAAAAGAGCAGGAAGGAAGATTTTAAGAACCAAGGGAACGAGAAGTTTACTTTGAGACTGTGTCTCCTAGAAATGTCAGAAGCTACACTCATGAAGTCTCATCAACATGGCTGCCTAAACAAGACCTGAACTACAAAAGTACCAATGAGCATACTAATATAGAAGGGATAAGCTTGAGGGGCCTCAACCACAACAAACAACTGCACGCAACTCAAGACTACTAGAGAGGGAGAAATGGTCTTCTACAGGGAACAGTCCCCCTAACAGGTTCTTTAATACGAAGCCTGAGTTCGTATGCACACAGTGACATTAGACAGACTGAGCAGGTTGTATTCACATATTTAGAAATACATATAAATTTATACATATGTGTATATAGCTAACTATATGTAACAACAGCTAAAGAAAAAGAGGCCATAAATTTGAGAGCCTAAAAGGGAGGTGCATGGGCGGGGTTTGAAGGAGGAAAGTGAAGAGGGAAATTGGAGTGATTATTATAATTTTTTTAATTATTAAAAAAAATTTCACCAATGAAATATACCAGTGCCACATATGGTAGTACACGCCTCTAATTCCAGTACTGAGAGATGAAACAGGAAGGCTTCTACAAGGCTAAACCCAATCTGGGCTATCTAGAAAGGCAAGCAGCATCTCCCTACCCCTCACCTCCCACACCCACAAGAAAACAAAAGAAAAATACTTTCACTTTCTAATTGTTATTTAAACAAAAATGTGTAGTTTAATGAGCTGCTGGTAACTACAATGAAGGATGGAGAGACAGCTCAGCTATTAAGAGCTCTTTTGTTCTTCCATAGGACCCCAGTTCAGCTCTCAGCACCCCGCTACATGCAGCCCACAAGCATCTATTATTCTAACTCTAGAAGGTGAGACACACACAAGTGAAAGTAGCATATAGGGGGCTCCTTATGGAGGGAGGAGGTAAATGCAGAAGAGGGTAGGAACAGCAGTGTACAGTGATCTGAAAGGGAAATGAGAAAGGAAATATGCTCTTTAGGGATGAGGGAGGAAGGTGATGAATACAGGAGGGAAAAGGGGGGTAAGTAACAGTAAGGATGTCTGTAAGAGCCACAAAGAATCATACTATTAACTATTTACACACACACAAACCAAAAAACAAAACGAAACAAAAGAAAACCCTATAATACATATATTCTGTGTATAAATATACATATTTTTAATGAAATTTTCTCATCTAGACTGATGGTGCCTCACTAACAACCGAAGACCATCTAACAAAACCCAATACTAGACATGAGAAGCCTTCTTTTGAGTTGTTGCTCAGGGCTATCCAAGAGAGTCCCAAAATATATAGTCCATTGCTATTGCCCTTGGTTGCCTCCCAGAGGTAAAAGATACCATGTACTTCAGACAAAGAACCCAAAGGATCCTGAGCTGGAACTGACCTGAATGCCCCTCCTGAGGACTGTGTATCACAAGGTACCATGTCAGCTTCCAAAGGAGGGAGCGACTAACAGTCTCCCACCTACGATGCCTATGAGGCACATCAAGGACCAACACTGCAGGACAACCTTCAGCGTGCAACAGGGGCACACAAACCTTGATGGTTAGCAGCTCTTCATTGGACTTAACACCTGCTCAAACAAGAGGGCTAAATCATGCCTGGTACTGGAATCTAGCTGCTCAGTGCAAGTGCAGTCATGGCTACTGTAGAAGAAACTGTCACCACTGATTTACTAAATCCCTGGCAACAATCCATTAGCTTTGTCCTTACACCATAGGTTAAGTGTAGTCTTTACCCCTCATCAAGGAAAATTCTCTTTGTAACAACCAGAGACCACTACAGAAAACCACAGCCCATCAAAATGCAGAGTAGCAGACTCTAGTCAGTGACTTCATCTACAAAAATGAACAAGGATAACATCAATGAACAGGCCAAAGTAGAAAGAAAAAAAGCCCACAAGACCTCAAGCCTACACAAAACTGAGGAAAGGTAGCCTTCCCCAGGGAAGAACACACCAACTGGTTGTCCAGTGACAAATAATCAGCCCTGAGAACATATGCACAAGTAACAATGACGGAACAGGGTAGAAATACGTATGTATGTATATATGCATGCATGCATGCATGCAATAACAATTAGTGAGATAAGAAGCAATGCATTTGAAGGAAATTGGGGAGGGATATATGGGGGAGTTTGAGGGAAGTAAAGGGAAGGGAGAAATGTTGTACTTATAGTGCAATTTCAAATATTAAATAAACAACAAACATCTCTGCCCAGAAGTAGCTTCCATGATATATACACTAAGGTATACAACGAAGTTAACAGCTCATTCTCCAAATAACAATTCAGAGTACCTTACACCTATATAAGATACTCTTATCAATGTAAAAGAATAGTCACACACAAAATTCTCCCTGTCCCCAAATAGTCCACTCAAGGGCCAAAATTTACTGTTATAATATCCTTTCAATTTCATAAAGCAACAGTGACAGCACACAACAGAGTAAGGTACATGTCTCTATGTACCTAACGCTCCACAACTTTTTATAATACAGGATACTGTATTTCTGTTCCACATAACTACAGCTGCCACAAATAGTAACATTAGGATTTCATCATGTCAGAACCACAGCAGGGGTGGTGGCGCACACCTGGAACTCCAGCACTTCTTGGGAGGCCGAGGCAGGATGATAAGAAGGATTAAGACCAGTCTGTATTTTTATACCAAGACCCTTCCCTCTCTCTCAAAAACAAAAATAAAAACAAACCAACCAAATAAATCAAAATATAACAGATGACAGAAAGCTGCACAAAACACAGAAATAAGAATGACTGATTTGCTAGTTCCTACTGTGGGTCACAGAATCTATCTCATTCCTGTCTAATGACAGCCTGAAACAAAATGGGGAAAAAAGTTAAAAAAAATTGTTTGAGCGAGTGACTCACTTCTTTCAAAGTCAAGTCCCCAGCATCTCTAAGTTCCTCAAGTCGCAACAGTAAGGTACTGATACCCTATGAGCATACACAGGGGGAGGAGGTCCCCCTCAGTCACAGTCACAGGGGAGGGGAGTAAGGGGAAAGCAGGGGGGGAGGAATGGGAGGATACAAGGGATGGGGTAACAATTGAGATGTAATATGAATAAATTAATAAAACATGTTTTTAAAATATTAAAAAAAAGAACTGTCAATCAAAAGTTTTCATGCTAAGCTAAATATGTTCCTGTACTTAGGTCAACATTCTATAGTCTGAAACTTACTACTTTCAAGATTTTAAACTACTAAAAACAATTAACATAATTTACGTTTTCACAGCTAGACACAGGAAGGCCCCCCAAGTCTTCAACTTCTATGTAACGTCTCAGAAATGTGAGTGTGAATCCTCTCTCTGCCCTGTGAGCACTGATGCAGTTTCTTACCTTATCTTTTTCATGTGGAAGCAGTGACACAGGAGGTAAACAAGAAAGCGACTCACAACCCTCTTTCCCTTCAGCATTGGATGTCTTAGTGTTGAGCCGGTAGAGAGGTCCATCTTTAAGAAGTCTGCCATGGCCTACGGCACGCTTGATTGCCAATCGTAGCTGCTGGTGGAACCCAGAGGCAGCATTGCCTCCATAGGCAGCAGACACATCCTTCTGGCTTTTCAAAAAGCGTTCAATACTTTTCAAAGTTGAGCCACTAGATTCTGCCAAACCCTCAAATGCCCGTTTGAGTAATTTATTCCAATCCACACTTTGCTTATTATCCAATTTTCCATGGTTTCGAGGTTTAGGGAGTGCTATTCGCCCAGGATTATCAGGATCTTTATAGGAATTGAGACCTTTGTTTGAGACTTTTAAAATTGTCCCATCTTTAACACTCAACTCCAACTGCTCTAGAACAGTTTTACGATCCAAGCCATGGGATGAAGACACTGCGTTGCATATTCTTTCCTCGGAAGGTCGCTGTTTCTGCTTCTTGACTTTTTTAATGGCCTCCAAAATCCACTCCGTGTACAGCGGGTTAGCGAGTTTTACCATGGTGAAGGATTCTGTATATCCATAGAGTCGTTATCCCTTATCCTGATGCTGAGTAAGTCTTACACCATGGAAAACAAGATTCTCGGAGGATGGGAACCAGTTAACCATAGCATACAAGATTTCTGGCCTGAATCTTCCCTCTGTTCACAAAATAGAATCACAACCTACTTCCCCTTTAGAAATCAGAAGCACTGTATCTTTGAACTATCTCCGAGGTCCCCAATAGCACCACACTTCGGTCTCTATTCCACATACGCTCCTGTACTCCACACATCTGACTCCCGGCTTCAAGCAGAAAATGAGGATCTTAAGCCTGAAAAACAATTAAAATAATGTCATTTTTCTATCAAGAGCCACTCTATAAATAAGTTATCAGGTGAAACACTCTAGTCTTTCTTAAAGCAATGTATGTACCAAGCGCTCCTAAGAGTTAAATACAGTACTACCAATATTCCAAAACAATCACTGGAAACCACTGGAACAAAACCAGAAGAAAAAAGATGAGTAGTTAAGGTAAAATAAGATGGTCTATGAATGACCTTAAGCTGTAACTAACCAGAGAAGTGCTATTTTGTTCTCTGCAATCTGTGCTCACCAGTCTATGGATTCAACTCTTCCTCCACATTTCCCCCAAGAAACTACTCAGTCCTTCAATAAGTATCTGGATTAGTAGAAAGACTCCTGCAATGAAAGCGAGAATGAATCATCTTTCAAAATTCCAGTGGATAAAAAAGTCAATAAGATATGCAGAAAACCACTGAGAACAATTTGACTAGTTCATACACTAAAGGAAATAAACATGCTCCACATGTCACAATAAGGGCATTAATGCAAACAAAAACAATAGAAATAGCTTAGTTTGAAAGTGCTTAAAGAATTTTAAAGTAATCCAATTTCATTCAAACTTTCACTAATACCCATATACTGAGGGAAATGACTGTCAAAGTACTTATAAGCAACGTCCTGCTAAATTAGAAATAAGAAAGGCCTAGAATCATTTGAATCAAATACACATACTACACATGAAATGTACACTATAGTAGACAAGTATTGCTTATGTGTGTTTATAGAAGAGGATCTAATTTTTAAAAAGTGACTCTGAGATAGCTACCTCGCAGTGAGTCAATAAAACAAAAACACACACACACTACTTTTCTGGGTCAAGAAGCTGTCAGATACACATTTTTTAAGCACTAAAATAATGAATTTTAAGCTTTGCCCTCCAAAACTAAGTTTAACTTTGAACTTCTCTTGTTCTGAAGAACATGAGAGAGATAAACACAACTAGAAAAAAGAGGGACATGTCCTCCAGCAAGTATTGTTAATAGCGACGTTAAGAGCAAAAGGAAAATTGATACAGGTTGGGGAAGAAACAGTACTATAACTCTGACAAGAAAGCAAAGGGTGCAACAAGACATTAGCACCTGGGGCAAAATTATCTAACTAAAAGAAGCTCCTGGGGGAGAGGGGGGAGGTCTTAATTTTGGTGAAAGCCTTAAGAGGACAAATATCAGATGTATTACTCAAGTTTATATTTTGATAGATATAGAGACACAGACATAGACACTAACTTTAAAATAACGAGAACTAAGACCTAAGAAGCTGGGAACAGCCTATGTGGTCGAGCGTTCAGGTGAAAGAATGAATGACACTCACTCATTGTCTTTCCGGCCGGAAGTTTCCCCCATCTCCAGGTCTGCAGAAACGAACGCTTTTAGGATCTGAACCCCAACTCTCAGAAAGTACACTAGCGGCTAGAAAGACAGACCAACCGGTCTTTCCCGCGTCCTCCCATCCCAACACACGTCTTCGCGCCCTCGATTTAAAAGCCCCAGGAACTTTAAAAACTTGAAGCGGCAGAGCCTCGCAGTTTTGCCAACGGACTGCTCCGCCGGTCCCATTCTATGGAAACACAGCCCGAAGAGTACGTTAACAATGAAATCACGTGGAGTTAAGAGCACCACAAGCTCTATCCCCAGCTCCTGCGAGCTCTTAGCTCCAAGGAGTCGGCTAAGAAGAGCAGCGTGGGGGACTCGGGCAGCGACGGAGCCTGACAGGTCGGGCAGGTCCGGCCCAAAGTCGCAGAGCTCTTGACAGGCGAAGCCAGCCGCCAGCCGTCCCGGCCCAGGGCTGACAGTCCGACAGACACAACACCACACGTGCTGCCTGCTCCCCCAACCACGGCACCCACCAGGCTGTCACCCCGCACCGCTCAGCCCCGCTCGGGTCTCCGCGCACTCGGCGCAGCCCGGAGTGCGCGCCCGGCGCCGGGAGCGGCGGGCGGACGGACGGCGGGCGCGCCCCCGAGGGAGAGCGGGCGAGCCCGCACAGCAGCCCCAGGCTCCGCGGCCTGGCTGCTCGCCGCCCGTGAGCACCGGCTCCCGGAGTGGGCCGCCGGAGGAGCGAGGGCGGCGGGGCCGCGGGCGCGGGCCGGGAGGGCGGCGCGGGCCGGCTGGGCCGCGGAGTCGGACGCGAGGGGGCGGCCGCGGCGCCCAGCCCGAGGCCTGGCGCAGAGCAGCGGGAGGCGGCGCAGGCCGCGGCGGGGCCTGCAGCAGCCCGCCGACCCCGCGAGGCGCCGAAGCAGACTCCGGGGCGGCTTGGCCTCCGGCTCGGCAGCCGGGAGCGACCGGGGGCGGCCCCTCGGATACTTACCTGGGGGGAAGACAGCCGGGATCCCGGGGGCCCGGGCCGGACCGCGGAGATGCCCCAAACTGACACGGCCGCCATCTTGGAGACAGTGAGCTCCGACTGGGGGGAGGGGAGGCCAGGCGGCGGAACAGCCGCGGGGGGAGGGGAGCGTCGCGAGGGAACGGCTGCCCGGGGAGGGAGCGGGAACAGCCTGCGCGGGAGGGTGGGAGGGAGGGAGGGGAGGAGCGGAGGGGCGCGGGAGGAGGGCAGCCGGTAGCTGGAAGAGCAGGCTCGTCGCCGGGAAGGGCGGGAGGGCGGGGCGACGGGGGGCGGAGGAGTCGCTGGGCGGGTCACGTGGGGCGGGTACAAAAGGCCGAAGCCAGGGTGGAAGCGGGAGTTGGCCGGGCTGGAGGCCAACAGCTGGGGGCGTACCTCCTCCTTTTCTCACGCGCTGAGGTCTGGCGGATGGCGAGGCCCGAAGCGGAAGGTGCAGCCGGATTACATAGCCCGGGAAACTTGGGGCAGGCGCTTGGGTGGGGCGGCTCCGGCGCGACGCCGAAACCCGGAGCTACTCAGCTCGGGGCAGCCCGAGCGCGGCGTCCGTTCCCATCCCCAGTCGCTTGTTTTCGCCCGGGCTCGCACCGGTGTCTGCCTCCTTGCTACGGCTCCCCCGGGCGTGGGGCCTCCACGGTGGCTCCGGGAGCCCCCGAGGCTGGGCGGAGAGACGCGGGTGGCATGAGTGCCCAAGTTCCTTCTTTTGCCCTCGCCTTTCTGCTCACTCTGCACTCAAACCGCTCCACCCCGTGATTTCAAATAATAGAGTCTGGCCAGAAATGGGAGAGCGGCACCGAGTTGGACACCCTGTCGGCCAGCAGGATGCCCACCCAAGCACACTCCCTGTCCCCCCTGCCCGAAAGTTGCTAGAGCTTGGAAACACGTTTATAAGAAACATCACCCACCGAGCTCGGTTTCTAGGACTTGGACAAGGTCACGTAGCTATTATGACACACACTTGCTGGTGGAACCTGGGTCTCTCTCATCCTTTCCCGTCCAGACTGATGGCTGAACCGCAAAGAGACACTTGGCGAGGGCAAGTCTGTCCTCTGCTGGCTACCTGTTCCTTTGTCTTGTCTTTTGATCTTCTAGAAACTTGAGAAATTGAAACACATACATACACACACTTTCACTGGAAAGACATGTTAAATGCTCAATGGTTTGAGATGTACCTGTTTTGTGTCTCTTTCCTAGACTACTCAAGACCTCAGTTTAGCACAGCTTTGCCCCCCCAAAAGCCACCTGCTAGTCGCTGCCCTAACTTTGATATTTACTTTCTTTTCTGAACTTACGTGGTGCTATTTGCTTTATTCATTTTACAGTTAAGATGTAGTCCTAATACTTTTAACGTATTCCCAGATAAATGTTCTTCCACAGTGCCGTTTGACATCTCCAGAGTCTAACCAACATGATGTCAAGGCTCAAAACAGCACTTGTAATGAATAAGCCTTTGTAAGCTGCTGAGAGACGAGTTTACACCTCACCTCATGTCCTGTCTCAAAACCTCATTCTCTGCTTCCAGATCAGTATAGTCCTCCACCCTAAATCTCGGCCAGACTATTATGCACCGTAGACTGGTAAAGCCATTCCATATTAGGACTGGCCTGGAAAACTCCCATGAAGGGCCTGGCCTGCAGTGCCCTATACTAACATTGGTGTTGATAACAAGAAGTTGTGATTGTTGAATCACCCTTACTCTCTCACTTCCAAACCCCAGATTACATTACATAACTACTAGAAGAGAAATTTGGAGACAGGAGGATCACCAAGATCAAGATTCAGTGGGCACTGTCTCGAGGGAATATGGTGGAGGCTGACAGAGCAAGACACCTAGTACCATCCTTTGGCCTCCAAAAGTAGACAGGCGTGGCGCGCATGTGCACACACACACACACACGGTTTTTTTTTTGTTTTGAGGTGTTTTTTTTTAATTACTAAATGGCATGCTCAGAGCTCTTTGCAAGTTTTGCAGCAAAGAGAAATCTGTTTTTAACTAATGAAAGGACAACTTAGGTTTGTTGGAGATTTTTGTTGATCTTTTGAGACAATTCAGACAGTTAAAAGTTATTTCCTCTGTCAACCAAAAAACCACAGCCCTCATCTTAAAGGGACAAAGAGTTTTTTCTGTGTCCATTCTGAGTATCTATGACTGGGACATAATTTCTCCATTTGTAACTTCATTAAAACCAACAGTATTATTTTATCACTTAGAAATTCACGAGGTGGAATATCAAATATTGTAGACAATTTTATAAAATCTAACTACAGAAGTATTTAAGAAACAAAAAGTGAGAGAGATGCTCAGTCCCTTGGGTACTCAGCTGAAGGTGAGTATCAGCCAGCATTTCCAAAGAGTACATGAGCGCGCTCTCAGGTGGTTGAGCTCTCTGTCCTAGGATGGGATCAGAAGTGCCTGGGTACAGCCCTGAACGTTTCATCACAGCGGGCTCCTTCCCTTCAGTTTTCTTTATCCTTAGATGAAAACTCTGGGATTTTTGATTTAATTATCATAGTTAAAAGTCCTTTATAAGATACGTGTTAATGGTTTATCTACTTGACCAAATTGTATAAACAGATTTAAATACTTGCCCATTAAAGCGAGCTTCCCAACCACCCTTTATTTTAGTAGGAATATTCTAAATAGGCATAACTCCCCAAACAGAATTGTGATTAGAACTTAAATTGCGCTATTTAGTATTTCTATATTGTATGTGTTTGTGTGTGTATGTTTATATTATCTATATACATTTGGATTTTTTAAAACTGTAGATTTTTTCAATTAAACTTTAACACCACTTACTCTAGCTAGAGATACCCAAAGACTGTATTTATTTATTTTTTATTTATTTATTTATTTTTGTTTTTTGGTGCAGAGTTTCTCCATGTAGCTTTGGTTGTCATCGAACTCACAGAGATCTGCCTGCCTCTGTCTCCCAGAGTGCTAGGATTACAGACATGTGCCACCTCCCCTGGCTGTGTTAACCCTTTTTATCCAAATTACACAAAAGACATAAATCTCTAATAACATATTTGATGCTTTATACCTTAAGCACTGATGTTTCTTGTATTTAAAATGTCCTATAGAACAATTAGCTGGGATTACAAAAGTAGTTAAATAGTAGTTGTATTTTATTAATTAAAAAGAGGGGAATGATATACTACAATGGCTCCTTCCAAGGTTCCATTTCCAAGCATTTAAATGTGAGGAAAAATAACTAAAAATACGAGGGGGAAATAGTCCATCTAATTTTTAAATTATACAAATTTTTATTTCAGATACATGTGTCCCCATCTGCTGCCTTCACTCTATTAGACCACACTGTGTCCTTGATTACTTAAAGTTAGACCTAGTAGTGCTGTTATGTGTCATATGTGAATATTACGTCAGAAGAAGAGGGTACAAGAAAAATAATTCCTCTCTGGATCCTGATGGCTGATAGTCTTGACCTGGCCTAGAGTGTCTTTATTAGTGGCTTTCCCAGCTAACCATCTTCTCTGCAGACTGCTGCCCTGCACACTGTCTAGACTCATCTACATGAGATCCCATGAACGGGTTTCCTGGGATCCTTGGCGAACAGGGAGAATTATGAGTGAGAACTGGAAAAAACGCTGTGTCTGCAGAGCCTGGTTGCCTGTTTAGAACTGCAGTACAATGGAGAGATTGGAATGTCACAGGTCTAGAGACTAATTACCCAGTCTGGGCTAGCTTAATCCCTGGGACAGCCATTTCTTGCCTGCCCGAGAAGAGCCGTTCCTTGCCTACCTCTGTGTCAGAACTAATATCCTATGAATAATTGATAAGCCCTTTTGTAATTTATTAACTTAAAAGGCTACTAGCTTTTATCATCCCAAAAGCTAAGAGTGTCACCAGATAGCGTCTCAGACCCAGAGAAACTTTTCCCCCACCTTGCTGTAGCTGCCTCTGTGATATATCCAGCAAGGTACTTTAGATTTGCCTTGATTTATGACTTTCTTTGTTCTTTAAAACTATAAAACTTCACCAAACTGCTTCCACATTGGAACATGAAATTTGAGGTAACCTAAATCTGTGTTCCTGGACCCTAGTCACTCAGAATGGCTCCAGATTTAACTCTCTCTTACTCCCTTTAAGCTGGACGCTGTACTTTTGCATTGGGGGTGGTTTATCTCCAAACAATTCCTCTTTTTGAGAAATCTTGTTTTGTGTGTGTGTGTGTGTGTGTGTGTGTGTGTGTGTGTGTGTATGTATGAAGTGTGTGTGTGTGTGTGTGTGTGTGTGTATGAATTGTGTGTGTGTGTGTGTGTGTGTTCCTGGAAAATTGCTTGTTTGTGCTAGTTAGGGAACATGTGGTTTGGAGTTGGTTGTGTGTGCTACTTTTTGGGATTGGCTTTCTCAGCTTTGAGCCTAAAATCGCCATCTTGTTCCACTAGATCTGGGGTCATCTTGCTTGTTTACAGGAATGTGAGAGTTTTCAAGACACTGGGTGGCCAGTCAATCGCTTATATGTATGTGTCTCCCCAGGAAAGCCAATAACGTTCACTCTGACCCAGGAGTGAGTTTGTTGGGTTCCATGGCCATTGCATGTTGTGAGGTATTTGCCCTGACTCTTTTGGGTAGGGGGAACAAGTGCCTCTTTGGTGTCTCTATGATCAGGCTCTCAGAAAATTCCTAAGCTTCAGGTTTGGCCATTTCATCAGGGAAAAGACAAAATTAGGTAACTGAGGAGGAGTGTCAAGAAACAAAGGCCAAATGATAAGTCAAAATATTTCAAAGACAAAACCAAGACAAACAAAACAGAAACCACACTGGCTTCAAAGTTTCAAAAAAGCAAAAGTCAAATTGTCGTAAGAGATCTGAAATCAATCAAGAAAAAAAACTGAACTAAATGTCTAGACCTTAAAATTCTTTCAAAGTAAACAAACTAGATACTTTACATGAGGCACTTGAGAGTTATCAAGTTAGGATCCTTAATTAACCCTCTCAGTAAACAAATGGACCATCCCAAGCCCAGGAAAGAACTCACCCACAACCCACTAAGTAAATAACAGATGGCCTGGACTCTGGGTCCATGTAGATACGTGGCTTCCATTCAGGTGACTCATCCAGTGAAAACCAGATCGTTCTCTGAGGCCCTGCTTGTGACTCCATAATTACCAATGAAAACAGCACAGCTCCAATCATAAAGGGAATAAAAGGTAGTTTATTCTGGCACTGTTCTGAATGACCACAGCCTGGGAACACAGATTTAGGTCACCCCAAATTCCACATTCCAATGTGGAAGCAGTTTGGTGAAGTTTTATAGTTTTACAAAACAGAAAGTGATCAATCAAGACAGGTTTAAAATTCATTGGTGGGTGTTTGAGAGAAGTGGGTCCAGGAGGGGAGAAGCTTTTCAATAGGCCTCAGATGCCAGCTGATGGCCTTCTTAGCTTTTGGGTTGGTGGATCCTAGTAGTCTGCTGCTAAGATTTCAAAAGATTTTTATCTGTTAGTCACAGGATAATTGTAGGCAAGGAATGGCTGTCCCCCTGCTAAATGGAGCTCAAGATAAGGTAATTAGCCTTTGGACCAGCAACATTCCATTCTCTCCCTATCAGCACAGCTCTCAGGAGCCAATCAGCCTCTGCAGAGGCAGCTTCTCTCCAGGAGTTGTTATTCACACCTTAAATAATTTGCTCTAGAAATCCCTGCTTTTCTTCTATTCTTGGTAACCAGGTTTTATTCATCCCAGGTCAGTTCAAAAGTCAAAGAGACTAATTGTGTTCTGTTTTCACTGGAAATATTTTTAGTACATTTACATGTAATATAGTAATGGATGGAATTTACACTTATGTTCACTGCTTTAATGTTTTGATTTATTCTGGTTCATCCCTTTTGTATCTTCTGTTCTATCTTGCCTTCTTTTGAGTTCATTAAAATATTCCAATTATGGGAGCTAAAAGGATGGCTCAGCAGTTAAGAGCACTTGTTCCTCCTTCAGAGCACTTGGGTTCATTTTGTCTCTGGACAATTAGCCTTTGGACAGGCAGCATTCCATGCTCTCCATAGCTGACAGAGACTCAACTTGAGTTTGGTCATGTGGTTGATGACTGCCTATCGCTCCAGCTCCAGGGGATGCAGTATCATCTTCTGGACCCTGAAGGTGTCAGACAACACATGACATCAGTCACGCAAACAGAAACACGTACACATAAAAAAGTAAACTGGATAACCAGTTTGGGCGCTCACCCTGGGAAAGCTATTTCTCTCACTCTCAGCATTCTTTAGTTGCCTGTAGGTTTTTTGTCTGGGCTTAGGACCCCATGAGATTTTTACCTCCCGTGTTAGCACGTCTATTGGTGTCAACCTTGTTCAGTTCACGTTTAAGCGGCCATGTTGATGAGACTTGTGGGTGTAGATTCTCAGATATCTCTAGGAGACACAATCACACAACAAACTTCTGTCCTTCTAGCTCTTAAAATACTTTCACTTCTTCTGCTTCTGAACCCTCAAAGCCCAGCAACATGTCCTCCAGCAAGGCCTCACCTCCTAACCCTTCCCACACAGTTCCAGCAACTGGGGGCCAAACATTAAAAATATATGAGCCCTTGTAGGTTCTACTCTGAGATCCACGACTCCACTAACCCTTGATTGTTGGTTAGGTATCTGCACCAGGCATCGTTTTCTCTCATTTTTGAGTAGATATTAAAAAGCTGTTGGTTACCACAAAGGTATAAATGCCAGTTATCGCATCCTTATGTGCACAGTGCCATGCAGGTCGTTGTTGCAGTCCATGAGCATAAGGTCCTGCTAGGACTATGGGTTCCATCCCTCCCTTGGAACATGAAAGCTAGTACTTACGGAGAAGGCGTTTGGGTCAGATCCTGCTCTGATCCTGCAGGTCCGGTACACAAAGTGTGTGGTGTCTGTGGCAACAGGGATTTGTTTTCAACCTTTGAGAGGCAACCAGGGACAACAGCAATAGGCTGTGTGTTTTAAGAACCTCTTGGACGGCCCTGACCAACAACTCAAAAGGAGGCTTCTCATGCCTAGTATTAGATTATGTCTCTTGACACAAAGCATTGTTAGCCGCGATTGGAATTTTTTAAAACAGTATTTATATTTATAATGTGCATATTGTGTGTGTGTGTGTGTGTGTGTGTGTGTGTGTGTGTCTGTGTGTGTGTGTGTACTGGCTTGTTTCGTGTGTCAACAGGTTAATGTCATCAGAGAAGAAGAAGCCCCAGCTAAGAAGATGCTTCCATAAGACGCAGCTGTAAGGCATTTTCTCAATGCCTGCACATATGTCTGTGTAGTATGTACATGCAGGACCTTTGGAGGTGAAATGGTGTTGTGTCCCCTGACACCACAGTCACAGACTATTGTAAGATGCCATGTGGGTACTGAGAATTGGACCTGAGTCCTCTGGAAGGGCAGTTTGTGATCAATGGGGAGAGGGCCCAGCCCATTGTGGGTGGTGCCATCCCTGGGCTGGTGGTCCTGGGTTCTATAAGAAAGCAGACTGAGCAGCCATGAGAAGCAAGCCAGTAAGCAGCACCCCTCCACGGCCTCTGCAGCAGCTCCTGCCCTGCTTGAGTTCCTGTCTTGAATTCCTTCAATGATTGACTATGGATCTGGAAGTGTAAACTAAATAAACATTTTCCTCCCCAACTTTCTTTTTGGTCATGGTTTTTGTCACAGTAATAGAAGCTCTAACTAAGATTACATATTTTTTTTAATTATTATATATGTGTAAATAAAATATATAACTATATATAATATAATATTTAATTGCAAGTAGATATAACATGATTCCTTGTGACTTTTTCAGGCATCCTTCCTGTTACTTTGCCCTCCTCCCTCTGTCTTCTGAGCGTGCTGTTGGCACTGACTTGGCCATGTCAAGGACCCCCCCCCCCCCCCCCGCTCTGACTGATGGAGGACGGGAAAGCCTTCCTCTGGTGTGGATGTTGATAGTGTATGCAGGAATTATCTACCATAGCTTTCTCCCCACTGGATGGTTGTAGCCTGAAGACAGCTCCTTACAGGAGCATACAGAAACCCATAAGCCGTAAACCTTGCCTTGTTTATCTATATGTGATAACCCCACTTCCCTATGAAACTGTATAAAAAGCACACCAAGCTTCCGGGGTGCTGAGGTTTTGCCAGCCAAGAGCCCAGACCACTTGACTTCTGGCTATTTTACATGTCATATCATCTCTGTCGAAGCTGAAGGTTCCATGACTGTGCCTCTGGAGACTCAGCTAAACATGGGTCAAAAATACTGGGGGAAATTGCTACTACATCAACATCACAGACTGGAGACCTCATCATTACTGCCTAAATGATACCATGCGGTAAATACATAACTTTTATATCATATTAAGGTCTACAGAGAATCTGGAAATGGCATCTGTAGGAGGTGTGATAGGTAACGCTCTGACAAAACACTCCAATATGAAGGACCCCTCCACGGTCTCTGTATCAGCTCCTGCCCTGTTGGAGTTCTGCCCTGGCTTCCCTCAATGACAGACTATTACAGACTAGAAGTATAACAAATAAAAAGTGTAATAAGCCAAAATAAACTCTTTTCTCCCCAAGTTGCTTTTAGTCATGGTGTTTTCTCACAATAGAAAAGTAACTAAGACAATACATATTTTCTAGTGAACTGTTAAACCTATTCACTGAGTTCTCAATTTTTGTCATATTTTAAGCTATCAAATTGTCAGGTGATCGCAAAAATAAATCCAATTCATATCTTTGCATTTATTTTCCTGAACATATCAGTCCCTGGTTTTTTAAAAGCTGTTACTGATTCCCGTAGTGGCTAGACCTTCTGTGGGTGTAGTTTTTGCCATTTTGTTGTCGTTTTCCTTTTCTACCGTGAGCTCTGACTCTTACTGTTACTCCTATTTGATAGACACCTCTATGGTAAGTGTGCAGAGGCTCTGGCTAACTTTCCACACATCCAGTAAAGGCTGAGCTTGTCCTCTGCAAAGTAGGGAAGAGAAGGCTGTTCCTTATCAGTCACAGACCGAGTTAACCTGAAGCTACAATTCATCATGAATTAGTTCATCTCTCGCTCATGCTTCTGTGACATAACATTCCTGGGATCTGGCTGGGAGATATGTTTCTTTCAGAACCTTCCATCCTAGTGGATGCTTCACTCCAATCCTCTTTCCTTGTGTGCACAGGTCTGCCAAAAATGACGTTCAGGACAGGGCATGGTGGTGCTCTCCTTCAATCCCAGCACTCAAGGAGACAGTGGCAGGCAGATCACTGTGAGTCTAAGTCCAGCCTGGTCTACAAAGCGAATCCAAGACAGCCAAGGCTACACAGAGAAACCCTGTCTCAAAAAACCAAAACAAGAAAGAAAAAGGGAAAAAAAATGTCATTCTGCTTCCCAGCACTTCGGGAGGCAGAGACGGGTGGATCTCTGAGTTCAAGGCCAGCCTGGCCTACAAAGGGAGTCCATTTCTTTTCTTTGGGTTGTATGTATTCGTATGTGTGGGTGATCGCAGAGGTCAGAAGAGGGTACTTGGTCCTCTGGAGCTACAATTACAGGTGGTTTTAAGCTGCCTGACATGGGTTCTGGGAAATATACCCCATTCTTCATTAACTGAACATCAAATCCTCAACCCCTGAGCCATCTCATGTCCTTCTCCTTGGCTTCTTAGACACTTTATCTTCAGAATGTGGCAGATGGGTTGAGAAAAAAAAACTGACAGTATCTTGGACCAACTCACTCATTCTTTATCTCTGGGAATCTGGCCCCACTATCTCTTCAACTCTCATTGATGTCTTTGTAACCTAGAGCTTTCTCCTGTATTCAGAAGCAAACTCCAGAAGGCAGACTTATGGCTAGACTTTCTCCAAGAGACAAAGGTACTGATCAACGGTCTATCTAAGCCACCCTCATTGTTCCCAGCTGGATACCTGGCTATTCTCCTCATTCTTGGAACAAGAAAAGGTTTTTTTTAAATGTAAGCATCTGGCCTTCTATCTAAACAGGAGCAAGACTGCCTGAAGTGTCCAGATATAGCCTCCCAGCAGTAGCTGTGCGTCACGAGCACCCAACGACTTAATTCCACACCAGACCTTGCTAATGATGAATTTATGAGGGTGAGATGAATTCGGCTTTGTTTTAAAATCTCTCCAGGTAAGAACAGTTGCTATTACCACAATTGAGTAACAGGCACCAGACTGATTCTCCTCCACTTGTACAAATGGAAACACTGACAGACTAGATGAGACAATTTTTAGACATTGAACAATAGACAGTGTAGGACAGTGATTTGTAAGATAAGAATAACAAATAAACTGAGCCATAGAGTTGCCCACACACAGTGTATTGTCATAGTTTCCAGGTGCTCACGTGAAGACACAGATAGCAGGATTTGTAGCCCGTGGCAGTGAAGCAGAAAAGTAGAAGCTTCCTGTGTGCATCACTCCTCAGGGCACCCGGAAGGGCTTCCCTGGCTGTTGGAGAAGCACTGGTTGCACATCTGAGAAGAAGCTAGTTGGAAACTAACTGAAGAAAGGAACCATCTGAAAGGGGTAGGCAAAACGATCCCCAGAGCATCCATGAGCGGAAGTAGGGCCCGTCCGTGACTAGGCAGGATGGAAAGACCTTGCAGTAACTTAGGCCTGGTCCCGTTCTTGCGACAATGAGTCTGAGTTAGTTCTCTTTATAGGGTAGGGAGTGGGAGATGTCTGAAGAATTAGTAACTGAAAGACCCCACACACACACATTTAATAAAAAGTACCAACCTCCAGTTCAAGTAGAGGGAAAATGTGGAACCGCACCAAGGCTTCTTGGCCTTCTGTCTCATACATCCTCAGAATTTGGCAAAGAATTTAAGAACTACATTATAGTAAAGTTGTTGAAAACCAGTAGAACGCCTAAGCTTGACCAGGAGGGGAAAATACGTGTGCGAATGAAGAAAGATAGGAATCAGGGTTCTCACGAAACTATGCAGCTAAAAGCAAAGCTTATAAAGACTGTTGAGAAATTAACAATAAACCTTAAATAATAATTTATATAGCACTCTACCTGCATGTACATCTGCGGCCCAAAAGAGGGCATCAGATCACATTATAGATGGTTGTGAGCTACCGTGTGGTTGCTGGGAATTGAACTCAGGACCTCTGGAAACGCATTCAGTGCTTTTAACCTCTGAGCCATCTCTCCAGCCAGAATTGGGTTTTGTGTGTGTGTGTGTGTGTGTGTGTGTGTGTGTGTGTGTGTGTGTGTCTTGTTTTATTTTGTTTTTGAGACAGAGTTTCTCTATATAGCCCTGGCTGTGCTAGACTTGCTTTGTAGACCAAGCTGACCTTGAACTCACAGAGATCCACCTTCCTCTGTGGCTGATAAAATACCTTTAATGCAAGCTAATAACACTGTATTGTGAGGCTCAGTGACTGAGGGCTCTGACAGACAGAGGGCTTTCATAGAATTCTGATCAACAAGGCGCTGTGAATTCCTAACACGATGATTTCATTTGGTGGCGCAACTGTCTGAATTAAGAGGACACTGTCTGAATGCATTTGGCGTTCCAACTGCAGCTCACGTTCGCTCTTTGCCTTCAGCAACCCGTCACTCCCCCAGAAACTGTTTAAAATGACTATTACTTCATGCACAGCTAAGACTTCGTTTAAAATTTTGATAATAAACTCCCTGGAAGTTTAATAATTCAAGATCAAGTCTGTTTTAGCAGTTAGAATTCCCTTGAGCCATTATCAATAATCATTTAAATTTTCCTGCTAACTTGTTTTTATATAAACTTAGGTGTGCAAAATGTTTCAAATGTATTAGATATTTTCCATTGTGATACACAAAAAATTTTAATTAGATTTGGCTGTTATCCTTTCTCTCTCTGAAACATGTGGCTGGAAGTTTGTTTGTTACATAAGAGGTATAGATCCACTGGGATGCAAAAACACAAACAAACAAACAGGGAATCTATGTACCAGACAGAGCAAAGTTTTTGTTGTTGTTTTGTTTTTTTGTTTTGTTTTGTTTTGTTTTTCGAGACAGGGTTTCTCTGTGTAGCCTTGGCTATCCTGGACTCACTTTGTTTACCAGGCTGGCCTTGAACTCACAGTGATTCTCCTGTCTCTGCCTCCTGAGGGCTGGCATTAAAGGCTTGCACCACTATACTCAGCCAGAGCACAGGTTTTGATGGCCTTAAGTATGACTACTTTCTGCCACTCTAAAGTCTGTCACCAAGTCCTTCTTTTGTCATCCATTCAAACTTTTGTTGACCATACTTAAAAACCATGTATTTTATAAGCTTAGACGGTAAAAAGAGAATTGAGGAGCCAGAGACATGGCTCAGTGGTTAAGATCACACACTGCTCTTAAAGGGGACCTATGTTCAGTTCCCAGCATCCACACAGGAGTTCACAACTGTCTGTAACTCCAATTCCAGGGATCTCGTGCTTTCTGACTTCGCTGAACACCAGATACCACATGGCACCCAGACATCATGTCAGCAAAACATTCATATGCATAAAATGAAAATAAATCTTTAAAAAGATAATTTACTGAAAAAAATTAAGGAATATGTGAAAATAATAGCTATTTTTTACTAATGAGATTTATATAACTTTAATTCTTTTATACTGTATGTGCTTTTACTTTTAAAACCAGATGGTCAGAAGCTGGTCATAGTGGCACATGCCTTTAATCCCAACACTCAGGAGGCAGAGGCAGCAGATCTCTGAGTTCGAGGCCAGCATTGTCTACAAAGTGAGTCCAGGACAACCAAGGCTACACAGAGAAGCTCTGTCTCCAAAAAACAAAAACAAAAACAAAACAACAACAAAAACCAACCAACAAACAAAAACAGATTGGGTATTTTGTTTTGTTTTGTTTTTCAAGACAGGGTTTCTCTGTGTTAGCCCTTCCTGTCCTGGACTCACTTTGTAGACCAAGCTGGACTTGAATTCACAGTGATCCCTCTGCCTCTGCATGGGATTAAAGGCATGCGCTTCCACTAACGGCCAGATGGGTTAATTTTTAAGACATTGTTAACATCCATTTTGAAATGTCATTTGTTCATTCATTTAAACATGCATAGGGAAATGAATACACACACACACACACACACACACACACACACACACACACACACACACAAAATGGAAGGGAAAAATTAAATAGTTAAATAAGTGGCTTTCAGTAAGACCTGGATTCTAATGCTGACTGTGCCTGACTGTGCTTTTGTCATCTTATATGACCACAGAAGACTCCTTTTCCCCATCTTTGCATAGAAAAGAACACTTACCTCTTGGAGTAGGTAGTTCTAAAAATAAAAAATACTCAGACATGCAAAGCATCCATGGTGTTCTTGTTTCTTAGAGTTTAACGGGTAAAAGTGTCAGCCTTTCTTGCCAGCAACGTGTTCATCTTATCTGCGGGCACGCTGTGGGTGTTACCATTTGACTGCCCAGGCGATCCCAACCAGTGAAAACAAACATTTTCTAAGCATATACACCAACAAACAAACAAACTTACATTGAGGTAAAATGTGTGAGTTTCTTCTAGGGATGTGAATAGCTGTCATGAGTTTTTTATACTATATATTTAGTGAGCTAAAAGTACATATTTGAAACTCTAGAACAACAAATATAAATAATAAAATTGAGATAAAATGAAATAGGGCCAATAGAAAATAAAATGGAATCCCCAAAGCAGCAAAGGAAGAGATAAAGAGAGCAATGCATGAGAAAAAATGGGAAACTATAGCAAGATATATATTTAAATTCAACCATATTGATGATTATATTAAACATAAATGATCAAAGTATACAATTAGAAGGATGGGATTACTGGATTGGCTATAAGAGCATGAACCAAATACTTCTTATCTACAAGGAATACATTCTAAACAGAGTGAAATGAATTGACTAAATCAATGAGAAAAGATATGCCAGGTACAAGAATGATGGACTGAGCTGGCACGGCGGCACACGCCTTTAATCCCAGCACTCGGGAGGCAGAGGCAGGTGGAGTGCTGTGAGTTCAAGGCCAGCCTGGTCTACTAAGTGAGTCCAGGCTAGCCAGGGCTGTTACATAGAGAAACCCTGTCTCAAGAAAGAAAACAAAAAAGAACGGTGGACTGGCACTGTTAGTATCAAGTAATAAATACTAAAGAATTCCAAATAGTACCAGGAATAAAAAAGGATATTTTATAATAATTAAAAAGCCACTTCATCAAGTGAACCAAATAATACTAAATGTTTATGAAAATAACTGATGACTAAAAATAGAAATGAAAGGAATAATACCTCAGTGTGCTTTCTATTGCAGTGATTTTTTTTTAAAGTGGCAAAAACCAACCTGGGAGGAAAGGGTTTATTTGGCTTATACATTTCCACATCACAGTCCATAACTAAGGGCACAAGCTCAAGCAGGGGCCTGGAGACAGACCGAAGAAGAGACATGGACAAATGCTGCCTGCTGCCTTGTCCCCTGTGGTCTGCTCTGTCTTCTTTGTTATACTTCCAGGAGTACCTGCCAAAGAGTGCCACCACGCACAGCGGATTAGCCTCACCCCCACACCAAGCATTAATAAAGGAAATGCCGACAGACTTGCCTACAGGTAATCAGAAGACATTTTCTCAATTGAGGTTCCTCTTCCCAGATAATTCTATCTTGTGTCAGGTTGACAAAAAACTACCTAGTACAAGTAATGCTATAGCATACTTGAACAGCATTGTTAAACATCTGATATAGTTATAGAACATGATACCCAAGCCAAAGAAATGCCATGTTACCTGCCAATGCACAAAAGAATCATCAAGGTGGGTTATATTGTATCTCATGAGATATTTCAATAAATTTAAAGGGTTGATATCATGTGAAATATTATTATCCAAATTAAAATTAGATATTACCTATAAAATATTATTTCTAGAAATCATTTGGAATGATCATCAAATATTTACAAATCAAACAACACACAAGTCAAAAAAGTTACAAGAGAAATAATATATTGAATGAAAATGAAAAGGCACATACAAGTTTGTGGAATGTATAGCTAAATCTGTGCATACAAGAAAATTTAGAGCATTAAAGGGTTGTATTAGAACAGAGTGCTGTAGCTTTTTGGTAGAATGTCCAGTATCCTCCACTACTGCAGAGAATAAATGTCTCAAATTAAGAATTCACTTTAAAATTTGTAAAAAAGGAAGTATAATTCCCATGGTAAGCAGAAGAGAGGAAATCATAGATAACAGCAATCAATTAGAGGAAAAGCAGAAAAACAGGGAAAACTCAACAAAACCAAGGACCTTGAAATTTTTAATAAAATTGATACAGCTCTAAGAAGATTGACCAGGAAAAAAAAATAAAAGAAATAATT
Organism: Acomys minous; assembly: GCF_964271855.1. NCBI lineage: Eukaryota > Metazoa > Chordata > Mammalia > Rodentia > Muridae > Acomys > Acomys minous. The sequence continues at coordinate 13,869,613 of NC_140497.1, read as the reverse complement.
ACCAATATGAAGAACGAATGGGAGACCTAGCATTAAACCACAAGCATGTCAGAAGAGCAGGAAAGCTGAACATAATGGCGAGCTCACGTGGTCCCAGGCACTGTGGAGCCTGGGGCAGAAAAGACACTCGAGCCCACAAGCTCCAGGCCAACCTTTCCAGCACAGCGGGGATCACCAAGCAACAAGGAAAGCAAGGCAAGTAAAAAAGGGTCAGGGATATAGCTCAGCTGATGGAATGCTTGCCTACCATCCACAAGGCACTTTATAAGTTGGCTGTGGCTGTGGCTGTGGCTGTGGCCGTGGCTGTGGCCGTGGCTGTGGCACACACCTGTAACCCCAGCACTGTGGTGGAAGCAGGAAAATCTGAAGTTCAATGTCATCTTTGACTGCATAGTAAGTCCAAGAGAAGCTTGGGCTACATAAGACAAGAGAGGAGAGGAGATAAATGGGGCATGGAGATGAGGGAGAAAGAGAATAAGAATAACAATGCATCCCTTCATACCAATATATAGCTTTAAAACATATAGACTTTCTTGAAAGACATACTTTACTAGTAGCCACAATAAGGAACAGGTGGTTTGGTTTTCATTGTTTCTTTTTCAGTAATGAGAATTGACCTCAGGGTATAATGCTAACTGGGCAGGCAAGTGCTCGACCACTGAGCTATATCTTCAGCCTCTGTTTTGTTGTTGTTGTTGTTTGTTTGTTTGTTTGTTTGTTTTCTGGTTTCTCAAGACAGAGTTTCTCTGTGTTAGCCTTGGCTGTCCTAGACTCACTTTGTATACCAGGCTGGCCTCAAACTCACAGTGATCCACCTGCCTCTGCCTCCCAAGTGCTGGGATGAAAGGCGTGTGCCAACCCAGCCCCTGTTTTAACACAGTCTCACTAAGCTACTCAGACTAGCCTTGAATTTGTTCTGTCATCCAGACAGGCTGAGGATTCTGTGATCCTCTCTGTCACCACGCCCAGAGTCTTCTGCTATCAACATAATACAATTTATAGTTAAAAACCCGCCAGTTGGCAGGTGTGGTGGGATACAGCCATAAATAATCTCAGTGTTGAGGATCTTAAGTTTGAAGCCATCTTGAGCTACATAGTGAGAGTGTGTTCCCAAAGGGAGTGAGGCCAAGAATTTGACAAGCTGACACACGTTACAGCATGACAAGGCTGGAGGACACTGTGTTAAGTGAAATAAGACAATCAAAACACAGACGCTGCCTGCTTTCGGTTATGCAAAGTACCTTTCGGTTATGCGAGGTACGAAGTGCAGTCTAGCTCAGAAACAGAAGGTAGAATGCTTCTTGGCAGTGGCAGGGGAAGAGGAGGATGAGGAAGAAATGAGAAGCTGTTTAATAGGTTTAGAAATTTGGCTTTGCAAGATAAAAAGGTTCTGAAGACAATAGAGTAGGCTCTACAGCAATATTAGTGGACTTCAAAACACAGAACTGTACACCTAAATATGAAGCAGGCAAGGGTAGAAAATAGTTTTGTAAATGGGCTTTGGACACACACACACACACACACACACACACACACACACACACACACACACACACCTCCAAACAAGATAACCAGAAACCTGTTAGCAACCTAGGACCCCACCTGCATTGAGCTGCGAGCACACCTCTCTCCTCCCTTCGACAACTGTCAAACTCAGAGCCTATCAAACAGATTGCCAGTACATTCAGAGTCTACCGACGATGGCGCAATCCAGCCTGACTGGTTTTAGGTGCATGCACAATAAGACAATACTCTGTTGCCAAGTGAACTTTTAGGAACAGTCCCTATTTACCACCTTATGCCTATGCATAATTGGTTATGCACATGATTAAAATCAAGTGCTTTATGGGAAGGGCCATTCATAGTGAGCAAAGGCTGTCAACCAAATGGAGAACTGCCCAAACTATGCCCCTAAGAACCAAACTCTATTCTCTTGAACCCCATAGAAGAGAGCCCCTAAATAATAATTGAAGCTCTTGAGTTCTTCACCCAATGGCCCACTGTCAATCTTGACAGTGCATTTCTGATCCGGATTAACAGATCAGAAATATTTTCTTTGAATCAAGTTACCTTGCAGTTTTTGTAAATCAGTATGAGCTCTTATTTCACTCCTTTGCATAAGAGGACAAAGGCCTGGCAGTGGTGGCGCACACCTTTAGTCCTAGCACTTGGGAGGCAGAGGCAGGTGGATCTCTGTGAGTTCGAGGCCAGCCTGGTGTACAAAGTGAGTCCAGGATACACACAGAGAAACCATGTCTCAAAAAACAAAAACAGAAACAACCCTGTAAGAGGCCAAAGACCTAGAAACACCTGGTTAGGACTCTTGCCTGGCAATAAAATGATAAGATAATAACTCTTACGGTTTTTATGTTTGTTCACCGTAAGTTTTTTTTTTAAATCAAGGCTATTTCTATATACCAAGAACCAACACCTAGAGACACAAAATGTATAAGGCACTAATATTTACAATTACATCAATATATTAAGTAAGGAAAAATTTAACAAAATATTTCCATAATCTGTTCTTTGAACACTACAAAACATGGAAATAAGCAAAAAGAAATTAATACTCAAAGAAGATGGAAAGATACACCTTTTTTGTGAATAGAAAATGCAGTGGTGATAAGATTTTATCCCACTGATACGTAGTTTCATTACAACCAGTTAGGGTTTCTATTGCTAAGATAAAACACCATGCCCAAAGCAACTTGGGGAGGAGAAGGTTTATTTCAATTACACCTCCACGTCACTGTTGATCATCAAAGGAAGCAGGACAGAAACTCAAACAGGGCAGGAACCTGGAGGCAGGAGCTGATGCAGAGGCCATGGAGGGGTGCTGCTTACTGGCTTGTTCCTCATGGCTTGCTCAGCCTGCTTCCTTATAGCACCCAGGACCACCAGCCCAGGGATGGCCCCACCCACAATGAACTGGGTCCTCCCCATGAATCACTAATTAAGAAGATGTCCTACAGGCTTTTCACCAGTTCCAGCTTATGGAAGCATTTTCTCAAAGGAGGGTCTCCCCTCTCAGATGACCTTAGCCTGTGTCAAGTTGACATAAACTATGCAGGTGCATCAGGTGATTTCCATGAACCCCTCAACCTTGCATTTTCCATGCCTTCAAAACCAACAGAACATGAACTAAGCTTCCAAATTGTACTCCCAAGTAAAAAACAAAACAAAACAAAACAAAACAAAAAACAGCCGGTCCCCATGGTGAACCGGAGCTGCTTTAGCGTCTGTGTGCTCACCCTGGAGAAACACTCTCCTAGCCACCTCTTTCAGCTTAGGTTTTCCTTCTTGAAATGAGTTTGGAGCATCACCATATGGAGTCTCTGAAGAGTAGGGTGTTGCCCTCAGGATACTTAGCCCATCTCCCAGTGCAGTGCAGGGGGGTCTCCGCAACCCTGATGTACCCATTACTTCCTCAGCACCAGCCTGAATACCAGCCTACCTTGAAATTTCCTCTGTCAAATGAATGAGTCTGTCATCTTTAAATTCAGCTTCACTGAGGTTCTCAAGATACGGGCGGAATAAGGCCAAATTCCTGGCCACGATGGGAGATGAATACATGACCTGCCCCCATCACAGCTCCTGCTCAAAGTATCTGTTCCTGTCGGAAACCTCACAAGCCAGACCCCCCAGGGTGCAGCTCCCACCAGAATGGCCCATGAAACGCTGCTCACAGCATTCAAGGATATTTCTAATCCAAAGTGCCAAACTCTTCCCACCTTGTTCCCACAAGCCAGTCCGAAGGCCCCTATACCATGTGGTTGCCTTTTATAATACCAGCCTCAGCCCTTGATACACCTTAGAGTCTATCAGTGCATAGTGCTCATGGGCTGTGTGTTGTCCTAGAGCAACAGTTCTCAACATGTGGGGCCACCACTGTGGTGATTTGGGTGAAAATGGCCCCCACTGTCCTCACTGTTTTGTTCATCCGTATGTTTGTGTTTTTGAAATGTATTTCCTTAAGTCCATTGAGCTGTTTGTGTCTTTTTTCTAAACTGCTTTAATTCTTTGGTGAAGTTTATTGTCTTTTAAATTTCTATATCCCGTGGGGTTCTTCTAGTTAATTCTCACTAGAGAGCATTTCTATAGAGCAGATGGATTTTGGAGCGGGAGGTTATACTATCTTGGCCTTTCATACTGTGTTTTTGTGAAGAGACCTGGGCATGCGGATTTCTTTCATTAGCTATGTGTCTCTTGAGTGGAAGTTTGGCTTTGCTTTTGTCATTCTTATTTGGTTGGTTAGTTTTGTTGTTTTTGAGTTTTTTGGGTTTTAGGGGTTTTTTGTTTTGTTTTGTTTTGTTGGTTTTTGGTTTTGTTTTTTTTTGTGTGTGATTTTTTGGTTTTTTTGTTTTGTTTTGTTTTGTTTTTTGACAGGGTTTCAGACAGCCTTGGCTGTCTTGGACTCATTTTATAGACCAGGCTGGCCCCAAACTCACAGAGATCTGGCTGCCTCTCTCCCTCCCCGAGTGCTGAGATTACAGGTGTGGGCCACCATGCCTGGCTTTGCTTTTGTTGCTGTCCAAGTTTGGTCGATTTCTGCTCAATCATAAGGAGTTGGTAGGTCATTCCTTCAGCTACTCCACATGATTTTGTAATGGAAGAATAGGGTGGTTCCAATTCTGTGGTAACCAAGAAAGTTTGAGAATGGTACACAGGCACTTATCTGCCTGGGCTGGCACAAACTGCTACCTGCCTTATGCCTGAGTGCGCAGGGATGGTACGAGGGGCCCAGAGTCTTGGGCATTCACAAGGCTAGGCCCCATACAGGCCGTGTGACTGAGGCTATGCCTGAGGGTTGTGAACGGTGAGGGTGGATGAAGTTCTGGTGACTCACCAGGCTATGCCAGTGTGCAACACGAGACCTGAACTAGGGCAGGTTGTTAAATGTGGTGCCTGGGGACTAGGGGTCAGGAGACTCACTGGGCTGGGATGGAACACAAGATTGCTTTAATTTTTCAGGGAAAACAAAACAAGAATTCAATAGAAAATCTAGATGTTCAGCTGAGTCTGCTGCTACTTGGTGAGTTCTGGCCTCTGGTTAGTCTCTCAGGTCAAATAAATCTTCTGCACTGTTTGGAGCACTGAAACCCTCGGCAAAGTTGTATTGTAGTCCTCCCCTCCCGTTAGACTTGTTGGTATTTACCTTCTTAGGTGCTCTGCTGTTGAATACGTATGTATTTATGCTTAGTACAGCTTCTTCAATTGACCCCTTGCCATTCAATAGTTTGTGTTTTCTGAATGAGGGAGGATTTTACTTGTAGTGTGGTGGCTTGAACTCAAAGGGTCCCCACAGACTCGGGTGTTTGAATACTTGATCTCCAGTCGGTGGAACTGTTGAGGGAAGGCTTGGGGGAGTGGCCTTATCGGAGGAGGTGTGTCACTGGGCGTTGGCTTTGAAGTTTCAAAAGACTCCTGTCATTTCCTTTGTGCCTGCTCTCTACCTCCTGCTTGTGGATCAAGATGTGAGCGCTCAGCTATCCTTGCCATCTGACGCCATATTCTGTCATCGTCTACTCTGGCTCCCTGAAGCCACAAACCCAGGAAAATGCTTTCTTTCCTAAGTTGCCTTGGTTATTATGGTGTTTTGTCACAACAATAGAAAAGTAACAGAGACTTATAGTGACAGACGCTGTCCTTTCTATTTTCTTTCTGTGGATTTTTTTTTAAAAGACAGATATTTACTATGTACCCTTGGCTGTCCTGAAACTCATTATGTAGCTCAGGGTATATGTAGGTGATTGTCCTGCCTCTTCCTCTCAAGCACGATGATGATAGGATGTAGTTCTGTACACCTGGTTGCATGGAATCCTTTTCTAACTCTTCCACATCAGCCTGTGGAAAACCTTACATGCAAAATCTTGTTTGGGATGCATCACGTCAGGTCATTAAGTTACTTTTACTTTCAAGGTGATTCTTGACAGGAGGGGTAGGACCTATGCTTTGTAATCACCTCTTACTAGAATTCTTTGTCTCTCATGGTTTTCCTTCGTGGTCACGCTAATTCTACAGCTGAGTGCTTGGTCCCTTGCTGTTTTCTTACTTTATTTTCCAGTGAATCTGTGGCAGTTTTGACTTGTGGTTACTCTCAGGCTTGCAGAAAACACCTGCTATTTAAAACATACTGTTTTAGGCTGGTAAACTGTATTGCTGAAAAGTCTCTATAACTTCATACATTTTAAACACTTGATGACACAATTTATAATTTTTTTATATTTTGCTTCCTTTTTTAAAAAGTGGTATAGTTTCTGTTGTATTGATAATTTATCCCTTTAATCCCAGCAATCAGGAGGCAGAGGGACTTGGATCTCTGTGAGTTCCAGGCCAACCTGGTCTATAAAGTAAGTCCAGGACATCCAAGTATACACAGAGAAACCCTGTCTCAAAAATGAGAGGAGGGGGGAGGGAGGAAGAGAGAGAGGGGGGGAGAGAGAGGAAGGCGGGGAGAGAGAGAGAGAGAAAGAGAGAGAGAGAGAGAGAGAGAGAGAGAGGCAATTTATCATTTATTTTCATGATTCTTTATTTTCATGATTTCTGTATTTCACCTGTGTTGGTTTGTTTTGTCAATTTGATTGATACAAGGTCAAGTCATATGGAAAAGACAGTACCTCCACTGGAAAAAAAAAAATGCTTCTTGGGGCTAGAGAGATGGCTCAGTGGTTAAGAGCACTGTCTGAAGGAAGATAAACATGTTTTTTGTTTAGATCACAAGTAGGGGATGAGAAAAAGATTTGTGAGAGAACAGGTGATATTTATCCCCTTAGAAGCCGAACCACTGATTGGGGGAGATTGGTTGTTAACCCGCTGAAAAAATCCTTGAACAAATTCTGAGAGGAGATATAAATGTGAGCCAAAAACAGGAGACTGGGCCTTTGAAGACTTTGGATAGTTTTGGCTGTTCATTGCTCCACTTCCGGAGATGCTCCTAGAGAGAACCGCTTGAGGGAAGGCTTCGGGGCTATGGTTGCTCCAGATTCCAGCAGAAGAAATCCTGCTGATTACGCCAGGAGAATTGTTCCTCTGATATCCTTAGAGTTTCATTATTGTATTCTTTAGTCTCCTTTTTCTATTGCTTAGGTTAGTCAGGTTATAAGTGAGGTACTCTTGGTTAATAAGTTCATAATAAAATATAATTGTTAAGAAAAGTATGCCTACAACTGTCTGCTCTTCCAGCGGTCCTGAGTTCAATTCCCAGCAGCTGCATGGTGGCTCACAACCATCTATACCCTCTAATGCCCTCTTCTGGCACACAGATAGAGCACTCATATACATAAAATAAATAAATAAAAATGTTTTTTTTTTTAAAAAATGCTTCCCTAAACTTGTTCTGTAGGCAAGCCTGTCGGGGGGAGGGGGCATTTTCTTGATTAATAATGGATATAGGGGGCCCAGGCCATTGTGGATGGTGCCACCCGTGGGCAGGTGATTCTGAGTTGTTTTTGTTTGTTTGTTTGTTTGTTTTTCAAGACAGGGTTTCTCTGTGTAGCCTTGACCGTCCTGGACTCGTCATCCGCTTCGCTCAGTGACAAATTATGACAGGACATGTAACCAACTTTCCTCACCGAGCTGCTTTTGGTTGTGTTACTTATTACCCTGTGAAAGCATGCTGATTCACCCTCAAGCTTACAGGGGGTTGTATAATTTCAGGCAGATGGGTGCTAGTACATGCCTTCGTGAGCCTTCAAGTGGGTTTTTAAATGACAACATTTTTAAAAGGGTTGAAAGTTAATCTGGCAAAGGCCGTGTGTTTGACTGATAATGATCCCCTTACACTCATGCATTTAAATGTTTGGCTCCTGGTTTGTAGAACTATTTGGGAAGGATTCGGAGGTGTGGTCTTGTTGAAAAAGGTGTGTCAAAAGTGGGGATTGGGGGGCTTTGAAGATTCAAAAGCACAGGACATGCCCAGTTAGCTCTAGCTCCCTCTGCCTCATGTTCGACTAAACCTGTAAGCTCTCAACTACTGTTCCAGTGCCATGCCTGCCTGCCTGCCTGCCTGCCACTATGCCACCTACCACGATGACCATGGACTCTAATGATCTGCAACCATGAGCCCCAAATTAAATGTATTTTACAAGTTGCCTTGGTCATGGTGTTTTGTCATGGCAATAGAAAAGCAACTACGATAAAGGTTGCTACCACGAGTTGTGTGTTGCGGTGACAGACATGACCGGGCTGTTTTGAGGGATGTGGAAGAATGTTAGACTTCGGACAAGGAAAGCAGTTGGATGCTGTAAGCAGGGCTCAATGGGCCATCCCAGTAGAAGCATGAAAGACAATGGCGCTGAGAGTGATGTGGGCTGTGGAGGCTCAGCTCCAGAGGTTTCAGAGGGGAACAGTATTAGCAAAGCATGTCACAGACCACTCTTGTAATATTTGGGTAAAAAACCAAAAACCCAATGTGGCTGCTTTTCGTCTTTTTTCTAATAATTGAAATCCTGTAGTGACAATTCTGCAATTTTAGTTTCTTTTTTTAAAAAAACACAGAAATATTATGATTTAATCCCAGGTCTAAGGATGTGGGGTGCTTCAGACTATACTCGGCACCTGTGATTTGCTTTGTGTTCTAGCAGAAGTATGGTTTTACCAGTTGCAGATAGTTTCTGTGGGTGTATGATGTTTGGAATTCTGGGAACTTTTCAGAGGGTGTCTAAATGCTATAGCCCCGAGAGATAGGGTTGGTAGTGATGGTCTTTCAGGGGGCGGGTAGTGGTTGCATTTGTTAGTAGTCATGCTCAAAGAAGAAACAAGAAGAAAGAAATTAGATTCAGGGATTTCTCTCTCTCTCTCTCTCTCTCTCTCTCTCTCTCTCTCTCTCTCTCTCTCTCTCCCTCCCTCCCTCCCTCTCTCTCTCTCTCTCTCTCTCTCTCTCTCTCTCTCTCTCGTTCTCTCCCCTCCCCCTCCCTCTATCCTTCCTCCTCTTCTATCTAGTGATAGGGTATGAAACTGGGGAGTTAAAAGGTGGGAAAAAAGAACCCACAAAGTAGCAATGACCAGCTACAAGCAAAGAAGAAACAAGAAGAAAGAAATTAGTTTCAGCTACAAAATCCTTCCATATTTTTTTTTGTTTTGTTTCTCTGTGTAGCCTTGGCTGTCCTGGACTTGTTTTGTAGACCAGGCTGGCCTTGAATTCACAGCAATACTCCTGCCTCTGCCTCCCGAGTGCTGGAATTAAAGGCATGTGCCACCATGGCTAGCTAAAATCCTTCAATTTTAATATAATTTATTCTTTAAACTGTTTATTTATTTATTTATTTATTTTTAAACTATTTATTTATGAATGAGTACTCTATTTGCATGTGTGCCTACATGCCAGAAGAGGGCATCAGATCACATTGTAGATGGTTGTGAGCCACCATATGGTTGCTGGGAATTGAACTCAGGACCTCTGGAAGAGCAGCCAGTGCTCTTAAGCACCAAGCCATCTCTCCAGCCCCATTATAACTTATTTTGCTTGATGGATTCTTTGAACAAGTATCTGTTGTCCAAATCTTTTAGATTCTCCCATCATTTGGTTTTGTCTTATTCACCTGTTTACTATGATTATCTTCCATTTTTCTCTCTATCATTCACTTATTATGACTGTTTATTCTGACTCGTGTTCTTTTGTTAACCCTGTAGCAACGATGATGTGAGCCTGGCTTGCCTCTTGGTTCTGCTGCTAGGCAAGCAGTCTACCTCCAAGCGACACCCTTAGCCCCACCATTCTCCTTTTCTTATCTCTGAGCCTGTGTCTCTGTGTCCACACAACACGTTGTTCTCTTGGTTTCTGAGATAGGATGTCACTATGTGGAGCAGGCTAGCCTCAGGTGCGCTGAGAAGCTCTGGACAGGAAAGTTGCCTTGGCTGATAACGCCTGATAAGGATCCATAAACCAAACCTGCTGTTATCTACCACTTTGAGCCTACAGGAGAACCGACCTGCAGATTAACTTTTCCATCCCCCTAGCTCCCCTTTTCCCAATCCCAAGACCCCACACCACACACCACCCATGCACAGCCTCTCTTCTGGGGAGAGACTGGCCTTCAGCTGCTCTGATTAAAGAGTAGTTTTGCTTTTGGAGGAGCCTGGCTTTATTTCCGTGTGGCCTGGCTCAGGCTGGCCCTCCGACTCTGTGACTGGGAAAAGGAGATGGAGCAGCCCATTTGCTGACTCATCCTTGAACTGGCCTGGCGGCGTTCTCCAGACGTTCTTCTGCTGAGGCGCTGACAGAAACCTGTGCTGTGATGCTAGCTACTGTACCAGCTTCTTTCATGGACTCAGCTTCTTTGATCCGAGTCCATGCAATCCCTTCCCCTGTCTACGAGTTTCTATTTTGAGCCTACCTGCCCAAGCCATGGGTACTACCATCTCCTGTATGCACACTAACCTACCCAACTGTCTTTTAAAAAGAAAGAAAAAGAAAAGAAAAGAGAGTAACAATCCACATTTGATCTTCAGAATGAAGGATTCCACTGGGATTTACAATGCCCTGTGGGGGATGGGCTCACTTTACCGAGGAGCTAAGGTCACCTTCAGCAGAAAACTGGGGACCTCACCAAGACGGAGGCAACCATGTGATTTGGCAGCCATCTTTACTAGTGACATCACAAAGAAGGCAAATGCCATGTGATCACCAACATCTCATGTCACCATGTGGCACAAGCAAAATGGGGACACTCATGAAACTCCATGGTCCCACTGAGTCCTCTGCATCACCATCCCCCTTTTATATTAGGCTAAGGAAGAACTGTCAGATCTCAAATGTGGGGCTTTTTTTTTTTTGTAATTTTTAATGTTGATAAAGTTTTTTCACAATAGAGTTACTGGCTCTTAAGGAAAACCTAAAAGTTTTCCTGGCCACAAATTGACTCATAAATAAATGCTTCTCTAAAGTAAGGCTGCTCACTTGGCCCAGCTTAATTTTGTTCATAGTAAAAAGTAAAATTGAAAGAAAATAAAATGACAGGGAATTGTTTAGAGGGCTCAAAGTGGTAGACGCCAGCAGGTTTGGTGTGTGGACCTTGCTGTCAGCCAAGACAACTTTGCTGTCCAGAGCTTCTCAGTGCACCTGAGGCTGGCCGGCTCCACACAGTGACATCCTAATGGTGACAGTGCCTGTGTGCTTCAGCCACACGTGTGCTAAGGTTGGAACAATACAGAGGTTAGTGTGGCCCCTGGGAAAGGATGGTATGCAAATTCCAGAAGCATTCCATATTTTCTTCAGATTGTATAGCTTGAACTCATAAGAATTTTACTAATTGGTGTGTAAATTGTCTGAGGCCCTTTATTATCCTCATACTTACATTTTTAATGTCCTTTAACTGTTTTACTTATTGGACCCACCTCCCTTAAATGTTCCACTTAAGCTCTCCTGGTGTCTCTCACCCCACAACAGCTCTGTTAGTTCTTTTTCAGGTATGTCAGCCCCCAGGAAGCTAACAAAGCCCCTGTCTGTTAACTGGCAATTTCCCATACCTCACCCCCTCATTTGTATTATTTGAGTATTGCAATTAGTTTAGAATGTTTCAGAAATTTTCTTTCATCAGTAAAATTTTTTCCTTAGGGAAGAATGAACTGCTGGCAATGAGATCTAGAAAACGTCACTGAAGCCGACGGTGAGCAGACTCCGATTGGTACAAAAATGAGTGAGATGTGCCAAGGATGGCACTGGGACCTAGTGATGTGGGCTGGGGCTGGGGCTCGGCTCTAAGAGCGCTTGCCTAGCACACAGGAGGCCTGGACGCTAGCCCCGCCATCATAAAATTAGATGTGCTGAAGCACACCTGTAGTCCCAGCACTCCAGAGGGAGAGTCAAGAGGATCAGTTCATACAGTCAGTTCGGGGGCAGGAGTTCAAGGTCATCCTCGGATACATACAGTCAGTTCGGGGGCAGGAGTTCAAGGTCATCCTCGGATACATATAGGCAGTCCAGGGTCAGTCTAGCTCATATGAGGCCCGGTTTCAGAAAGAAAGAAAGAAGGAAGGAAGAGCCAGCTAATACTTTCCTCATCTTTTAAGCAGAAAAACACTGACTGGTACCTGAAATCGGACAGTACTAGTTTCTTCTCATTACCTCTCATTGCCTTCTCCCCTCCTGCCTCATCTCCCTTCTCTATGGGCAGTTCTCAACTTACCATGCTTTTCTTTTAATGAGAATAATATACTTTATTGTGAAAAATCATTGCAATTTTACTTAGGTGTGCTTCATCATTAAAAAAAAAACCTGTCTAATGAGAATAAAAATTAAACTATATTTTCATTTTAAATATCATCTAGCTTGAGCACTGTAAGGTATGTCTGAAATGCTAGTAGTCAGTAGGCTGACCTGGGAAAGTCACAAGCTCAATGCCAGCCTTGACTACATAATGAGACCCTGTCCAGAAAACAAAAAGCAACATCTATATTTAACCCTAATCTAATAAAATCGTTTGTATGTGTGTGTGCATGAGTGTTCTCGTGTGCACATTCATGCGTGTGTGTTTGTGTGTGTGCATGGTACCATATATGGTTTTGATATTCCCCTAAGGGTAAAAATTGGTGGAATTGGGGGGGGGGTTCATCTCTGACCTTTGCTGTATCTTTTTGTTGTTTTGGTTTTGAGACTGCATGGGTCTCAGGTAACCCAGGCTGACCTAGAGCTCACTTTGTAGAGGTCAAGGATGGCATTGACGTTTTGATCTCCTACCTACCTCTGCCTCCTAAAGGCTGGGATTACAGGATGAGCCACCACACCCAGCTCCACTTTCTCCACAGGTTTTACATAATTTGCATTCTGAGCAAGCCATGAGAAACAAGCTCTTCCACGGCCTCTGTGGCAGTTCCTGCCTCCAGGTGACCCTTTTTTCTAGATTACTTTTTGTCATGATCTTCATCTAATAGTAGAAACCTAAGTAAGACAGTGTCATACCTAAGACTACCTCCTAAAGTCACAGAGACTTCAGCTGTTTGCTGATCACAGTTTTAATTTTTAAAAATTATTACCAGGCATACACCTTTTGTCCCAGGACTCAGGAGCCAAAGGCAGGTAGATCTACATGCGTTTGAGGCCATCCTAGTCTATAAGTGAGTTCCAAGACAGCCAGAGCTACACAGAGAAACCCTGTCTCGAAAAATTAAGAAACAAAAACAAAACAAAAAGTATATGTATGTATGATTTGCCTACTCAAGCAGGACAAGAACTTCAGTGGTCATGAAGGAACAGTGTAGGCATAAGGTTATTGTGTGATTCAAATGCTGGTTTCTGTACCCCCACCATATCTGGCGCAATCCTTGTTCTGAGATCTTCTGTCTCAGAGTTGAGTAAACACAGCTCCCCAGTTGTCCCCTGCTTTGCCAGTAAGGCAGTTTACAGCCAGTTGCTGAGCAGGGAGAGAATAAGGCTGAACTTCCTGCCAGCCAGGGGAGGAGGAGTTAGAAGAGGAATCAAGTAAGGGATTCATCCTTGGGAGAGGTCCAGAAGACATCAGGAGAGAGAAACCAGAGCAGGGAAGCTACAAAGTATATGTATCTCTGGGATGTACACAGGGAGGAAGCCAAATTAGCCAAGAGGGTTAAGAACAACATAATAATTGCTCAGTTCTTGTGCTGTGAAGCTTGTTAAAATAATATAATAGCATCTTAATTATTTGTGTGATACCAGGTTAAGAGAGAAATAGTTTTATAAAAATAACTATAACAGAACATTCTTTACTAACTTGCTCCTCATGGCTTGCTCAGCCTGCTTTTTTGTACAACTTAGGACCACCTGGCCAGGGTAGGCACCTCCCACAGTGAGCTGGGCCCTCTTATATCAATAAGAAAATGAATTACTGCCTTGTGCACAAGCCAATCTGATGAGGACGTTTTCTCAGCTAAGGTTCCCTCTTCCTAAATGATTCTAGCTTATGTCAAGTTGACATGAAAGATGCCAGCACACTCATTAAATGACCATCCATTCCCCTCTCCTCTAAGCTGACAACTACCTTCCTATTCTTTGTGAATTTGACTCTTGTAGACAACACACATCAGTGAACTTACACCTTATTTGTCCTTTTGTGATTGGCTCGTTTCACCAAATCCTCAGGGTGCACTGTACTAAAGCATTGCTCAGAATTCATTTCTTTTAAGGTCTGAATAATATTTTATGTGCGTACCACATTTTCTTTATCCTTTCATCTTTAGATTTGTATTTGAGTTGCTTGTGCCTTAGGTTCTGCAAATAATGCTTTCTTAGATATAGGTGCACACAATATCTATCAGAGTCTGCGCTTTCTGTTCTTTTTGTTTGTTTCTTGAGACAGGATTTCTCTGTGTAGCCCTGGATGTCCTGGAACTTGCTCCATAGACTAGGCTGGCCTAAAACTCTGAGATCCCTCTGCCTCTGCTTCCTGAGTGCTGAGATCAAAGCCATACGCCACCACACCTGGCTGAGCTTTCAATCCTTATGTGCATTCAAAAGTGAAGTCAGTAGATAATACACTTCGTCTAATTCTATTTCTATATTTAGGGTTTTTTTTTCAGTTATAAAATTGTATGTGTATCAGTATTTTACCTGCATATATGTCTGCACCAAATGCATGCAATGCCCTCAGAGGCCAGAAGACATCATTTAATTCCCTGCAGCTGAAGTTACAGTTGGCTGAGAGCTGACAGGCAGGTTCTAGAATCCAACCAGGGTCCTCTGGGAGAGTGTCCAGTCCTCTCAACTGCTGGTCCACTTCTCCAGCCCAAATTTTTAGCGGGTTTGTTTGTTCGTTTATGATCATACTATTTCTGTAGTGCCTACCATTTTATATGCTCATGGAGAGTGTGTATGGGTTGCAATTTCTCTACACCACCCCCAGCGTTTTCTGTTTTATTTTTAGTACTAGCCATCCTAATAAGTATGACGTGTCATTTCCTTGCGGGTTTGGTTTTCATTTTGCTCATGATTATAATGTTGACATTTTTTTCTCCTTGTGCTTATTGGTCTTTCGTATGTCTTTTTAGGAAGCCATGCAGTAGATGGCATAAAAATTAATAATAAATAAAACAGCACACTGGTCAGCCATAGTGGCACAAGCCCCTATCCCTGCTGCTTGGAAGGCTGAAGTAAGAGGGTCTCAAGTTCAAAGCCTGGTCTACAGAGTGAACAAGACTAGCCCAGGGTGTTTGCTGAGACCCTGTCTCAAAAACAAAAACAAAAGCAAAAAATGCAAGCAAACAACAAATCCCCAGATGAGTGGTGTCATTCAGGACCTAGACCCACAGCTTTTAAGACCAGGCCGACTGGGCTCGTGGGCAGGCTGTCTAGCAGAGCGCCATCAGCACGCCGTTAAGTTTTTCCACCCGAGGGTATTTTTGGCCTGGACACAGCAGTTACACAGTACAAGGAGAGCTGCACCGAGCTGCTGTGCTTGTTTATAGGGGAGAGGAAAAGGGGAGGAAGTGGAAATGAGTCAACTAGGGAGGAGCAGGAACTTCCGGAGGGGAGAAACTGGGCATGTCCACAGCTGGTCTTATGGGAACAATCAAAGCCACTCTTTCTATTGAGCTAACTCAGACTAGCTCAGCCTATCCATTGTTGCTGAGGAGGTGTGGGGGTGAGAGAAGCAAGCGCCAGGCCCACCCTCACTCCTTGTGTTTCACAGAAATAAACAAATCCTAATTCTCTACACTGCCTCAGCTCCTGGGCCCCGCCACGCAGGCAGTCAGCCACTTGCATCTCTTTTCCTACTTTATTCTGGGATTACACTTTAATATTGGTGTGTGTGTATGTGTGTGTGTGTGACGTTGGTGACAGAAGCGGGGCTCTGTACATTCTAGACAACTGATCTACCACTGAACTGCAACCCCAGCTCCTATCAGCCTATCTTCTCTGGTCTTTTCTTCCCTGACTTGGTGGGTTTTCGATGATACTGAATGAAGTTTCAACGCTCTGGCCTTCCCAGCCTTTCTTCCCTGACTCTGCGTATCGTGACTGAGGCTAAATACTCTTTTGCATCCATGCCTCTATTCACTGAGTAGTGGAGAACACAGCGTCCAGACATTATCCCAGGTGTGGCAGAGTTGTCAGTAATTAAATGAAGTCCCCATGCTGCGTTTATAATGGTTTTAGTTAAAACGTGCTCATAATGAGCCTGGTAGCATGACAGTGACATTTCTTTCTGGTACTATATTATGTTTTTCCTGTTCCCCATCAGTTTTGTTGTTTGCTCAGGTCCCCCTGTGCCTACATACTTGTTCTCCCTTTCGGTAGGACTGTGTGGCTTCTCTTTAGGTCAAATGCACAAGAGACCTGTCAGGTCTCCCTTTCTTCTTTTCCTCTTTCTCTTAAAAATCCATGTGAAGGGCTAGAGAGATGTTTCAGTGGTTAAGAGCACTGGCTGATCTTCCAGAGAACCCAGGTTCAGTTCTCACATGTCAGCTCACAACTGCCTGTAACTCCAGTTTGAGAGGCTCTGACGCCCTCACCCAGGCAATGAATGCACATAATTTTTTAATTAAATAAAAAAATATTTTTAAAAATCCATACAGATTGCCAGATATAAGGACTCACGGAACACAGAGGCAGACAGATCTCCATCGGTTTAAGGCCTGCATGCTCTATGTACTGAGTTCTAGGCCAGCAAATCCGTGTTGTATACCTTTGATCCCAGCACTTGGGAGGCAAGTTTCAGGCCATCCAAAGCTACACAGTGAGATCCTGTCTCAAGACAATAAAAAACCCAACCACTGTGTAAATGTACCATAGTTTCTTTATCCACTCTTTGGTTGAGGAACATCTAGGTTGCTTTCAGATTCTGGCTATTACAAATAAAGCTGTTATAAACATAGTTGAGCAAATGTCCTTGTCGTATGGTGGAGCATCTTTTGGGTGTATGCCTAAGAGTGGTATAGCTGGGTCTTGAGGTAGAGCTAATCCCAGTTTTCTGAGAAAGTGCCAGATTGATTTCCAAAATGGTTGTACAAATTTGCACTCCCACAAGCAATGGAGGAGTATTCTCCTTTCTCCACATCCTTGCCAGCATGTGCTGTCACTTGAATTTTTGATCTTAGACAGCCAAGGTGACACAGAGAAACCCTGTCTCAAAGACAACAACACCCCAAAAACAAAACAAAACAAAACAAAACAAAAAACCCAGCAAACAAATATCTATGTAGGTTTTAGATACTTCTTTTTCTATGAGTTTGTTTTTATTCTTTGACCTTGGCACTCTGGGATTTCTTCCAATTGAGATGCTGATTTTTTCCCCTTTACCATTAGAAAATTTTTGTTTGAGGCACGGTTTGTCTGTGTAGCCCCTGGCTCTGGCCCCAAACTCAGAGATCTACCTGCTTTTATCTCCCAAGTGCTGGAATTAAAGGTGTGCCACTGCTACCCCACAATTAGGACATTTACTAGATTTTAAAAAGTAGCTTCCTTTCTCTTTTATCAATAGCATCCCTTGTAGTAAAATAGTGGAGTCTGCATTGATCTTCCATGTTCTAGCTAGCTTTTTGTTTTGTTTTCTTTTTAATTTTTGTCCCCCCCCCCAATTCGTTTCTTTAAGGTTAGCCTCTGAAATCTTTCTTATCCTTAGCTGTTCTTTTCATATTATCTTGTTCCATATTGTATTATATTTTAATGGATGATTTCTAACTGTATTTCCAATTTTTCCCATTGTAATGAACCATTCTGATTTTCTTTTTTGAGGGGGGAATCACTATTTATAATTTATGTCCTGCTTGGAAAAGATTTTAGGTTTATTTCCATAGAATACTATGAAGGAAACTTTTATTTTCAAATCTCCCATACAGCTGTGATTATATGACCCGCATTCAACTGCATTAATTTCAACTCTTATTAGTTTCATTTTCTCCTCTTCTGCTTTCCTTTTTTTTTTTTAAACTGAGTGGATAAATACTTTTCCTTTATCCTTATGAGATTTTTGTGACGCAGGGAGTTGAGTTTTGGGCTACTGCATCAGTGTATCATATGAAAAATATTACTAAGCTAATAATAGTCATTAAGGCTAGCCAGCTAAACACAAAATGTTCCTTAGTTGCTTCCTACTTTCTTCCATCTATTTATAGTGTGCTGAAATAGGGATGGAATCGAAATTAGTGAGGAGTTGGGCAGCCATGGGCAGAGATAAAAACATGCTTGTCAAGATAAAGGACTAAAAGAGGCAGCATCAGCACTGATCTGCATGGTCCTGGCCTCTTCAGGGACTTCGGCTAGATGATGGTGTGCGGAGATGGCTATTTAAGACATAGGGACAATTAAGTAATGGACATGTAAACCTGAGTGGAGAGGACAACATTCCACTCTCACATGCAATTAGTCTTACAGCCATTCACTGACGACCCAGTAATAATACAGGGAACTATTTTATTAAAAAGTGTCTAACTACTTCCCTCCAAGTAAGTGTCTTCAAGCTCCAAGAAAAGGCGACTGGAATCATCACAGTTTCTAAAGTTCCGTCTTGTATTTGTATTATTCATAGTGTCCCTGTGACCTTAATTGAGGTTTATTGGGGTGGAGGTAATTATATAGGTTTGGTTTTTCTGTTTGTTAGTTTGGGTTTTTTGTTTGTTTGTTTGTTTGTTTGTTTTTTGAGACAGTGTTTCTCTGTATAGCCTCGACTGCCCTGAACTCACTTTTGTAGACCAGGCTAGCCTCGAACTCAGAGCAATCTGCCTGCCTCTGCCTCTGCCTCTCAAGTGATGGGATTAAAGGCGTGAGCCGACGCTGCCGCTGCCGCCACCACCCAGCTAATTATATAGGTTTTTAAACAACAACAAAAACTTCTAATAGTTCTCTAAATTTCAATATTTTTTCCTCATAAAATTGGAGGAAATAGAAGTTTCAGATCAGAATCTGATTCCCCCCCCACCCCCGCCTCCAATATCTGATTTAAAAAAAAAAATCAGGCTGGAGAGATGGCATAGAGGTTAAGAGCACTGGCTGCTCTTCCAGAGATCCTGAGTTCAATTCCCAGCAACCACATGGTGGCTCACAACCATCTGTAATGGGATCTAATGCTCTCTTCTGTCACGAAGGCATACAAGCAGGTAGAACACTGTATACATGATAATAAATTAATCTTTTTTTAAAAAATCGAATGTACCAAAATGGGAAAGAAATGTAGATACCCATATGTCACCCGGATTCTATAATCAGAATTTCACCTCTGTCAGCCAGAAGCCACATTTGCCTAAGCTTATGAGCGACACTGGATAGGCTTAATGTTCCACCATAATTACACAGAAGAATTCCCTGTGCTATGGCCAATACCATGGGTGCTTTCAACAGGTCAGCACAAGCCAGCTATTAGCTGGGTGGAGGCACTTCCAGAGAGTTCTTCCCAGCTTACAGAAACAAAATCTCAAAGTCCTCTGGCTTGCTGCCTAGGTACACCTACAGCTTCTCCCTCTTCGAAGCAGGTGATGTCCACAGGCATAACTTAGAGCCTTCTTGGCTGTGCAACAGGAGAGCAACCACAGCTGCTCTGTTCTGGACAGGGGACCTCGCCTGTGCAAGAGAGGATGTGGCCACCGGTGTGCACATCCTCTCAACACCTATTTTTCTACCCTGGGTTCACAGGAAACTGTCAGCCTGGATAATACATGCTCAATTCCTTCCTTTAAGGTGTGTGTGTGTGTGTGTGTGTGTGTGTGCACTGTGTGAACACAGGAGCACACAGAGTCAGAAGGCTGCTGACCCCCTCGAACTAGAGTTACAGTCGTGAGCCTCCATATGGGTGCTGGGAATCATCCGTGGTTCCGCAAGAAAAAAAAAAGTGCTCTTCACAGCCCTAATTATTTTAAATCTAAGGAAAACAGTAGCAGTTACCTCTGCAAGCCAGCTCCAGCTACTGTATGTGATTTTGATGGCTGAGGGCTGGCTGTGTAGAGTCTGGGTTTTTAGGTGTGAATTCAAACCCACACAGTGGCTGCCTTAGCTGTGTGAAAGTAAGGCGACTAGAAAACCTAACTGTTTCTTTCCTTGTAAAATAGGAAACATTTTTAGAGATGAACTAATGCCCATCAAATTCTTAATGTAGTGCTCAGTGAAGCACATGGTAGATGAAACACAGAATCTATTCACTTAGTAATTGCTAAGAAATTTGTTTTTAAATTCTGATTTCTTTTCAAGCGTTTGTGCTTACATGTTGTACGCTAAGCCTATTCCCTCTAACCTCCCCTTGCTCGTCTCCTCTGCCTCCTATTGGTCATTTTTGTTACTTTTGTCTGTGTAGAAGGGATCATCTGTGACACTGGAATTCCAAAGTTCATTGCTTGGGCTGGCAAGCTGGCCCAGTGGCTGGAGGTGCTTGCGTGCAGACCTGAGGACCTGGGCTTCCCTCCCAGATGGGAGACAGCAGAAGAGAACTGACTCCTGAGAGTCTGCACCCACGAATAGGAAAATAAAGGTGTTTTTTTTTTACTTTTATTAGTTTTTATTTTGATGCTATCTTTCCCCCTCCCCCATCTCCTCCCAGGTCCCCTCCCCCATCTTCTTACCCACTCATGCTAATGTTCTTTCTCTTCCTTAAATTCTTTAAAAGTTAATTATTTCGCTAATAATTATATGATTTTTTAATGAGAAAACTGCTCTGATGTAATGTCTTTATCTGCTTAACTTAAGGTCCCTGGGGTTACTTTGATATCACAATAGATGAAAGCGTTATGGCTTAGGTCTGAGTGTGCACCCCCACCCCACCCTCGCCCCAGTTCTACGTATTGAAGGCTTGATGCCCACCCTGTGATGCTGGGGAAGGTGGCTGAACCCTTAGGTGGTGGGACCTACTGGAGGGAAGCGAGGTTATTGAAAACGTGATTTTGAAGGGAGTTTTGGAACCCGGACTCCACCCTATCTCTGTCTTTGCTTCCATCGTGACGAAAATAGCCAAAGTAGCTACTCTTCCATCACACTCCCTGACAGGTTTGGCCACAAGCCCCAACCCAAAAGGCCATGGAGCCAAACCTTTGGGACAAACCTTCCCTGCTTACAAACTGTCTCTAATCGGTGGTGAAAGAACGCTGTCATTCTTTCTGCATTAAGCAAAGCGCTTCTCAAATAACGGAGGTCTCCTTCATCATCCTGAAAGAGAAGCAGGCAGGTTTGGCTGTTCCGTCTGCCTTTATGACTACCTCTACCTGTCTGCAGGCTAATGGTATTAGTTTATGCCTACACACTTTAAAACATATTAAAGTGTTAAATAAAGGTTCAGACGCCCTCAAGTGTTCCAAACCTCATCAGACGGAACGTATTCAAACAGATGCAGCTTTAAGTTCCACGTTTAAACTTTTGCTTTTGCTTTACATACAATGCGTAGTTCATATGGCAAAACTGAAAGCTACAGACTGTTCAGAGACTTTTCACTTCCCGATTCCAGCTGCTAGTCTCTCAGCCACCTAAGCAACCACTTCCTGAAATGCACGTACGCACGAGTGCACTCACACACACTACCGTGAGCCATACATACTGATTATTGAGTACTCGGGAAATCTCCACACCTTCAGCTCGCCCCAGGGACACGCTCACAGGGAATAGACCAGTCCCTTTCTGTGGTCCTTTCCTGCTTTTCTTCCAGCAAACTGACTGTGTGGTTTCCCTGAGCCTGCTCGCCCAGTCCTTAGCGGTGTCGCTGGGGACAGGAAGCAGGTGTCCAGCGCCATCGGTGGGCAGGCCCGCTTGGTTTTCCCCCGCAGCGCATCCCGAGTGATTCCGGAGAGACCCGCCTCCCCTGCACCTTAGAAACCGCAGCACCCGTCAGCTGGCTTCAAAACAAAGAGTCCCTTCAGCGGCTTCAGATGCTGGCTCGTCGTCATGGCAACAGTCCCCCGCCTTTTCCCTCCCCCCCCCACCCCGCCCCACTCCCCGCAGCTGCGTGGGTGGAGGCGCCTCTTTGTCCCCGGGGGCCGGCTTTATTTCCCGCCTTTGCGGTGGACTAGAGAGGAGTCACACCCGGGAATTCACTGTAGAAGCCGCAAGTTTCTTTTCATCCAGGATTATTGGGTCCCGGAGAGTTGGTCCCCGCAGGCCCAGCAGCGCCACCTTCCGTGGCCAAGAGCTCACTGCCTAGTCCGCCGCTGCGCGAAAGCTCTGTGGGTCTTCGCCATTGTCACTATTCTAGTGGCGCTCACATTTGAGCACCTAGAGCTTTCTTGGCTAAAAAGACAAATAATCAAGATGTGGTTTGTTTTGTCATGCTTTTCAGATGCTTCTTATTTTAAATGATTCTGTACACTCAAAATTTTTGTATTGATTTTGATGCATTTCTCAATGTGCACTTTCTCTTTTCTATGGACGAACTTGTTAAAAATTAAAAATTTAAGGAGCCAGAAAACAATCTTTGGCTGCCATGTGAATTTGGGAGTTGGGGGGTGGGGTGGGGTCCTTATAGGTCCATACGCTTATAAGCTGTCTGGGGATACAGAACGGAGACAGATGGGGCTTACAGGATCTGTCTGCAGGGGGGTGGGGGGAGTACAGCCTGAGAGAAAAGGTTCAAGCGAGAAGGAGGCAGAAACAGTGTGCTTTGTCCGTGTTTGAAGTCACATTTCAGCGTCTGTGGGAGGGAATGGTCACAGTATTCCTACCTTTATATTTCATTAAAGGTAGACGCGGGAAGAGGAGTATGAGGCAGCTGTGTCACGTTTCGTTGAGTCAAATTTTAATAAAAATTGGAAACCACTGCCAAGTGATAAACAGGCCACCGGAAACATTCAGAGAATGCTAAGTAAGCCAAGCATGGCAAAGGGAATCCAGGTTTTCTGATCTTCACTTCCAACTACAAAAAAAACCCACATTTAATGATCAGGAAGCAGCCGGGGCTGGCACACAGTAGATAATGTTTATAAAGCAGAGGTTTGGGTTTTGCCTGTGAGAGTAATCTTTATCTAAATAACTACTTAGAAAATAAGTATGTTGCTTAAAAACTTTTGTTTTGACCAACATCTTTTCCTCGGGAAGTTTTTTCGGTTGATGAATATTTCTGTAATTTTTAGCTTTGAAATACCTTTTTAAAAAGAACTTTCTTTTTTACAAGACTTTTCCCTCCAGAGGCGAGGTGGCTATCCCAAGCCTTTAATCCCAGCACTCAGGAGGCAGAGGAAAACAGTTCAAAGCTATCCTTGTCTATATAGTGACTTTGAGCTTTCAGGCCAGCCAGAGCTACCCCGTGAAACTGTTCTCATTTTTAAAAAGAAGGGGCGGGTGGGTGGAGGGGCAGGAGAGGATACCTTTTTTGCATGTGTGAAGTAGTGTTTGCTTCTGTGTGCGGAAGCAGCCGTGACAGTCCCTCCACCTTTTCACCTTGTTTGAGACGGGGGACCTTGTTTTTTGTTACTGCCTGAGGCTGGCATTGCAGTCATCCCCCTCAGCTTGACAACGGGTCCAGCATTTCTGCAAAACCCATTCACACCTCTTCCTTACAGAGCGCCTCATTTTAACCTCACCGAAGGTGAATCTTCCCTGATTTCTGCTTCACACTTTTCTGAGTCACAGCGACCTGGTGATCCAACCCCCCCCCCCCCCCCCCGTCCTTCCCTCTCTCTCTCTTTCTCTCCCTCCTTCCCTCCCTCCTCCTGGCTGTCTCTCCCTCCTCCCTTCTTTTCTCCTCCCCACCGCGCTCCCCTTTTTTCTGCTG
This sequence comes from Acomys minous, assembly GCF_964271855.1. NCBI lineage: Eukaryota > Metazoa > Chordata > Mammalia > Rodentia > Muridae > Acomys > Acomys minous. Next base: position 13,846,025 of record NC_140497.1, on the reverse strand, counting down.
GTTTGTAGCCAGATCCCGCTGTAGACCAGGCTACCCTCGAACTCGCTGAGCTACACCTGCTTGTCTCCTGAGTGCTGGGAATTCAAGACCTGCGTCACAACGCCCGGCAAGCAGCCGCTTTTCGAGTGCACCTGTGTAGTGGAGGGCAGTTATGATTATCTAGGAGGCACTAAATTAGGCAAGTCGTATCCCGGGAATCCTTCTACCCTTCCGGTCACTTTCTAGCTCCCTGGAGGCCGTTTGTGACTGGATGACCGACGGTCTTCACCCTCCAGTCAGGGCTTCGAGCCACAGGGCTACACCAATGGAAGGTTACCAGACCTTCAACAAAGGCCAATCGGATGCTAGAGTTTAGCAAACTGCGATCAATCAGAGCGCAGGAGCGGCGGCCGGGGAGCGGCTGGCCAATCAGCGTGCGAGCGGCGACGAAGGGGCGGAGCCTTAGCGCAAGGAGCATTGCGCAGCGCGACTGCGCTGCGGGAGCCGGAGCGGAGCCGGAGACCGGGTCGAAGCTGGTAGGGCTGGGCACGCGGATGGGAAGGGCCGCCTTGGGCGTCGCCAGGGAGGTACGGGAGGAGTCGCGGGCCACAGATACTGTTGCTATGGCAACACAGGTGCACAATTCTGGGACCAGGGTACATGCTTCTGGACAGTTTTCAGGCTGAAGCCCCTAGGCCCACAGGGCCTTCAGTACCCAAGGCTTGCATGCTGCTGGGCTGTCAGCTCTCCCTTGCCCGTCTGAGCAGACAGCACACTTGCGGTCTGGTCTCTATCCTGGGGCGTTAGGAAAATAGGCCTTAGCAGCGTGACCGCGTGAACTAGCTCAAGTCACTTCGCCTCAAGGCCACCCCCGGGTGCAGCGCAGCTGTCTCATCCTGGAGATGTCATTGTAGACAAACTAGGGTGTCCTGGCTCAAGAGATTATTTTTTTTAAAGCCACCCAAATGAAGTGTTTTGTGCACAAATAATTCAGAGACTAGGCTCTTGGGTGAGTGAGTAAAGATCACAGTGGTAAAGATTCCAGGGGCCAGCTCTAATCGTGCGTGTTATTTCACATAGGAACCACGGTTGCATAACTAAGTTAAATTTTAAAATATTTTATTCGACCCAAATATATTACCAGTATTAGATTAATTGTAAGATATTTAGAATTGTGTCTCCCCACCCCCCAAGCTGTTCATCGTTTGTTTATCTTACAGCACATGCCAATTCCACCAACCACTTTTCAGATGTTGCTGACCACTTAGATAATGCCTCTCATCCTTGTTTATTTCCTTTAGGTTTTTTCAGACAAGATGCCTTGTTATGTAACGTAGGCTGGCCTCAAACTTGTGATCCCCCTGTCTCAGCCTGGCAAAGTAGTATTGATGAGAATATTAAGAGTGTATCCGTGTAGACCTGTGAGCCGCATGTCTTCAGTTCTTTTTGCTCACCACGTGGGTCCCGATGAATTGAATCTCACACGTTCTGCTTGTCAGCGTGCTCTACCTGTCAAGCCATCTCACAGGCCTGAAACCTGCTGGAAATGGACACGATTGAGGAAGCAAGTGAAGATAACAGAAAACATACAGCTGACAAACAGGATGGCTTGTCGTTATTTTTGAGGTTTCAAGGGAAGGCTCCTTAGGGCTCATGTTGTAGCAGGGTTGTTCAGTCGCTAGACCGCAGGCTGCCTGTGGCCCGGGACAGCTACAAATGTTGCCCAACACAAAAGTGTAAATGTGCTTAAAATATTTGGCTGGGCGGCAGTGGCGAATGCCTTTAATCCCAGCACTCGGGAGGCAGAGGCAGGTGAATCTCTGCAAGTTCGAGGCCAGCCTGATCTACAAAGTTAGTCCAGGACCAAAGTAAAAGAAAATGAAAACATTAGGAGGTTTAGTTTCCCATCTTGTTTTGTGACTCAATTGTACAGGTTCCTGGGCATGATTATTGTGGACAACAGCACTGTGTTGCAATTTCAAAGGTTGGACACACCTGTGGAGGAGGACTTGCACCTGGTTCTGAAAAAAAGGGTAAGCCTTGGACCGCCGGAAAATAAGGATGCTTTCATTCGGCCTCTTTTGTTTTTAGGGTTGAAAATCAGCCGTACCCAGAGGCTTGCAGACTGGAAAAGCGTTCCTCTCCCTCTGGCAGCTTCACCATGATTCATAGTCTTTTCCTGATCAACTCCTCTGGAGATATTTTCCTGGAGAAACACTGGAAAAGCGTGGTCAGCCGTTCTGTTTGTGACTACTTTTTCGAGGCCCAAGAGAGAGCTACCGAGGCAGAAAACGTGCCTCCAGTGATCCCGACCCCTCACCACTACCTCCTGAGTGTTTACCGACACAAGATCTTTTTCGTGGCCGTGATTCAGACGGAAGTCCCGCCTCTATTTGTCATTGAATTCCTTCACCGAGTCGTGGACACATTTCAGGTTTGTAAACGTGGGAAGGTTTACGTATGCAAACTATAAATCTCAAAAAGCCGTGGACAGGCTCTCATCCTGTAGCCGAGGCGGGCCTGAGTTATGTAGCCCAGGCTGAACTCACATTTGCAGCAATCATCCTGCCTCAGCCTTGTAGGACCTGCGATTAAAGGCACAAGCCACCGTGCCATCTTGCAAAGTATTTTTATCGTCCTGTCTCCATTGTGTTTAGCTTAGGTTAAGAGCGTTTTTAAAGAATCAAAACTAAACATTTCTCGTTTCCTGTCTGATCCAAGATTCTTGTTTCTATTTTCTTTGTTGGCTCCGCTCAAAGGGACCAATTGGATACTCTTAAGCCCCTTGCATGAGAGAGCTGCCTGCTCCACATGGGTGTGTATGATCTTAGGTTTGCTCACAGATTAGAGTTCAGATATTTCTTGATACTGTGAAGTTTACTCTAACCATTGTTAGCTGCATTGCTTTGAGCAGTGTCCAAAGGGGACAAAGTTTCTAAAAGAACAAACAGGAAACGCTAAGTGGCGCTTATTTTAACCGCCCCTGGCAGGGGTCCGGTGGTGAGCTGGGCCTTCATTTTGTATGAATTGAGTACAGATAACGTGTGCTGATGGGAGTTCCTGTCACGGTTTTCTGAGAATGTATGTTGTGGTTTTCATTTTGATTTGCAGCTCTAAGGCAAGGTTCTTGAATATGGCACTTTCCACAGGGAACTCGTGTCAGCCGTGCACATCACAAATCATAACAGTGGCAAAATTACAGTTATGAGGTGCAGCAAAAAAAAAAAAATAACTTTAGGGCTGGAGAGATGGCTCAGTGGTTAAGAGCACAGTCTGCTCTTTCAAAGGACCCCGGTTCAATTCCCAGCATCCACATGGCAGCTCACAACTGTCGGTAACTCCCAAGATCTGACACCCTCACACCAATGCACATAAATTAAAAATTAAATAAAATATTTAAAAAAATAACTTTATGGTTGGGATCCCCACAACATGAGGAAGGTGGAGAACCTTGCTGTAAGGGAACAAGGAAGAGGGAGGTGAGTTATATGGAAGATTCTGGGTCCTGACAGAGGAGTCCTTGTCCTGATAAATTGCGCAACTCGTAACAGTTGTGACATTTGCATTACTTGGGTGATGGATGAGGAGAAGGGCTCTTTGGTTTAACTTCTCTGTCACATGAAGTCCGGGGCTAGGAAAGGGGAGGAGCATATGCTGACCCTGTGAGGACAAGTCCGGTTCTGTCCATAGTGCTTGCCCCTGCATCACATGACTAGAGCCATTTTCACTGCTGCATCCTAGCGATGATGCCCAGTGAAAACCTAAGATTACAAGCCCAGAATATGGAGGAAACAGAAGAATCCAGGAGTTAGGTTCTTAACCTACTCTACCTGGGCCCTGCTGTGGTTTCTGTGTCCTTTACCTGTACACAAAGTAACAGTCTTTTTGTCTTAACAATTACTTATAGCTTACTACAAGCCTGCAAGTGAGAAAAGTTGTTTATTTAAAACCACAGAGGTTGGGCCTTGAGAAATGGCTCATTAGTTCAAAACCCTAGCTGCTCTTCAGAGGATCCAGGCTCAATTTCCAGCACCTACATAGTGGCTCACAACTGTCTGTAACTTCACTTCTGGCCTCTGTGGGCACTACATGAACAGGTGCAGGCAGACACACTCATAGGAACACCTGTACACAATGAAAAATTAACAATGACAAAAAATTAAAGCCACAGAGGAATTTAGGGAGGTAGACTCAAGCTCAGTGTTGAAGCCACTGGTGAAAGTGAATCAATGTGGAGCTTAGGATCTAGCTGAACGTTTTGCCTCTTGCAATGTTTTTTTTTTTTCCTACTTCTTGAAGGCGATAGAGTCCCAGTGGCAGAATTGCAATGGCTTTTGCTGTGACACCCTGCATTGTAGGACTCCTTGCCTTATAAAACCTCCTGAGATGGATGCTTATTGTTCAAATAAAAAGAAACATGGTATTTCCTTCAGTTATATGGGCTTTCTCTCTCTCTCTCTCTCTCTCTCTCTCTCTCTCTCTCTCTCATTTTAGTAATATATTCTTTATTCTTGAGTGAATTTATCCTGAACTGTCTTGGATACTTATCATTGTCTGATGTAGTTTAGGCTACATCTCATAGAATCAGTTGATAAGGGCCAGGCAATGGAATGATCTGAGGCCCATCCCATCCTTGATGATGAAGGACCCTCAGGAGTGTGACCTGGAGAAGAAAGAATGAAGTGCAAGTTTGCTGACTTCAGCTTAGCAGTCAGAGCTGTCGAGTGAGTAGAGCAGGCTCTCTCAGTGTGCACTTCCCCCAGTCAGGGAAATATACAACCACCTCAGAGGCCCTGGAAGATCCAGGCCTGACACTTTGAGAAGCATGCACTGACTGACCACATGCCTTTCTCCTCCAGTCACTGTTGTCACCATACTTACTACATTTGGTTTTTACAACGTTCTCACATATCCACAAGTGATACCCGCGTTATACCATTAAACCAAGACCCCAAATAGTTAGCAGGTGACAATTAAGAGTATAACCTAAGAGCTGGAGAGATGGCTAAGAGGTTAAGAGCACTGGCTGCTCTTCCAGAGGTCCTGAGTGCAATTCCGGGCAACCACATGGTGGCTCACAACCGTTTATAATGAGATCTTCTGGCTTGAAGGTGTCCATGCAGGCAGAGCACTGTATGCATAATAAATAAATAAATCTTTAAAAAAAAAAAATATATATATATATATATATTAAGAGACCCTGGGTTCACCCTGAGCACTGGAAAGTGTGTATAAAATGAAAACCTGGGTCTTCTGTGCTTCTCCACACTGCAGAGACTTTAGATGTGTGGCTAGCCCTTTAAGTAAATGGTGGGGTTTTGAGAATTGCAGCATCAGGAGCGCTCTGAGGAGCCTCGGCTGGGCTAGCACATCTCTCCATTCTTTCCAGAATGAATTTCAAGAAAACACACAGCAGAAGGCTAAAAGGTTTTCCATATAATTCTACGTCATGTCAGGTGTTATAACTTGGCCCAGCTCATGAATTTTGTATATGAGCGAATATAATTTAGATTAAGCTTTGTTATATTTTTGTCAAATTGAGGAAATCAACCCAAAGAGTGTGTAGATGGCGCTACAGACAGCGCAGGCACCACATGCCGGCCCTGTGGTGTTAACTCCCAAGCCAGGCTGCCCCGGAGAACGACGGCCTGGGAAAATGAATGTGCGGGTACACCGGTTAAACGCCACGGCCAGGCAAGTGCTTCCTCTCAACGGAATATTGTTTTTGTCTGCAGTCTGGGTGATGGATATGTTTGTTATGTCTTCATCAGGACTATTTTGGAGTCTGTTCAGAGCCGGTGATCAAAGACAATGTGGTTGTGGTCTACGAGGTGTTGGAAGAGATGCTGGACAATGGGTTCCCCTTGGCTACAGAGTCAAACATCCTCAAAGAACTGATAAAGCCTCCCACCATCCTCCGCACAGTGGTCAACACCATCACAGGTGCGAGCGGTTTGTGGGCCTGGGCGGGGCTAAGCGAGGGCGGGGCTGCCCGAGACTCCCATCCACCCATTTTCCCCTAGGCTCTTGGAATCCTTGGGAATCTCGTTTTATCTCTCATGTGCTTCTAAATAATAACATGAATTAAAAAATAATCATTCCTCCTATCAATGCTTTATGAACAGCTAAGTGTTACTGTTGGTGACTAGTGTTCTCCTGTGCTATTTGGACCCTGACTCATTTGTCCAGCCTCTGTTTATGATGTTCCTGGTATTTTCTGTCCTTTCAGAACATAGGATTCTTAAGTTTGGATCTTTTCTATTCAGTTCTGGAAAAGGAGGATCCAGGCTGCGGGGTCTTAGAGACCCCCATACACCAGGCCAGAAAAGTCCTGGCAGCCTTTGCTTCCCATTGCAGAGCTGGTTTGCAGGTCTGAGCCGCTTGATAGTTGGTGTCTCATTTCACAGACTCGTTGTTAACTACGAAACGTTTCAAACCTGTTTGAGAATGTTTTCCCCCTGTTGCAACTCACTTTTTTGTGTCCTTTGTTCATTTTTTTTATTGAGATTTTTTTGTGTCTTCCTACGCTGTCTTGGAAGAGTCCCTTTGGTTTGATAGCCCTCTGCTATGGCAGCATGCCTTTGGCTTGCAGGCTGGGCTCTGGAAGCTGCATATCGCGCTGCCCCTCCTACACCCCCTATCCCCCCTCCTCCCACTGCCCCCTCCTTCCCCCCCTCCTTCCACTCCCCCCTCCTCCCACCCCCTCCTCACAGCTTATTACTTGGAGTTAAGCAGTTTTATGGGGTTTGCAGAGCCACGTGTGAAATGTTTTGATTTAGTTACTCATCCTGGTGATTCTTTACATTTTTTGCATTTTTGGTCTTTTTAATAATCTAAGTGTGGGTTTCAGAGAACTTGACTACTTTTTGAAAAATGCAAATATGAAGAATAGCAAGACAGTTTCGCGAAGGGATTGTAGAAGGGTTAGGTTTGCTCTCGCATTGAGTTCATGTGGCACATGATACAGAAATTCAGAGTTACCACAGCGGAAGAAGACACAAGACAAAGTTTCAGTTTTTAAAAAAGTGAGATTGAGAGAGAATGTGTTGTACTAGAGACATGCAATGCCATTTTGATGGCTTAAAAAACGTAGTACTGGTCCAGTTGTGTTTTTGCAATATTCTGAGCTTAGTTTAAACCTTAAAATCTTAGGGGTTTGTCATAAAGTCTTTAGAGCCTCAGTCTCAAGCAGCTACAGGAAAAATCTCCTGTGAGACCCTCCATTTTGAAAAGCTGGAATGTTTTATTTTATACATATGCTGCCTATACGTGCATTTAGGAGTTCTTTCTTTAGAGTAAAAAGACACAGGCAGTGGGAAAAGGAAATAGGATTTAAATTAGTTACAGTCATCGGTTGAGTCTAAAATAAGCTTTGATGTCTGTGGGAGCAGGATAGGCGGAAAGAGCGGGATCGGGCTAAGTCCGCTTTTGTTCAGTGCAGGAGTGAGACAGAGCCTGGTGGTGTGAGCATCCCATCCTGTGAACCTGCCTTCGACTAGGACAGTGCTTCACTGCTGGTGGCCTGGTGTTGGCGTGTAGATGCCCAGCCTTACAGAGCCACAGAACATTATCTAAGCCGTTGTGGAATTCGAGATCCTTGTTACTCTCAAAACCAAAATATGATATCCACTTCTCAGGTAGCTTGCCTTTAAACCTTCGCTTGAGGCAGCAGACCAGTTGGCGACAATGGTTTTTAAAAATAGACCATGCTGTCCTACATAGGAGAAGCGAAAGGCTTAGCTTCCATATGGTATTCCACGGGCATCAAGGGTGTGAAAACTTATGGGGGAACGTCCTTAGGTTGTTAGATTTGAACTGGCATTACAATACCAATTCGATCTAGTTACCGATATTAATTGTCTCAGGAAGCACCAACGTGGGGGACCAGCTCCCAACTGGGCAGCTGTCCGTGGTGCCTTGGCGACGGACCGGGGTGAAATATACCAACAACGAGGCCTATTTCGATGTGGTGGAAGAGATAGATGCCATCATTGACAAGTCAGGTGGGTTCCCTGCAGGTGCCGAGTGGGGGAGGGAGGGAGGCTTTTCTTGAGTGTGTTTGATGATGCAGCAGTGTCTCTCACAGTTCTCCGCCCACCCTTTGTGGAGCTCCTCTTGAATGACAACCGGGAGTAGAGTTGAGGATTACGGGTGGGGAAGGTGGGGCGCAGAGGAATAAGGCCGAGTATGGGAGGATCACGATTTCCAGGCCGTTTTGGGCTATGCAGCCAGACCCTGTTTCAAGAAATGATGAAAGAAGTTAGGGGGGAGGGTTTGGAAGGGAAGTACAACGTGAGCTCACGCTACTTAGATGTTCTGTTTGGAAGTCCTGGCTTCGGGGTCTGGAGGCAGAGCTAGAGCCGTAATGACAAGGTTCTTTCCTGTTTGCTTCAGTTAAGTAAATAGAAGCTCTGGGCGGAGGAAGTGGGAGTGCCTCTCGCCCACGTGCTCACCCACTCCCTGACTGCAGCGGGATCCCAGCCCTCCGGTGATTAAGGGGAAGACAGACTGTCAGGCTGTGGCCAGGAGGCCCAGGTGTAGGAAGGCAGGCATATGGGTTTAGCTCTGTGCCATCAGCAAAGTAAACCTCACCACCTGCAGTACATGGGAGCTGCGGTTCAGCGAGCGTCACAAAAATGTGCCTGGACTGAGGGGCATGAAAAGAAGTGAAAGGTGAAACTTTAAAGCTAGACAGAGCATCATAACAGTTTTCATCTTAACACAAATGAGAAATAACCCAGTTATCCATTAGCAAAGAGAATGCTCAATAAGCTCTGATATAGTCATCCAGTGGAGTACTATACAGTAGTAAAAAAGAAGTTACTGACCCACCCACTGACACGAATGTCGATTACACTATTGAAGAAAACAATCAGATGTGTGTTACCGTATACAGCTAATTGCATTTAGTGAAACCTGAAGGCAGGGGCAATTTAAGGTGCTAGAAGTCAGAGTTAAGGGGACGTCATTAACTAGGAAGGAGAAGAAAGAATGTGTTGCCATGCTAGAAGGTTTCTACATTTGATGTGGGCCATATTTAAATAGATGTGTATATGTTTAAAACTCATGGAGCTGTAAGATTTTTACATTTTTATACTTTTTATCAGCATTAGAAGAAATTTAAATTGGCCGGGTGTGGTGGTGCACGCCTTTAATCCCAGCACTCAGGAGGCAGAGGCAGGTGGATCTCTGTGAGTTCGAGGCCAGCCTGGTCTACAAAGCGAGTCTAGGACAGCCAAGGCTACACAGAGAAACTCTGTCTTGAAAAAAAAAATTAAATTGACCTCAGGGATGGTTCAGCAGTTAGGAGCCCTGGCTGCTCCTCTTCTGGGTTCAATTCCCAGCATCCACAGGGTGGCTTTTATCCGGCTGTAACTCCAGTACCAGAGGATCTGACACCCTCTTCTGGCCTCCATAGGTACTGCACACAAGTGGTGCTCAAACATACAAGCAAACGAACAAAACTACAATGGCCAGGCTTGCTACAGTGTGAGAGACTGATTTACAGTGAGGTGGATGGGAGGTAGGGACAGCATCAGGAAGTTAGACATGAAGTCCTGACTCCAAGTGTAGGTGTCCACGGTCAGTGAATATCCCTGGAAAGAGAAGAGTTGGTTCCCAAACAGAGGTGTTACCTGCTATCCCAGCAGTGGGAAGCTGAGGCAGAGGGGACAGGTTTGAGATACCTGGCGTGGGGAGAGAAGAGGTGGGACTGGGCCATGAGTACCTGGTCAGGCACCTGGATGGATAGTGTCACCTTAGACTACAGAAATGGAGCCATCAGAGAGTCCAGGTGAATTTGCTGTTGGCAATGAATGTGCAGCACTGGTCATCACAGAGCCTGCATAGATACAAGCCGGACAGGGCCCCGCCCCCAGCCTAAAGCTATCTGCAGTTGACAGCCACTTGCAAAGGAGAAAATAAGTCTTTCTAATGGAGCTATGCTGGGTGTGTTAACCACACTTAAGGGGAGGCCCTTTGCCCCGCAGTATATGGCTAGTGCAAAATAAACTCAATTTTTGTCTCATAGCTCTGTTTGGGCATGTTTTGTCTTATTGGACTTTTACTTCCAAATTTTGGTTTCCAAGTTTGTGTTTTTGTGTGATTTGTGTTTTGGTTGTTTTTTTAAATAGAGGGGCACACAGAGTTGAGATGGTAGGGAGGTGGGTAGAATCTGCAAAGAATTGAGAGGTAGGAAAAAACATGATCAGAATATTTTTGTGTGCAGACAGTTTTTTTCCCAATTAAAAAGAGAAACACAATGCAAATAAGGGTGTGATAGACACTGAAGCCTTGGGGAAGGCTCAGCAGGGCCAGGAGAATAGAAGGAGTGGGGGTGGGGAGGAGTCAAGGCCTGAGCATAAGGTGGCGTGGTAGCCATGCAGGGACCTGCACAAGAGCGGCCAGAAGGGAAGGCTAAGAGAGGGGGAGTAGGAGAAGGAGTGGGGAGAGGGAGACGCGTGTAGAGGAAGAAGTCTGCAGACCTGCAGCGGGAGGACCACAGGCAACCTTGGCCTTGGCAGCTGAGCTCCCATAGGGTAACTACTGGCTAAGAGATCCGTGCCCTGTGACTCTGGCGCTCCATAAAAACAACAACAGCAAAGCCTTCTAGGCCTCCTGATCTCTTACTGAGCTCTGACTCCATGCTTTCGGCAGAGTTCTTAAACTTGAGCTTGGAGGACGGACTGACGGACTGGATAAATAAGCTGGGTGGTTAGAAGAGAGGTGGGCGGGAGGGATGGGGGGACGAGACTTGTGTGGTCCCCAGCACTCCTTTTCTTTTTCCTCTTAGGTTCCACAGTCACAGCTGAGATTCAGGGGGTGATTGATGCCTGCGTTAAGCTGACTGGCATGCCAGACCTCACCCTGTCCTTCATGGTAAGTGTTCACCTTTTTGGCATGAGAAACGAGGTGTTTCTGGTGAGAGTGGTGAGAATTAGGTGGCACAAGCAGTAATCAGGGTGGCCCTGAAGCCTACTGGGGCTTCTGGCCTTTGTCTGTGCTTGGCGCGGATGTCATCTGAATCGCTTTTTGAAGGAAAACCCAGGAGCTTATCCCCACTTTTTGTTCTTCCCTGCCTGGTTCTGCAGAACCCCAGGTTGCTGGACGATGTTAGCTTCCATCCCTGTGTCCGTTTCAAGCGCTGGGAATCTGAGCGCATCCTCTCCTTCATCCCTCCTGACGGCAACTTTCGCCTGCTCTCCTACCACGTCAGTGCGCAGAAGTAAGCGACCCTCAGGAGTAGAGTCTGTGTCTGCGCATGTCTGTAGTTTGGCCCCGGGCTCCTGGGCTCTGTTTACCTGGGATCCGGGGTAGTGAGCTGTGTTCCCACTCCCTGTCTGTTTCTTTTCTGGTGCCAGTGAGTGTCTTTCTGTGAGGACTGAGTAGACAGGGCTTCACTCAGGACAGGGGGTCACTGCCTTGGTGGCATCTGCTGGGTCAGTCTTGCTCTCTAGTCCAGCTCAGGCTGGCTTTGAACTCACAGTCCTCCTTCTGGGCTTACAGGTGTGGGTTCCCAACAGAGCAACTGCTGTCGTAGTATCGCTGCCTTCAAATTTTCATCATGCTCTGAAGAGTGTGGAATGCAGGGAGTTTCGGTCCCTCGTGCTTCCTTATTTGGGAGCTCTGTTTAGCAGTGGGAGGTATGCGGATGGAGGGCCTCCTCCCTGGTCATTCCATCTGCGTGTCTGATCCTGATTGCCCCAACTCAAACCTCTTCTTTCCTTATAGACAGGACCAGGCAAGTTATTGAAGCTCAGTGAAGCCGCAGGACATTGATACTCACACATGTATACACATGCATGTAAATTAGTGCCTGACCAGAACACAGAGCATAAATGTTTGGGACTGTGGCTTCTTTGAGCCCGTTTTAATGTCCCACATCATGACTACATCTCTGGAGCTCTGTGAAGGTCGGGGTGAAGTTAGAAGGGGCTGGGGTGGTAGCTCTCAGCGTTAGTGTGCCTGTCTAACAGCCATGAGACTCCAGGTCAGACCACAGTCCTGCTTTATAAACAACGCAAAAAAGGTCTGTGAGGTATGCTGTTGCCTTGTCTCCAGGAATGATGACCTCTTGTCCTAACACAGCCCGGAAATGCTATAGCCCCATGCCCTAAACACACCCTGGAAATGTTATAGCCCCATGCCCTAAACACAGCCTGGAAATGCTATAGCTTCATACCCTAAACATAGCCTGGAAATGCTATAGCCTCATGCCCTAAACACACCCTGGAAATGTTATAGCCCCATGTCCTAAACACAGCCTGCAAATGTTATAGCCTCATGCCCTAAACACAGCCCACAAGCTCCATAGCCCTATGTCCTAAACACAGCTTACAAGCGCCATAGCCCTGTGCCCTAAACACAACCCACAAGCGCCATAGCCCTGTGCCCTAAACACAGCTCAGAGCCACCTCTTGCTTCTTCTCCTTGTCCTCCTCCAATGGCTTGGTGCATTCCTTGGTTTGATTCATTGTTACCTGAAGAAGCATCAGAAGAAACACTTCATTTTCTAGGCACCTTCTTCACTTTTTAGAAACAAAACCAATGTCACTTTTCTGTATTTATTTTGAGGTAAGGAGCAAGTTGTAGATGAGGAGAAGCTGCCAGTGGGACAAGAGAAACATACTGGAAGGAGGAAATGAGGCAGTTTTCTTTAGCACCTTAGTGAAGTAGACAACAATTAAAAATGAAAAATAAACAAATAAATAAAAGTGGGGCCAGTAAGATGACTCAGTGGGGAAAGCACTTGCAGTGAAGGCTGACCCCTTGAGTTCAATCCTTGGAGCCCACACGAAAGTGTGAGGAAACCCAACTCCACATACATGAGCATAAACACACACACAGACACAGACACACACACAGACATACACAGACAGACACAGACAAACACACACACAGACAGACACACACAGACACAGACACACACACAGACACACACACAGACACACACACAGACACAAGCACACAGACATGCACACACACCCCAACTAATAATATACTTAAAAATTAAAATAGTTTTATTTTATTTATTATACGGTATTCTGCCACATGTGTGCCTGCATGCCACAAGAGGGAACCAGATCTCTTTGTAGCCACCATGTGGTTGCTGGGAATTGAACTCAGGACCTTTGGAAGAACAGATGATGATCTTAACCTCTGAGCGGTCTCTCCAAGCCCTTTAAAATAGTTTTAAACAAATGAGAAAAGGTATAAAGAGAGAACAGTTGTGTTTAATTTTTTGTGTTGTCCGAGACACCTCGGTACCAAGTCAAGGGCAAGGGACTTCGGATTTAACACACAATAAAACAACGAGTCCTTTGTGCTAAGAGAGCAGCAGCAGCGGCAGCTTTTATTCAGTGTCCAAAGAGCCTTTTTATAGGCAGCAAAGCAGGAATGCCACTCGCAGGTGAAATCCCTCAAGAGGTGGGAAAGTCCCGAGGAGGGGAGGGGTGCGTTCTCTGAGCAGTAAACGTGACTAGCTAACCAACATAAACACAGACACAGAAGCTGCTAGAAACAGGACATGAACCAGCAATACAGGCAGGCAGCCCAGTTGGGCCTGGTTCCCACAATTTTTAAAGATTTCCTTACCTGTTTCCTGTGTATAAGTGTTTGCCTGCATGTGTGTATTTATGTGCGCTGCATATGTGACTAGTTCCTGTGAAGGCCAGAAGAGGGTGTGAGACCACTCAGAACTGGAATTCCTGTGAACTTCCACCTGGCCTCTGAGAGCCAAACCAGGGTCCTCTGCAAGAGCAGCAAGTGCTTTTAACTGTTGCTCTAGCTCTTCATCCCCCGCAGGGTGTTTTCTTTTATCCATTTACTTTAGATTTATGCTCACTTTATTTTATTTTATATGCATGAATGTTTCACTTATGTGTATGTGTGTCCACCACATGCGTGCCTTGTGCTTGCAGAGGTCAGAAGAGGGGGCCTGGTGCACTGGCTCTGGAGTCATGGATAGTTGTGAGCTGTCACGTGGCTGCTGAGAACCGAGCCTGGCTTCTGTGCAAGAGCAACCGGGGCTCCTAACTGCCGAGCCGTCTCTCCATTTCGTCTCTTTCTGCAGCCTCGTTGCGATTCCAGTCTATGTGAAACACAGCACCAGCTTCCGGGACAGTAGCTCACTTGGACGCTTTGAAATCACAGTGGGACCCAAGCAGACCATGGGGAAGACAATAGAGGGTGTGACTGTCACCAGCCAGATGCCCAAAGGAGTCCTGAATATGAGCCTCACACCATCCCAGGGGACGCACACATTTGACCCCGTGACTAAGGTAGGGAAGTGGGCATTTGAATCACCCTCAACACGGGCAGTATCTGGTTGGAAGGAAAGACTAATAGAAGGGATTTAGTTCTAAATGTTCCTGACAGAGGGTTCTGTATGGGTCTCTCCCCACACAACCCATCAGAGGTGGCGTATGGTACGGACGGCAGACGCCTTGAGGTTGCAGATGAAGCCGCCGCTGTGATTGTGGGAAACCTACTTTCTTTATGTTTTCTTCCAAGATGCTGTCTTGGGACGTAGGGAAAATAAACCCACAGAAGCTGCCAAGTTTGAAGGGGACAATGAGTCTCCAGGTTGGAGCTTCTAAGCCAGATGAGAACCCCACAATTAACCTGCAGTTTAAGATCCAGCAGCTGGCTATTTCTGGTGAGTGACACATCTTGGATGATTTTTTAAAAGAGTGGAGATGGTTTTCTTCTGCCAGGGGAGACCTCGGTGTCTCCCAGGGGCTCTCTGAGGATGGGCTGCACTGGGTTTGGCTTTATATTCCAATATGGAATCATTCATAAGAGCTTTCCCAGCGCACCTGGGGAGAGCGTACGGATGGCTTGGCAGCTGGCATAAAGACCCTGAGTCAGAACGTCTGGGCCACCAGTGAGAAATGGGTTGACAGAGGTCATCATAGGCCACTGTTGGATCGTGTAGAGTTGTCGGTTGGCCCAAGGTTTTCTCTCTGAGTGTACTTCTCCATTCTTCCCCAGGGATGGGGAGAAATAAGGCCCACACTCCTTCCCCAGCCTCAGCTCAGCTTGCTGTTTACTTGTACTGTCTTCAGCAGTCTGCCCACATTTTATACAGTCATAATACCATTTGCTGGCTATTTGTTATGCCCAAGCTTTCCCTAAAGCACTTTTTCTTCTTGATTAACTTTTAGTATGGTCTTCTGAAAGCCTTAGAAAGACATGCTCTTTATCTCTAGAGAGCACTCTTGTTTTTCTTTCCTGAAAGAGTCTATAACTTAGGCGATGAAGTTAAATATGTTCTTTCTCCTAAGCCATTTCGTAGGCCATAAAGCTATCTGCAAAACAATTTTTATTCGGTTTGGCAAGAATATTTAGGAAGCTGTCATTGACTAATCCATTTCCTTTCATTATTCACTGATGCCGTTATCATTCATTCAGTCCAATAGCTCAAGTAAAGCACGGTGTTATTTTGTCCTCACCCTCACTGTAATCTGTTTGCCTCTCTGCCCTTTCCACTAAGAAAGAGGTCTTCCCCCAGGGCAGCTGTTTGCTGATGTCATCTTTGCTGTTAAATGCGTGTTCTGAGAATGTGGAGTTGTTTGCCTGTGATTCGCAGAATGGGCTTGTTAGACTATCTCTCCCACACACCTACTGTCTGCAGGGACAGGAACACGGGCCACTGTCCACTTGCTGCTAGTGGGCAACGTTCACGTCTCATTCCTCTCTTCCTTCTTCTTCCCCAGGACTCAAAGTGAACCGCCTGGATATGTACGGAGAGAAGTACAAGCCCTTTAAGGGCATAAAATACATGACCAAAGCCGGGAAGTTCCAAGTTCGAACTTGAAGGGATGGACTGTCTTGCTGAGGGAGCCATCATGAACACTTTTTCATTTCTTACTTGTCTCAAAGTAAAATGTCAGCCTGTCTCTTAGGTCAGTTCCCTCCAGGCTCCATCTACTCCCTTTGTCCTCTGTCTTCAGTGCCATGTAACTGATCAAGGGAGCAAAGGTTCATCAGGGAAAACGTGGCCAAGCCCAGCGTGGCACTGACTGAGTTCTAGAGAAGTGTGCGGGAGAGTAGCGACACATGTTACTGTTTTCACAACTTTTAACGTGGTTGCTGTAGGAAAAGACCACATTTGTTGTTTGTTTGGTTTTAATTATCTAAATCCGATGGAAGATGTCTCTGATTTTTGTTTTTTTAAGATAGAAAGACTTGAAAGAAAAAAGATTAGAAGAAAAATTAGTGCTAGTCCAAGAAAGAGCACTTGCAGATTTGATCCGTGGGTCTGGGTTGTGACTCAGTGGTGGAGTGCTGACCTAGGCCTCGGGCAAGCCCTGGTTTATCCCTAGCACCCACCCACAGTGCAAAACAGATCCGCTCTACTTGGGACAAGACAGAGGAGCTAGATTGAAGAGAGTTGTGATGACAGATGCCACCGTGAAGGACTAGAGAAGTGTCTCCCAGGGGCTAGGAAGAAGAGTGGAGGGCTTCCTTTCTGACCCTTCTGTGCACAGAAAGGATTTGCATGTCCAGGACTTTGAAAGTTCAGGTCCACAGTGAAATCACTGTCATGTGAACCCGCAGTGGAATCAGTTTCCTTGGAGACAAGAGTGCTACACAGCCTGGCTTTTAGAGTCTCACTTGTGTGTGCTGGCCCACTGTCTCTGTGGGAAGGGGACCCGCCAGAGCAGTTTGCAGCCTTTTGCTGGTTATCTGACTCTTCAATGAGCTCTCTCTGCAAACAGCAGTGCTTGGTGCAGCCAGAGTTTATGACTTATGATAGTGGAGTTGAGGTGGGAACTCACATCTCTCAGGGGTGGACCATGCCTACACAAGGTGACTTCCAATAATGTATGGGAGGCTGGCTGGCCCTCCGCCTTGCCCTTTCCTGTCTGAAGGGCCCATTCGAGGCCCCGACTGAGCATGAGCGTACTGAGGGCGTGAGGGCACGAAGCTGCTTCCCCCTGGCTGTACGCTACCATCTACAGACAGCTCCCGCCCACCATTCAGACAGCAAAGTTGTCTTGAACCTTTGAATAAAAGTAATGCTGCAGGAGGGCAGGCTGGATTGGTCGTGAGTCACTCAGCGGTTTAAACTATGGCGGCTGAAGGAGCACAACCTTCTACAGAGCGTTTCTTAGTCTGTTCCCATGTGTCCATTACTCATTTCAGTGCCTACATAAAAGGCAGTGTGCTGTTTCTAACTTAGCAGCTTGCGCTCTGTGTTGCCCTTGGAGGGAAAAGAGGACCCGTTTCCTTCTGTCTGCACGACTCTCGCCTGCAGTCCTGCTCCCAAGTACTTGGGCTCCATTTCCTTTTTCTTTTCTTTTCTTTTTTTCTTTTTTCTTTTTTTTCTTTTTTTTTTTTTTTTTTTTTTTTTTGACTAGTTCTATCTTGCTGTGGCCAGGACTTCTTTTTGCTGCCAAGTAGAGTTTCTTTGTGATTTCTCTTGTGAGGTGAACTGTTACGTGTGCAATCAGATGCTTCTTCCTGCTTCACTCCAGAATCTGGACCAGTGCAGCCCACACCTCTGCCATACAGGGGACACTCTGCAGGTGGCTTCCGGGAGCCGTGCAGTCACTCCCACAGGCTCCAGAGGATTCCGAGGTTTCTTGGGTCACAGGGAACTACTTCTGTTGGTCCTTGAATATGTTTAGATTTGTAAGCGCAGCTCCTGTGTTCCTTCTAGCACAGTGTAGATTGTTTTCTTAGGAGGAGACAGTGTTGGAGTATAGGGTCGTGGAGATAGCCAAGTGACTGTCAGTCAGCAGTGGTGCACAGGGTGTCTCAAGAGCTGCTCACTCCATGTGCGGTCCATGTGCAGAAGCAGCATTTCTGTTCAAGTCTTAATAAAGCTTTGCCAGCCCTGTGGTTTCTGTCTGGTTACTGAGACTAACGGTTCGCACTCTGCTGTGCTCCCCTAAGTAGACGGCGCTTATCTGGGACATCTAAAACCATCTGTCGTGTGTGACTCTCCAGCTACCCTGGGACATAGGTCATGTTGGTGCTGTTTGTAAAGTTGGTAGCAGCTACGGTCCAGAGGAATGTAATGATGTCCCCAGGATATAAAAGGCAAAGCCATTAAGGCCTCGTGCTCATTTTAACGTCTTCCCTGCTCTCCTCCCTGACAGGAAGCAGAGCTGCCAGGCCCCAGGTGTCTCTTGTAGAGGTTTCCAGGGGAGATAGACAGCAGGGGTCTCTTAGTTAGATTTTCTATTGCTGCAGCAAAACACCTCCAAAGCAACTCGTAAAAGAAAGTGTTTAGTTGGGCTTATAGTTCCAGAGGGTTTGAGTCCATGATGGTGGAGCAAAGGCAAGGAGGCAGGAGCAGCAGAGAGCTCACATCTTGATCCATAAGGAGGAAGCAGAGAGCACTGAGGGAGTGGTGTGGCCTTGAAACCACAAGGCTCACCCCCAGTGACACACGTGACACACCTCCTCCAGTAAGGCCACACTCCCTAATCCAATCCAGTTAGCTCCATCTACTAGAGACCAAGAATCCAAACATATGAGCCTGTAGGGAGCAATTCTCTTTGCAGCCACCAAGTGGAGTCTAATGCTGCCAGTTAACATCACTTGTAGACACCGACACTCCATTGTTAAGTTGATTTTCTACAGACTTCATTTTACTACCCAGAAGCATATTGTGCTTGTTAAGAGTTCAGTTTAAGGCTGGAGAGATGGCTCAGTGGTTAAGAGCACTGGGTGCTCTCCAAGACGACCAGAGTTCGATTCAATTCCCAGCACTCACATGGCAGCTCACAGCTGTCTGTAAGTCTAGTCCCAGGGCTCTGACATCTTCTCACAGACATACATGCAGGCACAATACCAATAAACATTAAAAGAGGGAGGGAGGGAGGGAGGGAAGGAGGAGAGCAGTTTCTGTTTCTCTTAGAAATTATATTTATATGTGTATGCCTGTGTTGGGAGGTAGATTATATATGCCACAGCCTGCACGTCTTCCATTATGTGAGTCGTAAGGACTTGACTCAAGTCACCAGGTTTGGTTGTAAGAACCTTTACTCACAGAGCCAGTTTTGTTTTGTTTTGTTTTTTGCCCACTTCTCAGATATTTCTTTAGTACTGTGCCCTCCCCCTTCCCTAGCAACTACATTCTGCAACTACTAAATGGAAAATTCCAGGGGAAAGGTAGCATTTTAGCTGCGCGCCATTCTGAGTGGCTTGATTAAAGGCTTTCATTGATGTTCTCCATCCCACCCTGCCAGGCGCTGTCTTTTCCTGGATACAGATCATGCCTTGCCTGGTGTCTCTACACTCTCTGCTCCCTGGCCACTAGGGGCCCAGGTCAGCTCCATCAACTACCATTGTGCCTCATTCTTTGTGCCCTTGTTTTGTTCAGTAGCCCCAACTCACCAGTGGATGTAGGGGGGTCGGGCAGGCCAAAGAAAAGCCACAAGTAGATGTAGGGGGGGTCGGATAGGCCAAGCCAAGAAGGTCGAAAGAAAACGCTTCCTCTCAATGAATGATGCTGAGCTGACGCTCTGAAGCAGTAGGAAGTGTGCACAATTCTATCCCAACACTGTAGTGACTTGGCAACGAATGGCAAAGGCCTCAATGTCGGGTGAGACGGAAGTAAACCTGTGTTCCGGCCACTGCTGCTTTCACGTGCTGGGCTGAGCCTGCAGGGAGGCTGAGCAGAGACACCTGTTGGGGTTGCTATTGTGCTCTGCTGTTCATCACCACTACTGTCTTACTGTAGCTGGGTGTAGGCTGCAACTTAAGGGAGAAACGGACTCAGTCGGGAGAGGTGTTGTCCGTCTTCAGACACCCAGTGGGATCTTGGAGCGTGTTCCCTCCAGACCAGGGCTTACTGCTGTGTCTCTTGCCTCGGTCTGGGTGGCTGGGGCCCTTGGGAACAGGAAATGTTATCTACATATATTTCCTTCTTTGCCAGTAGGTGGTGACTAGGTACATCACTCCGAGTTGTAATTGTTAGTGGCTTTGAAGAGGAATTTAATGAGAAGCTCAAGCAGGTGTTGAACACTAAGGAGAGTGTCTTGCTGTTGTGAATGGAGTTGAAAGTCTGTGGCACTTTGTGATGTATAAGCCTGGGATTTGGGGGGGGGGGGCAGCGGACCAAGGCTTGCAGTCCTCTGGTGTTTAACAACTAATACCAGCCCGTACAGCTGCCTGGGTGCCTGGGACCATACTTGTTCTTTAGGTCTGATGTCCACTTTTATTAATCGACCAGGAGTAATGGGACAAGATTTGCTTTTCCTGTTGACTCATTCCCTTCTTCTGGTGAATTCCAGACATTGCACCCCACATTTCCTAACCGATACTGGCTAGGGCTGTGCTACTCTGACCCTTTGGTGTGAGTCATACGACTGTCTGGT
The DNA here is from genome assembly GCF_964271855.1 of Acomys minous. Lineage (NCBI taxonomy): Eukaryota > Metazoa > Chordata > Mammalia > Rodentia > Muridae > Acomys > Acomys minous. The sequence goes on along the minus strand of NC_140497.1, from coordinate 13,825,713 downwards.
GGGACACTTCCCTGCAGGAGTCTGAGCTATTGTCTTCATCTATGTATGGTTTCCAGGACTCCCCTCAGGAATGTTGGGGCCTCTTGACTTTGTATTCCCATCCCAGGAGGCTTTTCAGCTTCGGTTTCTCAGTCTCAATAACCCTAGTGTCTGAAGAAAATCGTGTCCAATGGGGGAGGGGTGGAGCCAGCTTGGCTCAGCGGGCCTGGGAGCCTTGCTGACAGCTATTTTAAGCAGCATTTTCGGGGATGAACTGATATGAATTTCTGTCTAAGCTCTTAGATCAGAACATGAAGGCAGACTTGTGTGAACTCAAGAAACGTGTGACTCAAATTGATGGGACTGGTCTGGGTTCTTCAGATTTCAGGAAATCACCCAACACCTCCCCCATCAAATCCTTGGGCTTAAGTGATTTGTGTGTGTGTGTGTGTGTGTGTGTGTGTGTGTGTGTGTGTGTGTGTGTGTATGAATATAAATTATTTTTCTCCCAAAAAGCCTCTAACAGAGCCGTACTGACAAACCCTAGAGAGATAAGAAAGAGATAAAAAAGAAGAAATTCTCTTAAAAAGAAAATTAACCAGCCACACCCAAGAGCAAGAATTAGATCATGAGACAAATTTTTGGAACAAAGACATGGTGAAGAAAGCTGGAGACGACAGGAACAGAGATTGTATTCTAGATTGGTAATATAGTGTATAAGGAGAAGATGGGGGGGTGGAGAGGGAGAGAGAGAAGGAGCCCAGCTGTGAAGAATGAGCACATGCAGGCTTAAAGTTTGATCCTCCAACCTGTGGCCAAAGGGAAGAAATGACTTCTGAAAGTCGGCCTCTGACTTTTACACCCACACTGTATGTGTGCACACCCGCAGACACCCCCATCGCACACACTAAAGGAGATGCCAGATCCCAGGGTTTAAGCAGTAAACTTGTGTGCACTGCTCCGCAGGCTGTTGTTTCTGAGGAGCAGAAAAACAAAACAGAATGAGGTAGGGGGGAAAGCAACTAATCGGAACCATCCGCTGAACCACTGCTGTGTTAGTAAGGGCTGGCTTGGGGTTTGTGTTCCTCTGTGTTGCTGTAGTTACTGTCCACAGAGTAACGCAGCTGTCTGCTTGGTCTGTGGTCAGAGCGATGCATCTTAAGTTTATCACCTCCTGGAGCAAAAACACTCATTTGGCCTTCAGAGTCCCTAGCGTGCAATCTACAGCCCTGATCAAAAGTTCCTATCACACGGGAGACATAGCTCAGCGGTAGGGCGCTTGTCTAGCAACATACGAGGTCCTGTGGTTGCAGTTTGCAGCTTTGTGCCAGAAGATGGCTCAGTGACTACAGATGCCTGCCTCCAAGTCGGATAACCTGAGTCTAACCCCCAGGATCCCTATGGTGGAAGCAAAGAGCCGATTCCTGTGAGTATCCTTTGACTGCCACATGTGCACCAGGGCACCCATTTACCTGCCCCCCATACAGAGGATAAAGTATTTTAAAAGACAAATTTTGTTAAGTTCACATAAGACAAACTGTTGCTCACTCTCTGTACTCTTCCTGCCAAGTCTTTGTTGTTTCAATAGTGGAATTTGGAGTCTTAGGCCTGGCTGCTCTGCATCTGCCCACTAACCCAGTCTTACCCATAGTATGAAAACCCTTTGGAACCCTTCTGATGATGATGATGATGATCCCTTCTCAGTCTCACTATATTGAGTTCTAGTGAGGTCTCTGCTGCACGTGACTGGCTCCATTGTACTTTGTTTCTGTAAATGCCTCCTGTCCATGCCAGCGCCCCTCCACCCCATTTCTACTGTCGGTGGCACCAAATGTACTGCCTTGTGGGTAAGCAGGATTTCCACACATTGACTGAATGAAAGGAAGCCTTTCAATTGACTCAAAAAAAAATGTGAAGACAAATAAGCCGTGGATATGTACCATTTGAAAAGTGTGAAAAATACCTCTGAATTTATTATTTAAGTACAGTACAATACAAAGTTATGGTAACAAAGTTAAAACCAAAATAGATTAATATATAAATATGCTAATGCTACTTCATCAATTATTAAAATCACACAGTTCTCCCAACCATCTATAAAGTTTATAAAGAAAAACAGATTTACACTGTATACACAAAGGAATACCTCCCAAGAGTGAGGCGTAAGGAGGGGTGGGGCATATTTGATTTCAAAGGTTTTTATGGGGCTGTGATCTGGCCAGCCAACCCTTCTCCTAGAGGCCCCACTGGGTCCTCTTCTAGCTGTAAATATGCATCCTTGTCCCCGATGCAAACTTTCTCTCCTGAAAGATCAACTTGTATTTTACTGTTGAGACATGATCTTGTGGTCCAGTGTACAAAATGGTGGACCAGGAGGGTGGACTTTGGTCCACCTTGCTTTTTGAAATCCTAGAGTTATAGGAGGCTTGGCATTTTCCCATCATCTCATCTGACAGAATATATTCTAAAGTCAGATTTTCATCCCTGAAAACTTAGAAACTGTGAAGTACCCGGGACAGATGAACACTGTGTCCTCTCCTGCAGACCCTCCTTCCCTCTGCCGAGCGGCAGCTTATAAAGATGATCGTGTGAAGCGCACTTGGCCTTTTCGGTGTGTCTTCTGTGGACAAGGAAGGCAGGTCCTCCTCCGGATTCGGTGAGCTGGGCTTTCTTTGTCATTGTTTCATGTTGTCTTGGATCCAGTCCAGGTAATTAGTAACCTTTGTGTATACCCCAGGAACATCCTTCTGCCCACAGCCGAGGCCCCAGCTGATGATGCCAACCAATGTCATGTGTTTATTGAGCATGCACACCAGAGGGCCTCCCGAGTCACCCTGTGGAAGAGCAAGGGGTTAGTTGTTTTGTTCACCTGGCAGAGTGTTTGGAAAAAACTTTGGATTGCTATTTGCAGTAGGAGGTGTACCCCTCAAAGTACTTGGGTCAGACAGGGAGACATGAGCCTCCGTTCTCTTGATGTATAGTCTAGGCTGCATTTTAATTCTGATGAAACAGCATCTAAGTCTCTAGCTTGGTGAGGCATGCCTTTAATCACAGCATTCAAAAGGCAGAGGAGGTGGATTTCTGTGAGTTCAAGGCCAACCTGGTCTACAAATACAGTTCCATACCACTCATGACCACACAGTAAGTGAGACCCTGTCTCAAAAAAAGCCAATAAATTTCCACTAAAAACCAAAAACTAAAACAAACCACACTTAAGATACTAACTGTTCAGAGCTGGGAAGGCACTGGATCTCATCACAAATGGTCGTGAGCCACCATGTGGTTCCTGGGAATTGAACTTGGGACCTTTGGAAGAGCAGACGTTGCTCTTAACCTCTGAGCCATCTCTCCAGCCTGGTAGTGCTCACTTTTAACCCCAACACGTAAGAGGGAGAGACGGGTAGATCTGTGTAATTTGAGGACAGTCTCTTCTACACAGAGTTCCAGGCCAGACTGGGCTACATAGTGAGACCCTCTTTTTTTTAATTAATAAAAAGGGGTTGGAGAGATGGCTCAGTGGCTAAGAGCATTGTTTGCTCTTCCAGAGGTCCTGAGTTCAAATCCCAGCAACCACATGGTGGCTCACAACCTTCTATAGTGAGATCTGGTGCCCTCTTCTGGCACCCAGGTGCACATGCAAGGTAGAGCATTCATACTTAAATAAACCTTCAAAAGAATTTTTTAAAAAATTAATAAAAACAATGAAAACTAATTTGGACTCTGCTACTTATAAGTTGTAGGGCCTCCGGGAGCACGGTTCACTTTCCTAATCAGGTGCTGACTATCTGGGTCTTAATGCCAGTGGATGCTCTCTGCTTGCATCCTAGCACCTTATTAAGTAGGAAATAAAAGTACCAAGTCTGCAGGACTCAGCGCTGAGGCCCTAAAATGCTTTACTTCTCAGGCTAAAGCTGAACTTTGAGGACTCTCTCACATCCTGTCCATATCCTGTGTCCCTGGGGTGGTGGTGGTGGGGAATGGTGATGCTGCCTTTCCTCGTCCTACAAAGCAGCAGGCTCCAGTTCCCCAACACTTCACAACTTAAGGATTGAATTGTGTTGATTTACCTATCATTTCAACAGGGCTGACAGGAAATCCTGCGCTAGGTGGAGTTTCCTGTCCACAAACTGGGAAATTTTTCCTGCAGTTTAGACTTTTTAGATTGGAGATGCTTTGGCCTTCATCATTTTCCTCTCTGAAGCTCCAGTTTTAAGTCCCAGCATCACACTCTTCACTGTGGCCCTCACTCCTCCCCCCTGGTTAAGGGCACAGCTGAGGACCCCGAGGCTTGGGGGCTTCTCGTCTTTACCTGGCATGCGTCGTGGAGGTCTTGGGCGCCTCCACTGCGGGTGTCTCCAGCACACAGCATGTTGTTTGTGACGGTTTTATTAAACAAGTGCTGTGAGGTGCAGCGGCTGGATGGGTACAGCCTCACATGCGCCTCCTTCAGCCGTTCAGAGAAGAAAGGAGAGGCTGAAAGAGAAAATGCCGGCGTCGTAGGGTCTGAATGCTGTTTTTAAGCCTTTTGGAAAGAGAAAGCCAAATTTCCCGGTAACGGCTAACACAAATCAAGTTGTCTCTTGTGGCATTACCCATATTTTGCTGTTGGGACCTCCCCACAGTTTGAGAGAGTGAGATCACACTTGCCAGCGGCGCCGCTGACAGTCGAGCTGGATAGCTATCACGAGGGATCTCCTGTATACCACAGATGCTTAGTGACCTCTCCCTCCTATCCAAAGGTCAGGATCAGCCTTCAGCCAGACATGTGACACTGTGGCCACCGTGATTTCAGACACCGCCAGATGTGATCTGGGTGGTGAAATCTCTCTAAGTGAGGACCATCCATTGAATCAGATGTTCTGTCATGTGTTCCTTATTTAACCAGGGAGCTAGTTCTGTTTCTACTTTGGCAGTGAGGAAACAGGCTTCAGTAATTAAAAAAAAAATTTTAAGTGCTTGAGCTCATTCTAATGGCCCACCCCTGTAATCTTGGGATGCTGAGCTAGGATTGCAAGATTGAAACAGCTATAGGAAACATCGTGAGATCCCCTTCATAAATTAATACACATATATGACTCTGACATGAACTCTGGTACCCCCTATTCGACCACTTCCCCTTGGTGTGGAGGCCTGGTGGCACTCATAGGAAGGGTAAGCAGGCTGCCAGGATGTGATCATATGGTGGGGGAAGAGGTCCCCTTCTGTCACAGACCTAGGGGAGGGGAATAGGGTGGGAGAGGGAGGCAGGGAGGAGGGAACGGGAAGATACAAGTGAGGGGATAACAATTGAGATGTAATCCTGAATAAATTACTTAAATAAAAAAATATATGTAAAAAAAATACAAATATACATCACATCTGGCTTGGATCATCACTCCTTCAAAGGCCAGTGTGTTGAAGGCTTAGTCCTAGACCCCTGGTGTTCTTTGGAGAGGGCAGAGTTTTAGGAAGTGGCTCTAGGGGAAGGAAGTTAAGCCTCTGGGAAAGATATTGAGTCCCAGGCTCTCCCTTTGCTCCCCTGTTCCTAGAAGGAACTGCCCCTCTGCTGTGGGCTCCTCCTATGATTAGTTGTTTTGCCATAGGCCCACAGACTGGGCCAACAAGACCATAATCTGAAACTTCCAAAACTGTGAGCACAAACAGAGCTTTCCTGTCTTTAGGTTGACTTATCTCGTATTTGTTGCCTGCCATTCTTCAAAAGCTGAATGACACAGGCAGGGTCCCACAGCTAAGCCAGACGCCGGTCTGGGATTTGAACTCAGCCCGTGCAACTGCAGTGCCTAAGAACACACACGCATTTACATCCTTCCTCTCCATCTCCACTGGGCTATAAAAACTCCGGAGTGCACTTCCCTGTCCCAACTTCCTGTGACCTGCACTGTGTCCCTCTAATACAAGGAAGCAGATAGTAGCTTCTCATCATAGGGGCAGGCAGAGTCCTCGCCTGCATGTCTGTGTCAGGACAGAATTGGGACCAGGACATTTTGTGACTGCTTTCCCTCCATCTGTTTGATTACCACACCATACACAAGGATGGGGGGTGGGGGGGGGGATGTCAGGGCTTCCTTCCACTTACAGGCCTCATGTTTGCCATAGCCAGACAGCTCACACTCTGTCCAGTCAGGAAGCTGCAGGTTAGGGTCAGGAAGGCACACGGTGCCTACAGAGCCGCTCTCCCGGGCACACTGCTTGGAGTCTGACCTCAGCTGCAGCAATGCTGGGAGCAAGAGAGAGGAAAACAGGAGTGACTCAGTGTTAGAGGGAGGGACCGGGGTGAGAAAGAAGGGTGTGTGAAGAAAAAAAAATAGCATTTTACCAATGTCATTGTCATAAGTGTCATCATCAAATTCCTTATGGACTACATATTTTTCGATCTCAAATGTCTGTTCCTCCTCTCCAGGGACCACTCTGTACGTTCTGCCTAAGACCACTTTAAGATGGTGGATGGGAAACCTGGTAGAAAAACAGCATTAGGATGTTTTATAGTTGTTGTTTGTTTTTAACTGCTGTTTATTGCTGAGTCACTCCCATGGGCTGGCTTCAAGACCTTCAAGAAGAAGAAAGCCGATACCTCTCTAGGAAACAGTGGGCGGCAGACAGGACCCAGCAGGAATCGATGAGCACCCCTCCGCACAGGAATCTCTCTCCGGGAGACCTCCTGTTCCTGACAAAGATGGCAGCCTGCCAGGGGTGCGAGGCGATGTCGGTGAAGAGACCTCCCTTGATTCGAAACTGGGGCTGTTTGTATTGCCTCAGGCCACAGGTGGCTAGACAGGAAAAGAACACAGAAGTGGGGTTCAGCACAGAACAAGGGCTAAGAGAATCCGCTGTAGGTTTTTTGTTTTGTTCTGTTTTTCCTGTCAGAACCTTGGATTCTTACCGCTGCCGCCTTTAAACACACCTAGAGAGAATGTTTAACTGTCTCAATGCTGGGGAGAGCTACAACTTTGCTGAGTACAGCGTCGTGCCAAATATTACATTACATGTTATGTGTGTAACCTTATCCCTCTCTATACTGAGTTTCAGGAAGGCAGGCAAGCTTTGGAAGGAGGTTGCGGTGCCATGGGACTAGGCCTGTCTGACGCTGGAAGCAGGGGCCTTTCTTCTGTGCAACGTTCCTTCCCATCTCGCCGACAGCAGTTTCTTAGCTGAAGACAGAACGCAGTCTTGCAGATTTCCCTCCGAGAAGCCCTGTCTTTTCTATCTACTCAGCCTGAACCATCCTTCAAGGCCAAGTCAAGCCCCACTGCCTCACAAGGCTCTCACCGTACGTAGCCTTTGAGACCCCTGTGGACTTCCGGTGACGAACGCACCATAAATGGCCTTGGCTAGGAGTTCAGTTTTTGTCTTACTTTCTGAGTAGAGTGTGCTCTTTGAAAAACACTCTGGCTTATCTCTGCGTGCTCATGGAAACTGAGTAGTAACCTATCCTTGGGCAATTTCCAAACCAAACTGACACTTTGGGGACATGAGCCGACCTGAATGTTCTGTCTTCAAGCCTCTGTTATCACTCTTGGCTCCCCCGTGCCCTGTGTTAAAGGGATCCAGGTGTGTGTGTGTGTGTGTGTGTGTGTGTGTGTGTGTGTGTGTGTGTGTGTAAGTGCACAGAGCTCAGCAGGCCACATGACTCTGAGGGCACTTTCGAATAAATGGACACTGAAGTCTCATTGTGACCAGGCTACTGGGGACACGTAACAATTGTTGCTAAGGAGCCACAACATGAGACCCCTTTCTCTTCATGGCTACCAGGACTGTCACCACCTTCAACAGAGGGGGCCAGAGAGAAGTTGGAGCCTATTGCATTTGAGGAGAAATTGATGTGTTGGCCCTCCTCTCTGTTCCTCCCTAGTACCACCACCGATCTGGACAAGTGTGGCTGCCTTCCCCCAACCTCCCAAAGGCCTGGCCTTCCCAGAGGTCCAGAAGTGACAGAAGATCAGACAGAGGCTATCACAGGAGGTGGCAGAGAAAATAGTGAAGAAGTAAGCCCAGGAAAAGGGGAGCAGTGAAATGGCCCTTACAGCACGGGGACACGTCACAGTATTCCCAGGTCAGCTTTCGGTCCTTCAGCACGTGGCACCAAGGCTTGGCATCCCCATCTGGATTCCTGTATAACATGAGTGTGAGATTTTCAGTCACATCACAGGAGTAGGAGGAGGCTAGGCAGACCCATGGCCAAACAAGAAGACGGAAGCAAGGTTTTTTTGTTTTGTTTTTACTATACATCATAATGGAAGTGCCATGTGAGAAAAAAATAGGGCTTTTGTTTGTAAAAATCTATGTATCTTGGCTTGGGAAGATGGCTCATTTGGTAAAGTGCCCCCTGCATTTGCATGAGGTCCCGAGTCTGGATTTCCAGAATTCATATAAAAAGCCAGGCGTGCTGGATGTGGTGGAGTACACCGTTAATTCCAGCTCTCAGGAGACAGAGGCAGGCCTACTTAGTAAGTTCCAGATGAGTCTTGTCTACATAGTGAGTTCTAGGCAAGCCAGAGCCATATAGTGAGACCTTGTCTGAAAAAAAAAAATCAAGCATGGCAACCTGCTCCTGTAATCCCAGTGGGGGCAAGAGGCAGGGGTCTCAGAGGCAGAGAGCAGGTCTCTGAAGTGCACTGGCCAGCCTAGTCATATGGATTAGGCTCAGGGCCAGTAAGAGACTCTGTCTCAAAACATAAAGGTAAGGAAGAGATCTATAAGAAAAAAAATACACCTGCCAGGTGGTGGTAGCATAAGCCTTTAATCCCAGCACTTCGGAGGCAGATGCAGGCGGATCTCCGTGAGTTCGAGGCCAGCCTGGTCTACAAAGTGAGTCCAGGACAGCCAAGGCTACATAGAGAAACCTTGTCTCGAAAAACCAAAAAAAAAAAAAAAGAAAAGAAAAGAAAAAAGGACACCTAATATCAAAAACCAAAAAAAAAAAAAAAGAAAAAAAAAAGAAAAAGAAAAAGAAAAAAGAAAAGAAACCTCAGGCCTACACACACACACACACACACACACACACACACACACACACACACACCCCTTCATGCATGTACATACACCCACACTAACAAGTACACACACATTCCATTCCACCCCTACCCCCCCAAAAATGACAAAACCCTCTCAAAAATAAATCTAATTATAGAAAATTAATATGTTTGTCTAGATGTTTTCCATCATCTTCCATGGAATGCTTAGCATTGAATCTTCTCCCACGCAGTAACCCAGGTCTCTCTGCTGGGACCTGACTCCCTCAGACCCTGTGCTACACACCGGCAGTAATTGTGTCTGCCCAGGCCGAGCGCCTGCGCGTTGGTCCTCCACGCCGTGTAACTCTTGCGTATGAGGATCATGGAATTCCATGGGAGGCAGGAGGCCTTAGATGTGGTGAGGCTGTGGGTGCCACGGTAAGCTGAGCCTTTTCCAACATAGCAGTCCTCACTTTTTCCTGGAACAAAATAGATCTCAAGTTTAAGTGGCTCAGTGTTGGTGCAGCAAGTTGCAGAGGTTCAGCAGGAAGGGGTCTTGGGTCCCACCAGTGGCCAAGGGTGCTCGGAGGTGCTGTGCCGATGTTGTGGGGGTTTCTATGGTAGTTCGTGCTTTGCCAGCTTTGCTCTGCCAACCTTGCCTACTTCCCTCTATCGGCCCCATCCTGCCCTTCTTCCCCTCTGTGTGAGACTGACTGTGTTTGCGCCTCTACTTCACTACAGTTGAAAGGTATCTGTAAAGTAAGTTGTCTTGATCTTTGAACCCTACTGTTGACCTGATGAGGAAGGGAGCAATAAGAGAGACACTGTCTCCGGCACTGGAAACCGAGCCAGCTATCCAGGGCTAGTGGAGTCGTGGATCTTGAAGAATCTATAACAGTTACGTTACTGAACCAGCATTATCCTTAAATACACTGTAAATATTTGTCCTTATGCCCGGAGATAAGTGAAGGAAGCTTCTCTTTAGAATAGATGGAGATCATTACAGAAAGAATACCACAACTAATCAAAATGAAGAGTTACGGAGGCCAGTCCCGGGGGATACAAATACGGCACCTACGGCTCAGGAATCACTTGGGAAGAGGTGGCGGAAAGACCATAGGAGCCAGGGGATGAGGGACTTTGCTATGAGAATGTCTTCTAGGAATGTCAAAAGCTACACCCGTAAAGTCTCACCTACATGACTGCCTAAACGCGAGTTAAACAAGGACAGCAAGATAGACCTGCCAAAGCGGATGGGGGAGCCCATGAGCCCTCAACCCTGCACAAAGTGGATGGGGGGGCCACGAGGCCTCAACCCTGCACAAAGCGGATGGGGGGGCGCCCAAGAGGCCTCAACCCTGCACAAAGCGGATGGGGGGGGCGCCCAAGAGGCCTCAACCCTGCACAAAGCGGATGGGGGGCCCAAGAGACATCAACCCTGCACAAAGCGGATGGGGGGCCCAAGAGGCATCAACCCTGCACAAAGAACTACAGGCTAACAAAGAATGCTGAGAATGGGGACATAGTCTTCCCCAGGGAAGAACACAATTGGTTATCTAATACACACACACACACACACACACACACACACACACACACACACACACACACGTATATATGTATATAAAGGCATGTAACAACAATTAATGAAAAAAGAGGCCACAAAATTTTAAAAAGGCTGTAAGGAAGGTTTGAAAAGAGGAAAGGGAAGGGGGAATGATGCGATTATAATCTAAAAAAATAAAAGAAATAATTAAAAAAAAAACTAGAAAGCACAGGTTCGGGGTCATTCTGGGCTTTCTAGCAGAGGGTGTGGATGGGAGGGAGGTGATTGCTCAGGGTAAAGCAAGCACTAGAGGACAAGCCTCGGTGAGGAGCTGAGCCTTCTGGCTAGCGTCACTCTGCAACCACCATGGCTGCTCCCAGCTTGCTCCTCTCTTCCTCGGGTATGAAAAGACTGTTAGGTTTACACCCCCAGATGCCTCTGCTGTGGAGCTACTACAGGGGAAGGTGCAGGGACGCGGTCACTTACTCCTAGGGCAAGCCGGTGTGCTGCAGAACTCCGAGGTATACTTCCCTGCCTTAAAGACATAGCACCAGGGCTTTGAGTCTTGGTCTGGGTTCCTGAAAAATCAGCAAGAGAAGAGGAGTGAGGGCTGAACAGGAAGTCTCCTTGCCCCTCCCTCTGCACCCCACACCCCCCTCCTGTACCCCCCACCAAGCCAAGGACTAGGCATGCCTTTGGGGGCAGGGTTAGTGCATCTGGAGCGGAACACTGACAAGTCTTAGCATGTCAGACAGAAACATGGCTTCATTGTGTTCTTTATTGGGGGAATTAAGCATGGTGAAAGGAAATGGGTAAGGGTGCCAAGAGCATACAGTAACTGCCTATGTGTCAGCATGGCTGAGCTGTCGTCTCGGGCACGCAACTGAACAGTGATCAGGACACTGCTATACAGGTGTTATGTAGCTGTAGTTAACATCCACAGCCAGCTGAGTTTAAATAAGTTGTCCCAGACAAGGCAGGTGTACTTGTCTAGTCAGTTTAAGGTCTAAAAGCAGCAAGACAGCAATGGTAGTTCCTGCCTGAGTTCCCAGCCTTCTGGTCTACCCCACAATTACAGATTCAGATGGCCACACAGAGATAGGAACGGATACCTTCGAATCAACCTCTGTCTATCTACCTACCTCCCCACCTGCCATCTATGTGTTAATCTATTAATCATCAATATATAAATACATTGATACAGCTATTTATCTATGTATGTATACATGCATCTAGTCATATATTATGTATCTATCATCCCTCTACCCATCAACACAGGTATCTATAGATACATGCATGTATGAATTTATCTATCTATCTATCATACATGACTGACTGGCCAGGTCTTCCCTTGAATGTATCACTTCTCATCAGAGATAACTAACCCTGTGGAAGATACCGCTTACCTGCAGAAATTGTGGTTCCCAAGGCCCAGCTTGACGGCGTCCGGCCTCCTTGCATTGTAGGGCTTCAGGGACAAAGCACTGCTATTCCAGTTGGTGCATTCAGCCCCGTTTTCTGCTGTGCTCCACGTGCCCCTGTAGGTGATGCCCTGGTCCTCGAAGCATGTTGCTCTGGTATCTGATTGACAGAAGGACACCAAAGGGCTCTCAAGGGAACCTGCGCCTTGCCTCAGCACAGTGGAGCAGGCTGGCTGCTGAAGCTGATCAAGCCAGCATGAGCTGAGTGGCAGGGTCACTCAAAAGACTGCGGCCAAACCAGACTCTGGATTGACACCTCAGCCTCTGACCACTGGGCCCAATACTGTCGTTCTCTAAGTGACCTCAGCTCTCTTCCCCTGGGCTCTGCCCTCTAACATACAGTTCCTTTCCTTTCCTGGGCCATTTGAGAGGTGGAATTTCAGAATGTCTCTCACACCCACCCATCAACGCACTCACCTATGTCACAGCGTTTCCCAACAAATCCATCAGGACACTGGCAGACAAAGTCAGAGAAATACAGGGCCTGATGACACGTGCCCCCGTTGAAGCATCTTGGTTCACTGCAACCTGTCAAGGGCAAACAAGGAAACTGCTAACTACTTTCAAAGTGGCTCCAAGAATATACGAATTAAAATTGCAAAGGCATTCTGCATGTCAGCCACAGTTCACGGCTAACCATCCCCGCTGTCAACTGCAAAGCATGCATATTACTCCCCATTTCATATACGTGGACACTGAGACTGGGCAAGTGAAGGCCATTCCCCTGCCTCAGTTTTCTGGAATGGTTTCACCCTGGCCTGGGCAGATCACACCCAAAACGTGCTGAAGATCAGAATATGCTAGGAAGGGCCTGAGCTCAAGTGCAAGGCCTCCGGGAGAAGCTGGTACGTACTTCTGACGGGCACCGAGTGGCACTGTGCCAAGCCACTGTTGCACCTGCAGTACTCCACCCGACTGTTTCTGAGCATGGGGCGCAACCAGGACTGATGCTGTTGGTATGTTGTCTGTGTTTGCTCATCTCTGCAGGTGGCTGCAACACGAAACAGGATTGTCTTTGGGGAGACAGACTCAAAAAGAGAGGAAAGACTCTCACTCCTGGCTCTTGTGTAACACACAGGGACCCTCGGTGCCTCCATGTTCTTTAGTGGGGTGTACAGGGGCACTGGGCTAAGCCCTATAGTCTGTACTAAACAAATTTGGGGCTACTCCTTGTCTTTATTTGTCACAAAATACATTATAGTGCCCAATTATGTTTATATCTGGGATTATAACACTTAAGAGTATATTGGATACCATGGGTAATCTGGAAGTGAGTTAAAGAACATAAGAAAATGGTTTTTGAACAAATATGTCATTTTACAAAGAGATTTAAACATCAGTAGATTTTAGTACCCCAGGGAGGCCTCAGAACCAATCCCCAATAGATAGAGGTGACTGATCTACTGTGTATTCCTTAAGAAGATGATGGTGATAACAAACATATTTGTTTTTTTACCAGAACTCTTTTTTATTATTATCTTCTTTGGATGAACCTTAGTTTTGAGATATGTTGGCTACAAAAATAAACTTGTATTAAGTAATAGTCCATTTTTCCACTTTTAACAGTCAAAAATAAATTGAGTGGTGGTGGTGCATGGCTTTAATCCCAGAACTCAGGAGGCAGAGGCAGGCAGAGCTCTGAATATGAGGCCAGCCTGGTCTACAGAGCAAATTCCACAATAGTCAAGGCTACCCAGAGAAATCCTGTCTTGGAAAACACAAAACAAACAAAATCAGTCAAAAAACACACACCTCTGTGTAACTGCCTACAGAGTTTCTGATCCACGAGAGTATTTCCATAGAGAAAAGACGCACTTTGGGCTAAAATTGAGAAGACTGGTCCCAAGATCTATTGGAGCATGTGCTACTGTTGTTCGTATTTTTCATGAAACAAAAATATGGCAGGGCTGGGTGTGGTGGCACATGCCTGTTATCCCGGCACTCAGGAGGCAGAGGCAGGTGGATCACTATGAGTTCAAGGCTAGCCTGGTCTACAAAGCCAGTCTAGAACAGCCAAGGCTACACAGAGAAACCCTGTCTCAGGAAAAAAAAAAATACAGCCACGGAGGTTGCCTTTTCCTTGGAGTCAGACTCTTGGGTGACTGGGCTGAGGTACATCATTTACCTCATGTCCACACAAAGCCTGTGTGATTCCAGGGAACTCTCTTCAAGCTGAAGGGGCAAAGACTAGAGCAGCTGAGGCAATTCCTGCTCCAGATTCCAAAAGCTATAGAAAGGTCTGCATAACCTCCCTAAGACTTCAATCACTTTGGCTTCCGGTAACAGCAGAGGGCTGCAGGGCAGATAAGCCCAACCCCAGCAGGAGCTGCTGTCCACAAAGTGAATGCTGGGCCTAGACGGGGGAAGCATCTCATGGGAGCCAGGCTTTCCACTCAGGCCACGTCGTGACCAGAGCTGCTTAATTCAGGCATCTTTCACCTCTACTCTGGCTCTTCCTCTACCAAAAAGCTCCTGTTAGCGCTACAAGAAACAGACTGGGGATACTGAACCCCTTTATTTGTTCTTCAGAGTTTTGAGAAGTATTCCAAAGCTAGGCTTGGTGATGCATGGCTGTGATCTCAGCACTTAAGAGTATGAGCAGGAGGGTTGCAGACTTTGCCTCAGTTCCCTGGTGAGTTCCAGCTAAGACTGGGTCATATGATGAGACTTAGAGTTCCTTGATTTCAAGTCAACAAGTCGGTGGTTGTTGTTTTTTCCTTTTCCTGGAACCCTGATGGAAAACCTTTGCTTTCCAGAATCAACACAAGACATGAACTTATATAGAGAGTCGTCTCCCCAAGTGTCCGTGAGTTAGCCCAGGTCAGTTACTCTGATTTTACCAACAGGAAGCAATGGAAACCTGGGGCCAGTAGCAGACACAGAGTGGACACTGGTGAGACCACAGCCCAGGGACACCTGGAGGACCGAGCAGCTAAGCATCCCTCGGCTCTGCTGGGGGTCCTTCGCAGCCTATGGTGGGTCATCTGCTTTCTCATCTCTGTATCAAATACTTTGAGCCATGCTAAGACAGGGTCATATCGTGTCCCAGACTAGCCTTGAATTCATGCTCCTCCTGCCTCAGCCTCCCAAGTGTTGGGACAATAGACATGCACCACCCACACCTACCTATATGTCACCAGCTTTATTGTCACCTGACAGCCTGATTAGCTTCCCCTGGGAACTGGGCTGGCTTGCCGCAGCTGACCAACAAATAGTGAGGAAGCAGGCATTGTCACAGAAGCACCTGGAAGTTCTCACAAGGACCCTGCAAGTGGGCTCTGGTCTCCTGACAGCCAAAAGCATTAAGAAGCCTGCACCTCCCTTCCTTCCACCCCTCACCTCTGTAGGACCGGGCTCCTCTTCTGAACCTCCTGTGCATTCCCTGCAAAAAGACCAGAATGGAGGAAGGGTCAGCACAGGCTGGAAATGACCAACCAGAGTCTTCCAATCAGATGCCACCTGCTAAGGGGCTTCCCAGACAGAATTATCCTTTTTACTCTTTCGTATCTGTTCTTTCTATACACTTAGCGTCCTGTCCCCCACCCTCCCCCCTACTCCTCCATCAAGGAACTTTTGTCCTAAGAGAAATGCTTCCTGTCTGTGTCATCCAACGTGGTAGCCATAATCCCACGTGGCCACAGACTTTTGAAAATGCAGCTAAAATGTGACCGGTGAATGGAAATTCCAATTTGATTTAGTTCATTTTAAATTCAAGTAGTGGAGCATGGCTAGGGGATCTCAGTGGATGGTAAAGCCGCAGCTCCTGTGCCCTTCATGGAGCCTGCTTCCTTCTCTGAAATGCCAGACTCTTGCTCACTTGGCCTTATACAGTGCCCAGTGTTGAGGTGAGATTTTGGAAAGTGGGTATAGCTTCTGTCCCCATCACTAACTGCTTCAGTGGCTGTGATACCTGTCTTTTCTCAGTACCCTATGGATGAAATTCAAGTACATCCCCCGCCCTGGGACCATCCTGCCTTGGCCTCCTCACTGGTGGGGCCACACATATGTACCACCATGCTCACTTGAACATACCCTTTAACAAGATGGCACCATAGCAGACAGCCAAAGGCAGGAAAGCAGCATTGGGCACTGTTTTAAGTCAGAAACGTGGCCAGATTCTACTTCTGGGACGTGACCCCTAAGTACCCCATCCAAAGGGGAATGCGTGCTGTATGTCTATGACCACTCCTGGGAACTTCTCCTAAAACCTGAGGCACTTGGGAGCATGAAGGCTCCTGGTTACATCACCAACATCTGCAAGTTTGGTGGCACGGTGGGGTGAGGCATGGAGATGGACCCACCTGGTCAGGCAATGTGAAAACCACTCCACAAAGCAGCAGTACACACAGCAGCTGTCTCTTCATCTTGCCTCCCATTTCTTGGGGGGGATCCCTTAAGTTTTAGGAGAAAAATAAAAGCAATTAAGATATGAGGTGGGAGGGCAAAGGAAGTTCAGGACTGTCCTTTCCAGCACTGAGGATCTTGCACATACATCTCTCTGTCTAGAGATAAAGACAGAGATATAGGTGTGTGTGTGTGTGTGTGTGTGTGTGTGTGAGAGAGAGAGAGAGAGAGAGAGAGAGAGAGAGAGAGAGAGAGAGACAGAGAGACAGAGAGAGACAGAGAGAGAGAGAGACAGAGAGAGAATGTACAGTAGCATTAAATATTAAATATTCAGCTCAGTAATAGTAAACACATACATACATACATACACACATACATACATACACACATACATACATACACACATACATACATACACACATACATACATACATACACACATACACACACATACACACATACACACACCTACATACACACACCTACATACACACACATACATACACACACACACATACATACACACACACATACATACACACACATACATACACACACATATATACACACATACATACACACATACATACACACATACATACTGCACTCATTGCACCACCCCATCCTTTTCAGAACTTTATCGTAGTGAACTGAAATCCCTTAGCCGTTAAAGAACAGCTCTTTGCTCTCCCAATCCCCGGCCACCACCATTCTGCTCTCTGTATCTGTGATTTTTTACTATTTGCATATATTATAGACATGGCGTCATACAGCATTTGTCCTTCGTAAACCTTTACAGGTGTAAAGTCACTTAGCGTGCTACCTTGAAGGGTCATCCACACTGTACGATTCTTGCCCTTTCTGAGGCTGAGCGATATTCAGTTGTTTGCTTAGACCACATTTTGCTCGTCTAGTTATCTGATAGATAGTGATTGCTAAAAATAGTTTCCCCCAGAGATCCCCGTGGGCTGAAAAGTAAGACAGTCTCTGGCACTTCTCCACCAGTCAGCTACACATCACCCTGTCCTGGGATGAGCTGCAGTCACAGTATCATCCTCTCTGACTACCTCAGAAGTAGTTGTAGGGGTGTCATGGTGCCAGGTCACCTGCCTCAGATGTGCCAGCTTTGGTTACTGTAATGGACAGTGCTGCAGCTGAGGCATGGTCTCCTCCTTCCATCAAAGGGAAGGCTTCCTCCATGTTGGTTCCAGTTCCCTTTGGAATATCTGTCTCCTGTTACGTCGGCCCACAGATAGGGTCAAGAGCTGAACTGCAGAAGCAGAACCAGCCCTTGCATCTCCCTTCACCCCTCACCCTCCCCCCCCCCAGCCCCCAACCCCACCCCACCACACCCACCCATCCAGTTTCCATCCCCTTCCCAGTGCCGGTCTACTTTTGCTCTGGAAGTAGGTTAGTTGGCCTGGTTCTTTTGTGGTCTGGCAAGTTCCTCGCTCCTCCATCCACAACATCAAAGCAGGACTTTCCTTCCCCTGACTCATTTCCCTTCAGTCACAACAACTCGGATTCCCACCCCCATCCTCTCAGGCCCCCAGGGGCCACTGGCTCAGAAGTTACCAGGCTCCATCTTGCCTTCAGCTGGCTCTGGCTTTCTCTGCCTCTTTTGAAAAGAACTGCTTTTTGGGAGTGCCACCTGGCCTCCCAGGATGAAAGGGAAAGGGGTGCTGAGCTGGGAAAGGGGTGCTGAGCTGGGAAAGGGGTGCTGAGCTGGGAGATCGCTGACTGCTGTGTTCACCTGGGGCAGCTGGGAGAGGGTGCAGAGCAATATGGAGGAGGTAGGGCGAGGTCAGGCATGCGGAGTAGAGCAAAAGTGGTTCACTAAGAAAGTGCCTGTTGGGATAATGCTGGAGGGAGTACAGCCACAGTGGAGGGAGCACAGAGCATGTCTCCCCCTCACCCCGGGGGTGAGGGCTGGGACCCACACAAAGCTGGAGGGGAGAGTGAGAGTGCTGGGGGTTGGGGCGGAGGAAGGAAACAAAAGTGGTCCTGTGAAAAAGCACAGCAGTCCTGTCCTGCCGGACCTAGCCTCCATGACTACTCCCCAGTGGCAGGGCAAGGACAGAAGAGCTCCCGGGACCTACAGGGGTGTATGACTGGGAGGTGGGGCGGGGAGTGGTGGTGGGCGGGGAGTGGTGGTGGGCGGGGAGTGGTGGTGGGCGGGGAGTGGTGGTGGGCGGGCAGCTTGGGCCTGTGAACTCCTTTCCTCCCTGGAGGGCCAGCTGGGCTAGCACCTGTCTGCCTTTGGCAATTCCAGAATGAAGGACGTGGCAACGGAGACCACCCAAACAGGCACATGGAGTCTCCCCCTGGGTAATTCCCTTTCTCAGGTACCCCAACATTCCACTTCAGTTCACCCTTAATTCTACTTGAGCAGAATTAAGTTGGGTGTGGGTGTAGGTCTCCCCTGATTTTCCTGCCTTGGTTACCTGGTAGCCCCCAGAGGAAAGTATCTCAACACTTTAACAACTATGACTCAGAGACCCAGCTGTCCTCCGTTTCTAATCAGTCAGCCCAGGCAGGGGGACGGTCTGAGCCGTTGTTCTCAATACCTGGGGCTGTTTTTGTCCTTCTGAGATAGGATAGGATCTTGCTACGTAGCCAATTCCATCTGGATGACAGGGAAATTAGTCCTGTCCTGCTTCACTCCCTGGAGTGGCTGGGTTTCTTAGTTACTTTTCTATTGCTGTGAAAAGACATAGTAACAAGTCCAAGGCAACTTACAAAAGAAGCATTTAAGCCAGGCAGGGAGGGGTGGGGGGCTGCCCACCGTTGAGGGTGAGTCAGTCCATGGTGTGGGGAGCATGGCAGCATTCAGGCTCGGTTCGGCTCTGGAGAACTAGCTGAGCACTTACATCTTGATCCATAAGCAGAGTGGGGAGGGGCTAACTGGGCATAGTATGGGATTTTTAAACCTCAAAGTCCCCCCCCCAAGCATTCAACTAGGCATCTATGGGGGGGGTGTCACATCCTCATTTAAACCAGCACACTGGGACTACAGGAATTCCCCACCATGCCCAACTAACTCAAGAGCCTCTAGAGCTCAGATAAGTGCAGAGTGAAAAACGGCACTGCTGGTGCCTATGCACACCCTCATAGGCCTAGCTGGGAAGACTCCTCCAAGGGGTGCATTGCATCATGATAAGCCCACAGGAGGGGCAGGAGCCCAGGTGTTAAGGACTTATCTGCATCTGGGCTTTTGGCCTTGCTGGGCCTTGAGCCAATGACAATGAGTTGCACATAGGCAACTAATAAAGAGCTCTTTTCTCACTCCATGGAGACAATCGGAGCAAGCTGCTGGAAGGGCCACGGACGTAAGAGGATGACTGGAAAATTAGTCACATGCCAGATGAACAACAGTGCAGTCCCAAAGCCGGAGAAAGAGACGGAGGAAAACCTCCTTCAGTTTTGTGGGAGATGTGGGTGGTGAGGTCACGGGCAATTCGAGAGAGAGAGAGAGAAAGAAAAAAGACCAGCAGAAAAGTGGACCTAAACTCAAGGCCTGCAGAGTGAGGGTTTGACTCTGAGAACCCACTGGGGGTGTTCATGGGTGCTCATGGGGAGGCCAGTATGGGAATTAAGGACTGCATACGGCTGGCTTTAAGAGCACAAATGCATAAACTTTTTTCTGTGTTCTTTTCATTTTGCATATATAGTACTTTCCCAGGATCATGAAAAAAACTAAAATGAAACAAAAACAAAAAACCATGCAAGAAGGAAGAAAGGGATAGAAGGGAGGACAAATGGAAGGGAAGGGATGAGGGAGGCAGCAAAGATGTCCATCTTAACTTCCGTTGTGCTGGTAGAATGCTGTAAAATCTGTCATCTCCAGTGTCCCAAAGTCCCAGCCCTGGCAGGCCCACCCTTGCACAAACTTGGATTTTACAGTTTTGAAAGAAGCACTTTCTTTAGTGATACTCCAGCAGTCTTGGGACTTGACAAGGTGACAAAGCATCTATATAAACTAGAAAACATGGGGCCTTGGCTTTGGCAAGAAAGCTCAGCTGAGATTTCCAGCCAGTGTGCGCAGGCATTCCTGTGTAGTATGCAATGTGCACACCCGCAAACCTTCTTTTAAAATCCACATGTATCTCATGGACAACTCTGTCCTTACTGCCTGGATGTCACGTGCAGTCCTGCCAGCTGTGGTAACCATGGCACTGTTCATGGCCCCCTCATCTGCAAATGATGGGGCAGAGGGAAGAAGATAGGGAACCACTGTAAGCTGGCTCTCCCTGGAGATAGCCTGCTTCCAGGAGCCAAGGGCATGGACCACTGTGAGAGGGTGGACGTGGGATCAGAAGCACACGCTGCCTGGGAGAATGGTACTTGATGGATGCCAAGCGGTAACTGCTTTGATTCCAGATGGGACAAAGCTATTGGAATTGTAGTAATAAGCTGATTGACAAGAAGCTTCGAGAAAGGCAGGTGATATGCCCTCAGGGCCTTTGCACGACCCTGTGCTCTTTACACTCTTCACAAAACCATTTTTCCCCAACAAAATCTGCTCTCAGGAAGGAACATAATAACTCATGCGCAGAAAGGAAAAGAGACTGCACTACCCATACTGACACAGAAAAGGAGCATAAGAAAGTCAAGGTTGACCTGGACCACTTATCAAGGTTCAGCCATGGAGAGACCCTGAGATGTAAAAATCAGCTTGCCTTCCCTTGTCCAAGTAGAGACAGCGCCCCCATCCCCAAAGCCAGTTTAGTCTTCCAGTTTTATTTGCTTCCTTTTGCAGGGAGTGGACACGCTTGTGATTAAGTAAGATGCTGAGCAAGCTGGCTTCCACGGTTGACCTACCCTTGTTTGCTTGTCTTTTTCTGGGGCATCATTGTTTGTTTTGTTTTAGACAGGATCTCCCTACGTACCACGCTGGCTTAGAACTTTCTGTATCCTTCAGACTAGCCTGGAACTTTTGGTCTTCCAGTGTTTGTTTACTGAGTGCTGGCATTACAGGCATGTACCACCACACCCAGCCAAACTATTTCTCAAAATCTACCATCATATAAGATGCTCTTGGGCTGATGAGATAGCTCAGCAGGTTAAAGCACCTAAATTTAATCCCTACATGGTAAAGAGAACCAATTCCTGGAACTTTTTCTCTGATCCCAAGTATGCTTATTACACACACACACACACACACACACACACACACACACACACACACACACGTGACTTTCAAAAGCAATTTTTGTTGTTGTTGTTTGTTTGTTTTTTGTTTTTGTTTTTTCAAGACAGCGTTTCTTTGTAGCCTTGGCTGTCCTGGACTCGCTTTGTAGACCAGGCTGGCCTCGAACTCACAGAGATCCACCTGCCTCTGCCTCACCGGGCTCTTCAAAAGCAATTCTTAACTTCTCAAAAAAGTAATTTTCCACAGGTCAATTTTAAACAGAGTTCTTTATAATGAGGAGAGTACAAAGTTTCCCTTTCTTTCTTCCTCCCTCTCCCCTTTCTCTTTGTGTTTTTTTGACACAATATTTCATGTAACACAGTCAGGCCTTAAATTTGCTATGTAACTGAGCTGGCCGAGGCTAACCCTGAACTCCTGAACCTTCCTGACCCCATCTCCCAATTGCTTGGAAGAGTCTGCCTCTTGCTACAAATTGACCAGTTACAAGGGGGGTGGAGTCCTCTGTGGCGCTCTCACCCATCAGAGTAGGTACAGCATTTTTAGCATGCAGCCATGACTTGTGCCTAAGCTACATGGAACTAGCCCGCAACAACCACATTCCCTGTTGAACCACCTGTTCTACCCCTGACCAGGTGGCCTGGCTGTTTGGAAGAATGAAACAAGTCTTGGTCGTGGGTTTAGGAAGCATGCCCTGCATTTTCTTGGGAATTAAAAAGAAAAAGAAAAAAGGGAACTTGCCTTAATGACCTCATACCCTTCTGAAGAAAAAGCAAGCTCAGCCATGAAATGCTCGCTCTGAGAAGTCTAAACAAAGGGAATCCAGGGTCCAGCTAATCTCCTTGGCTTCGTCCACTCCCTAAAGCAAACACTACCCTCCCCAGGTGCAATGAGTTAACAATGAAATAATTTGGTAATTCCGAGGCCTGTCCCCAGATGTTAGCACTCTTGAATCAGGAGGTCAGGATGGATGTGCTCATTACGTCATCCCATGAGTGCATGTGAATCTTACCAGCCTTTCCGGGAAGCAGCACGGCAGTGAAGAAGTGGTGAGTGGATGAAAGCCACCAACTCAGCGGGGACCTTGACGCCTATGGCTTGTCTGGCTCCGAGTTTTCAACGCACACTACGTTCATTAATCACTTTACCCATGTAAAAACAAGACAGAACTTCAAAAGCACTCCCTGAGGCGGTAATTTGGGAACCATCATCTGCTTCCTGAGCTACCCCAGTCTCTGAGCTCTTCCCACTGAGTGTACAACACTTGACGTACATTCCCCCTTTCTCTCTTTTTAATTTCTGGTGCTATGGATCGGACCCCAGAACCTTGCACACACTAAGCACCAGCTACAAACCAGCCCTATTAGTAACATTCTTAAAGTGCTTAAAGAGATCTAGTATTTCTCAATGCAAAGAACATAATCTTTGAACTCTCAACTTAGACCCCCCAATGGCCACTTAACCCGTCTGGATGAGCAAGGTTCCCTCTCTGGGCCTTCGTTTCCTGGGCTTCCTGATGAGCTAATCATTTCTATCTTGTAATAGGTGCAGACCCTGGAAGGCTGTTGCACGGCAGGTGTGCGCTGCACCTGACACGAATGACCTCATCAGCAGGACTCACGTTGCTTGAAGCTACTGATAAAGAAGAAGCACAAGCTCTCAGGGATCCTCATGGTGTTCAAGGGTTAGTAACAAATCCCTCTCCCAGCTCATATGACATGATAGAAAACGCCACGCCCCTGATCAGGATCAGAGAGCCGCATGGCCAGGGGCCCTCATTTCCTGAAAACAGAGTGGTGGCTTGTATGCCATCTTTAATCTGTTTTCTTATTTGCCTTTCCCAGGACAATTTACACCACACAACAGGGCCTCTGAAACTCTTTGGGAATTTGGAATTAGCAGGTGACACATGTGGCCATTTCCATTTGGCGTCCTTAATCCTTAGCTGTAAGCTAACCGAATATTTGCTTCCACATAATAGACCTTAAGCACAAAAGTCTACAATGTGTGAGGCCAATCTAACTCGGCCACGATCATGTGAGAAGCTCCAGGTGGACTCGGGTCTTCTAGGTCAAAAGAAAATTCTAGAGGCCTCTGTCTAATGTGTGTCAGGGACAGCACATAGCCTGTATCCCTCCGCAGGACCTTTCAATTGCAGGTTACCCCCAGGATCTTGGCCAGTGGCGTGGCAAGCACTGTTAAGGACCCCCGGTTCTTTAAGTATTGCGTGGAGAACAGCTGGGCTGTGTTTCCTGGGCCATGCTGACACAGCTCTCCTGGGCTGCGCCCTCAAACATATCAGAGAAATTCATGCTACATGACCAGCAATCTGCTTCATTTGCTTCTTCAGTAACTAGAAATTGAGTTTATCTTACCTTGTACTCCCTTCCTATAAACATTTGTCTCCTAGGCAAGGTGAAAGTAGACGGTTGGGCCAGTATTAAAAGATGAGGGTGCTTGACCAAGGCTTTGAGAATCTCTTCCTATAATTTATATTTCCTTTCCTTCCTTCCTCCCTCCCTTCCTTCTTTCATTTTCTCTTGCTTCCTTCCTTCCTTCCTTCTTTCCTTCCTTCCTTCCTGAGTAACAGCTCACGTGTCCCAGGTTAGCCTTGAACTTCTGACCTTCTTGCCTCCATCTCCTAAGCGCGAGAGATCACCAGGTATTCAGCATCCCACCCAGAGTCTGTGGCACTGGGAATCAAGCCTAAAGGCTCTCTGCATGCTAGGTGAACACCCTGCCAGCTGAGCTACAGCCCCATCTCTAGCTCTGATTTTCTGTAAATCTGCGTCATCGGCACTCAACTGGGTTTGAAGTGAGACTCATCACATGTCTAGCTCAAAGCTGGCGTTTGTTCTTGGTTTCTGCATTTAGTTGTGTTGTGCAGACTTTTCTGCCAGTATTCTCAATGCAAATGACCCCCCCCCAAAAAAGGAATAAACAGAATATTCCAATTCTTCATGATCCCATTTTATCAGACCAGAGCCGAAACCCCTGAGAGAAAACAAAGAAACAAAAAACTACTCTGAGACAATAGATGCACAGTGGCCAAGTACTCAGATTGCACTATCTCAACTCAGACCGCAGAAGGCTCTCACTAACAGAGACTTGGTATCTCAGAGAAAAGTGTGAACTCTTTGAATGCACTATAAGCCTGCTCGCTGTATTGCTAATGAGCCATGCCATGGGCTCTTCCATTAGCCTGAAAACAACTACATGTGTTTTCACCTTAAAATGCTCACACCAGTCTTTCCAGTTGATGAACCCTGCAGGCGCCTCTGAGTCACCACTCTCAGACCTTGGCTGAGCACACTGGCGCTGAGCGCTCTGAATGTGTGCAGTTCTAGCCATCATCTGTCCCCAACCAAGCCTTAGTGGAAACACGGATACCCCTCAGCTCCTCATGCCTGTATCAAACATCCTGGGGCTGGGAAGAAACAGACCCAATGCTGTATATCTCACAGGAGGGTTCCCAAGTAAGTAAGCTGGGGGTGTCCTGGGAAGTCTGCTCCAATCCAGCTTGGCTGGGGTATGCAGCTAGCATTGCTCCTCCCAAGATGCAGGTTCCTGAAAACGCTTCAGATGGGATGGACAGGGTAGGCAGAGGGAACTACTTAGGTTTTAGTGTCTCCACATGGCATTATCCTCACTGGCCTTCTGCCCTCAGCATGCCACTGACCTGCACTGAGTAGTTCCAGGCAGCCCGGGCTCTGGACTGCAGCAAAAATTCCTAAGACCTCTTTCACTAAGTGTACTCCCCTTGTATCCGTGATGTGCTCACAGGATTGTAAACGGCCGGCCGCCACCACCACACAGATACTTTTTGTATATCCCACCCCACCCCCACCCCGCGGCATCATCAGCTGTGGAAGACCCCGGGCTCATTTCCAAGTTGGCCACCACATAAAGCATCGCCACTCCACTTCTTGGCACTGAAGTTTATCCTTAGCCTTCTGGGAGCTCGCATACTTTCCTTCCCTCCCCCACTATCCATCCTCCCACCGGCTCTGTGAGGTTAAGAAAACAAAGGTCCCCGAGAGAACCCAGAGAGCCTTTAGACTCTTCCTGCTGCAGCAGGAGAAAGCCAAGGCATTGGTGCATGATGAGCGAGGGGTACAATTGACTGGTTAACCCTTGAGAGGATGTGATTAATGCCCTGAGAGACCAGAGGAACTTTTGCATCCTGACTCCCCGTGGTAATGAGTCCCCCGCTTCTCTTTACCAGCCCGGCTAATCCTACTTTCCAGGCAAATGTCCCTCCTCCATGCCCAGCCTGTTTCTTAGTGGGTCCACTCAGGGAAGAGGGCAGCCATACAACACCCTGTCAGGACCCTCTCAGCTCCCCAAGGCAGGGGAATCTAGCCACTCTCCAGTGCCGCTCCTATTGTCTGTTCAAGGAACCTGAGTCATTCTTTTTACTTTCTGCCCTTATTGTGCACGCCAAGACTTCTGCAGGAAACACCTCTCCTCCTAGTCTTCTCTGAATCACTTCAGCTTTCCCGGAGTCAGTGCAAAGAACTCTCCCTTCTGTGTGGATGCTCGCTGGTCCTCTTTCTGACTGATTTACAAGCCTGTGCGTCCTTAAGCATGCCTTCACTGGCTCAGTTTGCTCCATCGCACCCTACCCCAAAGACTTTAAGGGGACAGAAGAGGAGTCGGGCATGGAAATCCAACTTACCGCCAGTTCTTGCTTCTCTCCCACCCTTGAGGGGCTTCTCCTTGGCGCTGAGCTGTTGGGCTCCTGTCTCCCTGAACAGCTCTAACCAATTTTAAGGGTGAGGGAGAGGTGGGGCCAGTGGCTCTGTGTAGGCGG
The DNA here is from genome assembly GCF_964271855.1 of Acomys minous. NCBI lineage: Eukaryota > Metazoa > Chordata > Mammalia > Rodentia > Muridae > Acomys > Acomys minous. Next base: position 13,799,450 of record NC_140497.1, on the reverse strand, counting down.
GTCTCTCCTAAGCTGGTGGATGCCTGGTGGACCGGGCCGCAGAGGAGCCAATGGAGCAGTCGGTGCTTCTAAGGAGGGGGAGGAAGTGTGCACGGAGGAGCACAGCCTGCCTTGGCTGGGCGCCAGCTTGATTATTCACGGTACTGATGTCATCGAATCACAGGAATTTTCAGAGTTGGAAGAGGACTTAAGAATCATCCTGGTTTTAAAATCCTGGTCTCAAGGGCCTAAAAGGGACTGACTGTCAGGATTGCTGCTCTAAGCCCCTGTGTCTTCACTCTGAGTTTATAGTTCTAAACAGCCCCACCCGACTAGGCTGTGGAGGGGAGGGAGGTCTTCTGGAATTCGAAGCAACTACCACTCAAGACACGTGGATAATCAACCACCAGGCAGACCACATGCCGGGTTGGGAGTGACTGGGGACAGTAAGCAAATGACGCCAGGGCTATTGGTGCTCTCTCCACCTCTGACCTGTTTGCTCTCCTGGGCCCCTCTGCTGACGCCCTTCCCTGAGAGCTCAGAAAATTGAGAAAAGTGAGGAGATGACCAGAAGGCCTTTCAGCCTCAGCCCTCTGAAATTCCATCATGAGACATCCTCCCCACAAACTCTCCCCTGGTGGAGGTGGCAATGAAAGCTCCTGAAAGCTGCCACGCTGGTGGCCTATACCCTTTCACAACCTACAGAAGCCTTCAACAATGCCAGGGCACCAAGTCTCCCAAAATTCCAATTTATTTAGTCTTCCTCAGCATCTGTCTATACACAGAGGGGCTCAGCAAGTGGCCTCTGACTGTCACTACAGCTTGTGTGAGGCTGAGGGCTTCTCAGAAGTCACAGGTGCCCCTGCTTTGCTAAAAGGCAGGCAAAGGAAAGAGAACGGCTAAAACCAGACAGCCTTTAAAAACTCTACCACTTGTGAGTCTGTTTTCCCTGTCAGACTCCAGGGGAGCCAGGAGGAGCCAGAAATAGGTATAGGAAGCTGATACTGTGACAATGGGAACTTTGATATTAGTCAAAGGATTGCCATGGGGGTGGGAAAATGAAAATAAATCTGGTGACATCACAACCTGGGAAACTTGCCTAGAAGCCCTTTGCTCCCAAGAGAAATAAAATCCAAGTCTGATAACATGGGGGGCGGACAGGGTGGATAAGAAAAAGGAGTATAGAAGGAAGAGACCCTAAGGCCAGTTTCTGCAATTGGGGTCCTCTCTGTAGACGGCGTGTCACCGATGGGAGCTCAGGACAGGCTCATTGAACCCGCTGTCGGGGCAGTGGACAGGTAACCAGGGCGAAGACCATGATGAGACAAAAAACTCAACAAGAGGTGATACGATTCCGAGGAAAGCCAAAAGAAAGAGAGATGGGCAAGACCTAGCAATGTAGTTGTTAATGAGGAGGCAGGTGTTCTGTTTACAAACCAAGAGCTCCTCCTTTTAAAAGGAAACTGGGTTTTTGAGGATAAATGATGTAATACCTAGATGGTATTACTGAGGTATACTGGGGTACAGTGCCCCCTCACAGAATGCCATGGCTGTTCCTGTCTTGAAATTAGACCTGACTAAGATCCAAGGCTTGAACACCTGCATCTCCCTACCCCACTTCTCCCAGAGGGGAGCTATTAACCAATGCTGCAGTGGCAAGAAACTTTTCTTCTGTGGTATGGTCGACTATGCTCACCTAGGTAACCCTTCACCCAAACTACTGTAAGTAACCCCAGTTAAACCCACTGTCCATCCTACTGTAAGTAACCCCAGTTAAACCCACTGTCCATCCTACTGTAAGTAACCCCAGTTAAACCCACTGTCCATCCTACTGTAAGTAACCCCAGTTAAACCCACTGTCCATCCTACTGTAAGTAACCCCAGTTAAACCCACTGTCCATACTGCTGTAAGTAACCCCAGTTAAACCCACTGTCCATACTGCTGTAAGTAACCCCAGTTAAACCCACTGTCCATACTGCTGTAAGTAACCCCAGTTAAACCCACTGTACATACTGCTGTAAGTAACCCTAGTTAAACCTACTGTCCATCCTACTGTAAGTAACCCTAGTTAAACCCACTGTCCATACTGCTGTAAGTAACCCCAGTTAAACCCACTGTCCATCCTACTGTAAGTAACCCCAGTTAAACCCACTGTCCATACTGCTGTAAGTAACCCTAGTTAAACCCACTGTCCATACTGCTGTAAGTAACCCCAGTTAAACCCACTGTCCATACTGCTGTAAGTAACCCCAGTTAAACCCACTGTCCATCCTACTGTAAGTAACCCTAGTTAAACCCACTGTCCATACTGCTGTAAGTAACCCCAGTTAAACCCACTGTTTAATTCTCCAAGCTACACTCATGGAATTGTTTCTTTTGTCTGTTCTCAGTCTAGGCTAAATAGACATTTGTTCAAATCTCCTTGGAAGAGAGACTGCAGCATCTACTGTCTAGGCCTTCATCTGGACTGGAGCCTTACACCAGCCAACTGGGCCAGGTGTACGCACACAGATACACCTGCACACTCATACCCACCCTGAGGAACAAAGTGAAATATGTAAGTAGTCCTCAGCGATGGTGATGCCCACGAAGAATTCCTTATCAGGCTGGACGAGAGAGATTTGTGCTATTCTTACAGACCCCCTAGTAAGTTTAAAATGATAAAAATAAAGTTAAAAAATCAGGCAATTCTCTTGGAGAAGTAATTCCTCAGAATTTTTAACCTAATAGTAATAAGTTTTAAAATTCCACACATGATTATAATAGACCTATAACACTGGGTGGTGTGTGTGTGTTTGTTTGTTTGTTTGTTTGTTTTGGAGCTGACCTGGAACTCACAAGAATGCACCATCAAGCCTGGTCTAAAACACTATTTTGACTATGTGACTCTGAAAATAATATAGAAGTTCAAAAACAGAGGATGGATGCCACACAACATATCAGCATAGTATGGTATTGTACAGTTTGAAGATTATTAATAACATAATTATATAGACATATTAAAATTAGTAATATGGCTGTGCCCCTAAGTACGTGAAAAACAAATTTCTGTATGAGCTATGATGCAAATTCTATAAACCTACAGGAATAAGTGGATAAAGATTAAGACAGATCATTTGTGTTCAAATGCTGTAGTGATGGGTGGGTTATTTCTAGTTCCTTTCATGGCACCTACACACAGCTTTGAGAAAAAGAAAGTGACTTCATTCGTACTGGATGCAAGCAAGTCTGGATGTGCCCGGCTCATGAATCTGGCACAAGCATGAGGAAGCAATGGCTGTCCATAGGAGCAGGTTCTAATAATAGAAATTCACCTTTAATAGCTTATTGTGAACTTGTTCATGAATTTATTCAACTTCTTTCCAAACACATTGTATATTCAATCAATTCCTTGGCAGTGGGAATCAAGTTTCTTAGGCTGATTTTTTTTTTTTTCATCTCAAAAATTGGATTTTCTTTCTTTGGGCCTTCTGCCACTTCTGTTGAGCTTCCAGTTGGGTGGGACACACCCCAGAGCTATGTGGCCCAAGGCAAAAAGACCCAGGCTGGACACCAGGAAGTTTGTTCTCTTCTCTCTGTTTGCCTTGTGTTTAGATTTGCTTTCCTGTGTTTCAGTTGAGAATGGTAGACTCATAGGGTTATTGTGTCTACTCAAATAGGATGCCATGGGAAAGAAAATGCTTTTTGCTGAATGACCTGCTATTGGGGGCTTAATAAATCCCTTAAGGTCTTCAGGGCTGGGGATGTGGGTCACTGGCAAGGCGCTTGCCTCTGATCGGGTAGAAAGCCCTAGGGAAGGGGGGGTGGGATTTTTGTTTTTCCAGAGATGGTGAAGGGGGCCTTTAAACGTTTTCCACCTCAGACTTTCTCAGACTGTCTTCTAAGCAACATTGGTGTCACACACATGAGAAAAACAAAAAACAAAAAACAAAACAAAACAAAACAAAACAAAACCACTGTATCCAATGCAAGGTAGTAAGAGGGGATGCTGTAGAGGGCAAGAGGCATTTGGAAATTCTGTGCCTTCGGCATGACTTTTTATAAATGTCAGACTGCTCCAAGAGGCCAGAGGGCAGCTCAGCAGCGACAAGCGTGGTAGTGCTCTTGGAGAGGACCTGAGTTCGGGTCTCAACACCTACAGCAGCTGACAGCTGCCTGTAACTCCAGCTCCAGGGCATCCAATGTCTCTATACCCACCACCCACACACCCACGCCCACACACGCATGCATACTTGCACACTCACACACATGCACACACAATAAAATAATATAATTATAAAAATGTTTTAAAGTGATCTAAGAAATATCTATTCATTTTTAAAAAGTGCTTGAAGGAGGGGGAAGTGCTTGAAATGCATATTAGAACCGTTTCTGACACTAAAATATATCTTTAAAATATTTACTTATGCACATTTTGCATAAGACCTCAATTATTTTAAGATCAGTTTCTCTGTGAGATCATTCACTGCCCCCTGCTTTGATGCCAGCATTTTACCCAGTGGCTTGGCAGAGGTACGCTGTCATAATTTCGTAATTTTAAAGGCGTCTATGAATAATACGATGAGGGAAATGGAGCTATTCTAATCCAAGTTGCCATTTCTTTCTTATTTTCTTCTCGTCTAGTTTTGTTGTACTTTGTGGCCCTGGGGACAGTACCCTGTCCTTGTGCTTCCTCGGTGAGTACACTACCCGCCCAGAAGCCCGAGCCTTGCACTGTAAGCGTGAGCACACTGAAGAGCGGCAGCCCCGAACGCTGCCAGCCAAGACCAGGCCCTGTGTTTCAGCCCTTACTCTTCTTTACCTGTGGCGTGAGGAATGCTGATTCCCTCTCAGCCTTTCTGGGAGCTCTTTGGTTGTTTAATTTGCTTGTTTGGTGATTTTAAAAGCAATGACAATGACAATAACCCAAGCTAAAGGATCACAGTGGCTCCAGTCATGGCAGACAGTTGAGCTGGGGGTGGGCTCTGTGACAAGACCCTAGAGCCTTCTAGCTCATTGCAAGCTCCTCAGGAGAGAGGTGAACTCCTCAGGAGAGAGGGTAGCATCTGCCTAGGCAGCATCTGCCCTCACATCTGTTCTGGTTTCCAGCCAGGGGCTGCACACATCCAGGGTGCTAGGAGCACTACTGCTTATCCCGAGCCCATCTTCCCTCTGCAGCATCCCAGGACACCCTTCTCCCACCTTCATCCTAAACCAGGGATTTTTACCTAGCAAACACAGCCTCAGCATCACTTCCCACAACTCCTCTCCCCACCCATGTGAATGATGCATGATTTATAAAGATGCCCTTTTACCTCATTCTAACTGAATCAAACATTTTCCCCCGTGAGGGATTTATAGCAATCCAAATAAAACCTGAGGTCATTTCCCCAGCCCCAGCCCTCCTTTATCTATGGGGCACGTGGTTTCCTGTCTGATTTTAGTCACTGACCGGAATGGTGACATCTTGACTGTCCCTTGACCTATCTCACTACCTTTCCAGGAGTGGCTGAGTCCACAGCTTTTATTAGAATTTAAGGAAGTAAATTAGAGGTGTAGCTCAGCAGACTACAGTGCCTGCCTAGCAGGTGAAAGGCTCTGTGGTTTTCCATAACAGAGAGAGAGAGAGAGAGAGAGAGAGAGAGAGAGAGAGAGAGAGAGAGACAGAGAGAGAGACAGAGAGAGAGACAGAGACACAGACAGAGACACAGACAGAGACAGAGAGAGAGACAGAGAGACAGAGACAGAGGGAGGGAGGAAGAGAGAAAGGGAGGGAGGGAGGGAGGGAGGGAGGGAGGGAGGGAAGGATGGGTCCACAGAACACAGAGTAGGAATGGACTCTGTGCACTGAGTTTCCTGACCTAATGTTACCTGAAGAAAAGGCCCATTGTCGGCACTCACCTGGCAGAGCCTTGGCCATCCACTCCCCTCATTCTAAAGTTACCCTTGGCTGTGTGAGGACTAATACAGACGTTATACTGTGCCGTGGAAAAAATGAATCAGGTTAGAAGGCCATTTGGTGTGGGTTTTTAAAATGCTCTGTGTGCGAGATACTGTCAGCACCGGAGAGAAGGGCTTTGACTGTGGATGCAAAAGGCACCTGAAATGCTTCTTGAAATACGAGGATAAATAGGTAAGACCCCAGAGGAGGGAGCTGTCATCATAACCCACCTGTAAAAGGTATCCTCAGCAAAGTTAGCAGGCGACGTAATACCCAGCTCCTCAGTGAGACCTCCTGGAGAAAGGATTTTTAAAAAGATGACTAAAAGCAAGTTCTCGACAGGAGGTGCGCAGCCAGTCAGTACGTAGAGAGAACAAAGGCACAATGGAAGTGCTCTGCAGATTGGCAATATCATCTTATTTTCTTTTTATTAATCATAACAACCACAGGTGACCAAGATGCTGCCCTCCCAGAGGATCCTGGGGAAATGAGGTCATACTCCAAAGGCTATATATACCCTGTGAGTGGCTCTTAGGCCCTGGCTTTCAGCAGGTCACCTGCAGCCGGGCCTGGGCTTCTGTCGCTCCCTGTCAGAGGTGCATGGTACCCATGCATCCCACACGATTCAAAACCATCAGTGGTTGAGATCCTGCTGTGCCACATCTATAGGGGTTTCCGTGGAACTCGCACTCCCCTGCATCCTCCTCATCTTCAGATGCTCCTTAGCAAGGCTTGCTAGGCTTGCAGCTCTGCACTGACCTCAAACGAGTCTTTATTTCTGCTTGCCTCTCTCATGGGACTAGAAAGCCATTCCTTGAGTCTTGTGACTGTCAGATCTTTTTCCTGGGCCTGTCTGCCCCCCAAGCTCATCAGAAACACAGTAGTGCACACCTGCTTGCTCTCAAAGGTCGCAACCTTCACTCTCACCCTTTTCTACGCTAAACAGGAGGGCAGGCACTGTTTCCGTCCTCATAGAAACCTTAAGCATCCTGTGGTGTGAGGAAATTGTCCTGTGTCTGGTACCTGGGAAACAGAGGAATGTCAGAAGAGGGGAGGGGACATTTTGGCTCACTGCCACTCTCTAGCTGACAGAGACCGGGGTGGGTGGGTGTGAGATAAGTAGAGCACATCTGGAACACATCTGCCCAAAGGCTGTGACACTCTGGGATAGCAGTGACATGGTTCAGAATTCAAGCCTTGCCCAAGGTTATCTGTGAGGGCACCTAAGCAAGGCATTTAACTTGTCCAAGCTAGTTGCCTTATCTGTGACATTGAAGTTTGGGAGGACCTCAAACTTTTGTGACACTGATAAGTAAACACACAGCGAATTATTTCCTGCTTGGGGGTGTAGCTCAGTGGTAGAACATTTGCTTTGTATGAACAAGGTCTTAGTTTCCATTCCCAGCCTTGCAAATAAAATCCATTATCTACGAAGCTACTTTGTAAAGAGTCCAGACAGGAAGGGAGGTAGAGGGGGATCTGTAGATAAAAATCCCAGCCACCTCTGCACACCGCCCAGCGAGCAGCCTTGTGGATATTGTGGGGTCACCTTAAGGCCATCCAGCTGTTCTGTGACGAGGATAGGGTTGACAGCAAAAGGCTGGAAAGACCGCATGGCACATTTTCCAAACAGTTCTGCCTCTCCTAAACAGGAAGTGGGACTGAGTACCTCATTCCTGTAAATGAGTTGGGGGTAAAGCAATAAACAAGAAAACATCTGAAGTTGTCCTATCTGGCTGGGAATGGGACCAAAGAGTCAAGTACAATCGTTTACTAGTGTGAGCAGGTACTAGCCCTTCTGTACAGAAAGCGGCTCTTGCTTCCTTGGTAATCCAAGCATCCACTATTGTAATAAGAGATATCAGAGCCCTGTAACTGCCCCCACCCCTTTGTCCCCCTCCCCCCACCATCCAGCCACCAACGGCGTGTGTTTGTACATTCCATGGAGGAACATTCTGGGGGCCCCAGACCTGCATTCTTATTTCTTTAGGTTTCAGGTCCATGGGTGTGGCTGTGTTCCCAGAAGTGACTGCTACTGGTCACCGCACAGTCCTCTGATACTCTGTGACTTCTTTGCGTCACTACAAGATTTTATGAGAGTGAAGGCTGCGCCTCCTGTAAAAGCCCATAGTTACCACTGTCATGCCTTACGTCAAGTTCTCAAAGACAATCTGGCCATCAATTTAAAAGCGATGTGTACTTAAGAAGATAACAGTGAAAATGTTAACGGACACCTTTTGCATAGCACTTGGAGCATATGCAGTCCTGTGAGGTAGATCCCATGACTGTCCCTGTGTTGAAGATGCAGAAACAGAAGCACAGAGACCTGCACACACTGATGAGCTCCTAAACAGCCAGCCAGGGTTTAATGCGGCCATCTTGAGTCTGCCCGTGTAATCCAGTGCAGCACCAATGCTCTCAGATGACAACGGAACGAGAAAACTGCAAGAGAGGTGCTCTGCTTAGTCTTCTGTTATTATAGCAAACTACTGGAAAGTATCCGGGCAATGGTGGTGCACGCCTTTCATCCCAGCACTCAAGGAGGCAGAGGCAGGCGGATCGTTGTAAGTTCAAGGCCAGCCTGGTCTACAAAGTGAGCCCAGGATAGCCAAGGCTACACAGAGAAACCCTGTCTCGAAAAACAAAAACAAAAGAAAAAGAAAGAAAGAATCTATAAAGACAAAGAAGATTATTTTGGCTCACAGTTTGGAAGTGAACATCCAGGAAAACATGGTGGAACAAAAACACCCAGGTCATAGGCCAGGGAACGAAGCGGGTGGAAAGAGGAGTTGGCACAATCAGCACAGACCTCACTGGGTGTTCCCACAGCCTGGAAACCTTCCACCTGGACTCACCTACCACAGGCCCAGCGTCTCCAACAGCTCCACCTTAGGGGCCAAGCTTTTAGCACATAGCCTTTGGGGGATATTTCAGCTTCAGACTGCAGGGAGGGGGTCCAGGAACACAGATGATGTGCACAGAGCACTGCCTCATGGAAACCCCAATCTGCCTCTCTGTTCCATGAGTCTCTGTCCCCATGAACAGGAAGGGAATTCTGTGTTTCCAGTGCAAATGGGGAAACGAGCCAGGTTTCTAAAATGGCCCGCCTAGAGAAACATCTTTCATTTGCTCTAGCTTCTCAGTGTGCCTTTCCATATCTCCAGACTCTAGATACTCAGGCAATCAGTGATGTAGCCAAGGCAAGAACACAGCTCTCTCCCTAGCACGTTGTCAAATGGCCGTCACGGCTAAGTAAACAGGATGGGATGAAGTCGACTAGTGCCTCGAAGGTGGGTATACCGTGCTTGGAGAAGGCTTAGCTGCTGAGGATAAGGAGTGAGTGTGACTCATTGCTGGTGCACCCAGGGGACCTCAGAAAAGGTGTGAAGGACTCCACAGATAATCTGCTTCTGACTTCTTTGTCTGTGGGGTCGGGGTGGGGGGATGGGGGTGTGGTGGTGGGGGGTGGGGAGGGTGGTGGAGGGGTAAGGGGTTGGGGGATGTGAGAGTGCGGTCAGGGGGCAAATGTGTGAGCTTCAGAGCAGGGGGCTAACAAGTTTTCTGGTAAAGAGTAGCTGCTAAGTATGTCAGGCACAGAGGCTGCCCAAGCTCTGTCATAGTTCTGCCTCTGCCATCTTACGTGGTTTGTAACTGGAACATCCCTCCCCCCAAGGCCTGCTTGTTAAAAGCTTGGCCCCCAGCCTCTGGCACTACTGCAGATTGTAGGGTCTTTGGAGTAGGGTCTGATGGGAAGGAGTTAGGTCTCCCACAGTGTGTTCTGGAAGGAGGTATGGGGACCCCTGACCCTTTCCTCGTCCTTGTCCTCTGTTCCCCTCCCCTCACCCTCCCCTTTCCACCTCTCCTCTCTTCTCCCCTTCCCGTCTTTATTCCCTTCCCTCCCCTTCCTCCCTCTCTTCTCTTCTTCCTCTCTATTCCCCTCTCCTTTCCTTTTTTCCCCTCCTTTCCCCTCCCTCCCCTCCCCTTCCCTCCTCCCTCTGCTCTCCCCTCCTTTCCCCTCCCCTCCCCTTCCCTCCTCCCCTTCTTTTCCCTTTTTCTTCTTTCCCTTCTCTCTCCTTCCCGTCCCCTCCTTTTTCCTGGCTGTGCTGCTTCAAGGCCAAGGGTTTCTCTTGTCATGTGATCCTACCATGATGTTGTGTGCTGCCACAGGCCCAAAGAAATGTGACCAAGCAATGATCGGCTGAAACCACGAGCTCAAATAAGCAACTTCTCGTGATAAACTGTGTATCTCAGGTATTCCATCAGAAAGCTAACATACCATTCCAACATGCAACCATCCGTGGACAAAATATACTCCAATGGGTGTGTTCTGATAAAACTTTATTTGGAAAGGCAGGTGAGAAGCTGGCCACAGTGTCACACACCTTTAATCACCCAGCACTCAGGAGGCAGAGGCAGGCAGGTCTCTGAGTTTGAGGCCAGCGTGACCTACACAGTGAGTTGCAGGACTACATAGTGAAATCCTGTCTCAGACAAGCAAACAATGAGGTGGTTGTGATTGGACTTGGTCTAACCTCCACACCAGGAGATGTTCAGGAGAGAAGTGAGGACTGCCTACAGTGTGGCTCAAAGGAGGGCAGAGGGAATTAGGACAGAGTGACATCCAGTTAAACAGAAGTATGGATTTACCAAGTGGGCCTAGCCAAAGGAGGAACAGCATTGTTGGACAGAGCTGCGTGCGTAAGCAGACGCTACAGAAGGCACACAGCATGGGAGTTTAGACAGTAGCCGTCTTGGATCCCTGTGACTGGCACTTGGGAAAGTGGGAGCCAGACTCAGGTAGAGGAGAAGAGCAGCTCATAGAGGTGACTTGGGCCATTTGGGGGCCTTCAGTCTTTCTTCTAAGGGTCCAGCAGGAGGAAGGGGAATATATATGGGTACACGGCCATCTGCCAGACAGACTTATGTAAATAACCTCACTTCACTTCCGTTCTCATGCTATAATGTGCGGGTGGCTGGTGACAGCACTTTGCACAATGGCCCGGAGCAGCATTCAAACCCAGATCTTCCCTCTCCATGCTGTCGGCACTGCTGGTCCCGTGCCCAGAAGCCTCCTCCCCACAGCCTGTCTCCAGCACTGGTTCTGGGCCACCAGCCACAGGGGTCAGAGGAGCCATGATTTCACAGGGCTGGACTGGACATGACCTAACTGGCTGAGAGAAGGAAAGCTGAAGTCTGGGCAGTGTGAGCAATCCCCAGGGGGAAGGACCGTGCTGGTCTTCCTTCACCAGTCACCAACCCACGTTAGGCAGAGGCCCCTTGGATGCTGCACTGTTGCTGAGGAAAGGCTCACCAGCAACTCAGCCTGAGGTCAGACATGTGAAGAATTCTAGAATAAATGCTGAGGGCTCAAGCCCAGCTCACCTCCTCCAGCACCCCTACCCCCACACAAGCCAGCTCGCCTCCTCCAGCACCCCTACCCCCACACAAGCCAGCTCGCCTCCTCCTGCACCCCTACCCCCACACAAGCCAGCTCGCCTCCTCCAGCACCCCTACCCCCACACAAGCCAGCTCGCCTCCTCCTGCACCCCTACCCCCACACAAGCCAGCTCACCTCCTCCAGCACCCCTACCCCCACACAAGCCAGCTCGCCTCCTCCAGCACCCCTACCCCAACACAAGCCAGCTCACCTCCTCCTGCACCCCTACCCCCACACAAGCCAGCTCACCTCCTCCAGCACCCCTACCCCCACACAAGCCAGCTCACCTCCTCCAGCACCCCTGCCCCCACACAAGCCAGCTCACCTCCTCCAGCACCCCTACCCCCACACAAGCCAGCTCACCTCCTCCTGCACCCCTACCCCCACACAAGCCAGCTCGCCTCCTCCAGCACCCCTACCCCCACACAAGCCAGCTCACCTCCTCCTGCACCCCTACCCCCACATAAGCCAGCTCGCCTCCTCCAGCACCCCTACCCCCACACAAGCCAGCTCGCCTCCTCCTGCACCCCTACCCCCACACAAGCCAGCTCACCTCCTCCAGCACCCCTGCCCCCACACAAGCCAGCTCACCTCCTCCAGCACCCCTACCCCCACACAAGCCAGCTCACCTCCTCCTGCACCCCTACCCCCACACAAGCCAGCTCGCCTCCTCCAGCACCCCTACCCCCACACAAGCCAGCTCACCTCCTCCTGCACCCCTACCCCCACATAAGCCAGCTCGCCTCCTCCAGCACCCCTACCCCCACACAAGCCAGCTCGCCTCCTCCAGCACCCCTACCCCCACACAAGCCAGCTCACCTCCTCCAGCACCCCTACCCCCACACAAGCCAGCTCGCCTCCTCCAGCACCCCTGCCCCCACACAAGCCAGCTCACCTCCTCCAGCACCCCTACCCCCACACAAGCCAGCTCACCTCCTCCTGCACCCCTACCCCCACACAAGCCAGCTCACCTCCTCCAGCACCCCTACCCCCACACAAGCCAGCTCACCTCCTCCAGCACCCCTACCCCCACACAAGCCAGCTCGCCTCCTCCAGCACCCCTACCCCCACACAAGCCAGCTCACCTCCTCCTGCACCCCTACCCCCACACAAGCCAGCTCACCTCCTCCTGCACCCCTACCCCCACACAAGCCAGCTCGCCTCCTCCAGCACCCCTACCCCCACACAAGCCAGCTCGCCTCCTCCTGCACCCCTACCCCCACACAAGCCAGCTCACCTCCTCCAGCACCCCTGCCCCCACACAAGCCAGCTCACCTCCTCCAGCACCCCTACCCCCACACAAGCCAGCTCACCTCCTCCTGCACCCCTACCCCCACACAAGCCAGCTCGCCTCCTCCAGCACCCCTACCCCCACACAAGCCAGCTCACCTCCTCCTGCACCCCTACCCCCACATAAGCCAGCTCGCCTCCTCCAGCACCCCTACCCCCACACAAGCCAGCTCGCCTCCTCCAGCACCCCTACCCCCACACAAGCCAGCTCACCTCCTCCTGCACCCCTACCCCCACATAAGCCAGCTCGCCTCCTCCAGCACCCCTACCCCCACACAAGCCAGCTCGCCTCCTCCAGCACCCCTACCCCCACACAAGCCAGCTCACCTCCTCCTGCACCCCTACCCCCACACAAGCCAGCTCACCTCCTCCAGCACCCCTACCCCCACACAAGCCAGCTCGCCTCCTCCAGCACCCCTACCCCCACACAAGCCAGCTCACCTCCTCCTGCACCCCTACCCCCACACAAGCCAGCTCACCTCCTCCTGCACCCCTACCCCCACACAAGCCAGCTCGCCTCCTCCAGCACCCCTACCCCCACACAAGCCAGCTCGCCTCCTCCTGCACCCCTACTCCCACACAAGCCAGCTCGCCTCCAGCACCCCTACCCCCACACAAGCCAGCTCACCTCCTCCTGCACCCCTACCAGACTCCACACCTTTTATTTGGTTGTTTACTTGGAGAGTACTCTGGCTCATATTTCTTACTTTTAGAAATTAATTTTACTTATGTGTTTGGGTTGTTGTCTGTATGCATGTTGCTGCACCACATGTGTGTCTACTGCCAACAAAGGCCAGAAGAGGGCACTGGATCCCCTGGGACTGGAGTTCATATGTTGATGAGCATCATATGGGTGCTGGGAATCCATCAGCCTGTGTTCTTAACTGCTGAGTCATCACTCTCCAGCCGTACCACTTTGGTTCTTTAATTTCCCTGTCCAAACCCTGGCGTAACCTACAGGAACAGGTTTCTATTTCCTCTGTCGTATATGCTCGGCATGGGAAAGTTCTTAACAAATATTTGTTGAGTTTAACAATGGATGCTGGAAGACACCACCTGTTCAGGTGTTTCTCGTCCCTGTTTCACACTGAGACCTCACCCCACTTTACAGAGGTTTATTCTTACAGAAATCCGGTACTTGCTCTAAACAGAGGGCCGAGTCCAGCTCCTTGCAGGGGACTGGACCTTGATTACATCAGATCCCCAAGTGTTCCATGGACACAGACAATTGTGAGGAACGCTGGACTTGGCTTGGTGCTTGTATGTAGAAAACAAACAAACAAAAAAACAAGAGTACTTTGATGGTTTTTTGGTTTTGTTTTGTTTTTTTGTTGTTGTTGGTTTTTTTGTTTTGTTTTGGTGGGGGGGAGGTGTGGGAACTGAGCCCAGGCTAGCCCCAAACTCACCATGAAGCTGAGGACTTTGAATCTCCTCTCCTCTTGCCTCCATTTCTGGAGCTCTTGTTTACAGGTCTGTGGCTTCATGTCTGGTATATATGGTACTGGGGACCGAACCTGGAGCCTTGTGTGTTCCAGGTGAGTGCTCAGTCAACTGAGCCACAGTGCCAGGCCTGCTCTCTAGCTACTTCGAACATGTCACAGTTTCTATCCCAGGCCGAGAGAACAGCTGTGGCACCTACAAATCACCTTTCCACCAAAATGACTAATCTGTTCCTCCCTGGCTAGCAACAAGCATACTCAACAGGTCCCCAGCAGCCATGATGGTTGGGTTGGGTATGCTAAAAGGAAATGAAAATGGAAAAATGGTTAATGACACATGTGAGCTGAGAGCCAAATGTCTTGCCTCTGGAATTCCTGTCTTACACAGCTATGCCTATTCTGAGCCGTGTTTCGTAATTCCTTTGCCAAGCCTTTTGAGGTTAAGAATAAGGTAAGGAGACTCCGCCAGGGCCACATGGTCAGCAGCACACAACAGTGAGGAAACAGAAATACGTGAACCCTGGCATCTGTTCATTGGGCCCCAGGAAAAAGTACAGTCCGCATCCCCAGGCCTTTCCTTGCCAGCTCTCCCTGGCCATGGCCGACCAGCTTCTTAGGCAAACACCACTGCTCGGGTCTGCAGCTGCCGTGTGTGTGTGTGAGAGAGAATCCATACAAAACCCACGAACTAGAATCTGCACCTTGCAGCATGGCTTTGCTGCATGCTGTCTGCCATGCACATCCAGGAGGCTCAAAGGTTAATAGTTGTCAAGCAGGATGTGATGGGACACACCAGGAATCCTAGGGTGTGGCAGGAAGCGTTCAAGGCCAATGGGGCTACATAGTGTTATATATATAGTGTTGTGTCTGTCTGTGTGTGTTTGTGTGTGTGTGTGTGTGTGTGTGTAAATAGTTTCATTCCTCACAGAGTTGTTCTTGGTTGAAGCATGTTAGAGCAGTTACATAACATGTGTTAGGCCCTGCCATTTGAAGTGTTGATTTGCTTTGTTTTTTGGTGTTTGGAGACTGTTAGGATTATGGGTGTGCATTGCCACACACCTAGCCAAGGCCCTGGCTTTGACACTAGCACTCAACAAGAAGGTAGGGGAGGGGAGAGAAGGGAAGGAAGGAAGAGAAAAGGAGAGAGTAGGGGAAAGAAGGAGGAAGGGCGGGAGGGAGAGACGAGCAGGAAGGGAAGCGGAGAAGGGTGTTGTTCTCAATGGTGCCTTCTTCGCCTTGCTTCCTGCCTGCAAAGCCTTGTGACTAAGCTTCCCAGAGCAGAATGTGCAAACCCAGTAGAGCTCAGTTCTTCACTATTCTCTGTCTTTTCTCCTGTTTTTCCTCCTCCTCCTCCTTTTCCTGTTGTTTCTGGTGTTGGGATGGGACACCTGGGCCTGTGCTTACACTACCTCTGAACGCACCCCTAGATCTCCAATTCCTCCCATGAGTGTTTTTTGGAAATTCTAAGAAATTTTACTTTCATATTTCTGACTTACATTAATATTATCCTACAAACAGATAAGTAAGTCTGGTGTCTTTAGAGTATTGGTTAATTATAAGAACAAAGCTGCTTAACTTTTGCTTAGTCATTAACAATGAATAATTCATGTGTTACAAACGCTACTTCTTCCTTTTGTTAAGGAGGCCGGTAGAGCATCTCACCGGTAGAGCATCTCATCATCGGTAGAGCATCTCACCGGTAGAGCATCTCATTGGTAGATCATCTCATCGGTAGAGCATCTCATCATCGGTAGAGCATCTCACCGGTAGAGCATCTCATCATTGGTAGAGCATCTCACCGGTAGAGCATCTCATCGGTAGAGCATCTCACCGGTAGAGCATCTCATCGGTAGAGCATCTCACCGGTAGAGCATCTCATCGGTAGAGCATCTCATTGGTAGAGTATCTCATCGGTAGAGCATCTCATCATCGGTAGAGCATCTCACCGGTAGAGCATCTCATCATCGGTAGAGCATCTCACCGGTAGAGCATCTCATTGGTAGAGCATCTCATCGGTAGAGCATCTCATTGGTAGAGCATCTCACCGGTAGAGCATCTCATCATCGGTAGAGCATCTCACCGGTAGAGCATCTCATTGGTAGAGCATCTCATCGGTAGAGCATCTCATTGGTAGAGCATCTCACCGGTAGAGCATCTCATCATCGGTAGAGCATCTCACCGGTAGAGCATCTCATTGGTAGAGCATCTCATCGGTAGAGCATCTCATTGGTAGAGCATCTCACCGGTAGAGCATCTCATCATTGGTAGAGCATCTCATCGGTAGAGCATCTCATCGGTAGAGCATCTCATTGGTAGAGCATCTCATCGGTAGAGCATCTCACCGGTAGAGCATCTCACCGGTAGAGCATCTCATTGGTAGAGCATCTCATCGGTAGAGCATCTCATCGGTAGAGCATCTCATCGGTAGAGCATCTCATTGGTAGCGCATCTCACCGGTAGAGCATCTCATTGGTAGAGCATCTCATCGGTAGAGCATCTCATCGGTAGAGCATCTCATTGGTAGAGCATCTCATTGGTAGAGCATCTCATCGGTAGAGCATCTCATCAGTAGAGCATATTCTTAGCATACACAAGGCTCTGGGCTCAAACCCCAAAACACACCAAGAACTAACTTTCAGCTGTATCTTAGTTAGTATTTCTATTGCTGCCACAAAACACTGTGACCCAAAAGCAAGTCGGGAAGGAAAGGGTTTATTTGGCTTCCAACTTCCACATTGTATTCCATCAGTGGAGGAAGTCAGGACAGGAACTCAAACAAGGCAGGAACCTGGAGGCAGGAACTGATGCAGAGGCCATGGAGTGGGTGCTGCTTACTGGCTTGCTCAGCCTGTTTTGTTTTGTTTTGTTTTGTTTTTCAAGACAGGGTTTCTCTGTGTAGCCTTGGCTGTCCTAGACTCGTTTTGTAAACTAGGCTGGCCTCGAACTCATAGCAATCCACCTGCCTCTGCCTCCCGAGTGCTGGGATTAAAGGCGTGCGCCATCACGCCCAGCATTTAGCCTGCTTTCTTATAGAACCCGGGACCACCAGCCCAGAGATGACACTACCCATATTGGGCTGGCCTTCCCTGCCCCCCCATCAATCATTAATTAGGAAAATGTTGAATTGCAGCTGGATTTTCTCAATTGTGGTTTTCTGCTCTCAGATGACTCTAGGTTATATCAAGTTGACATAAATCTAACCAGCAGAAGGTGTCAGTGCTGCAGGTGGTTTAACTGAGCACCCAGGCAAAGGCTTCTCCTTCCTTGCTAACAAACTCTCTTACAATTTTGCAACACAGGTGACTTCATCCCGTTATTTGCTTACGAACTGTTCACTGATTCACGGGATTCCAAAATGATAAGGTGTTGGGAGTATAGGCCTGGTTACTCTTTTACGCAAATGCTATGCTTTTATTTTTGGTAACGCTCGTGTTTATCTTGATTTTCCATTTTCCGATGGTGATTTTGCTGACTTCCCAGTGTCTTTGCATCACTGATGAAATAGGGACGCTTGGGGAAATGTTAAACCGCCTAAGTAAACAGGGGAGAACGAGGGAGTTCAGACGCAACACTGCTTTGGTTGAGCTGGGAGCGGATCCCCTCGCGCAGACCCTTCCGTCTAGTTGTAGTCCTCTGACTCACGTCCCACAAGCCTGTGTGAATTACAGCTCTCTTCTTAGGTGGGCACGTGAGACCTTTGCAGACTGTTTTATTATGGGATCTTCCTTTGCTCCTTTGACCTCGAGCACTTTCACAGTGTGTGTACAGTTTTCTCTAAATCCTGCGTCTGTTCCTTAGTCTTCCAATCAGCTCAGGCTTTGTCTTATATGACAATCATAAAACAGGCACTCAGGAGATTATCGGTAGATACAGTAGCAAACATTTTTATTAGCATGTATAAATATGCAAATTAATGTAATTAATTATACTTCCATATATGAACATGGCACACATTGATCCAGTTCCATACCCTGCCTAGAAATGATTTTGTGCACTTATAATCCCAATGTTTGGAAGTCTGAGTAAAAGAGTACTCTGAGGGGGAAGTCCAGCCTGGACTACATGGGCCCTTGTCTCAACAAAATAAAATAAAACAATACAAAAACACCAGTAACACAGCCAACCTTTTACACATTGGCGCTTATCTTTTTGTGGCAGGTTTACTTCACTTATTGTACTTCCAATTACATTTTTTTTTTACTTTAAATGCTAGAATTCCACCCTTCTTCATGACCAAATGATATTCCATTGTGCATATATACCGTATTTTTTCATTTATCTGTTGATGGGAACCATTAATAACAATTCTCTGGCAAGAAAAATATTTTGGTTAGGCATGGTGGTGCATGCCTTTAATCCCAGCCCTCAGGAGGCAGAGGCAGGCAGATTGCTGTGAGTTCGAGGCCAGCCTGGTCTACAAAGTGAGTCTAGGACAGCCAAGGCTATACAGAGAAACCTTGTCTTGAGAAATAAAGCAAAAAAAATTTTTGTGTTGATTTAGGATAAGACATAAAAAATACTTAGTTCTCTTCAGAATTTTGATTTATGGATTTCTTATTTATTTATGTGAATTGGTGTTTTGCTTGCATGTATGTCTGTGTAGAAGAAGGTGTCAGCTCCTCTGGAACTGGAGTCACAGGCAGTTGTGAACCACAACACGGATGTTGGGAATTAAACCCCAGTTCTCTTGAAGAGGAGCCAGTGCTCTAACTACTGAGACAGCTCTCCAGCCCTAATTATGAATTTTCTAATACCGAAGTCATCTTCTCAAAGTCCGCAGTTTACAATCCAAAATGTGATGATCCGTTCAGTCAAGGAGGACCTATGGATGCTGCAGACATTAAGTGAGAGGTACAGTCAACAGAATTTCCATGGTACCAAAGGCTCATCCATAGATTATACGTTATGAAGAGAAAATTCACCTCATAATGGAGTGATCTGTTGATCACTACTTTGGTCAAGTGATTAAAATTAACTTCGTGAGTGGGAGATGCCCTGATTGTACGTTCCTTCTCATGAGATACACAAAGTCCTCTCAGTCTAGAATACATAACTGGAGTCTATGCAGGGCTTTAAACTTACCTCCCAGTTTCATAGGTGAACTAGTCAGGATTCTCTAGAGTAATAGAACTTATAGAATGAATATATATGGGACTTATTTTTTTTCTCCTTTATTAACATATATGGGATTTATTAGAATGACTTACAGACTGTGGTCTAGCTAACCCAACAATGGTTGCCTATGAACAGAAAGTCCAAGAATCCAGTAGTTTCTCAGTCCACGGTGCTGGTCTTTAGTATATTCTGGAGTCCCAGTGAAGTAGGCGCTAAAGCCAGTGAAGGAATGGGCTTGCTAGCGAGATGAAGGCAAGCAGTCAAGGAGAAGAGCTTCCTTCTTCCACGTCCTTCTGTATAGGCTTCCAGCGGAAGGTGTGGGCCAGATTAGAGGCAGGTCTTTCCAGCTCCAAAGATCCGGATTAAAGGTGTCTTCTTACACCAAGGATTTTAGAAATAGATTTTTCCCACTTCAAATGAAGCAAAATCCCGCACAGGTGTGCCCTTCATTTTATGATTTTAGTTAATTCCAGATGCAGTCAAGTGGGCAACCAAGAGCAGCCAAATCAATAGGAGTTCTGAGACTAGACAAAAGTTAAGCAGTGTCGAGAGGCCTATTGCATGGAGTTAAGCCGTCTGCACTATATATATCATTATACACGATTGTCCCTCGCTGAGGGAAGAAAGGCAGGTTGGAAATGTGGCTAGACTGTAGACACTGAAGGGTGTTGAGCAAACAATTGCAGGGGAGTGAAGGCTCTAAAAGATGCACCTGTTGGAGAATGGTCTGGTGCTTTGTATTAGTTAATTGCTTGCCCCCTTGAGACTCTTACTGCAGACTGTCAGGTAACCCAAGTATTGCTGTTTAACCTTGCCTCCCTGTTTGACTAATAAAGAAAGCTGATACCTAGGCAGGGCCTGAGCAAGGTAGGTGTGCTAAAGGTTCCTGGGCTTGGGGGAGAGAAGGATCTTGGGAGGAAAAAGCACACTGGACCAGAGGAGGAAGGAGGAAGGAGGAAAATTGCCATGGACTAGGAAAGAGCCATGTGGGCCTAGAGGAGGAACTCTGAAGTTCCACATGGAAAGACATGGCCCAGATAAACAACCTTAGCAAGTATTTTGGGATTATGGATGGGAGGATCCAAAAGAGAAATTATTAGAAGTAGATGGCATGGGACGGAGGTTAGGATATAACAGAAGGTAGCTTAGGAGGTGACATCTGCCATGCCCCAGGTGAACTGAGGCTATTCTAGACTATATCAGGTGTCTGTGTCTTTATTGATTGTGAAAGCAGAACATTAATTTGAGGACAGTAACAGCAGAGGCAGGCTAGGTTCCTGGTTCTACAATAGCCCAACTTGGCTATAATTAAATTAAATCAGGAAGTTTTATATGCTGTATCTCTATTAAAGCATAAAATAATATAACTTATATAAATTTAAATCCAAGTTTAAACTTTTATAGCATACTCACTGACCTTAATGTTGTATAATAAATAGCCTTTGAAAACAGAACGGCTGCTGCTGTTGTAGGCACTGTAGAAATTGGAGAAGGTAATAGACAGAATGGAGCCAGGTCCTTCGGAGTGTTGGGAGAGCTTGTAGTAAAGTAATGAAATTGATTTCATTTCACATTTATTTCTGGTTATACCTAACACATGCATATCCTATGTACATTGTTATGAGTGATCTCGGTTGCCAGCTGGACTAGACCTTAGATTAAGGGGCATGCCTCCGGCCTGGCTTATTAGGGTAGCTCTTGGAAGGCTCACCTGAGGGGCTGTCCTGCTTGGGTTTGTTAATGTTCTTTGTCCATTTGATACAGGCTAGGGTCATCTGGGAGGAGGGAAACACAGCTGAGAATGTTTTCTTGCTTAGTGGTTGATGTGAGAGTGGGTGGTGTGCCTCCTGGACAGGTGGTCCTTCCTTGGTTGTATAAGAAATGCAGCTGAGCAAGCCATGAGGTGCAAGCCAGTAAGCAGTGTTCCCTGTAGTCTCTGGCTCGGTGCCTGACTCCAGGTTCCTGCCTTGAGGTTCTTCTCTGATGTCCCTCAGTGATGGAATGTGACCTGGGAATTAGAAGCTGAGATAATCCCTCTTCTCCCCAAGCTGCTTTTGGTCCTGGTGTTTACCACAGCAATAGAAAACAAACTAAGACAGGAGGGAAAACTCCTGGAGTGAGTGGGCCTATATGTGAGGTCAGAAAGGAAAGCCTCTGGGTTTGGCCTACTTTTCAGAGATTAAAATAGCTACACAGCTAGGCATGGTGGTGCACGCCTTTAATCCCAGCACTTGGGAGCTAGAGCAGGCTGATCGCTGTGAGTTCGAGGCCAGACTGATTTACAAAGTGAGTCCAAAACCCTGTCATGGAAAAACAAATAAATAAATAAAATAGCTACACATGTTTGGTTCTTGTTTCCTTTTGCTTGGAATACCGTTTTCTTTTTTTCTTTCTTCCTTCCTTCCTTCTTCCTTTCTTTTTTTAACTCAAACGTGCTCATTTGTCCTTGAGGATGAGGGATGTTTCCTTCTTGGATGCAGCAGAAAGATGGATCCTGTTGTCTAATCGAATCTGTTAGTCTATGTCATTTTACTGGGGAATTGAGACCATTCGTATTGAGAGTTACCGTTGAGTGGTGCTTATTAATTCCTGTTACTTTGTGGTGGTTATGAACATAGAAAAATCCTCAACAAAATACTTGCAAACCCAATTCAAGGGCTGGTGGTGCGGCTCTGTAGTTAAGAGCATGACTGTTCTTCCAGAAGACCCAGGCTTGGGTCCCAGCACCCACACGATGTATCACAGTCGCCCATGACTCCAGCTCCAGGGGAAGGATCTGTTGCCGTCTCCTGACCTCTGCGGTCACCAGTCATGCGTGGGGTGTGTCTTAGCCAGGGTGACTACTGCTGTGATGAAACACCGTGACCAAAAGCAACTTGGGGAGGAAAGGGATTATTTGGCTTACACCTCCACATCACATCACTGTTCATTGTAAAAGGAAGTCAAGTGGGACCTCAAACAGGGCAGGAGTCTGGAGGCAGGAGCCGGCACGGAAGCCACTGAGGAGTGTTGACTAGTGACTTGCTCCCCATGGCTTGCTCATAGAACCCAGGACTACCAGACCAGGGATGGCCCCACCCACCATGGCCTGGGACCTCCCCTATCAATCACTAATTAAGAAAGTAAAGTACTCTACAAACTTGATTACACCCCCATTTTATGGAGGCATTTTCTCACTTGAGTTCCTTAAGCTTGTTTATTATTGCTATTTTGAATTAATTGTCTTGTATATCGTCTAAGTCATTTTTCTTGGAGGCTATATTACGGGAGTACTAGTTTTTGGTGAAGACTTATTGCTTTGGTCATTCATGTTTGTATGTTTGCAATGGGACCTAAATATAAAGAGTTAGGTTTTTGGTAGTGTTTCTTGGCACAGAAATATTGCTTCCTGCTTTGTTGAGTGCTGTTTCCTGTTATTCCAAGTTACGAGGTGGTTGACCTGGCTTAGGGTTCATCGGTCTATGAGCAATTCAGTGTTGATGTTCAAATGGGGTACCAGAAGTAGCTCTGGCTCATCTTGAGCTAAGTGAGGGTTTTTTGTTTTTTGGGTTTTTAAATTTTATTTTAAATTATTTATTTAATTTTATGTGCATTGGTGTGAGGGTGTCAGATCCCCTGGAACTGGAGTTACAGACAGTTCTGAGCTGCCATGTGGGTGCTGGGAATTGAACCTGGGTCCTTTGGAAGAGCAGCCAGTGCTCTTAACCACTGAGCCATCTCTCCAGCCCCCAAGCTAAGTGAGGTTTTGCAGCCCAGGCATAGTCTGTAAAGTTAGAAGATTCTTACAGCCAATCTTTATGACCTTTCCTCAGGTACAGACGTTTGTGAAATTGGTGATGTGAGCCTAGAATCTCCAGCAGAAGAGGAGGGGTGGCCCCGAGAGCCCTCAGAAGTCGGGGACAGAACATGTAACCCACAAGCTGGTTGTGGGGTGAATGGAGTAGATGTGGTGTCCGTCCCTGGGGAGGGGAAGTCCTGGAGTCACAAGGATGGTTAGAGTCTAGTGTCCCTGTATAGAGAAAGGACCAAGTGTGCACATCAGGGATGTGTGGGAATGGTGGGGGTGGCTATAATTAGTTGTAGAAATCTAGGCTCCTTGCTTTAAAAAAAAAACGAGGTCTAAGGGCTTTCAATGGGATGGATGGGTTAGCTGCAAAGGACAGAGTTAGCAGCAAGAGTCTGGGAGCACTACCTAAAAGAAGAGTCTGGAAGAGGTATTGGAAGGGATGGCATCCAGCTTTTTTTAATGTGGGCTCTGGGGATCAAAGTCAGATTATCAGTCTTTCATGGTGAACATGACCATTTTTATTCTCTGAAACATCTTGCTTCGCTATCCCTTTCTCTTCCTCTTTTTCTTTCTTTCTTTTTGTTTTTTTTTTTTGTTTTGTTTTTTTGTTTGTTTGTTTGTTTGTTTTTTGGTTTTTCAAGACAGGGTTTCTCTGTGTAGCCTTGGCTGTCCTGGACTCACTTTGTAGACCAGGCTGGCCTCGAACTCACAGCGATCCACCTGCCTCTGCCTCCCTAGTGCTGGGATTAAAGGAGTGCACCACCACACCCAGCTTCTTCTTCTTCTTTTCTGTTTTCTTTCTTTCTTTCTTTCTTTCTTTCTTTCTTTCTTTCTTTCTTTCTTTCTTTCTGATACAAGGTCTCTTTTGTAGTTCTAGGTGTTCTGGAACTTGCTATGGATACCAGGCTGGCCCAGGACTCACCAGGATCTTCTTGACTCTGACTCCTTCCTTTCTTAGTATAACATTTTATTTATTCTCGGACATTTCATACATGTAAAGAAGATATTTTCATCTTATCCACTGCTAACTACAATCTCCGACTCCCTTCAGGTGCCACATGTTCTTCACCCACCTTCATGTTGTCCCGTTTCATCGTGAGAGGTTACTGAGTGCAGTTAGTGTGGCCACTGGGAACGCTGACCCTGTTGCCTCCATCTCTACTGTGAGTTCATCAATGCAATGGCCTTTTCCTGTTTAGAAGAGAGCACTTCACAGTGTTCCTCCCAATCCTCTGGCTCTTACATTCTTTCTTGCTCCTGTTATGTAACAGTATTTCTGAGAAGACACGAACAAACTTAACCCAGATATAGAACCAATGAGAGATCAACGTAAGGATACCACCAAAGTCCAACTTGGTCAATGTAGTTAGAATTTTGGTTTCTTTAAAAACACAGAATTATTATAAAATATGTTTTCATTTTAATCCCAGGTGTCCGGACATGGAGCTGCTTTTCAGTAGCTGACTATGATTTGCCTCGTGCTCTAGCAGAGGCATGGCTTTGCCAGCTGCAGATAATTTCTGCAATTGTGTGACGTTTGAAATTCTGGGGATGTTTCAGAGGCTATATTAATGGTAGAGCCCTGAGAGGTGGGTTGTTGTTTGGTTGTGGTTTGATAAGTAGTCATGTGAAAAGAAGAAGCAAGAAGAAGAAATTAGATGTCCTGACGGCAAAGATCAAGCTTGCCCCCAAGAAGCACGATGGCCCTAATCAGCAGGAAGTAGTCTAATGATAATGTCACCCCCTTTTTATCCTCTTTTTCCTCTTATATCTAATGAAATGGTGGGAAAAGGGTGGAGAAGGGCGAAAGAAAGAAGAACCCACAAAATAGTCAAAGACCAGCTACAGGTCAATCGGTGAGTTTTATTAGGATTACCAACAGAAGTATGGGTGCGAGGTAGGTCACTTACAAGATCAGAAGTAACTCCAAGATAACAGTCATCAAAGCCCATCCAGGATGAGTGATGACTCACAGATTCTGGAAACTGAGAGCGCACCATATATAACACAGCTCTGAAAGTTGGAGCTGTCTCTTTCAGGCAGCTCAGCTGGTCTGAGCCATCTCCAGGAAGCTCTGCTGGTCTCTGCCTCTTGGCTGGTCTCAGAACATCTTCAGCAGTCTATTCAGTAGTCCTTGCAGGTTCTATATGCTTAGGGTGTGAGAGGCCTAGTTAATTTTCTCAATTGTAGGGACTTCTTGAAGTTATTACGTTGTATACTTCCTTAAAGTCTTAATGAGCTTGTCTTAGTGAGAAAGTCCTAACGAGCTGTCTTAATGAGCCCACTTGTAGGGTGGAATGATTCATTGTTCTTTAGAACATACTGTGTCTTAATGAACTCCAATTGTGAAAGTTTTACTTCAGAGGAAATTGTTATGCCTCCTTTTCTGCAATGTTTCCTGAACCCTGGCTATGTGTATGTTGGTTGATATATATACTTACTAAACAGTCACTTATTCCCAGCATTTCACCAGTTGAATTAACTGATGGCCACTTCAGAGAGTAACCTCTGTTTCCAAGGTTGAGGGCAGCACTAATCTATGTGTATAAATACAAACATTGAAAACTTTTAAAAGATTTTAAAATATATTTTATTGATTTATTCATATTACATCTCAGTTGTTAGCCCATCCCTTGTATCCTCCCATTCCTCCCTCCCTCCCATTTTCCCCTTATTCCCCTCCCCTATGACTGTGACTGAGGGGGACCTCCTCCCCCTGTATATGCTCATAGGGTATCAAGTCTCTTCTTGGTAGCCTGCTATCCTTCCTCTGAGTGCCACCAGGCCTCCCCATCCAGGGGATGTGGTCAAATATGGGGCACCAGAAAAAGATTTACTTGTAATCATGTGCATGTGAGTCTGGGTGGGAGGAGAAGAGGATGCCGTATCCCCTGGAGCTGGAGTTACAGGTGGTTGTGAGGTACCTGATACAGGGAACCTTCAGTCATCTGCAAAAGCAGAAAAAGCTATTAATCATTAAGCCATCTTTTGGGGTATGGAGTGGAAGTCACCTACTCCTACTGTGCTGGGATTAGTCTGTGACTTTGAGTCTAGCAGTACTTGTCTTACGGAATTGGATGCGCCTGTGTTTGAGCATACACGTTTGTAATGTTAACGCCCCCTCCTTTAGTTAGTATGAAATGATCATCTTTATCTGTTCTCACTAGTTTTGGCTTGAAGCCCATCTTGCCAAATATTAGAATAGTGATCCCTGCTTATTTCCTAGGTCCATTTCCTGTCCCCACCCCCACCCCCACTTCCTTTTACTCTAAGGCATCAGTTCTCAAGCTGTGGGTTGCGACCCCTTTGGGCCAGTTTGTAACAATGAAATATCCTGCATATCAGATGCTTACATTGTGATTCACAATAGTAGCAAAATTACAGTTATGAAGTAGCAGTGAGCATAGTTTCATGGTTGGGGGCCACCAGAACCCAAGGGACGGTATTAAAGGTCACAGCGTTAGGAAGGCCACTGCTCTAAGGTAATGTCTATCTTTTGTGGAGCCACAAATGGGTGGTTGCTGCCTTATGACCGAATCTCCTAGAATGTGTCATTTGACTGGGGCATGGAGACCATTAGCGTTCGGTGTTGTCTTAAGTTGTGTATTGATTCCTGCCATTGTTGTTTTTGTGGTGTTTGGGTTTCTTTCTTTTTCCTGTTCTGCTTAACTGTTACTCTAAGCAAGGTTTATTATTTCCTGTGGCCTCGGTGATAGCCAATAGATTTGTTTTTCTCTTCAGTCTGGAAGATTCCTTCAGTACTTTCTGTGAAGCTAAGCTTGGTGGTCATAAATTCCTCTAGTTTATTTTTATCATGGAAAGTTTTTATTTTTTCCTTCAATTACGACCCATGGCTTTGCTGGGCTTAGTAGCTGGGGTTGGCAGCTGTCTTTCAGAACTTGAAACATCATCCCAAGCTCGTCTGGATTTAAAGTTTCAGTTGAGTAATAGGATGTTATTGCGATGGGCCTGCCTTCGTATGTGAAGCGGTGTTTCTCCTTTGCTGTTTTCAACATAGACCCTTTGTTGTGGATTCCTAGTGTTTTAACTGTGTTATGACAAGTTTTTACCTGTTTGATGTCCTAAGTGCCTCCTGCATGTAGATTGGTGTCTTTTCCTAACTCTGAGAAATTTTCTGTTGATATTATTTTAGCCTCCAGAACAAGACTCTTCCTCTTGTATACCTGCAACACAGAGTGCCGTGGAGACACAGGCATTCCCACCGCCATCTGCTTTTGCTTTGCCTTGTTAGATTGTCTGGTTTCTTCTACGTGCTTTCAGGCTCAGATACTCTGTTCTCTTGAGCCTTCCTTCCCACAGAACTTGTGTTCTACTCACTATGTTTTTATTTCCAACATTTCACATTCATTTTTCTTCAGTATTTCTATCTTGGTTTAAGCCCTTCTTTCATATTATCAGTCTCTTTAATGTGTTCAGCTGTTCCTTTGTGTATTTGACCATATTTTGAGTTCTTTCTCTAGAATTTCATCTAACGCTCTCCCACTACAAGCCATTCCTATAGGGGTAACACTTTTTGGAGGAGTTATGTTGCCTTAGTTTGTTCCTGGGTTTTTTTTTATGTCACTATACTAAGATTTATGTGTCCAGTGTTATTTTTTCCTTGCTTCACTTTTTATCACCTGTGTTCTTTCAGTTGAAGGACTTGTAGTGTTCATGTGGGATTTGAATATAGTCTAGTTCAATGTGTATTTCAGGAAATATCTCAGTCCAGGAGCTCAGGATGCCTGATGGAAACTCTGTGCTCCCATAGTCTGAGAGGACAACTGGGAGAGCAGCCACAGCTGTGTGACGCTGTCACCATCTGATTGTTGTTCTTGCCAATTAATAATAGTGGCTTCCATAACTTCGCTAACAGTTGGAGGATGATCAACCAAGGGCTTTGCTCAGATTTTATAGTAAGATTGAGAGCGAAATTCATAGCGTGGGTAAGGAAAGGATTAAGTATTAGATCAAATGTGAAAATATCAAGGTGAGTAAATTAGCTTAGAGGGGAAAGCTGGGATTCTGTTATGGCCCACAGAGGCTGAGACTGTCGGAGCTATGGAGAGTTATAATCAAGAAATAAAGCAGAGGAGCGGCTGAGGAAGAAAGGAGTAAGGAAGAATGTAAAGGTGGGAAGCACAGAAGTAAAGCACATCAAAGAACGGTTAGCAGCCAATCAGGTGGAGAAGCACTAAAACCTGAGCAACACGCAGACGGAAGCAGGTCTGTCGTGAGATATGTGCGCACAAGGGGAAGCCAAGCAAGAGAGAATAATAAATAAAGAGATGCTTATGGCTCACTGCTGATGCCATCGAACTGAGTTGAAAGGCGATGCTCTATGACTCTACAGCGGTGGTCCTCAATCTGCTTTAACACAGCTTCTCATGTTGTGGTGACCCGACCCCCACCCCTGCCCCCCCCCCAGCCATACAGTTACTTTGTTGCTACTTCATAACTGTAATTTTGCTACTGTTATGAACTGTAATGTAAATATGTGTCCTACAAGGGTTTTAGGCAACCCCTGCGAAAGGGCCGTTTGACCCCCAGAAGGGCCACAATCCACAGGTTGAGAACGATTGTTCTGGGAGGTTCCATGTTGTGTTGTGTGATGGAGGGGAGAGTGGGAACCACCTGTTGGTATCTGTGGCCTTGACTTTTTCCTATCAGTTCCCTGGGATTCCTACCCTGTGTTTTCTGGTTCTGAAGTTCTGCTTTTCTGGGTCATTAGCCCATTCCCGTGTTCTGGGGCATCTTTCTCTTTGCTTATGGACTCTTTCTATTTTATTAATAAACAGCCTCTACTTCCGTTACTTTTTGTTCTTTATATTTCTTTGTTCAGGGACACAAGAATTTGAAAACCAGCAGGTGTTCTCTGGACTCAGATCCAAGCATACAGTTCTGGCACACTCACAATACCCCTCTCTAGTCTCCTTTTGTAAATGGAATTGTACGGTGATTCATGAGGTACAGTGTTCAGGTTTGTGGAGGAGGAAGGAGGGATACTGTGCCTAAGCTCACAAGTCACAAAGGGTCTGGCTCTACCCAAACATAGCTTGTCACTTTTAATATCTTTTGGAACATGAGCATTGACCTGTAGCCAATATTAATTCTGTTACTTGTGTTAAAGTGTCTGGCTCTCAGCCAAGAAGAAACACAAACTAGATCTCAGGATAAAGGGTTTCCTTTCCTTCCTAGATCCCCTTAGTTTTCTGTTTATCCTCACTGCCTCATCCTGACTGTTGCAAGCCTTTCAGGAAATGATACCTTGTCTATAAACTTGGAATGGCTTTAAGCCAAGTCCAAGGTCAGACCTTCTGACATAACCCCAGACTTTAGCACACCTGACCCTATGATGGAAGTACCATCCAGGCCATGAAACTCAGCATGCAGACAACACCACCTGCCAAAATAAAAACAAAGGCCTAATCAATCAAAGTCCACAATTCTGGGAAAGTCTCTAAATGTACTAACCTTGCTTTTTGGCATCCATATTTCTGCTTCTGGCTAACTGTCTTTGCTAAATAAATATGGCAGCCCAGGATGTCGTTGTGTGCTTAAAAGCTCACCTTGAGATAGGCTAGGGGTGGCACTGGGACCTTAAACAACCAGTGTAATCACCAACCAGCTAATAAAGACTCTTTAGGCTTAAACCCTTGTCCAAGTGGCCTTCTCTGATGGACACCCCACAAGAGTTTTTCTGAGAGGTTTCATTCACTTCATAAAGCCAAAATGGTTTCCTTAAAACCATCTGGTTGCATCTTAGTCTCTGCGCATCATTCTCTCAGGTGACCCTGTCTGCCTTAGTAATACAATGTTTCCAGTGATTTCCATTTACTACAAAGAGTGTCTCATTGAACCCAGGCACATAACTACATTGCCACAAAATAAGAATACTCAAGAACGTCCTGAGTTTTAAAGGAGGTTGAGTGCAAAAGATAGATGCGTTCCAATTCCACTTACAAGGTGTACTTTACTAGCGTTGCCAAAAAAAATTGGGGTTCCCTCTTCTGGGGCTTCAGTCATGTGTTATAGAAAAAAAGGCTTTAATTTTCTACAATAGTCGTGTTCACACACACACACACAAACTTAGAAATGGCCTCAGAAGGAATCTTGAGAACACGATAGGGAAGCAGAAAATACTGTCACTCTCCAGGAGGAAGGAGATGGAGAAGAGAGAGGCAGGCATTTTGCAATGGAGGTCATTGAGAAGGCACTTGGCAGGAGTGAGTGGGAAAACTTCAGTAAAGAAGTGAGAAGTCCCACGTGTCCACAAAAGGGTGGCACACGCCTATAATCCCAGCACTCAGGGAGGCAGAGGCAGCTGGATCTCTCTGTGTTCAAAGCCTCAAAGGTCTACAGAATGAGTCCAGGACAGCCAAGGCTACGTAACCCAACATGCCCAGTTTGGTTAACTGTTAGGGAAGGAGATACTTGTGTATAATGTTCTAGCTGGGGGGACAAATCAGAATGCTACATCTCCAACCGGGGCCAGAGGTAGAATTCATTCATTTGACCAGGAGGAGGTTGTTTTCTCTTAACAGATCTCAACAAAGTCCCAGCATCTCTACCTTTTTTATATGATCGAAGCTGATGTTTCCCTTTTTAGCATTACCGAGAAAATAGGAGGTGTGTGGGGGCTTGTAGTTTCAAAGCTAACAAGGAAGAACGGGGTCAGCCATAATGGCAAGGGCTATTAGTCCTTGTCTAGCTAATACTACACTGTTTACTTGGAGAGAAAAAACAAAACAAAACAAAACCTTTGCTAACTCTATAAAAATAGAGCTGGAGAGGCGGCTCAGCAGGTAAATGTGCTTTTTGTCTGCAGGACTGATAAATTGAGTTCAATGCCCAGAACCCACAGAGTAAATAAAACCGGAAGAGAAGGCAGGTCTGTAGGGACTGATGGACTGAGAGAACTTCAGTCCTGTGGAGAGACTGGAACGCCACAGGTCCAGGGCTAGTTATCTTCTTTTGAACTAGTTCTAGTCCTTGGGACAGCCCACCTCTGTGTCTGTACTGCTGTGTTACAGGTCCCCAGATCTTAGCATGACTGACTCCATGATGGAAGTACCGTTCAGGCCATGAACCTCAGCACGTAGACAGCACCACCTGCCAAAACGAAAACAAAGACCTAATCCATCAGAGTGCACAGTTCGGGGAAAGCCTCTAAATGTACCAACCTTGCTTTTTGGCTTCTGTAGTTCCGCTTCTGACTAACTGTTCTTGCTCACTGAAGTATGTCAACCCAGGATATAGTTTTTGTGACTAAAAACTCACCCTGAGAAAGGCTCGGGGTTACACTGGGATCTGGAACACTCAGTGTAGTGACCTGCCAGCTAATAAAGAGTTTTTTCTATTGGCTTAAACCCTTGTCCAAATACCCTTCTCTGATGGATACCCCACAACACCTTGTGACCAATAGAAAGCTTCTGGAGTCTGTTAACTGACCTGACCACTAGCTTCCACCAACCCACATGCTTTGACTGTCATCAGATAGCATCTTGGACCTATATAGAA
The DNA here is from genome assembly GCF_964271855.1 of Acomys minous. Lineage (NCBI taxonomy): Eukaryota > Metazoa > Chordata > Mammalia > Rodentia > Muridae > Acomys > Acomys minous. The sequence continues at coordinate 13,767,962 of NC_140497.1, read as the reverse complement.
AAGTTTCCCCATCTCCCTGTAGCTACCTCTCTGATGGGTCCATGAACATATTTTTAAACATGATGTTTCCACATCTGAACACAAAACTTGGGGTAACCTAAATCTATGTTCCTGGGCTGTGGTTACTCAAAATGGCTCCGGAAAAACTATCCTTTGTCTACTTTAGGATGAGAACTGTGGTTTGTACAGTGATAAAACCAATTCCCACAAATTGACTTTCACACATGCACTGTGGCACAGGCTTAAACACACAATAAATAAATAAATAAATAAATGTGTTTTTTTTTTTAGACATGGACTGTCTGTTCTAGAATTTTTAATATATCCTTTATATAAACCAGGCTGGCCTGGAACCCACAGGACTCTGCTTGTTTCCCCCTCCACAATTAAAGGTACACACCATCATGCCCACCTTAGATATCGTAAACAAACGGTGATAAATAATGCAGTCCTCCATCTCAGCTCATTTGGTCCCAGGAAACTAGTCCTTGTTGTGTGTGATCTCATCTGGCAGATTCAATAACCCATCAATTTCTTCATTAGAGTCGGAAAGTTACCCAATCCGGAAGCAAGTTCTTAAAGTTACCAGAATCCTGTGCTTGTCAGATCGTCAGTCACTTACATAAATCTCTTTGAAGTCAAAGTACTTTCAACTCAGGCTGGGCATGGTGGCACCCGCCTTTAACCCCACCCAGCATGTGGGAGGCAGAGGCCTGTGGATCTCTGTCAGTCTGAGATCAGTGTGGTCTACACAGGGAGGTCTTTAGGGTTTTTTTGTTTTGTTTTGTTTTTCTCGTGTTAAATTATTTATTTCCTGGGCTTTCTGGGATATAGTTAGCCTCCTTGTGTTGGAGTTTTCCTTCCAGTGTTTTCTGTAGGGATGGATTGGTGGAAAGGATATTGTTTACATTTGGTTTTGTCATGGAATATGTTGTTTTTCTCCATTTATGGTGATAAAAAGTTTTTCTGGGTATAGTAGTCCGGGCTGGCATCTGTGGTCTTTTAGAGACTGTAAGATATCTACTCAGGCCCTTTGGATTTTAAAAGTCTCTGTTGAGAAGTCTGGTATAATTCCAACAGGTGAGCCTTCATGTGTTACTGTTTTGAGTTTTACTGTTACAGCCTTAGTAACACTTTAAAGGCAAGGAAGCCTCCACATGAAACAGGCTAAAAGACACAGAAACTCTGCGTGGGTGAGAGGAGAGATTGTGATGAAGACTGGTTCTCAGCCTTCCTAATGCCGTGACCTCAGTCACACACTCCCATACAGCTCATGTGCCGCGACCCTCCCGTACAGCTCCTCATGCGTGGTGACCCCAACCGGAACATTATTTCATTGCCTCTTCATAACTGTATTTTTGCTACTGTTATGAATCGTAATGTAAACATCTGTGTTTCCAATGGTCTTAGGTGACCCCTGTGAAAGGGCTGTTCAACCCCCAAAGGGTGGTGACAAAAGGGTTGAGAACTGTTGTCTGCCTTAGAGTCAAAAATAAATTTTATTTATAAATCTACCAGGAACTTAAACTTCCTTGTATTTGCGTATTCTTCATTAAATCTTAAATTTTTTGGTTTTAGAGGAACACATTTTTAGGTGTGTTTGTGTCCAAGCTGGCGTGTACATGTGTGCATTCTGCATCGTTTTCTTTTGGCATTGTTGCTAAGTCACTGTTTTTAACCTCACCGTCTGTCCCTTTTAATCTGCTTCACAATTGTATTCATTCTTCTAATCATTCTTGTATTTTTCCTCATTCTCACTATGTAACCATTGTTTTGTTTTGTTTTTTAATTATATAAGGGGTCACATTATCAGAACCAAGCTAGTCAAGGATGATCTCCTGGGGCAAGCGCGGCCTAGCTTGTTTTACTCCTGCTATTTCTGGGTCTACTGATTAGCATTTTTAATCCTGTAAAATTTGTGTCTCTTGGGCTGGAGAGTTGGCTCAGAGGTTAAGAGTGTTGGCTGCCCTTCTGAACGTCCTGAATTCAATTCCCAGCAACCACATGATGGCTCACAACCATAAATAAATAAACAAACAAACAAACTGTGTCTCTTGGGATATAGAATAGTTTCAAACTAAATTCCCACAACATCAGTGATTTCAACCAACTTCTACTTCAGTGACTCCAATATCCCCACCCTCAAAGACGGATGAATTAGGGAGAGTCTGGCTCCTCTCAGACAAGGACTTCGCCTCTCACTGGTGTGGAAGAAGGTGTAGAAAAAAAATGGTCACCGTCCTTCATTTCCCCTGGAGAACTCCTGGGACCATGGGGTCAGGTGTAGAGAATGACGCATCAAGATTAACATATGAAATAACCCAATGTCAGAAGGAAATCCTTAACCACCCAGCAGGTGACAAATAGAGCCTGTCCCAAAATGCCTGCATCTCCAAACACCAGAAAAACCAGGTACTGTGTAAATGGCCTGTGAAGGTCATGAGCCAAAGCTTTTGAGTGTCTCGCCTGTCCCAGCTCTCTAGGTTTCTCATTAATGCTTTTCTCTCCCTCTATAAACTTTCTATTACTCTATGACTGTCTATGCATTCCTAGCCCCCCCCCACAAGTATATGCATATACTTTTTATTTTATGTGTATGAGTGTTTTGCCTGTATGTTTGTGTACCATGCGCATGCAGAGCTCACAGCAGCCAGAAGAGGGCATCAGAGTCTCTCAAACTAGAGGTACAGAAGGTTGTTAGCAGTCTTGTGGATGCTGGGACTCAAACTAGGTCCTCAGGAAGAACAGCTAGTGCTCTGTTTTTGTTGTTTGTTTTTGTTTTATCGAGACAGGATTTCTCTGTGTAGCCTTGGTTGGTCTGGACTCTCTTTGTACGCCAGGCTGGCCTGGAACTCACAGAAATCCACCTACCTCTGCCTCCCGAGTGCTGGGAGTAAAGATGTGCACCACAGCCAGTGCTCTTAATCACTGAGCCATGTCTTCATCCTTACCTTATCTCCTCACCCTCCAACCCCTGAACCAATTCTGGGAATCGATGTTTTGGGGTTCCTGCCCTACCTGGCCAGTTCTTATCTCTTTTTCTCATCATTTGAAGTTCTAACTAGTTAATCAGAGTTTCAAAAAGTTCAATAGAAGGTGTTGTTATTCCCAGGAGTGTTGTTGTTATTATTGTTATTATTATTATTATTATTATTATTATTATTATTATTATTATTATTATTATTATTATTATTATTATTCCTTAGATGCCTGTTTAATTTCTAATGAGAGACAGAAAGGGTGTGGCTCCAGAGAGGAGGGGAGGTGGGGAAGGAACTGGAAAGTAGGGGGAAGAGAAACTATAATCAGAATATATTGTACGAAAAAAATCATTTTCAATAAGAGAAAACAAAGAAGAGGATACTAAAAATAATTAAAGAAGCAAATAGTAAGAGTCAGGGGTAAATACAAGCCATCCCACCCACCTCTCCACCACACAAGCCATCCTCTCTGATACCAAGCCCCTGTAGGGGAAGGGTGAGAACTCGGTGATCTTGAATTTTCAAAAATGAGGATGGATTTTTTTTTCCCTAAAGTTTTCAATGGGTGGATGCTTAAGTGCTTTCTTTCTTTCTTTCTTTCTTTCTTTCCTTCTTCTTTTCTTTCTTTTTTTCTTTCTATGGTGCTGTAGATAGAACCCAGAGTCTGGAACACTAGAAAAAATTCTAACCACCAAAATTAAGGAGTTGTTTTGCCCAAGTACAGATAGTTTTCTGGAATGCTGGGGGCTGCAGTGCATGTAAGATAACAAGCCACATGTTTTCACTTCTGCAAACAAGCTTGGTTGCTTCATCTGCTTCATCTGCACAGGATGTGCTTGATCACATGTGGGAGATATGTAGCAGGAAGTCAGCATATATGCTTGCCCCAGATTGGACGAAGGCGGGAAGAACATAGCCTTATGGATTTTGCCTTTATAAGCCTCTAAAGTAACCTGGTGTCATTATCTGGGAATCCTGGGTATGGATCTGGCCAGGGTCCATCATCCTGGCCAGTATTCAATAAATCTTACTTCAAAATTGGCTCAAAAAATCATAGTGGTGGTCTTACACTCCCCCAGTGTGTGAAAATTAACACTGAGAATTTAACTCAGGTCCTCTGAAAGAGAAGCCAGTGCTCTTGACTTCGAAGCCACCTACCTCCCCACATGTAAAAGTTTTTACTGAGCACCAATGGAGTAAGGCTGTCTGAGCAAACAAAATCTTGGATCCCACAGGGTAAAAACAGGCGCTTGGAGTTGAGCCAAGAAAGATTAACGCCCTTCTCATACCCAGCTTCCCTGCCACCACGGCAAGGGTCTTCACAGAAGCACATGTGGGGAAAGCCAAGAGTGCTTACAGAGCGATTTCCTCTTCTGAGACACGGTTCCCTCAGAAAGGGTAACTTGGGGCTTCAGGCCCGAGCTTTCAGAGCTTCACCTGAAGCCTGTGTGCTGTGAGGTGGAACTCCTGGGGAGTTTCCTCATTTCTCAAGTTCACTCCTAGAACCCAGCCATCCCTCACCCCACTCACCCTGTAGACTGTCCCCTGCTGGGTCAGACCGCTCTGGCCAAGGCTCATTTCTTTCCATCAACTCACTCCCTTTTACCAGTGAAAGGCAGATTTCTCCATGTGCTCAACTAAATGAGTTTTTTCCTGACTTGTCTGGCAGGGAGTTATTTGTTGAAAGGGCAAGACCCGGCTCACACGGCCCTCTTTCTGAAGGCTAGACTTAAACAAATGTTGACAGATAAGAAAGACGCCTTGCAAAGTAGAAGGACCCAGAGTCCTAGAAGCCTACAAGTAGAACATTATGATAGGCAGATTTGGGCATAGGGGTCCCGCTCAAACTAAGGCACCAGCCAAGGACAATACAGGCGGTAAACCTTAAACCCCTACCCAGATCTAGCCAATGGACGGAACACTCTCCACAGTAGAGTGGAGAGTGGGATATTACTTTCTCACATACTCTGGTGCCTCACCTTTGACCATGTCCCCTGGAGGGGGAGACCTGATGGCACTCAGAGGAAGGACAGCAGGTTACCAAGAAGAGACTTGATACCCTATGAACATATAGAGGGGGAGGTAATCCCCCTCAGGAACAGTCATAGGGGAGGGGAGTAAGGGGAAAATGGGAGGGAGGGAAGAACGGGAGGATACAAGGGAAGGGATAACCATTGAGATGTAACAAGAATAAATTAATAAAAAATAAAATAAAATAAAAAAAAAAAAAAAAAAAAGAAAGACGCCTTGACAATCGCTGCGCCCGAATTGCCTCCCCACCCCAGGAGCTCCGTTTTGTTGCTCTCTTGTCTTCAAGACTGGCTTCTCCTCCTACCACTCAGCCTCAGATGGAGCAGAAACTGCGTCTTTCTCACTCAAAGGAGCCCAGTGTCGCTTTACCTGTTGTTTTTAGCTATCTGAGTACAGTTTAATCAGCATAAAAAGACCAGGAATAGTAGTTATGTGTGACTTTCTCTGAGGACAAGATTTTTATACTAAAAGCAACAAAGTAAAGGAACCATCCTCACCACTGGGGCAGCACCCTCTGCATTAGAACCCGAATCTACATTGCCTACAACTTCTTTGTCCTCTTTGGTGGCCGCTCTGGATGTTGTAGAAGGTCCTAAGCTCCTCTGTAGCAGGCTTTGCTACTTTGATGCCCTGGAGTCAGCGATGCCTACAGCTCTGCCAGGCTATGCAGTAGTTCTTCAGTGCGTTTGGTCTTGAAGCCTAAATGTTGAATAATGGCTCTTGGCATCTCCAGAGAGAGAGAGACAGAGATCAGCTGAAAGCAGTGATCAGGCCATGGCCTTTTCTGGGAGGGAAAGTGTGGCTTAATTTAATAACTAACTCAGAACATGACAAAACCCAGAGCCCCACCCAGGTCCATCACCAAAACCACTTAACGTTTAACTTTATCAGACTTTTGTTTAGCTGAAAGGAAAAAGTATTTTGATCTGAGCAATGTGAAAAGTCTGGAAGGGCATAGCTGTAGGTTTGGCATGTGGCTGAGGATATTTATGACTGTGGCCCAAGACAAAATGGCAAACTTACTTAAAACACTGAGGGATATTTTGTAACTTTATTTTTTTGGTAACTAGGCGGGGCACTTATTGAGCATGAAGTGTACAGACAGCAGTGTTGTGTTGCAACACACGAGGAGTTCATACTTCTGGCGTGTTGGTGGGTGTCTTGATAACAGGTATCCCAGTGTGCTTTTAGTCAGTGTGATAAACACTGGCCAAAGCTTCTTATGGAAGGAAGGTATTTCTTTCAGCTTACAGCATACAGTTCATCACTGAAGGAAGACAGAGCAAGAACCTGGAGGCAGGAGCTGAAACAGGGACCGTAGAGAGACACTGCTTCCTGGCTTGCTCCCTCCTGCTTGAAGTCACTCAGCTCTCTTGGACAATTCAGGATCGCCTGCCAGGGTCGGAGGCTCCCACTGTGGCACGGTTACTTCTCTATCAAGCAGCAATCATGAAAATACCGCACAAACATGGCCACAGGCCGGTCTGACGGAGGCAGCCCTGCAGTTGAGGTCCCCTCTTTTCACTTGTGTCAAGTTGACATCCAAGATCAGGCACCGTAAGAGGTGATAGGGGAATTCTTTGTGGCATCATTCAGGTTGTTTCCTAGGTAATCCTAGGTCTTGTCAAGTTGATAACGTCAAGTCATTACAGGGGCAGAACACTCACCTATGTGCTCAAAGCTCCAATTTTAATCTTCAGTATTGAAAGAAAAATTATAAACTCAACTTTCATTTAGATCTCTATTCATGCCAAAATATTTTAATGGTCATTTTATAAGTGACTATTTTTAAATGATTTTAGCACATTTAAAGCCCTATGTATCTGTGACTAGAAATGTGTGTGTATATATATATATACACACACACATATATATACACATGTACATATATATGAACATATATATGAAAAAAAGTTACCTTTTCCTAAATGTTTACTCTTGTAGGTTGTGCTTTGTGAAACTTTGTAACCCGTTTAACTCTATTAAGTAATACAACTTCTGACAAGAAAGTAAAGGAATCATGTTTTTAAAAGTCCTAGGTTCCACTTTCATGCTCTTGGGACTCCACTCTTGGTGAGGATCCATGGCACCCCTGGTTCTTCCTCACTACTGTGCTCAGCCACTCCTTTTTTTTTTTTTTTTTTTAGCCCATCTTCTTTCTCCGCAACTCCCTGCCGCCTGCAGAACCACTCCATCCCAGGTGCCTAACTAGGCTCCCTGCGCTCTCCTTCTGCCACCATCCTGATCTCTGTTGAATACTCTGAGAACTGCCCCTCCTCCCAGCCCATCTTTATGCCCAGTGGGATCCCATAGTCCCCCTAGTTCTTTTTCACCGCTCTCCTTAGCCATTCCTTCCCCCCTCCAAACCCCCCAGTCTCCTTTCCTCCCTCCCCACCCCCCCAGTCTCCTTTCCTTTGTGACACAGGGCTGGCTGTCAAACTGTTTTCTTCCAGGGACCCTGCCCCCCCCACCCCACTCCCCCACAGCCACCGCAGTTGACTGAGACCTTAATAGGCTTCCTATGCTCTACCCCCTCCCCCCTCCCCCCCGTCATGCAAGGGCCCTAGTTCCATAAAACAGATAATACTGTGTCTAAACTTGTATACTGACTACAACACACATTGACACTGGGTGACTTCAATATCACCCACGCAGGTCATTCAGACAAAAATTAAACAGAGAAACCCTGGGGTTAAGTAGAATCACAAGTCAAATGGACCTTACAGACATCTATGTACCCAAAGTCTATAAAATAGACCTTCTTCTCAGCACATACGTTTTTGTGCTGGATCAGCAGGACTAATATTGTAAAAAATGGCCTTTCTACCAAAAGGAACCTACAGACTCATTGAAATTCTCACCAATGTTCCAACACAATTCCTCACAGAAATTTAAAAAACATATTCAACATCATGTTGAAACACACACACACACACACACACACACACACACACACACACACACATACACATACACACAGGGACAGCTGAAACAATTTTGAATAATAAAAGAACTTCTGGAGGTATCAACATCCCAGATTTCAAATTATACTATTTGTAATGAAAATAGCATGGTATTAGCATAAAAGCAAGAAGGCTGATGGAGTATAATTGAAGACCCAGACATAACTCCACAGGCCTACAGACACTTGGTTTTTGGCAAAGAGGCCAAAAATATACAGTATCTTCAAGATAGAAGCTGAAGAAAACTCCAAGGAAGGGTAAACAGAACATAGTGTCATAAAGAGGAAGTTGGATAAGAGGATTCGGTGGTGAGGGAAGCAGGAAGGAAGGGTACAGAGCAGAGTGTGGAAGGGGATAACTAACACTAAGGGCCACATAGAAACCTACTACAGGGGCTGGAGAGGTGGCTCAGTGGTTAAGAGCACTGTCTGCTCTTCCAGTGGTCCTGAGTTCAATTCCCAGCAACCTCATGGTGGCTCACAACCATCTATAATGAGATCTGATGCCCTCCTCTGGCCTGCAGATGTTAATAATAATAAATAAATCTTTAAAAAAAAAAAAAAAGAAACCTACTACACTTGAATCTTCCTAAAATTCATAGATATGTTAATGACATTTAAATGGAGTTACTATATAATGGGGACAGGGAGACAGTACCCCAACCAGACATCTTATGCTGCCAAATAAAATCCTCAGCGTCAGAAATAGGTTGCACTTTGTTGAGTCGAGGGTTCCCATAGACCTCCCCTCCAAACACTACAGGCTATTTCCAGTGTTATTTGTTGTCCTCCATAACCTAATGGCAAGACCCTGTTGCTGAAGACGCCATATACTTAACGTCATCGGACATGGAGAAACTGAATGGATGCTCAATTAGATGCCTCATCCTTGTTGACTAGCACTGACGATGATACAGGAAGGTACCCTGAACACTACCAGCGGAGAGAGGTCATCATCACTGTCCTCCAGCTGTAAACTATGACCCACTGACTAGGAGACATACTGGGACAACGGTGGCACAAATGCTATGGAGGTAACCGAGCAGCCACTTCTTGGTTTGGAGTTAGTACCCACTTCAAGAGCTGAGACTCACACCTGATGTTGTTAATGAGGCAAAGAACTTGAGGATAAATAGGTCATGGACTTGGAGAAAAAACATGTTATAATCATTCCAATATATTAACGTAGTGACATGATTCCTAGGGCAATATTGCTATATTCCTAGGTCAGTGCGTTGCTACGCCTCCATCAAAGAAGCTTCTTCTTGCAGTAGATAGGAATTAACACACACTCACAAACTGCACAACATGCAGAATGTTGTAAGACCCTGAGGCCTTTACTATTTTATAGCTTGGGCCTTAGCTAGGCAGACTCAACTAGCTTATCTAAGTTAACCCACCCACCTAGCTCCGTCCTACCACATGGCTAGCTATACCCTCCAGGCCTGTAATCACATCTGTCTCCTCTCATGTTTCCTGGTGAAAACACCCTCCTCTTCCTTCTTCCCAGAATTTGATATCACAATCAACATACTAACCTGAGGGGCTGGCTACACATAGTTTTTGTTTTTCTGTTGTTTTTTGTTTGTTTGTTTTGAGACAGGGTTTCTCTGTCTCACTCACTGACTCACTTTGTAGACCAGGCTGGCCTTGAACTGACAGAGACACACCTATCTCTGCCTCTCCAAGTGCTGAGAGAGACACACAGGGTGTGCCACTGTGCCCAGCTCTGGCTGTGTATATTCATGGCGCTGCAAAGCCAGCTAATTGACTTACTCCATAGAGCATGAAACTCTTAATCTCAGGGTCGTGGGTTTGTGCTCCCGTGCTGGGCGCCACATGTAAATGCTTGTTTCCTGCCTCCACACACATACCCCAGCTTCCAAAATAACAACTCTGAGACTTAACTATATCTACAAAGGCTTAGGCCAGTTCTGCCGCGGGGCTGCCCTCTGCTCAGTTTCATATGTCCATCTTCTTCAGCGTCTCAGAGTGAATCCCCTGCCTTTGACTCTATCCCAGAGTTCATCTCTTTCTGCTTCAGCTAATAGCTTTTTTTTTTTTTTGACAGGTGATGCTTCCATACAGTACACAAGCGATTCTCTGTACAGCAGAGGTTTAGAGACTTTGGAACACTCATCTCTAAGTGGGATGTCTGTATTACCCTCCTCATCTCAAGCCTCAGGGATCTATGTAGAAGAGGAAGTAGAAAGATTCTGAGAGCCAGAGGTGATGTATGGTTCCAAGGAAATGGCATTTTCCAAATGCAATGGGGCCAACGCACACATCACTCACTGAGGCTCTGACAGAATGAATCAGTCCCACAGAAGTTCAAACCTGGCAAGAATCCCAGCACGGGGAAAAGGGGAGTGTACACAGTCCCATTCCTAGCCAAGAAGCCACGGGTGCTCAGGAATAGTTGGCCAATACGTAGCGGACTCCGTGGTTTCTGTTTTTCATTTTGTTTGTGTGTATGCATGCGCGTTTGTTTGTTTGTTAGAGAGAGAAAGAACATGAAGTAGAGTCTGGAAAGACTTGGGCGAAGGGAAGAATGTGACCAAAACAGTGTATGAAAAAAAAATTAAAAATAAATAAAAAAAAGAAAAGTTTGAACTACATTTATTTGATATGTATGCGCATGTGTGCCTCAGGCTGTGCTTAGGGGGGGTAAGCTGACATGCTGGAGCTGGTTCTCTTCTTCTACCACAGGGGTTCTTGGGATTTAACTCTCAATTTTGGCATCAGGTACCTTTGTCCACTGGAGCCATCTTGCTGGTCCTGAGCATATTCTCTTAATGCCATTCTTTATTCATTCTTTGATGACGTCATATAATATATCTTGGCCATATACATTCCAAAGTCTCAAGTTGTCTCCCTTTAACAAATGTTTTTGTAACCTACTGAGTCCAATTAGTACTTCCTGTTGAAATGTTGACCTTTTTTTTTTTTTTTTTGGCTTGACCTTGTGTAGGTGACCATAGCTGCAGTGATTTCATGAGTGCAACAAGCATCTCATATCTAGAAGTCAGACCTTTGAAGCTCTCCTTGCCATACTCTGACTCTTCTGCCCCTTCCTTGTGTAGATGTTCCATTTATGGCCCATAGTCACGAGTCGCTTGCCGAAAAGTGTTTTTGGAATGCTAGAATGTCATCCACAGGGATATAGAATTAAAGTATAACAAACTCATAGTAACTCTTGGTTGCTTAAACTTTACCACGCCGGCCCAATTAACATCTGCTTCTCTGTTCACCCTCCCCCATCGTGGGATCGGATCGGAGGGGTGCATCTCATCCCAGTTGAGGCCAAACCACCAGATGGCTAATCAGTGATGTGTCTCCAGAGAGGTTCCTTCAGAGGCAAGGGAGGGAGGTCTGAGAATCGAACCGCAACTCCACGGGGATGGTGGCCTCTGCCCGTACTCCCAGCACATGGAAGGCTGCACAGAAGCAGGAGGATCATAAGTTTTAGACCAACCTGGGCTTGACAGGGAGACTCTGCCTCAAAGCCAACAGCAGAATGGAGTTGCTTGTGCCAGCCCTCCCAAAGGTAACCCAAGCCAAGAGGTTATGGAGAAATGGCTCTTGTGTGTGGCTGCTTGTCACTAACTAAATGCAGTCGTGAATAAGCCCTCTGTGTAAGAGGCTATGTTTACAGCGACTGCTTAGAGCTGCAGCAGCCTGGAGGGGTTAGAATGTTGCAAGTGCAGAGATTAATTCCCGCATCTCAGGCTACTTCTAGGCCCTGGAACACCCATTCCTTACCCACCTCTGTGTCAGAACTAATACTCTGTGACTAATAGGTTAAAACAAAAAACAGCTTTTGAAATCTGTTAGCTTAGAAGGCTAATATCTTCCACCAACCCAAAAGCTAAAACTGTTATCAGATAACATCTGATGATTCATAGAAAAGCTCCCCGCCCCCTTCCTGTAATCATCTCTCTGAGGTATCTGTAGAGGAATTTTAATTCAGAACATGGCTCTTCAGGCACGAGATCACATCCAAAGACCTTCTCAGTCTATGTGTGATCTGGCTGGCAAGAGATCACATCTAAAGACCTTCTAGGTCTGTGTGATCCGACTGGAATACAAACACACCTTTAATCCAGGAGACAGGGGCAAATGGATCTGAGTTCAAGGCCAGCCCGGTATAGAGTAAGTATCAGATAAAGAAAAGCTTAGGTCCAGGTATGGTGGTACATGTCTTTAATCCCAAAGGAAGGTAAAATTGGTTTGTAAAAGGAAGCACCCATGTTTGAAAGTGATGTCTAATTGAGTGGCAGGAAAAGGTGACAAATCAGAGAAGACTTGACAGAATAGGAAAAGAGAGAGGAAAGGGAAGCTACTTAAGAGGCAGTTTTACAGAGAGAGCAGGCAGTTTTTTACTAGGTCAGTAATAGAGCTAGGGTTTGCAGAGAGAGAGAGAGAGAGAGAGAGAGAGAGAGAGAGAGAGAGAGAGAGAGACTGCAGATGTAGATGGAATGAGCCAGAAAACGAGAAGAAGCCAGAAGATTAGAGCAGATTGCTGAGTTAGTTTGAGGCCGAGGAGAGCAATTCTGGACCTAGAGAGAAGCCAGATTAAATAAGTCAGCTGGCAGAGGAGTTTGAGCCAGAACAGCCAGGTTGAACCAGCCAGCCCAGAGCTCAGAAAGAACAAGTAAGGGTGAGCTTATTAAGCAGTAAGTCTCAGAGGCTGAAAACATTCTGGGCCTAGGTTAGATTGTATGGAGGCTGGAAGCTTCCAGGACTAGGCCTAGGTTAGGAGAAGAAGGCAGTAAGACTCCCAGAAACAATTGAGTCGAAAAAATAAAGGTTACTTTTACAGTATCCACTGATGTATTTCAGACTTGCCTTGATTTATTTCTTGCTTCTGTAAAGCTGTAGAACTGCTTTCACATTGGAAAGTTACATTTGGGGAGATCTAAGAGTGTATTCCTGTGCCATGATATACACTTCAGAATAAACCGTGCTTTTTTTTTTAATTCCTTTGAAGTGAGAACTGTTTCTTTTGATGGCACAGTGTACCCTTGATTCCTACTTCTATCCTGTTTATATTGGTTTCAGACACAGGAATCTTTAAGACTGAAGTGAAAAAATCTGGGAGGGGAAATTTAATTGTCCTGGCAGGAGTAAAAATATTCTAAAGAGACACTTGAATCCCTCTTCTTGGCTCTTCAACTTTAGAGACAACAGACCCCAAGAAAAGGGAATTCCTCAGGAAGATCATGCTGAGGCCACGTGGAACCTGTGTAAGAAAGCTGTGACCGTTCTGTGACCTATGGATGGGCCAGAGTACAGAATGTCCTTCCCACAGGTGGCCTTCTGGAAATAAACTATAAAAAGTGGATGCACTAGAAAACGAGGACATGAAAGGAAACCCTGGGATGTCCTCATTATTTCTGTGGGGTTTTGTTTTTGTTTTTTGACAGGGTTTCTCTATGCAGCCTTGACTACCCTGAACTCACTTAGTAAACCAGGCTGGCCTTGATCTCACAGAGATCCGCCTGTCTCTGCCTCCCTGAGTGCTGGGATTACAGGCGTGCGCCACCTCTCCAGGCTCACATTATCTCCATGGTAAAGGTGAAGGCTGAGAGAAATATTCTTGGCTCCTTTCACAGGACCAAAGATGATAAGACATAATACCAAGAGTATTCCCTTGTTCTTGTCTTTGCTTAAGCTCTCTGTAAACCTCATGGTTTGCTTGCTTTAATAAGACAGGAGTGAGAAGTGCTTTTTTTATTTGCACTAATCTTGAGTTCAAATGCTTGGAGTCCCCTGGTTATCCCACAAAGGTGTCTGGCATTGCCTTCAATCCACGGAGACTGGAGCCTAGACAATGGTGGTGGACCGGAACATACCTTGACCACCTCTGCCTAGTTGTGCACGCCTCCAGCATTCCACTTAAGCTTAAAAGTCTTGACAGGACCTCTAAATCGGTGGGAGTGATTGGATCTCCGCCTTTCCCCACTATAGTCACACTGAGTAAACCTTTTCATTGTTAATTGAATCAGGAATTAGGCTATGGTGGGTGAGTGGCTGAACTTGGCTTGTTAGAGGTGGGGAGGGCAGGGCGGGGGGGGGGTGAGTTCTGGAGGAGTGGGTGGGGGAGCGACACTGGGAGGGGCGGTGGGGGGAGTTGCCAAGGTGGAGGAGGCAATGCCTGGGCTCTTGACGCAATAACTAGTAAATGCACGATGCTCCCAGTGTTACTAGCCCTGAAACTCCAGCTTAGGTAGACTTAGGTACTAGTTTTTGTCTTCGGATACTTCTCCCTCCTCTTTTTTCTTTTGTGTGTGTGTTGTGGGGGGGGGGGCGCGGGGGGGATGGTGAAGTGTTACTTTCTGAAGAGCATCAGTGTGGTTTATCATTCTAACAGTGAACCAGGAACATTCAGACTGCGTGAATGGCGGTGGGAGAACAGGAAGGCAATTCCTGTAACAGTCCCTAAGGCGGTCCTGGAGGGCTCAGCAGATTCACCACCCCCACCCCCGCCACCCCTTTGTTAACTGTCTAGCTAGTCGGATCAAGCTCAGCCCGAAAAGCGCCAGGGTAAAGAATCCTCCATTCCATCAACTCCAGAACCCCGCAACAGACTATTGCTCCATCTCGGCCAGCCACTCGCGCGTCTCCTTTAAGAGCCGTCAAGCTCCCGTGACGTCAGGGCAGGAAGTGTTTGAGGAAGTGGCGCTGGGGCTGGCTGCGTGGGGACCCCAAGTTTTCATGTCCTCAGCGGGTGTCGCTGGCGGCCCCGAGGCCCCTGGGGCAGGTGAGTCCCACGCGAGGGCGGCTCGCGGCTCGGGGAAGGGCTCGCGTCGACGCGCGCTCTGCCTCTTCCAGGGCACTGAGGCTGTGATCGGTGAGGAGCGGGACCCACCAATGGGCCCGGCCGCCCCAACTTTTATTAATTATCTAAACCAGAGTCCGCTGCCCTCACCTTGCAGGGCATCAGCCACTGCTGCCTCCCTGCTTGTTGAACTCCAGTTCTCTTACTCTCAACTTGTCTTTTCCCTCCCCTACTTGCTTCTAGAGTTTGCAGGGCGTCGATATGAGCTGGTCACCTTCCCTCCCAACCCAGACATGTGGGGCCTGGGAGATGAAAGAACGACTCGGGACCGGGGGATTTGGAAACGTCATCAGGTGGCACAATCAGGTAGGGCTCTGGCACCAGGGAGGGCAGGTGACCATTTTCGGTGCTCCTAATGTCCTGGCAGGTGTAAATGGGTGGACCCCCCTCCTATCCTTGGCGTGGTCCAATGGGAGCGTAAGAAAAGGGACTTAAAAGGGGGCCTAAGGGCTGCTAAACTGACTCTTAAAAACTTCATTAACCGTGCCACTTAAATAAGAAGAAAATAAAAAGGAAGCTGTAATTCTAAGTATTTTAAATTACATGTTTACTAATATTTAGACTGACACGTAATACACTGATGAGTGATAAATGTTGTAGAATACAGGCAGCGGTCAAAGATGAGAGCAGCCATGTAATCCCAGCGCTCTCCAGAGGCAGAGGCAGGTGGATCTCTGTGAGTTCGAGAGGCCAGCCTAGTCTACACAGTGAGTCCAGGATACTGTGCCAGGACTAGGCAGAGAAACCTGTTTCAAAATCCAAAATGAAAAAAAAATGTGCAGCACATATAATGCTGGGTGATTTGGACTGATTTCTTTTGAATCTGATTATATATTCTCATTATTTTAGTCCTTATGTATCTGTGTGCTTTTTTTTTTTTTTCATGTTAAAAGTTTCTGTTCTTTCAGTTTTTTGTTTGGGCTGGCGGTAGGTACACTGAAGTTCTTGGCAGGAATTTCTACGTCACTAGCCTACAGTGTGAGAGTTACTTTATCCAGTTGGGATAATCAGTTCATAGTAATACCTAAAAAGCACACCTCACCTGTGGCGTTTCGGTAGCTCCAGCCATCCTTCTGCTGCAGGACACTTAGCTCAGGACACTTGAGTACCAGACATGACATGAAGCTGTCGAACATCGGCCTCTCAGCCTGTGCCCTAAGCCAGGTCCTCAACAAGCCAATTAAAGGAGTCAAAGGAATAGCGGAAAGCAGGAGGTTCGGTCACTGTTGTCACATTGGGAAGAAGGACATTGAGACCCCGAAACCCTCCCAAGTCCATCTTCAGGATCCTGAGATTAGATTAAGGTTTAAATAGAATGCCAAGGATTTGCACATCCAAGCAGTCTAGCTGTCCAACGTATCACTGACCGCCCCCCCCCCTTTTTTTTCTGAGAATATTTTAGAAATCTCTCTTCTAGAAGACAAATTCCCCTTCTGGCTGGTGCCTTTCCTCTCCCAGCAGGAGATTCCTGGGGAAATCCCCATCTCTGAGGCGTCCAATGTCTTTAAGTGTCTCTTTAGAATAGCTTCTTTTCTGCCAGGCCCATTGCCCAACCTTCTGATAGACCCGGGAGAATGCTCTCTGAAGCTCATTTTTATGTTTTAGGGTTCCAGTCTTGGGCAACACTTGGGAAACGCACACAAAATTAGAGGCCATCTTTCTGGGGCATTCTTCCTAAACAGCTACAATTAGGGTCTTGACTCAAAATCGAGTGGTTCAGGTGAGAGACTAGTCTGCTTGTTGGTGGTGATGGTAGGGAGAAACGGGCAGATTTAAGAGATATTTAGGGGTAAAATCAGCAGGACTTGGGTGGGGAACAGAAGATAGGGGTCGGAGTTGGGAAGGAGTCTGGCTGAAGAAGCTGCCTGCTTGATGCTGGAAGTCCTCTACCGTCTTCGTGAACCAGTGCTCAGGGAAAGCCCGGGGCGGCTTTGGGCGCAGAAGCGATCTCTAACCCGTACCTGAGATCAGACGACGCAGCGTTTGTTCTGTTGTGTGTGCATCGGTTCCAAGCCTCTTCAAGAATGCAGGAAACATCTGGCCGCTGCTCTCGGCGTCAGTCATCTTCTTGCTACTTCATATGCTTTCTTTTGACTACAAGCGACAGATTATTTGTAGCTGTCACGTGAGACATTGCGCAGAGGAACCCAGGTCAAAAGCGCAGCCTAAGAACCAGGGTCGTGATTGCTAACCTATTGCATGCCGGCGGCGGCAGGCTGGGTTTCTCGCGTGCTGGGTTTGTTTTGCGTTGCCCTGAGCTGCGTACCATCCTTACCTTACATGCTTTCCTTTCAGTGTTGACAGCTCTCCACGTTGTAACTGAAGAGTCAGAAGCACAGGGGATCTAGGTAGCATACCAGAAGAGGATATACCATTAGCGCATTCATCTCTTTGGATCCAGACCATAGACTCCACTGGGCTTCTCCTGGCCGGGACTAGAGTTTAGGACACGCCCACACACTCCCAGTTATTTCACAACCAATCCAAGCCATTTTGAAGCACTAAGGAAAAGCTAAGAGATCCTCACATCTCTTATCCCCCAGGGAAAAGGGGCCTTGTAACAGATGACCCTACTCCAGTTCCCTTGGTTCCTGGTTCCCCTACACAGTGTGGGCTTGACAGTCTTTGCTGTCTAGGAACACCCCTAAATCTAAAGCTCAAGACTCAGCACAAACCCATGTGTGGTTCAGGTAGACTAATGTTTTTGTCAGACTTTGAGACACACAGAGAGAGGGGAAAGGCACACCTCCAGGGACCTCAGCCTGCAGCTCCTTTTGAGGGACCACACAGCACTTTTTTTTTTTTTGAGACAGGGTTTCTCTGTGTAGCCTTGGCTGTCCTGGGCTTGCTTTGTAGACCAGGCTGGCCTCGAAGTCACAGCAATCCACCTGCCTCTGTCTCTGGAGTGCTGGGATTAAAGGCGTGCGCCAGCACTGCCCAGCAACCACACAGAACTTGATTGGAACCCTGACAGCCACTTGCCACTCTTTTAGATTTTGTGTCACAACTTCTGGTGTGCATGATGGATTCTTAACATGACTAGAAAGGCCTGAAGCAAGTCCCAGAAATGTCTCCGGATCCTTTGCACCT
The DNA here is from genome assembly GCF_964271855.1 of Acomys minous. Classification (NCBI taxonomy): domain Eukaryota; kingdom Metazoa; phylum Chordata; class Mammalia; order Rodentia; family Muridae; genus Acomys; species Acomys minous. The sequence continues at coordinate 13,750,057 of NC_140497.1, read as the reverse complement.
ATTATATTGTCTGTGTGTTGGAATGGGTAAGAGGTTGGCAACTCTGGGGGATCCATGTTCATATGACGGGAAGTAGTGAACATGCTGCCTGTTAGAAGGCAAGGATCAATTATTCTTACAAAGTCATGCCAACCTGGTCTACAAAGTGAGTCCAGGACAGCCAAGGCGGCACAGAGAAACCCTGTCTCAACACCACCACCACCACCCCCCCAAGAAAGAAAGAAATAATGCTTATCAAGGTAGTGCACGTCTTTAACCCCACAGCCCACCTCAGAGGTAGAGACAGGCTGATCTTTGTGAGTTCAAGGCCAGCCTGTTCTACAGAGTGAGTTCCAGGGCAGCCAGGGCTACATAGGGAGACCCTGTCTCAAAACAAAAATAAAACAAAACCGGTGCTGCCTGTGCCAGGTGCGTTGTCCGTATTCTCTTGCTCGCTCAGTTGCAGGAGAAGACTTTGAGGAAATGGAACTTCATCAAGTTCTTGAGCGGAAGTGGACTTTAGATGGCCTGTCAGGAAAAGAGACAGTTAAGGGGGTAGAGTGGCACCTAAGGAAGTGATAGTTTCATATTCTGCACAAGGCTCCCTATGGATCGGACCCTGAGTTTTATTTTAATTAACTTCACTGGAAGGGTTTAATTTCTTTTCCTTTCTGTGGATAAAGAGCCAAAGGCCGGATGGACTCGGTGATGTATATTTACTTGCTCAAGGAAGTGGCAACACCTTTATCCCTGAGACTGTTCCTCACATCTGTGGGCAAGATTGGAGGCCACTATGTCATTTGTGTCTGTGTTGCAGGAAATCGAAGACGTTACAGCCCTTTATCATAGGGATAGGTTGTCTGCTCCACTTGATATGTTGGGAAGAAAGATGCATCTAGACCTTTTTGAAGAAAATTATGTATTTTATTTTTTGAACTTTTTGTTTGTATGTTTGTTTGTTTGTTTTTTGAGGCAAGGTTTCTCTGTGTAGCCTTGGCTGTCCTGGACTAACTTTGTAGACCAGGCTGGCCTTGAACTCACAGCTATCTGCCTGCCTCTGCCTCCTGAGTGCTGGAATTAAAGGCATGTGCCACAAGCCCAGCTTATTTTTTGAACTTATAACTACATATTTATCCCTTTCTTTTCTCTCTCCAAACGCTGCCATATATCTCTTCTTGCTTTCTTCAAAATTCATAGCTTCATTTTTCATTAATTATTGATATATATGTATATATATGTACACATATACATATGTATAAATACATAAATACAACCTGCTGAGTATGTATAATGTGCTATATGTTGCATATGTGTAGTATATTTATATTTTCAGGGCTGATCATCTGTGATTGGATGACCAATCAGTATGTTCTGCCCTGGGGAAGACTGTTTCTCCCACTCTGAGCATCCCTTAGTTGCCTGTACTATTTGCATAGGCTTTTCCACATCCACATTAGCATATCTATTATTTTTGTTCTTGATCAACTCGTGCTTAGGCAGTCTTGTTGACTGCCTAACTTCTGACATTCCTAGGAGACGAAACCTTTCAGCGACCCCCCTGTTCCTCTGGCTCTTGCAGTCTCTCTGCTACCTCTTCTGAAGTGATTCCTGAGCTGTAGGTGCAGAAGTTGTGCTGCTGATGTATCCCAGACCTTTACTTTTTAAGTACTTGTTTGAGAATTTTGCACAATGTATTTTGAGCATATTGAGTTGTCTCTCCCTATTCCTCCTAGCTCCCTTCACATTTTATATCTTTTTTTTTTTAAAAATCCAGTCAAATTTGTGCTGCTTCCTACTACAGTGTGATTGACCCTACCACAATACACACGCTTAGAGGAACTGATTCTCCCTCTCTCGGCATCTATAAACTGCCACTTGCTGCCCAGCTAGGGGTGGGACTTCCTGCCTACATCCCCCTCCATGCTTGGATTCTCCCTGGCCCGAGCCTGTGCGTGTTGTCACAACTGCTGTGAGTTCATATAGGAAGTGGCCCTACTTTGTTCAGAAAATCCTGTTTTGTTTGAGTCACCCACAACCCCTGGCTCTTACAATCTTTCCAGAATGCTCCCTGGGTTTACGAAGGAAGGCTGTGATGTAGATGTCTCATTTTGGCTCTTACTCTGTGCTCTGACCAGTTGTGGGCCTTTGTGTTGCTTCCCACTGACTGCAAAGAAGCTTCTGAGGGTTGAATGGTGCCCCGGTGTGGGTCTCCAGGACGCGTGCGGTGACTTGTGCATTCATGCCCTTTGACTCCCCAGCCTGGTCCCATCCACTCACTCCTTCTAGGCCCAGTTTCACACCTTTTTTTTTTCCTTCTCTGAAACATCGATCTTGTGGGACAGGATCTGAGAAAGAGCCTGAAGGCTCACTGATCGTCTCCCTATGACACTGTTGCTGGTTGGGTAGTTATAAATGATTGGCCTTCTGGATTGAAGTTCTAAGGGGAGTTCTGGGTTTTTGGGGAGTTTCCCCTTGATCAATAGGAGGCTGACCACACAGAGTTGGGCGTTCCCGTCTGTTGTCTTTATAAACTGGCTTTCTAGTACCCCTTTGGGAAGCTTTATAATACACAGACATACACAAGATTTGTGTCCTTACGTAAAAGGCAAAGAGTAGCAAACTCTACGGACCTCCAAAAATCAGCTGTGTTCACATGGACAGTACAGTCAGCTCCTCCCCTTTTATTGAGAATAAAGGCCATTTTTCTTTCTTTCGTTCTTTTTTGAGACAGGGTTTCTCTGTGTAGCCTTGGCTGTCCTGGACTCACTTTGTAGACCAGACTAGCATCAAACTCATGGCAATCTTCCTGCCTCTGTCTCCCGAGTGCTGGGATTAAAGGTGTGCACCACCATGCCCGGCTATAAAGGCCATTTTTCAATTGTATTCTGTTTAAGAAGTCTGCTCATTAGCAAGTTGGAGGTATTCCTAGGTTGCTTTCTGTTGCTGCGACACACACTATGACCAAAACCAACTTGGAGAAGAAAGGGTTTCTTTGGCTTATAGGTCCTTCCTGAAGGAAAGGCAGGAACCTGGAGGCAGGAACTGAAGCAGAGACCATGGAGAAACAGTACTTACTGCCTTGCTCTCCACAGTTTACTCAACTTTTCCAGTAAAGTTCAGGACCACTTGCCCAGGGACAACACCATCAGCAGTGGGCTGGGCCCTTCCACATCAATTATTAACCAAGAAAATGTCCTACAGTCTTTCCTGTAGATAATTAGATAGAGGCAGTTCTTTGGGTAAGGTTCCCAGTTACTCTAGCTTGTGTCAAACTGACAAAACAAAGAAACTTAACCAGCACAGGGAAAGAATTCAGGCCTAGTCTGGCTTTCTGAACTAAGATCTCTTTTTTTGTTTGTTTTGTTTTGTTTTGTTTTTTTTGAGACTGGGTTTCTCTGTGTAGTCTTGGATGTCCTGGACTTGCTTTGTAGATCAGGCTGGCCTCGAACTCACAGCGATCCTTCTGCCTTTGCCTCCCAAGTGCTGGGATTATAGGCATGTGTGCCACCACACCCAGCTGAACTAAAATTTTATTTATTTATTTTTATTTATTTATTCATTCTTTTATATATATGAGTTTCTATCTGCATGTACACTGCCATGCCAGAAGAGTGTATCCAGATCACATTATAGATGGTTGTAAGCTACCATGTGGTTGCTGGGAATTGAACTCAGGACCTTTGGAAGAACCCACGGCACTCTTAACCTCTGAGCCATCTGTTCAGCTCCAAACTAAGATTCTTGATCTGGGGATTCTTGACAGAATAAAGTCATTTATTGCTGTGGGAATTTTCCCACCTGTGAGCGCATTTCTAATGTCTGTAATTCAAGGACTGTGTAAGGGAATGTTTGTTTCTGTCTTGGACATTCCTAGGCCTTAGAAGTTAGGATTCCCCTGCAGCTGTAGGGTAAAGCTAAGCTGACACAGGCAGCTCTGTCCCTGTTAGCCAACTGTTTGCATTTTCTAAGTTTGGAGACGAAGGCCAACCTCACATATTTATTCTTCAGTGGCGGCCTTCATTATATAAGTTATCTGGGCCTCTAGGTTGAGCTCGCTGACAGCTTTGTATTAGCTCTAGTACGTGTGCATTGGGCAAGAGATTACAGTTACCCAACGAACAGCCCAACAAGTCCCCTAAATCACAGTGGATCTGATCATTTGTCATACTGTTTGTGTAGAGAATGTCCTCCTGCCCCAAAGACGTCAGTACCTTAATCTCCTGAGTCCTCGGGATTGAATGGCAAGGGAGAATCTGGGTTGCTAACCACCTGGCCTGAGATCAGCACATCACCCTAGTTTATGTAGGTGGGTCCAGTGTCATTGCAGGGGCCCTGAAAAGTGGGGAAGGAGGCAGGAGAGTCAGTGCCAGATCGATCCTAGGTGAGAAAGATGCAAGTGGCCACTAGTGGACTTGAGGATGAGGTAAGGGGCCATAAGCCAAAGAATATGCCCAGACTTGGACTGCAGGAAATCAGGGATGATCTCGTAGAGCCAGTAGAAGAGAACACAGCTCTGCCGACATCATCGTCGACTTGGGATATACAGAGCTATAAGATACCTTGTGTTATTTTAAACAGCTAGGCTTATGGTTAATTCATTACAACAGCAATAGGAGAGCCATGCATGTGTGTAGACTCTTTGGTCTCCGATGTAGACTCTGTCATACCAGGAGTTACAGTGTCTTCGTGGAACCGCAAAACACTAGCGATCTGTGCGTGGAAGCATTGCACGGAGGAGGGCCTGCGCCGGTGGCCGCAGTGATACGGCTCGCCCTTTCACGCCCCTCGCAGCTGTGGAGCTCTGCTTTCTGCAAGCCTAGGCTTCTTTTGAGATTCTACCTGACTAATGGCCAGGGTAGAGTTCTTGGTTGAGGCTGGGTAATTTATTTTTAATGGTGATAATAATCGGCATTTACTTGAGTGAATAGAACTCATCTTCCAAGTATTTGGGAAATAATGTAGCCATGTTTTAGGGGGCCATGTTTCTTTCAAATGTACTTTTAAATATGTTATTTGACAATTTCGTACACGTGTATAATTTTTTGGATTGTGTTCACCTCTCGTACCCTCTCTTATTCCTCCTCCCACTGAACCCCTTCTTGTCAACACGTCCCCCTACTTTCATGTCTTGTAGGCGTGCATGGTCCATTGGGTTTAATTAAGCTTGTACATGAGCTTGGGTGGGGCGTGAGGCTGATTGATCTGTAAGGCTGAGATCAGCGTTCTGGTATCTGATGCGAGCCTTCTTCCTGTGCCATCACTTGGTGGGAGGCAAAGGCCTCTACATGATACCATCTCACCCCTGGCTGCCTATGACCTGACTGATCAGCTCTCAACAGCCCCATCTCTTTTTTTTGTTTTGTTTTATTTTGTTTGAGACAGGGTTTCTCTGTATAGCCCTGGCTGTCCTGGACTCGCTTCATAGATCAGGCTGGCCTAGAACTCACAGAGATCCACCTGCCTTTGTCTCCCCAAGTGCTGGGATTACAGGCGTGTGTGCCACCACGCCTGGTTTCCAACTCTTAATACTGTTACAAAAGCAATTAAATTTCAACATTCCAACCTTAGCATACAGCATTAGTCAGATTTGCTGTTAATGAACAGCCCTAAAACTGGGCAAAAAAAAAAAAAAAAAAAAAAAAAAGAATCTAGCACTATTAGGAAGTGAAACTCCAGTCCATTTGAGACTAGGCGGACATATTAGAGGCTCATGATCTCTCAATGATGGCATTTTCCAACTGTGGCTCCTGAGAATGTGCTTTCCTAATGCGGTCTCACTCTTAAAGACCATGGACGAACTTGTCCGTGGGTTCGGCTGTGTAACCACGGTGATGGATTGAGCAGCTAATCAGCTCTTCTTCAGCGAAGGTCCGAGAACCCAGGCCAAACATCGGGATTCTAACAAAGAAAAGGGAGGAATGATGCTGGGCAGAGCCCAATGGTAAGGAAGCCTCATCTTTTGGGCTGGCCCGAGGAGGCTGTCGGGGCCACAGACGTGGACACTAGCCACAGACAGCATGAATGAACTGTGAAAACATGTCTTTAAGAGGACGGCTGTCTAAAATTATACATGCTTGACTTGATTTACACAAAATGTCCAGAACGTGAAAATCCATAGAGAAGGAAAGTAGATGGGTCCTGCCAAAGGGTTAGAGAGACTCCAGGGAAGATGTGAATCCTGTAGTGGGCGTGGGGTTCGTGGGTGGGGACCCTGCCCCAGCATTAGTTGTGATTTGGGGTGTCTACTTATAGGGTACCAGAAAACTAGGTGTGGAGGTAGCTGCATCTTAGGCAGCCTAAGCAGTAGTTCTGGATTAAAAACACACTCAGAGAGTATTTTAGAGGTTTTATAATAATTGTGCTCTAGCATTAGAGTGGTCATGGCCCCTCCCATTTCTGAAGCTTTTGGTCTTAACCCTCCATTTCAGGGTTGATATCACATTAGGTAGCGTCCCAAGATTTCCGTTTTTCTTCTTTGACCCAAGCCCTTGCAAGAGTTTTGGCCATTTGGGTAAATAAGACGCAGTGGTGCAGTTGGATACTAATGACAGCCGCTTGCACCCTGGGAAGTCTTGCCATGGTCCTCTGCATGTCGTCTTACAAGAGTTAGGTTGCAGGAGCTGGAGAGGTGGCTCAGAGGTTAAGAGCACTAGCTGCCCTTCCAGAGGTCCTGAGTTCAGTTCCCAGCACCTACACGGTGGCTCAGGCATTTGTAATGGGGTCTGATACCCTCTACTAACTTCCAGGTGTACATGCAGACAGAGCATTCATATAAATAAATAAATCTTTAAAAAAAAAGATTTAGAATCATTTCCTAAAATGTACAAGTGAGGCAGATGGTCAGCGGGGGCCTCTAGGGCATCCTTCATGGGTGCCAAAAGTATTATCTAAGTTGACTAAAGCTGATTTTGAAGGTCTTTAGAGATTTTGGTCCTCTGCCTTTTTTTATATATAGAGTCAGAAATCTTGTTCTGTGTGAAAAATAACCCACCATCAGTTGTGAATGAGTGAGGTTGTTTTGTTTTGTTTGTTTGTTTGTTTGTTTGTTTTGGATGCAATTAGCAAAAGTGAATGACCAAAGAGCAAAGAGCAGACAGGTAGACAGCTAAGCAGCATCAAATCGGGTACTTAGAACATTCAGAGTTCTAGAACATTCAGTTCAGGAGCTGTCCAGTTAGCAGAGCATACTAAAGCTTCACCAGATGGGTGCTCACATCAGCTGTCAGAAGTCCACTGGGGAAAGCCTTTGCTGAAATTGTCACTCCAGAGTTCCCAGACGAGGGATTTCCAGGCAGAACAGAGCATTCTTTCCATGGATAAAGTTCTACCCTCCTGTTCCCGCTACAGGCATTTTTATACCGTTCAGTAAACTGTAGTAATTTCTGTTGGGGAGGATTTCTCTTTCTAGATGTTCTCAACAGCCTGGCTGGTGTCACTCTGACACCACTGTCCTTCAGTCCTTCTGGAGGCTGCCACTGGTGACTCCAGGATACCTGGCACCGGGGCTTCTCCCTGCTGCTGCCCCAAACCACAGACTCAGAACCCTCCCCTCCTGTGTGGTCCCTTGGACTCCTTTGTGTACCAGCAAAGACACGCCTGATTACTTCAGGAACCAGTCACCCAGCTAACTAGTCACAAAATGTTAGTTTTCCCATTAAAGAAACCACAGTGAGGTTGAGAATGTAGCTGAGTTGGTAGAGTGCTTGCCCCGTGATCACAAAGCCCTCAGCATCATATACACTGGGCACAGTGGTCCATGCACACCCGTGCATGAATCAGGAGGCTCAGAGATCCAGTGTCATCCATGTAGCCACTGTGATTATCATCCCAGGCTTGGCTTCATTGGAACCTGCTTCAGAAGTGTCTATGTATTATGCTTAGCACTGTGCCCTTGTAGAGTTATCAAACACTTGTTTTGGGATGCCTATCCATACACTATTGCCATGTCCTCATCTTCATTACAGCCTTGAATTGTGGCATGTCAGTGTTCCTATTTCATAAGTAAAGACACAGTCCGTATGTGGTTTTCCTAAGATACACAGGTGGTGAAAGTTGGAGTTTGAGCCGTCCTGTGGCCCGTTGGCTACCCTATGCTGGTCTTCTCTCTGTAAAAGTATCTTTTATTTGCCTGTTTCAATTGTTGTCTCAGAGGATTACTGTCTCTGTCTGGTATCCTAGGCCTAGTCCTGGAAGCTTCTAGCCTCCGTACAATCTAACCTAGGCGTCGAATGTTTTCAGCCTCTGAGACTTACTGCTTAATGAGCTCACTCTTACTTGTTCTTTCTGAGCTCTGGGCTGGCTGGTTCAGCACAGCTGTTCTGGCTCAAACTCATCCCCCAGCTGACTTATTTAATCTGGCTTCTCTCTTGGTCTGGAATCGCTCTGCTCAGTCTCAAACTAACTCAGCGATCTGATCTAATCTTCTGGCTTCTTCTCATTTTCTGCCTCATTCAGTCTTCACCTGAGTTCTCTCTCTGCAACCCATCTCTCTGTTACTGTCTTGGTAAAACTGCTTCTTCTCTGAAAAACTGCCTCTTAAGTAGCTTCCCTTTTCACTCTCTTCTCGGGAGAGTTGGACATATCTTATTCTGTCAAATCTTCTCTGATTCGTCACCTTTTCTGTCACTTAGACATCACTTTCAAACATGGGTGCTTTTGTCTACAAACTAACTTTACTTTGGTTTCAGATTAAAGACATGTATCACCATGCCTAGATCCAAGCTTTTCTTTACCTGATTCTTGCTCTAGACTAGGCTGGCCTTGAACTTAGATCTGTTTGCCTCTGTCTCCTGGATTAAAGGTGTGTTTGTATTTCAGCTGGATCACACAGACCTAGATCTTTGGATGTGATCTCTTGCCTGAACAGCCATGTTCTGAATTAACATTCTTCTACATCTCTCTGAAACAAACAAACAACAACAAAAGTCTTACACAAAACAATGGAGACACCTACTTCGGCCAATATTAAGCTGAATCATACGGAAGTGCCATTTTTATATGAGAAACAGACCAATCAGCAGCAACGCTGTATAGGTTAGCCTGGCATTACTATGGCAATGGTTGGGGTATGAAGCAAGGGGTGAAATCCCTGGACAGGAACGTGCCACAGGGGTTTTGTGAAGGAGATGGGGACAGAGCAAGGCTTGAGGGATTTGTGTCCCCAAGACGGGTGGCTGAAGCAGGAGGTGGGCAAGCTGTGATGCGGGCATTGCAAAGGGAGCAGGTGTCCAGGTGTTCTTCAGGACACCTGTGTGGCCATCGGGGCTCGGTAGTGGTCCTGTGTTTGGTTGTTAATTGTTTCGGTAGTGGTCCTGTGTTTGGTTGTTAATTGTTTTGGTAGTGGTCCTGTGTTTGGTTGTTAATTGTTTCGGTAGTGGTCCTGTGTTTGGTTGTTAATTGTTCCAATGCCCTTTCTGTAGGTGACAGGTGAACAGATTGCTATCAAGCAGTGCCGACAGGAGCTCAGCCCGAAGAACAGAGATCGCTGGTGCCTAGAGATCCAGATCATGAGAAGGTGAGGGCTGGGGCCCATACCTGGGGAAGCCACTTCCACAGCCCTGTGATCCTGGAACGAAAACCACAGCACGTTCTACCTGCCGTATCTAGAAACGAACCCTCCCATCCCTCTAAAACCCTCCCATCAGGACACTGCCCAGGCTATCCAGATAGGCGACTGTCCTTGAGACTTCTAAAGGAGTCACATTTAAACACTACACTAAGCTTTGTGGTCAGTTCCATCACATTAAATTTAAGATAACCATCATAGCTAGGCATGGTGGTTGCTCCTATAGGCCCAACTACTTGGGAAACTCGAGGCAGGAGGAGTGGTTGAGCCTGCGCAGTTGAGGTCAGCGTAGGCAACATAACACAGTGTCAAAACTACATAATTCGTAAGCTAATAAAAACAATCATCGTGATAAGTTTGTATTTGTCAACAAAACTCCTTGCTTTCCCCCATGTTCCTAATTCCAGAGTGGCGTGTGAGTCTCTGCTGCTGCTTGCCCTCTGTGGATATGTGCGCAGTGTGGACATAGGGTCTCTCTGTCCTGGGTGGCTGCTATTCTCCCAGCTGGCAGGACCTATAGGTGAGCACTGCAGAGCCAGCTTAAAGTAATCAAGCAGATGCTCCCCCTCCGCTCAGTACTTTACTTTTTAAAGATTGTTTTATTTTTATGTGTATGAGCGTTTTGCCTGCATCTGTGTCTATGTACCACATCCATGCCTGGTGCCTGAGGAGGCCAGAGCAGGGAGGTGGAGCTGTTGGAACAGGAGTGTAGAGCAGGCTGGACTCTACCACATGGGTGCTGGGACTCAAACTCTGCTCCCCTGGAAGAGCCCAGTGGTCTTAACCACTGAATCATCTCTCCAGTCCTCTGCTCACTTCTTAAAAAGAGGAGAAAGAGCCGTCCTCTCCTCCATTGAATGTCCACATGCATGCTTTCCCTTAAATGGCGTAAAGGAATGCCTTGTTGTCACCTATCAGAAGCAGTCTTACAGTACACTCAAAAAATTGAAAAAGGGCATTTTAAGGACAATTAAGCGATATGTGATATACTCGTAGGGTGTTTGAGTTCAGAGGGCTGAGGAAGGCTGAGTAAATATATGTTAACTTGCTAGAGGACCAGCAAATCTCTGCCTTCCTGGACCCCCATCTTCTGTTTAGTTACCAGCAGGACTGGTGAAATTGACTGAGGCACGGAGCGAGGGGGATGGATTTGAGCTGAAGCTTGGATGCTTATTGGTTCCTCCTCTTTCTAGACTGAACCATCCCAATGTGGTGGCTGCCCGGGATGTCCCGGAGGGGATGCAGAACTTGGCCCCCAATGATTTGCCTCTGCTGGCTATGGAGTACTGCCAAGGAGGAGATCTCCGACGAGTGAGTCTTCTGGACTTATGGGGTGTAGGTCCGTGTAGGCAGGGCTGGAGAATGAGAGGGAGACAAGGAGAGGCCTTTTACCACCATGCAGGAAACTCAAGGAGTCAGTGAACTAACTTCACCTACTCTGCCTCCCACTTCTATGCCTTCTCCGCACTGATTTCTGTAAGTCTAAATCAAAAGACTGAGTCAGAAGTGCCCACAAGAAAGCTGAAGGCGGCCCGAGTCACATGATCACTAATGTGACAAGGGAAAGTTACCAGCAGGCCTGGACCACAGGAAGAAACTGAGTGAGTCTCAATGGAAACCCTTCCACCTTTGGCACATTAAGGCCCCTGCAAGCTTTCGGGGTCAGCGTCACTGCTGTCCAATAGGGAGAGACTTCCTCCACAGACGAGATAATACTGCACAGAACCCCAGAGGGTGAGAAGGGAGCCGGCTTAGTCATCAAAGAACAAGGCTGCAGTTCCAGGTCCTCCTGACTCACCTGCCCACCGGCCTTCCCCTTCTCCATCTCACTGTCCAATGGCCTCTGCTCCATACTCCACACTGGACAGTGGGCGATGGCCATTCTCCTTGGGGTCACAGGGACAGTTTTGTGTGCCATGCAGATGCTCTGTATACTTTTACGGGGTGTTTGGTTTATGGGTTCAACATATCAGTCCCCAGGCAGGATTCCTGCACTGCAGGTAGATGTTATGGCCTAGAGACACCAATTAGATAAAGCACTAGCCGCATACAGCGGCAGGGTACAGCTTGGCTCACAGACCCTCCCAGATGCAGCCGTCTTGCCAACTGTGAACCTGGGCCACGTCAGTTAGTGTTGGGAAAAATAAATGTCCCAAGTAAGTATGCTGTTTTTTAATCTACTCTTCTTTAGCTCCTTTAAGCTCCTTACTCTAAAAGAGCCATGGCATGTGGCTTGTGTGCCCACTCACTTCTCTCTCTACACAGCAGTTTTCCAGACTTACCTATGACCTTTCACCTTATTTTGTAAAAAGAAAGTTCCCATGAGCAATTCTCCTGCTGTAGAGCTAGGTGTACCCCGAGAGTGGTCTACCTTGGGAATAGGATGTGACCCATTAAGGAGGTTGATAACAGCAGAGAAATGGGGAGCTTGACTGCACCTTAATTCTCCTGTTTGCTAACCTCTGGCAGCCATCCCGTTGCTAACCGTGGTCAGGTGGAAACGCAGCCACACTGCTGTAGGCTTTCGGTGGCAAGCAACACGTTCTTCAGGCTGCAGTGAGACGTGGCTAGGGTGACGCGGTGCTTGGAAATGCAGCGGAGGTTTACACTTGCCCTTTCAGGCAGCAAAGAACCCGTAAGCCAAGGGAAAGAAGATGATGGAAATTTCAGCATGACTCTTGGCATAGGTGTCAAGTGATCTAGGGAGAGGCAGGGTTGATCACATAAAAGGACCTCTGTCCTTGCTGTCATTTGAAATGGCACTGGAGTGAGGGCCCATTTGCCCAGAGGTCTTATGGCCTTGTTTTCTTTCTTCCCTAAATAAGGTATCCTGGTTTTTCCTTCTCTTAAAAGTTCAAAATCGATATTTTCTCTTAGCACAGTGGACTGAAGTCTTGAAATTAACTCTGATTCTGAAATTTGGTGTATGCTGGGCAAGCCCAGCTAAGACAGTGGTTCTCAACCTGTGGGTCACGACCCCCTTGGGGGTTATCAAACAACCCTTTCATAGGAGTCACCTAAGGCCATCGAAAAACACAGATATTTGCATTACAAGTCATAACAGTAGCAAAAGTACAGTTATGAAGTAGCCATGAAAATAATTTTATGATTCGGGGTCACCACAGCACGAGGAGCTATATTAAAGGGCTGCAGCTTACGGGCTTTGCCACCTGAAAGGGTGAGTGTCCAAAGAGGACACTATTAGCAGACTGGGCACGGGGTGGCTCTTGGTGAGTCCTTTGTTATCAGTCCTGTCTGCAGGAGGCTCCGAGAGCAAAGTCAGTGGCTGTTAACATTAGACCCTAGCCACTTCCTTCAGACCCTGGGAACCTACAGACTGCTGCCTTGCTCTGACCCAGGAGCGGTTCCTGTCAGCGCCACTGCCCCAGCTGCCTCCAGGAGGCTCCCTGGAGTCCTGGGATACACCAGCTGGTATGGTGCCAGCACTCGGCTGTCTGCCTGGCAGAGGCCGCTGGTGCCAGTGGCCTTATCAGAGCCACGTGACCATCCACACTGACACCAGTTCTCACGCTCTCCTCTCAGTACTTGAACCAGTTCGAAAACTGCTGTGGCCTGCGGGAAGGAGCCATCCTTACCCTGCTCAGTGACATTGGTAAGTCCTGCCCCAGAAACAAGGCCAGGCCCTTCAGGGCAGACGGGTAAGTTCCCTGTGAGTCCAATGAAGCACACAGGGAATGGTTTCTCTCCTGCGGTCTCTGCCAAGGGTGTGGTGAGGTGCAGGGTAAGGGGACAGCCGGGGCTGGTCGGGATTGTGCCAGGCTCAAAGAGAGTTCCTTCCTTCCTAAGTCGCGCTACAAATGAGTGTGTGTTCAGAATAAGAGGTTTCCTTTCCCACTAAAGCACTCCACTCCCTGCTTTCCCGGAACAGCCAGGGAAACGGCTCGTCACTGAGCAGTTTCATCCGTGGGTAGTGCATTTTTGTACATTCCAACCGCAGGCGTAGGAAAACCCGCTCTTGTTTAACTGTGAGTGTCCTTAGACGTGGGTGCTTCTGGCACTCTGAGAAGGCTGGCATCAGGGAGGAGAGTCACATGGGCCGCAGAGGTGTCTCCTAGATCATGGAACTCCAATGAGGGGCAGAGATGGGGTTCTGACAGTCAGCTCTACCCCTCACCTGGAGAAGCAACTGCTAAAAGTGCCACAGAGCTTGCTCAACTCTGGGCTTTAAAATTTGATGATGATGATGGTGGTGGTGATGATGGTGGTGGTGGTGATGATGATGATGGTAGTGATGAGGATGGTGATGATGGTAATGGTAGTGGTAATGATGATGGTGGTGGTGGTGATGTCATTATTGAAGGTTTGTGGTGAAAACTGATAGTTTGGGTCCTAAGGATCAGAATTATCCAGACTTTATCCTTGAATATATGTCCTCACTTTGAAGAATGGCTCCATTTTCATCCCTCCCTGCTTCATTCTTTTCAGCTCAACTTGTACACATATGATTTATTTACTCAAACTTTGTTTTTCCGATACAGAAACACAGAAGGTTTGAAGTAATGTCATGAAATCGTATGCCCTTTCCTTAGATTCTCTAGTCATTAGCATTTGCCCTGTTTATGCAACTGGGTTCTCTAGCTTTGCAGTCCCAGGGCTCTCATCTTTCAGAAACATTGCCAGCATGGATCTACCACCTTGTATTCTTCTTTGGGTAGAGGGGAGGCAGAAGGGCTGTTGGAGGGGGTGGGGAGGGGTCAGGTAACCATGTATTTGAGGCCGAGATCCAAGCAGTCTGCCATATTAAATATCCACCTTTCTCTGCAGCCTGTGATTTCCTTTTGAATGGAGGCCTGTGGAAGGCTAAATGGCATTGCTGCCGCCTTACAAGACTGGACTGGGCGGCCACCTCCTGGCCTCTGAGTCTCCCATGTGTCGGTGTGTGTGTCTGCTGGAAGGGCTCGGTCTATATAACTGCAGGATCTAATCCAGAGGTCTAGAATTCCACTAGTCTTCGTGACACCACGCCTCCTGTCTCACCCACCACATTTTGCTTAGATGTTCACTTGATTGTATCTCAAGATCCTCAGCCAAATTACTAATTTGCTCTTGTCAGATTGGGTTGAAGGCTGCCTAGTAATTCAGGGTGTGTCCTTTTGTTCTCCATGGACTATGTTTCCTTTTGGTTATAGCTTCCTCAAACTATTTTTCTTTAATGTTATCCTCTTAAATAATTTTCTTCTACTCATTAGATTATTCATGCCTCTATCATATAGCTATTAAAAAGTCTCTAAATGGGACTGGTGGTTCACACCTGTATTGAAAGATAGAGGCAAGAATATTGGCTGTTTGAGGATAGCCTGAGCTGCATGGGAAACCCTATCTCAAAGGAACGAGAATAAAATTCTCTTTAAATGGGGCTAGAGAGATGGCTCAGAGGTTAACAGCACTGTCTGCTCTTCCAGAGGTCCTGAGTTCAATTCCCAGCAACCACATGGTGGCTCGTAACCATCTATAGCAAGATCTGGTGCCCTCTTCTGGCTGGTGGGCACACATACAGGCAGAACATTGTATACATAATAAATAAATCTTTTTTTAAAAATCTCTTTAAATGATTGGCTCATGTACATTAACTGGATTCTTGTTTCATATGGTATTTTACCTCCTTAGGTGTGATAACGTTAGTATTGTCTCTTCAAGTCAGGGCAGGGAGCGACAGAGAGCTTCCTCCTGCCCTCTTGGTACAGGTGGAGCCCCTGACCTCGCACACACTAGGCAAGCACTCTGCCATTGAACTCTACCCAATTCTTGAGCTAAACTTCTTAAAAATCAGAGACTATAGTCACTGTTTTGTCTCTAGCATCTAGAAAAGTGACAGCTGGTACCTTGCACCTTGTCGATATATATTTATAAGATCAATATGTCCCCAAACGAATTAAAATACGTACGTACTCATTTCCCCCCCAAACTGGACATCCCTGCATTATAAACCATCATACAAATCCCCAGCCTATAAACCAGCTCTTCCATGTGTTACTTCATTTTTCAGAATGTTTGTTTCATTAGCTATAACTGGGAACACGGCTCACCTCTTTAAAGTCATCGAACATAAAACAAGACGCCGTACATAAGCTCTTAGCATAGTGCTCTTCCTAGGACGATAAGCAGTAAGTCATTATAGTCTCCTGTCCTTCCCTGCAGGACCCTGAAAACCCTCAGTCCCTACTATGGATTGTTGGGTTTTAGATCCAGGACAAGCGGCTGAGGTGCATATTTAATATACCAAAGCGGACCTGGCCTCCAGGTTCACCCAGCATCCCTCAGTCCTACCTGTTACAGGGCATGGCTGGCATACCCTGCCCTCTACAGTGAACTTTCCAGCCCAGGGCAAGGCTTCCCTATATAATCCAGACAATTTGGTTCGTTCTCTCTCTCTCTCTCTCTCTCTCTCTCTCTCTCTCTCTCTCTCTCTCTCTCTCTCTCTCTCTCTCTTTCTCTCTCTGCATTTTCTCTTTCCCTATGAGCACATGCTCACACAATAAACCTGCCTTTGTGCTTTCGTGATTGGAGCAAGCCTATTATGGATTATGAATGGAGTCCCATGAGATGCCCTTCCTGGAAACAGCTGGTTTTCCCCAGACCCGTTTCTAAGCCTGCCATTGCTGGAACATATTCCAATGCTTGACTCTGTTTGAAGTTGCTGATAGATTTACATTTTATTATCAAATCCCCTCCCCTTTCTGGTTTGTGTATGAGACCCATCATATTTAATCCTATTTTTTGGAAGATAATTTTGTAATTACATTTATGTACAGAAAACTTAGTGTACATTTAACCCAATTTAGTGGCAAGTTCTTTAGCCTTTGCCTTTCCCAGTTTGACAATGTGAGCCACAGACTTAGGACCCAGGACGTTGCCTCCCCAGTGGCTGTGGATCTCATCCTATCTGTCATTGTAATTGGCCCTAATAGCTTCCCTCCACTTTAGCCAGAGCATTGTTGTCTCCCAAGTTAACCTGTGTGAAGGCGACAGTGGTCCACATCTTCCTGTGGCCCAGCCGCCCCAGCCTGGCCTTTCCCATGATGATGCAGTACAGAATCTCATCATTTGACACAGGGCAAGAAGGGCAACCACCAGCTCAATGGGGTCTATGTCATGGGCAATCACCCTTGAGATTTCTTGTTCTCCACCAAGGTGGTGACTGTATTGACCCTTGCTCAAAGGTCAGGTGGTCTCTTAGTTGGTGCGGCCCTTTTCCCAGCAGCTTTCTTCTCAGCACGGGCCAGTAGCCTTAGCTGCTTCTTCTGCTTTGTCTCTGGCTGGTCCCTGTGGGCAAGCTTAAGCAACTGGGTAGCTGTTTGCTGCTCCAGGGCCCTGGGTGAACTGGTTAATGACAGGAGGTACTTTGAGCCGCTTATAGAGGATGCCCCTTTGTCGCTGCAGCCTCATGTAGCAAGGCCATGTAATGAAGCAAGTGAGATCGCTTTGGGGCTGGATATCCTGCCCAATGCCAAAGCTCTTGGGCCTTTTCTCGAAAGATTGACCACCTTTTTGCCTCCTGTTCCCTCACAACAGCCGGGGCCAGGGCCACCTTGCTGTTCCCTTGGCCTTCTTTCGCCTGGGCAGCTTGCTGGGCTAGAGGAGAGAAGAATTGGTCCTTTTGTAACGTCTCACTACTAAGTCTTTTCAAAAGCTTCACTAGGAGCAGCTCAGTTAACATAACTATTCTGTAGCCTGAGCATATTTTATTCCAAGTATGACCCCAATTCTCATTGCTGGAATGACCATTGCTGTACCCCGCCTGTTTGACCTCAGTTAATTAGCCAAGCCACACTCCTGGTCACAGGGTCCAGATTCAGTGACTTCTCAATTAGGTTAAATTTATTTGCTCCCAATCTCTGGGCCCTAATTTCCTAGGCTGCTCACACAGAGCATCACCATGGCAACCGACACACAGACAGGATTCTTCCTGTGAGTTTTAAGTTGCCAAGTACAGCTCCAGCAACTTGTAAGTAGATCATGCATCAGAAAACAGGCAGATGCCTGGCAGACACAGATGAACTCTGCCTCCTGTGCTAGAGCCAGCCCATCAGATCATTGCCTTATACTGGGCAGGAGGACCTGGGACAGACATAGAGGCTGCAGGAGCAGTTTGGACGTCCCCATAATATGACTCTGAAATGGGAGTCACAGGTACATTAGTGGTCTTGTTCACTGTCCTTTAGAAAACATGGGAGTGTTTCTTCCTGCCAGTGAAGCAGCAAGTTCCTGAGCAGTCAGAACTGAGGGGCAGGCCGCAGCCTTCTCTGTCCCACCACAGAGTCTGGGTCAGTGACCCAAGGTTGTCACTGAACTCATGATCCCCCTGCCTTGCCTTCCTGCATGTTAGGACTGTAGGTGTGCTGCACACACCCCAGGCCGTGCCCCACCTTCCACACACATTGCCTCCTCCTTGCTTTTTTTTTTTTCTTTTTTTTTTTCCTCATTCTTGCCCTACCCCATTTACCCTTCTCTGAACCTGAGCAGCTGCACTCTGCTTTACTGTATTCTGGTTTGGCCTGTCTGGCTTCTTGCAGCATCGTTATCAACTTTATCTTTCCTGAATCTGTTCTCTAGTCTGAACTGTGTATCCATGTCTTCAGAGTAGCTCTCCCAAAATCTCCGCCAAATCAAACCCTAGACTTCTTTTTTTTTTTTTTTTAAATCTTGATCCTTTTGTGATATCTTCTTTTTTATTGGGCCCATCTTTCTGCCTACCCACACATGAATGTCAAGTTTAAACCTCGTCTTTTAGATCAGCAGTTAAGAGTACTTGCTACTGTTTGGGGTGGTGGTGGTGATGGTGGTTAGAACTGACTCCCAGGCCCCATGCGGTGGCTCTTAATCATCTGTAGCTTCAATTCCAAGGGATCCAAAAACTTCTTCTCCATGGGCACGAGACATGCACATGATATACACACACATACATGCAGACAAAACACCCATACACACAAAATAACAAGAAATAAATCTTTAAATCTCATCTCTGAAAATCTTCCCCCGTTCCTTCATGATACCTTCCTTACTATGCCTGACTGAAAGGACACTAAAAGGACATTAAAACATTCTCCAAATGAGCTGGGATGCAGTTCATTTGGGAGAATGCCTGCCCGGC
Organism: Acomys minous; assembly: GCF_964271855.1. Taxonomy (NCBI): domain Eukaryota; kingdom Metazoa; phylum Chordata; class Mammalia; order Rodentia; family Muridae; genus Acomys; species Acomys minous. Next base: position 13,731,401 of record NC_140497.1, on the reverse strand, counting down.
ATGCATAATGCCCAATGACTCATAAACTGGGCATGGTGGCACATGCCTTAGCTCTGGGGTTGGGAGAGTAGGGGCAGCAGGATCTGGAGTTTTAAATCATCTTCAACTATGTAGGAAGTTTGATGCCATCCTGGCCCTGTTTTGCCGTGTCTCTAAACAGGCAAACAAACAATAAAGATACAGAGGTTACCAAATCCAATGTGTTTTTCATGTTATATCCCATTCCGCCTGCCTGTCTCCCTGCCTCCACTGATGCATTGTCATAGCAACCCAAGCTCCAGATCTCTTCATCCCACCTATCTCCAACCGCAGCGGCCATGGCCTGCATCTCAATTCCCCTGCTTCCTCTGCACTGGCTTCCGCTTAGCCTTCCTGTGCTGCAGCAGGCACTCTCAGCCTTCCCATCTTTCTTGAGTAGCCTTAGACTTTGCTCTTCACTCTTGATTCCCCTCGCAGAATTCTTCTGCTCTTCATGGTCACCGAGCAAACGAGAAAGCGATCCTGCACTTTCATCTTAGCATTCCGTCTTGCCACCTTCCGCCTGACTTATTAGTCATAGGACCTATTTTAGCCCAGAAGCCATGAGGCAGACTAAGTCTGTTTTGCCTGGAAAGTCCAGCAAGAAACTGGGCAGCTCATGGTAGGCTCACTATTTTAATAACACAGACATCCTCTTGCTTTTATTGCCCTTGGCTACTTGGACCACACACTGATTGGCCTTCCTCCATCTCTCCCTCTGTGCTCCCTCCCTTCTTTTCTTCTTTCTGCCCCTTCTCCCAAACACTCCACCACTAAGATACACCCCCAGCTCCTATCCGTCGGGTTTTGCCTTTTGTTTTCCTTCTGATTTTTGCCCCCCAATATTTTCTGGTTTGTTTCTTCCCGTTTCTTCCCAGTGGAACATATCTCAAACAAACATCCTAGAAAGAGCTTAACAAAACTCTTAAGGCGCGTATGGAAAGTCAGGATTTCACAGGTGCACCCCTTCAGAAGCACTTTCCTGCCTGGGAGCCTGGCTGCTCTTATCTGTTTCTTGACTTGTTGTTTACCATCTGAAAACTGTGTCTTGGAATTCAGCTCATAATCTTTCTGTAAGCCCAGGCAGATCCTGGCTGTAGACCTGGGTACCACCCTGAAAGAACCACAGTGATGCTCTTTGCAGGTACTGCTTGTGCATCTCTCCACAGAATCCATGCTATGACAGGCAAAAGTGTAGTCCAGAGAACTCTTTGTTTCAGTGCAGGTGACGAAATCCAATGCATGTTAAGTCTGACCGTGTGGTCTAAACACAAAGTGTTTGTTACAGCTCATTTCTCTAATTGGAGCATGAGGGATTAGTCACATTTTTGTCTGTTATGATTTTCAGTTTTTATGGGAATTTTATATCAGTACATCCAAGGGTTTAGTTTTGTTGTTGTTGTTGTAGTTTATAAACTTCCAGACATAGTGTTACATTACTCAGTATTGCTTGTTTCATCCAGTTTAAACTAGTTTAGGTTCTCTGGGATGGAAACAATTTTGATCAGCTTCCTGACACTGTTTCTCAGGGGCTATTTGTGAAATAAACAGTCAGGCTGACTACAGCTAATGGAGGCCTTGTGTTTTAAAAGAAGCCATTTGAAGACATCACCTGTCAGAATGCTTGCTGCTTTAGCCTCGTGGGGTCTACTCAGTCCAAGAAGGCACTTAGAATTCTGCCTATCTGATCCCTTAGTTCTAGACATTTCTCTAGAGAAATACTTGAGGAAACATAACCACACTAACATGAAGCTTTAGGTTTGTTAGCATTGTTGCTTAAGGGTCAAAATCGCAGTTATTAACACGCGTAGGAGATTTCATTACTGTTTACCATCCCTCTTCCCCACAGGCATGGTGATAGCCTTAGGGCAGGCTAGAAGGGGCAGCCTAGAAGGCAGCTGTGTGCTCTGTCATCCACGTGCTCGTCCTCCTTGGAGGTGTCTTAGTCAGGGTTTCTATTGCTGTGAAGGGACACCATGACTACGGCTGTCTCATACAGGAAAGCATTTAACTGAGGCTGGCTTACAGCTTAGAGGTTTAGTCCATTATCATCATGGTAGGGAGCATGGTGACACGCAGGGAGACATGGTGCTGGAGAGGTAGCTGAGAGTCCTACATCTGGATCTACAGGCAACAGGAGGAGTGAGACATGGGCATGGCTTGAGCATCTGAAACCTCAAAGCCACACCCACTCCGACAAGTCCACACCTCCTAATAGCCCCACCCGCTGTGGTCCTATGGGGGCCATTTTAATTCAAACAACCACCAAGGGGTTCTTGTGACTCACACCACAGTTGTTTGCCCTAAGATGCTATACTTCCAACTGCAGGGCCCTTATTTTAGTCTAGTTATAAGTACTTGCTCAAATCTCAGCAAGACTCAGCTTCCACATAGCACACACTGCTACACTTGCTCCCCAGCAAATACCTACAGACTAAGTGGCTGCCCTTTGGACACGCATTTGACATTATTATTATCATGGCTTTGTGCCTCACTGCCCATGGCTCAGGTTCAGGAATGGTACCAATCCTTTCTGCAGTGTCATATGCCTGTAATGATTTGACTTTTGTATCTCCTTGCTAAGATTTTAGGCATGTTCCACCATGTCCAAGCTTTACTGTAAAAAAAAAACAAACAAAGCCAAAACTGGTTATGAGGTCTGATATTGTCCACTTGGAGGCACACCATCAGTATTCTTCTAAGTCAAAAGCTGTAGACCTAAATTGTTTTAATGTCACCTGTAATACTCACTGGAGAGATGGTTTAGTCAGTGAATTACTTGCTAGGTGTCTTAGGTAGGATTCTCTGGCTTTGATAAAGCACCATGACCGATTTTACAAATAAAATTCAGTAAAAATGAAAGTGCTTCTGAGGGCTTGTAAGTCAATAGTTGAGTGGAATTCTTTGGGCACATGGACAACAGCAAATCTCAGGTTTTGTTTGGATGGCAGTTAGACATAGGAGTCTACTGTTGACCGTTAGGAAAGAAAATAAGAAGCAGGCCAGAAATGTCAGGACCAGGTATGAATGGTTCTGCAGTAGCTTTGTATTCTGGGTGTGAGCTCTTTGCTCTACTTGACTGCCAGGTGTGGCTTTAAGAACCACCCATCTGCAAGGCTTTCCAGAGTCAGCCTGATTTCTGTGGAAGGCCTTTCTTCTCCTCTCTGCTGATGGGTACCCACCCCCCTCAGCCTGTGGGGATGACCACCTCCTCTGTCTGCCAGGGATTCCCAACGACTCAGTCCATCCTGACAGGGTAGCATCATGTGGGGGGGCTTATGTGTCCGTATAGATTAGCATGTGGACCTGCTTCTGTGTACATTTGTGATGTGGCTCGGAAAGGGCTATCATACTTCTCAGTGTCCTTGATTTTAACATCTCCTTGAGGCAGGGTCTCCATGTTGCCCAAGTTGGTATCAGACCCCACTTTTTTAAAAGTAAAAGTTGTGCAGGGTATCGTGTGGGGTCTGATACCAACAACAACATTTTAAGTCAAAAGCTGTAGACCTTAACTGTTTAAGAGAAGCTGCCTATTATAATCTCTGAGGAGAGGGCTCAATTGGTGTAGTGCTTGTTATATATCTTTGGTAGGTTTCTGTCGCTTCGGTAAAACATCATAACCAAAAGCAACTGGGGAGAAAGGGATTTATTTTACCTTATACTCCCACATCTCAGTCCAAGGAAGTCAGGATGAGGACAGAAACCTGGAGACAAGAGCTGAGGCAGAGGACATGCTGCTTACTGGCTTGCTTTCTTTAAATAATTGATTTATTTTTATTTTATGTGCATTAGTGTTTTTCCTGCATGCACATCTGTGTGAAGGTGTCAGATCTTGGCCTTACAGACACTTGTGAGCTGCCAAGTGGGTGCTGGGAATTGAACCTGGGTCCTTTAGGAAAGGCTGTCAGTGTCCTTAACTGCTGAGCCATTGCTGCAGCCCCTCTGCCTGCTTTCTTAAAGCCCTCTAGACTGTCCACCCACAGTGAGCCACGCCCTCCCAAATCAATCTTCATCAAGAAAATGTCTTACAGTCTGGCCCACAGGCTGATCTGGCAGGGGCATTTTCTTAATTAAAGTCCCCTCTTACACAATTGCAGCTTGTTTCAAGTAAATGTAAAACTAGCCAGGATGCTGTGCAGCATGCGGACCTGAGTTGACATTACTAGCACCCAAAATAAAAGGGGTGAAAGTATGCACCTGAAGTCTGATGCCTGGGGAGGCAAAACCAGAAGACTCCCTGGAGCTCCTGGTGAACCGATCTAGATGAACTGGTGAGTGCTAACTTCAGAAACTCTGAAAAAAACAAAAACAAAAACAAAAACAAAAACAAAAAAAAAACAAGATAGAAAGCGATTGAGGAAGACACCTGACAGCTCTGACCTTGACGTGCATGTGCATCACACATCTGAGCACACACTTCCTACACATAAATAATTTCCTAGAATATTATGTATCTATCATAATTTAACCAGGCACTCCTTGATTATAACTAAATTTCAATATATGTGTCTAAATATTACTCTACCTTACGCAGTATCCATATATGTGTGGTATATGTTATGATGCTGTTTTAGGAAAAAGATCTCTTGAGGCAGATTCCCCATATATAACGCATGCTTGCCTTGAACTCCTGATCACCCTGCAATCCCTCAGCCCTGGATTACAGACACTACCATGTCCAGATTTTCTTTCTCTTCCCTCTCCTTCCTTTCCCCCTTTCAAGATGCTAGGGGTCAGACCCGGGTTCTTGTGCATAGCAGGCAAATACTATGCCACTGAGCCACACTCTCAGCCCCCCTCTCCTTAGTGATGTGAGAAAAGATTGAACTCCTCTTTGCTAAGCAGTGATGGTTTTTAATTTTGTAAGCTAGTTTTCAGAGGTGGAAACTGTAGGTCAAGCCAGAAAGATATAGATAGATAGATAGATAGATAGATAGATAGATAGATAGATAGATAGATCGATCATTCTGTGTATATATAGAGGTAAATACATGGATGGACAGATAGATAAGATAGATAGATGATATAGAGATATATATTTGCCATATTATTTTCCAAAACCATGTATTTGTATTCCTTCCAACAATGTAGTAGAGCACCCTCATTGCCTCTTTACTCTGCAGTTTTTGATACAAGTATGAGCCACTGTTCACTAACCTGTTTGCCATTTGTATTTCTCTTGTAAGTCACTCTATTCTTTTCTTTGCCTTTGTTTTTTGTTTTGGTTTTCCCTGTACTAGGTATTGAACCTAGGTCTTCATGCTTGCTAGGCAGGTGCTCTACCACTGAGCTGTACCCCAACCTCCCCTTTTACTTTGTGTTTTGAGACAGTCTCACCAAGTTGCCTGGGCTGGCTGTAAGTTTGTTCTCCCTTCTGTCTCAGGCTCCTGCGTGGCTGGTATTACCAGTCTGTGCTACCATACCTAGCTCTTTGCTTTTTGCTGATTTTTTTTTTTCTTTTTGAGACAGAGTTTCTTTGTGTAGCCCTGACTGTCCTGGACTCGCTTTATAGACCAGGCTGGCCTTGAACTCACAGAGGTCTGCCTGCCTCTGCCTTCCAAGTGCTGGGATTAAAGGTGTGTGCCACCACGCCCAGCTGCTGTTTGCTGCTTTTTAAAGGCTGTTTGTGTGCTACCTGTATTTGCTTTGTTTATGATGTCTTTCACCATGAATTTCCAAAATGATTTTGGGCTACTTCCCCTGCCCTCTCCCCCTTTGTTAATCAGGTTTCCTCTAGGTTGGCTGTGACCTTCCTAGAGGATGACTTCAAACCGCTGATTTTCTGCCTCCACCTCCCCAGTGCACCCATCACCACCATGGCTTGTCCTTTTATGCAGTGCTTTAACATTTCATGCATGCTGGGCAGTCTCTGTACTAACTGAGCTACACCATCAGTAGATCAGCCAAAATCTCACAGTTAAAATCCTGCTCTCTCATCTTGGTCCCCGTCACCAAAACAGTGTCAGCTCCAGTCCGCGTAAAGTTGGAAAATGTGTCAAGATGCACTATACTGTCTTTTACAGGCTAGTCAATTCTGAAACAAACAAACAAAAAAAGCATTTTCTAGACACAATAAAACATCACTCCCTGTTGTACTTCCTCAGCATCGGCGCTTAGGTACCTTCACGAAAATAGAATCATCCATCGTGACCTGAAGCCAGAAAACATCGTCCTGCAGCAAGGAGAGCAAAGAGTGAGTGCCTTCCTGAGATTGGGGAGTCTTGCTGCGTGGGGGCTGCCCTGGCGGGGAAGGACTGTGCTCTGTAAGCTGCTTATTGCTGTATTTCCTTGAGACACTCTGATTCCCTTAAGAATTTCTTCTTCTTTTTTTTTTTTTTTTTTTTTGTTTCTTTTCTTTTTTTCTTCTTTCCTTTTTTTTTTTTTTTTTTTTTTTTTTTTTTTTTTTTTTTTTGGTTTTTCGAGACAAGGTTTCTCTGTGTAGCCTTGGCTGTCCTGGACTCACTTTGTAGACCAGGCTGGCCTCGAACTCACAGCGATCCGCCCGCCTCTGCCTCCCGAGTGCTGGGATTAAAGGCGTGCGCCACCACGCCCGGCTTCTTCTTTCCTTTTTTTGAAACAACACTGCAGGCTGTTCTTGCTAGCAGACTGAGGCAAGCTTGGATGTATCACATTGGGTTTTGTTTTGTTTCTCCAATTCTGAATTCATTCATTACATTGTTAATTGCCCAAGTCATAGGAATCTGATAAGAAAAATGCTCGTTACTCCACCTCCATCCTCAACCTAATCCTTCATGGAAATAGACGTTTGTTTGTTTGTTTGTTTGTTTGGTAAGCCTCATGAGCTAATGTTGGTTGTGGATATGGCTGAGAAGGAGACAGGAGCTGGCATTGGCCCATCTTGGACATGGTCTAGCTTTGCCATCACACACAAGCTATTTGTGGCCCTTCTCACTGGCTGCCCTGCTCATGTGATCATAGCCTCGCCATAGGCTTAGATGCTGTAGTCTTTCCCAGTTTTGTTCAACCTGGGGTCACCCATCCTTCCTGATACCAGCTTCCCTCACAGTTCCTCACCCGGCCCGTGACTGTGGCTCATGGAACACTCCTTCTTCCAGTTATTCTGGATGTTTCCTGAGCAGAGGCTGGCCTGGTCTCTCATGTTACAAATCCAACCTTAGTGGTCCTGAGAGCTGATATGTAGGCTCTTAATCGATTGATGGCAGACGAAGAAAAACATCTGCCTGACATTTTTATGTTGTCCCAAATCCACCCTGTGGAGGGCATTCTCCTGTGAGAATGTGTCTCTAAGATGTTTAGGCACTAATATCCTTTGGGAATTCAGAAATGTCATTGCTCTGATGGCAAACTGCCTAAACTATTGTAAAAGGAAACTGTCTTCTTACAGCCTTCAGATTTCTTTTCCCCACCCCTCCCTCCTTTTTTTTTCCAGTTAATACACAAAATTATTGATCTAGGATATGCCAAGGAACTGGATCAGGGCAGTCTGTGCACATCATTTGTGGGGACCCTGCAGTACCTGGTAAGAAATGGGGTTCAAGTGTTTGCTTCTCAATCTCTCTGATGTCTGTGGGTCTGTATTTCCTTGCTGGCTGCATCTCAGTTTTCCTGGCTCTGTGGATATTTAGAATTTTTGTGTGAGTTCCGAGTTGATAATTTACTCATGTGCATGTTTTGTGACCTCTAGAAAAATTTAGTCTCTCCTCTAATGTGAGAAAGGCCTGTGTGCCTTTGCCCAGACCCTGGGACCTCTCTGTGTCACAGGGTTCTTTCTGGTTATCTGTAGAGGCTAGGTTTCTTGGAGGGTCTCAGGAGCCAGTGAGGAAGGGGGCGGGGGCTGTGACTTCCCTTCTGTGTGTCATGTGGTCTGAGTACTGGAGTATTATCCGAGCAACTCATTCTTCAGGAATATTGCGTGGCAGGCATTGTGCTCAGAGCTGGCAGTACAACAGGAAAGGAGAGAGGCATTCCTCTGCTCCCAGAGAGCCTAGCATTTGAGAAACAAAACAAAACAAAGGCAGACACTCGGTACCATGACACAAGAGAATTCAGAAGCCACCATTGTCATGAGTACCATGATAAAAGCACAGGTGTCTAAGGACGAACAAGAGGACTGAGCGAACCCTGGGCCTAGAGGTGAAGGCTGCAGTGGGGGAAGGTGTGGACGGAGGGGGAAATAAGACGCTGGCAAAAGCAGAGCACATTGGAAGACCCAAGGGTGTGACTTGGGTTTAGAGAATAAAGAGAAGATCTGGAGTTGAAACTGGGGAGAAAGAAAGAAGGGACAAACAGGTACCCCATTTCACTGGCCTTAAAGGTCTTAACCCATACCATAAAACCTCTGGCGTAGCACCGAGGGGCTCACAGTGCAGAGGCTGCCTTCGAATGGTCGTGTGGACAATGCACTATACCAAACAACAGTAACTGGTTGTGAGGAGGAGGCTGTTGGAACAGGCACCTGCACAGCTGCGCAGGGAGAGTAGGGAGGTGAGAATGAGTAAAGTCAGGAAATGCTTACCAGGCTGGGACAGCACTCAGGAGGCAGAGGCAGGTGGATCTCTGTGAGTTCGAGACTAGCCTGGTCTACAAAGTGAGTTCCAGGACAGCTAGGGCTATTACACAGAGAAACCTTGTCTCAAAAAACAAAGGGAAAAAAGTGGGGGTAGGGGTAGGTAACAAAGACACTAAGGAAGACTTAGTGACAGATTACTTATTGGTGATCACAGCCATCAGATTGTGATTGAATAATGGAATCTGCAGTTCCATAAATAACAACAACAACAGCAAAGGTTGAAGGTCTCAGGGCTAAAAGAGTGTAAACATTCTGTTTCTTAAGAAAGAAAATATGTTGTGTTTTTCTGAATTTCTTTGTGTTTCCTATCTAGCCTACCAGCTACAGTGCTGGGATCCCTTTGTCTCTTCGACTGTATAGAATGCAGCTTTCCCAATGGTGATTTTGGTTCAGGCCCTGTATCCATATGATGTATTAATTATATACATCCTGCTAGGTACCCTCTGAGGTCCTTATTAGCTCAGCCACAATTAAGTGAGGTGAACCTAAAGGCGGGGATGCTGGCCTTGGGTGGACTGAGCTCTCTGAGGGAGAAGTGACAGCACCTCTGAAGCTTGACGCGTTATAACAGAAAAGCAAGCTATTGCACATGGCTGAAGAAGGAGGCGGGGTCGAGGAGACGGGTTTGGGTTTAGCTAGTCTTTGCAGGAGGGAGCGGTCTTCAGGCTGGCAGTATTGAGGGAGGGGAAAACTGTGGTGTCCATTTCCTGCACACACTGTCAACATTCCTACCTGAACCCCGTAGGAAAGCTTTGCCATCTCTGAGCCCCACCCCAGTGTGGAAGGCTTTGCCATTTGCCATGGGTCTGGAGCTATATGGTCATTGACATGACCGCATCCTTGTCAGCAGCAAGCATTCACCCAGGGCTCCCTCTGCTTCTCACTCAAGAGGCCAAGTCAGGTTGTTCACTTGTGTGAAATCAAATGTCAGACCATAGCCATCCCCAGAAGCTGAGCTAATCGTGACATTTTAACACCACATTCTCCTGATTTCAACTCCCTGGCCCTTCTGTAAGTCTCACACGTCCACATTGACAGTGAGTGGTCCTGTCTCTGAGCTTCTGCTGTGGTGGTCCTGTCTGGGATGCTTCCTTCTATGTGTTTTCTCAAGCCTTTGGAGCTCACTCCATGGCCTGCCCTGGCCTTCATCTCCCTCCTGGGCCACTGTAGCTCTCTCAACCTGCGCAATCATGCGTCCTGCCCTTTTATGGCTTGATTGTGAATTTGCCATCTTGATGTATGGCGGTACATTATTTGATTCAGGGTTACTTGGTTCAATATATATGCTTTGTATTTGGTGTGTACAAGCTGATGCCTTTTTGTTTTGTTTTGTTTTGTTTTTTGTACAAACCCTATCTCTCCGTCTTTATACAACACCCATGGCCTGGGTCCTGCATGAAATCTTCAATAAGTCCCTGAAATACTATCTCGCTTTTAAAGATGGGAAAAAATTAAATAACTACAAAATGCGTAATTGATTTCCTCTGATGTGCCTTGAAGTGATACCTCGGGACCCTGACTCCTCAGTTCTCCTGGCAACACTTCAGATTAACATAGTCTTATTAGGAATACGCAGTACAGAAAATCTTAGGTGCCCCCAGCTGAACCTGTTCAGGTGCTCATCTCCCCACTCCTGAGTGGACATACTGTATGCAGTGATGAAGGCAGGGGGTGGGTGATTCTATGAGCTGCTGGCTCTTCCACCCAGAGAGAGGACAGCCCAGGCACCCACCTGTATGTTCCAGGCTCCGGAGCTGCTGGAGCAGCAGAAGTACACTGTGACCGTTGACTACTGGAGCTTCGGCACCCTCGCCTTTGAGTGCATCACTGGCTTCCGGCCCTTCCTCCCTAACTGGCAGCCTGTGCAGTGGTGAGTGGGGCTGCTGCAGCTGGTGGGAGGGCCCCAGCACCATGTCTTGCCACTCAGTCCTTCTGTGCTCCCCACGTTATGCCCAAATGGTCTGGGGTCTCTGCACCCTGAGGACCCAGCGGTGACAGTTCAAGCTTCTCAGCCTTGAACCAAAGAGTGGTTGCTAGCAACATCTGTGAATGTGACGTTGGCCTAATAGAGTCAGGCTCAACAAGTTGGTACTCGATGGGCCATGGTGTTGCTGCGCATTTACATCGAAAATGCTAGCAAACTGTTAGTAAAGAGAGCAGATGTGCATACAAGACATGGAATGCAGGAATATTTACGTGTGTCGTAAAATTTGTCAACAGTATGTATTAATGTAGAAAGTTTTTACTTATTTCTCAAGTATTAATAAGTTCACGTTTTAAACTTCTAAAGAATAAGGAAAATAGTTGAAAAGGTTGCGTCATGAAAGTTTCCATACTACCTACTCTCCCTCCCCAAAGACACATGGTAACCGCTAGTTTTGGGGTACTTTAGGGGTGCTTATGCCCTCTCCACCAGGTCGCACTTATTTGTTTGTTTCTTTGTTACCATCCTCTTTATGCTTCATTGGTGGTATAATTGAGCACTGTTACATATGTGCCTGGAAAGCACTGCACACCAAAATTCCTCAGAGCAATGTATTTATGAAACACACATACACACACACACACACACACACACACACACACACACACACACACACACAAAATCTTTGTCTGGAGTCTAAAAGGGCTATACAGTTTGCCCCACAGATTAAATTTTTAGTATTTTGGAAGTTGTAGAAATAGTTAAAAGCCCTGACTTTGGTAGTATATATACTAAAATTAGAAAATATTTTTTTAACTTTAGAAAAGAATCAGCTATACCCAGATGCTCTGGAAACAGCTCACTGAACAGTCATTTCTGTCTGTCTTGTTAAGAAAGATTAGCTCCTTATGTGCCCTTTCTACATCCTGCCTCGGTACACTGGACATGCTGTATATTCTCCTAGGCTTCGGAAAGTCTCTTTGGTGTTCTACGCAGTCACTAGAGTGTAGTTGATGGCTGGAAGATTGGTCTATAATTTGAGCTCCTTAAAATAACACCACAAATAACATCCTTGTAGGTAAGCTGTTGCTCATACACAGCTATTTGTCTAGTTATTTATACATTCCTAGGAATAAAATGAACAGATTTAAAGAGGACACACATTTTAAAGGCTTTGATGTGCCTTGTGCCACCTGCCAGAAAAGGTTGTACAAAAACATGCTTCTGCAGGAGTATGCCAGGCTGACCTTTTCCCTGTGCCATTCTTAACACTGTGGTCTTCATTTGCCTGAACACCCGGTAAGATTAGTAAAAAAAACATTTCAAAGGACAAGTATTTACACCAGGGAAAACTATATAGCAGATGACCTTAACTTCTGGCCCTCCTGCCTCCAGCACCATTACAGGTATGCGCTTTCACACCCAGCTCCATTACACACATACAGGCATGTGCTCTCACACCCAGCTCTATTACAGGCATGCGCTTTCACACCCAGCTCCATTACACACATACAGGCATGTGCTCTCACACCCAGCTCCATTACAGGCATGTGCTCTCACACCCAGCTCCACTCAGTGCTGGGATGGAACCCAGGACTTTCCTACATGCTGAGGCAAACACTTGACCAACTGAGTCACTTCCCCATGAGAATAAAATGAAACACGGCCTTTGAAATGAATTCTGGAAGAAAGATTTGGGTGGTGGCAGCAGAATCCACTCCACAGTTAGACACACGTGCAGAGGCCGAGAACGTGCTGTGGAAAGCCCACTGTCCTGTGGTAACTACTTAACAGACCAGGGTTCCGGGGTACAGGAGAATAAGGTACTCAGTTCATAGTCACATATTACAATGTAACCCTGAGGTTACATAGCTTTAAATTGTTTTCAGTTCACATGTTAACTTTTCAAAGTTGGTGGGTTCCATCTCTAAAACGGAGGAAAACCTCACAAGTGTTGAACTTTTCTCTGCTTATAAGGACCTAAGTTAGTCCTTATAGAACTTGAAAGCACCTTCAGTGGCCCGGCATCTTCACAATATGTCTGTTGTCTGCCAAGTCTTCTGCCTAGACCCACCCTTCCTGTTGGCTGCTTAGAAGCCAACTTTCCTGGAGCCTGATGAGGAATTGTTCTGTAGACTAGTTCACGAGAAGACCCTGTCTCCTGGGACTTTAATGCTTTAGTGACATTTTCATCTACTCAAATGACAAGGCACGCAGCCCAAGCAGTACAAGCTTTGGTTAATACATTCATTTATAGTTTCCTATGGACAGAATGTTTTCTGCAGAAGGACTATCCCATTTTTGTCAGAAGCCTCAGGGACCCTCACTTCTATCATCTGTTTCTACCACCCCACCCCCAGCAGCCTTTGCCATGCTTGCAACCTTCCATACTTCTGGCCTGCCCTCATAGGCCACTTCCTGTCTGCCAATGATAACTAAAACATTTTGTTTTTTAAGTGAATGATGCTTTTTTTAGGGGAAGGATGTATTTGGACCTTTAGACACTAGAAATTATGCCAGATTTTGAGTTCTTTGTCCTGTCCCTCTCCAGTTCGTGTAGTACTGGACAGCAGCTACTCATTTCCTTACCACCAAATGGCAGACTAAAAATAATGTCACCACTCAGGCTTGCCACCGAAACCAAAGGAAGTCTGGCAGAGTAGTTGGTTGTTTATGAGGCATTATTCAAATTTAAGCTGTCCTTGTTACCAAGAAGGTTAAAAACCAGTTTTCCCCTTCCAATACTACTTCAAATACCTAGGAAATACATACTCAAATAACATAGGAATATCCCTACATTAGAAAATGTAAAAGCTCATTTATTCTAGGGGGGGAAAGTTAGCCACAGACTTCTAAAGGGAAGTATGGGCCTGCTCGGGAGCTGAGCGGGTAACTGGTCACCAAGCTTCAGCACCTGAGTTCTCTCTCTGCAGCCCTAGTGGTGGAGGGAGAGAACCAGTTCCCGTAAGTTGTCCTCTGCCCCGGATGCCATGGCAGGTGTGTGCATGCGTGTACATGGGCACAAATACACACGTACACATGCACAAATAATAAATTTAAAGTGGAATGAAGTACGTATGTGCATATTGTAAATTTCAAATAAATGTGATGTGTACACACAATTACCGTGTTTCAGAATCCCAATTTTACCCTCTATAAAATCACGAGAGCTGGGCTAAGAGATGACTCAGCAGTTAAGAGTACTAGCTGCTCCCCCAGAGGACCTGGGTTTGAGTCCCAGCACCTACATCAGGCCGCTCACAGGAAGCACATCTCCACACACACATATATGTATAATTGCAAATTAAATATTTTTTAAAATGAGAGCTTCTATTTGATAAATGAAGGATAGAAGACATTAGAGAAACAGCTGAGGGTGACATAGAGGTCAATGGTGGGTCCTGGAGAACTTAGGACATGAGACCAAGAGTGACGTTGTGTGCTTCGAGATCCCATTCAGGCAGCACTAGCCACATTTTGTTTAAGTGCTGTGGGTTGAACCAGAGCCTCACTCATGCTATGACTCACTGCCACTGAGCTAAACTCCTCATCACAGCACAGACCATTCATAAACCCTGGAAGAAAGCCTCCTATCAGCAAACTGACCATTATTTCCAAAAAGCATACAGTTATAAAGCTATAATACAAGTGCAAAGTGAAGATATTTGCCACTGAGTGACATAAAAATTAAATGACATCTGCAGGCATTCCAAAGTCCGGCAAAAGAGCGAAGTGGACATTGTTGTTAGTGAAGACCTGAATGGAGCAGTGAAGTTTTCAAGTTCATTACCCTTCCCCAACAATCTTAACAGGTAACGCCATGGGGCATTAGTCTTGTATATATTTTTCTTCTCTTCTTAGAAATACAAGTTTGAGGTGTGCCATCTAGAGATGAGAACAGTCCATCACCACATTAGACAGAGGATAGATGCCTGTATCTCAGCTCCCTAGAAACCTTTTTTTGGGGGGCAAGGGGTGCAGGTTGAGACAGTGTTTCTCTGGAAATCTTTTTTTTTTCCAGCAGTTGTTTGTTTGGATGGTTGGTTGGTTGGATGTTTGGTTGGTTGATTGGTTGGATGGATGTTTGGTTGGTTTGTTGGTTGGTTAGTTGGTTGGTTGGATGTTTGGTTGATTGGATGGATTTTTGGTTGGTTGGATGGTTGGTTGGTTGGTTGGTTGGTTGGTTGGTTGGTTGGTTGGATGTTTGGTTAGTTGGATGTTTGGTTGGTTGGATGGATATTTGGTTGGTTGGATGTTTGGTTGGTTGGTTGGTTGGTTGGTTGGTTGGATGTTTGGTTGGTTGGATGGATATTTGGTTGGTTGGATGGTTGGTTGGTTGGTTGGTTGGTTGGTTGGATGTTTGGTTAGTTGGATGTTTGGTTGGTTGGATGGATATTTGGTTGGTTGGATGTTTGGTTGGTTGGTTGGTTGGTTGGATGAGTGGGTGGTTTTTGCTATGGTGGTGATGGAATCTCTGACTTTGTTTATTGTTGCTGTTGTCTTATTGTCCTTAGTGGTCTTGTTATAGTTTATTTTCTGTTGCTTTCCCATTGCCATGATAAACACTGTGAAAGCCTATTTTTGAGGGATGTTAAGACAAGAGGTCAAAGCAGGAACCTGGAGCAGAAACTGAACCAAGACCATAGAGGGTGCTGCTTATTTCTTTGTTCCCTCTGGCTTTCTTACACAGCCCAGGCCCACCTGCCCACAGTAGGCTCGGCACTCCCTGTGTCAGTTAGCAAGTATGACGCCTCATAGACATGGCCACTACCCAACTTTTTAAAGGAAATTCATTTGAGATTTCCTCTTCCCAGGTGACTGTGGTTTTGACATTGGCAGCTGAAGCTGACTACAACAGGGCTCTAATTTGAAGTATATTCACTTCAGCATAGGGTTTGTCTCTTACTCCACAGGAAGCCGTTTAAGGGTAGGGATTATGACTTATTCCTCTGTGTTCCTTGTTTGGCCTAAACCAATAAATTTTTGAGGTTTGAATGTCCGTGTGGTCTAGTCTTAGAGCTAGAGTATAAGCAGTTGATTAATGAATCAGAATTGGGTCATAATACAGAAGAAAGCTCCAGGTTGATGACAACTGCACATATTCAGGGACAGAGGAAGGAGGCATGTGGATTACAGTGTGTGGAGTGACTTTGGATGTCCTACAGTTGGGGGGAGGGTAGAGAGAGTTAGATACAGAACACATGGGCAGGTAAAGAAGAGGAAGTTCAACGGGACTGATTAGGCAGAGCAGAGGCACCTGGGGTTGGCCCTAAGCAGGCAGTGTAGGGGCAGCAGGAGGAGTTTGAACACTGGCATGGACATCCATTGGTGTCAAATCAGCAGCTCAGGGTCCAGGCCACAGCTATTTAAAACTTCCACTGGGAGCCCAGCATGGTGGAGCAATCCAGCACTGGGGAGGCAGACGCAGGTAGATCTCTGTGAGTTCAAGGCCAGCCTGGTCTACATAGTGAGTTCCAGGACAGCCAGCACCTGGGATGCCTTTGTGCCTAAAAATGTTTATGTTACCCTAGGTATGTAAATACGTAAAGTATATAAATCAAACATCTACTGATATTAAATAATAAAGAAAATTATTTTTTAAATCCTTTTGTATACATAGTTTTTAAACACAAATAAATTTTATAAAAGACAAACATTAAGTTAAATGTGTACAGATATTAAATTTATATACTAGTGAGATTAATGAAATGTGCCTGCTTTATTTTTACACAAAGAATTAATTCTTGGCTAAGTTTTTAAAATATTTTCTTTGTGTGTGTGTGAGTATGTGTGTGTGTGTGTGTGAGTATGTGTGTGTGTGTGTGTGTTTACACATATGTACACACAGAGACATGGTGCTGATCCTGAAGCTACAAAGCCAGGCAAGCACTCTACCCCTGAGCTACAACCTGGTTCTCAAGTGCACTATCAAAGCTTCAAGGGTCACCCCAAGGCTTAGGGGGTGACCCTGTCAGAAAGGAAAGGAGAAGCTCCTAAATTGTCAGTTCATTTGGAAATATTTATGTGTTTTCTCTCAGGTCTCTCATTTTCATTTTTGATAATAATTTGGTTGCCACCATGTATGTTCTGTTGAGATACACACTCAAGGCTGTTCTTTTAATGTGTGTATGCGTTCATGTGTGTGTGCTCGTGTGTATGCAGGTATGTGTGTGTTCTGGAGCCCAGAAGACAACCTTGTGTTTCACTGTTAGGAGTCGTCCACCTTCTCCTTTTTAAGACAGTCGATCATTGGTCTGAGATTCAACAAGTAGGCTAAGCTGGCCTACTCTCCAAGGATCCGCTAGGCTGATACGAGCACTTCCTATGTGGGCTCAGGCATGGAACTTAGGTTCCTGTGTGTGCAGAGCCAGCTGATCACCCAGTCAGAGCTATCAGCCAGGGTTGTGCTTTGAGATTTGCACACCAAGGTAGCCTGACTTAGACCTCTCTTGCCTCTGCTCCTTAGTGTCCTGGCTGAACGCCTGGAGAAGTGGCTGCAGCTGATGCTCATGTGGCACGCTCGACAAAGGGGCACAGATCCCCAGTACGGTCCCAATGGCTGTTTCAGAGCCCTAGATGACATCTTGAACTTGAAGGTAAGAACAGAGCCAAGGCAGCCCTGAGGCAGCAGCTGTGGTCCCCAGTGGGGCACAGTTCTTCTGAGGAAGGGGGACATAGCAGGTCCTGAGCCACTTGGCTTTGTGAGGAAATTCAAGCTGCTATGAGTCTTCGGGCTAAAATAAGAAGACAGGAAAACTGGGCTGTCTGACACTGGTTGCCAGTTTTCTGTTGAGAAAATGGTACTCAAACTAGGGGTAGCAAAGGGTCTTAGAAAATGCATGGGCCTCTTGTAAAGAATTTTGTTTTCTGGGATAATGAGATGGCTCATTAGGTAAAGATAACGTGTGGCCAAGCCTGACAACCCAAGATCAACCCTACAACCTACATAGTAGAAAAAGAGAACCAACTTCAAATTGTTGTCTGCTTGCCACACATGCACTGTGCTTCCCTCTCCCACTACACAGACACACACATAAGGTTAACGTTAAGAGAATTTTTTTTCCAGTAACATCTGGGTTGTGTTGCAGCTGGTTCACATCCTGAACATGGTCACAGGCACCATTCACACATACCCTGTGACGGAGGATGAGAGTCTGCAGAGCTTAAAGACCAGAATCCGGGAAGACACTGGAATCCTAGAGAAAGACCAGGAGCTGCTGCAAGAGGCAGGGCTGGTGCTGCTCCCTGACAAGCCTGCTACCCAGTGTATCTCAGACAGCAAGGTGATGCCTGGCTTCCTGCACCCCGCCTGCCATGTTTCCCTCTGACTTGGTCTCCTAGGATGTTATCAGCACTCTGCATTACTACTCTACCATGACAAGCGGTTAATAACACAGTGTACAATTTGCTTGATGGGTCAGGAGTCCCATGTTGCTTACTAGGAGGCTTCTCATTCTGTGGTCAGCTCATCACTTCCAGACCACTAACGCTTTCCTGTACCTCCACTGCCAAAACCATGTTCTGCTCTTCTGGCTATCTGGTCAACCAAAGCTATTTATGACTACACAGCTGTACAGGGCCCCTGGGCTAACCCCATCAATGTGTGACATGGTGCCTGCCCTAATGAGCTAATGGAGGAACACTGGAGACTCCATTAACATATGAGAAACGGTCTTTGCACAGGGAAGTGCGACTTGTGCAGTTCACAGGAGAAGCTACCACAATAAAATAGAACATGATGTATGTTAGAGGCAGGTTTGGATACAAAGAGCAGGACAGAAAGCAGGCTGAGTCACGTGTGCTTCATAGGCTGCGGTGATGTCCTCAGTGTGCAGTTGGAAGTGCACTAGCTGATCCTGTAGAGCTGGAAAGGAAGGGTGGAATCCACAGATCTCACTGTGTTCTTGTCCCTCTGCAGCCAAATGAGGGCCTCACGTTGGACATGGATCTTGTTTTTCTCTTTGACAACAGTAAAATCACCTATGAGACTCAGATCGCCCCCCGATCGCATCCTGAAAGTGTGAGCTGTATCCGTAAGTGCACTGTTTGTTAAATCAATTGGCTGTGGTGTTTAGGATAAAGTTGGAGGGAGAGCCAGGAAGGGAACCTGTTTTTCTGTTTCTGGGTATCTAAAACTTCTTTATTTGGGATGTGCAGAGAATAGTCCCTGAAAGGTTATTGGTTAACTGTCTCTCACTAGAGTAGTAGACCAATGGGGAATGCCACCTACTTCTGTGATTCATTTTTGAGATTGCATTTATATTTAATAACTAATGTATCTTGGGGGGTAAAGGCAAGAAGATCATGAGTTCAGCTACATAGCAAGTTCAAAACCAGCTTGGTCTACATGAAACTCTGTTTTTTTTTTTAATTAATATATGTACATGATACAAAAACAGAACACAAAACCTCAAAAGATACCCAAAAAAGAATATACAGTGAGAGCTGGGCGTGATGGCGCACGCCTTTAATCCCAGCACTCGGAAGGCAGAGGCAGGCGGATCACTGTGAGTTCGAGGCCAGCCTGATATACAAAAGGAGTCCAGGACAGCCAAGGCTACACAGAGAGGCCCTGTCTCAAAAAACAAACAAACAAAAGAATATACAATGAAGAGAAAACACTTTAGCTCTTGTCCCCAGCCAATAAGCTTGCCTTGCAGTAAAAGTGTTGTAATCAAATGCTTGGTTATCCCCCTCCAAAAAAAAAAATGATACCATGACTATATACTATTCTGTATCCTTTTTCACTCAATATGTTCTTTTCATCTTCCTCATCCTTCCTATTGGAACACACAGAACTGCTTTGTTTCGAATAGCTGTATAGTGTTCCATTGCATGATTGTTTGCTGAACATTTTAATAGCACACCTACTCCCACCTACTCCCCGCGCCTCCCAGATACACACTTGGAATAAACAGATCAAAGATCTAATGTCTCAAAGAGCTCCCGGCCTTCTTGATTATTTAAACATTTTTAGCTCTTCTGGCTGCACTTTCAAGTACTTGCTTAATTAATCTCTTTGTTATTGTTGGGGGGGGTGGCGTGTACGTGCCACATGCAGAGGTTAGAGGACTGCTTCATGCAATCAGTCCGCCCCTTCTACCTTTCTGTGGGTCCCAAGGATTGAACTCTCACTAGGCATGTGTGGCCAGGGCGTTTACCCACTGAGCCATCTCACCCAATGGGGTATTTTCATCTCTCATGAAAATCTCATACATCTTTAAATGTGACAACAAGAGCTTCTGTTGAAAATATGTGAGTGTTGTATACTTGTGATCAATTCTCCAAGTTGTCCATAGCATGAGCTGAGCTAACTGTGGAACCTTAGCCTGCTTCAGTCTCCTAGCACATCCCCTGCCTCAGCCACCCACGTGCTGGGACTGCAGGTCTGTGTCACCGGGCATGACTCCTCGGATGTCTCCAAATCATATCAGAAGCTTTTTGTCGGCCATCTGTACTGCCAATAGAACACCGAAGTGTTTAAACTAATGCTGAACCACAGTGCCTGTAAAATTATGTAACAGTATAGCAATTATATAACTTTAAAAAAAAACAAGCGATGCTGTGTGGCAGGATGTGTGGTTCCCTGTGGCTGAGTTACTCTCCAACAACTGTTTGTTTCCAGTTCAGGAGCCCAAGCGGAACCTCTCCTTCTTCCAGCTGAGGAAAGTGTGGGGCCAAGTCTGGCACAGCATCCAGATGCTGAAGGAAGACTGCAACCGGCTGCAGCAGGGACAACGAGCCGCCATGTACTGTGCCAGGCTGGTTTCGTGTATTTAAAACTGCTTGTTGGCGCCGAGTCTAGAGAGGTGGTTGAGGCAGGGAGCCAGAAGCAACTCTTAGGAGGGACACGAGAAGACTCTGGTTTGGACGACAAGGAGCGGTTGGGTGGGCTGGCTGGAGGGAGGCTCTTGCTAAGGCCAGGGGGTTAGCGAATGGGTCAGGAGTGCAGGTCTTGGGCCTGGGTGGCTCAGCTGCATGGAGTTTAGAGCTGGGAGAAGCTTAGTGACCCTTGGGTTAGCAACACCAGTTAACTGGGACTCACTGGTGGATTCGCTAATCAGGGCGAGTGTATTGGGCCTATGTGTGGTATTCTAAACAACTCCAACTTCCCGTGTTGGTGCGGGCCAGGAAACTGTCCTTTTGATTCTAGGAGACCGTTTTGGTAACAGTGCGACTGACTGATCGTAGCTGAGCCTCCCTGGGCAAAGGACTCTTCTGCCCCTATACAGGAAGTGTACATGGATGCCAAATGTGTCCCAAGGCTCTGTTTCTTTTCCTTATCATCCCTGCAGGATGAATCTGCTTCGGAATAACAGCTGCCTCTCCAAGATGAAGAACGCCATGGCCTCCATGGCACAGCAGCTCAAGGCCAAGTTGGATTTCTTTAAAACCAGCATCCAGATTGACCTGGAGAAATACAGAGAGCAGACAGAGTTTGGGATCAGTGAGTGTCCTCTGCTCTGTACTTGAAGACACTTGCCTCCTCCCTTTTCCTCTCCTTCTGAAGTTTCTTCTTCTTATGATTCAGTTTTTAACTTCTGTTTTGGTTTTTACAGTATTTTTGGTTTCATTCTCTTTTTTTCGTTGTTGTCTTTCCCATTTCTTTTCCAGCATCTGATAAGCTGCTGCTGGCCTGGCGGGAGATGGAGCAGGCTGTGGAGCTGTGTGGGCGGGTAGGCGACTCACCCAGGGCTCTGTGCTCACCATGTGGCTGGAGCTCTCTTCTTGCACTTTCCACTTCCTTATCCAGTGCTGGTTGGAGCCGCTATGTCCAAACTAAAGGTTTCCTCACCACATCCTTTGACCCCCCCCAACCAGACTTATGGAAGGAAACAGAGTAGTAAGTGCAGGGAGCCCTGCTGTGAGAGCCAAGCAGGCTTGGTCCAGATTTAGGAAAGAAGCAAAACTGTCAGGTGCCCTTGGGAAAGCCGAGGCCTCCTGCTATTAAAATGGGCTTTGAAGCGGGGATCAGCCTTCCCTCTTCACAAAGGTTCCCGCCGGAACTTGTTGAAACACGAAGTATTATAAGGAAGAAGCGGTTTGAGCAGAACTCTCAGGATGGCAGGCATGAGATACCATTGAGAAGCCCTCCTCACCAGGTTAGGGAAGCAAGCGTAACTCAGTGCATGGTGCACAGAGCTGAGACCCTGCATACCAGAGCTCTTCCCCCTTTACTGCGTGTGCACTGGGAAGGGACTTTGCCTCTGTGGCTTAGTACCTAACTGTAAATGGGACCTAATAGGTGAATGAATACGAGACATAAAAAGGGAGTGAATGCTTAAAGGCACATGGATGTGAGGCCAGCGAATGGCTCAGTGGGTATAGGTGCTTGCTGCTGCAAGCCCGATGTCTGATGTCCAGAACCCACTGTTCTAAAAGCCGGTGATAGCAAGGCATCTGTAATCACACAGCTCCTATAGCAAATGGGAGGCAGAAACAAGAGAATTGCCTAGAAGCTCCCAGGCCAGCTAGCCTGGTACACAGTCTCAGAACCAACAAGAAAGGCTTGCCTCAGAAACACAGAGTGAGAGAACACACTCCTGAAAGGGTCCTCCAACCCGTATACAAATAGGCACCATGGTACACAGAGGCCAGCATACACCGCATGCGCTTATGCACACACACAGAGTAATAAATCTTAGTTAAGTGTGTTTGTCCTACATACAGTTTCTTGTCTAATCCTGAGGAAGTGTGTGTGTCTTCCTC
Source organism: Acomys minous (assembly GCF_964271855.1). NCBI lineage: Eukaryota > Metazoa > Chordata > Mammalia > Rodentia > Muridae > Acomys > Acomys minous. The sequence goes on along the minus strand of NC_140497.1, from coordinate 13,709,199 downwards.
ACCGATTTGACACTCAGCTGTAGCACCTGCTTTGGGTATACACAGTAAGGGAAGACATCGTAATATGCTCTGGGTGTCTTCTCTGCCAGGTGCTACGCTTACTCTGTTGGTTTTAACTTTGCAGTTAAGCCCTATTGGAGGTTTGCTTAATAGACGAGGAGACTGTGGCTTACGGTTCTGTAACTGCTGAGGGTCTCACAGCTAGAAAGTGGTAGACATGAGAGCCAAGTTTGGACCATCTTACTCCTGAGCCCACATTCCTCCTAGCCAGTGAACTGAAGGTGCCCCCAGCCTGCCCGAGCTCAGCTCTTGTCTCAGGGTGCCCTTTTGCATCAGTTGACGTGAGCTCAGCTTTTCCATCAGGAGGACGACGTGAAGAATCTAGTAGAGCGGATGATGGCCCTGCAGACTGACATTGTGGACTTGCAGAGGAGCCCGATGGGTCGGAAGCAGGGGGGTACTCTGGATGACCTGTGAGTACAACCAGGGAGGGACCACACTGTACCCACAGAGTTCCCAGTATGTCAGGATCGCCCCAGGCCCTGCAAGGCATGGCCCCTGCCGTATTGCCTTGGCACAGTCCCTGGGATGAGCTGAGACAAATGGCTGTCTGTCACTCTGAGCCTTGGCATCCAGACCCATGAAGTGATGAGGAAAAGTGACCTGGCAAAAGTATAAGGAGCCATTCAAAGTACATATTTTAGAAGCAGCCAATCAGTTTTAAAGGCTGTGGCGCGCGTGCGTGCCAGAGCGCACGCACACACACACACACACACACACACACACACACACACATACACACACAGACACACACAGAGACACAGATCTTTCCTATGGGCAGCAGGCATCCCTGCTCATCCTGCCCAGCCCTGTCTAGGTGTGTCTCCCAGAGCAGGAATTAGAACTGAGGGAGCAACTTGCTGTGTCCAAGAGGGATCAAGGCGTCCACACAGATCCATCCTCCCTGGAGACCAACATGCAGCCCTGTGTATTGACATTAGGGCTCCAGGGAGGCGGGTCAGTCTATTAAGTGTCCTGTTCCCTGGAGTGATGTGTCCCCAGTGCTCTTACTAGAATTCTTAAGGGTGAGAAATCTGAAAATATTTGTTCTCCTTTGTATCTTACATTTTAACCATTTACTCTCTTCATGTCTCCAAACAAGAGTCTTGTGTGCGTGCATGCGTGCGTGCGTGTGTGTGTGTGTGTGTGTGTGTGTGTGTGTGTGTACATATATGTGTGTGTCTGTATGTGCGCACATGCAAGCGTGGGTTTGTTTCCAAACAGGATCTCACTTTGTAGTATTGACTGACGTGGGACTTGATAGGTAGTCAAAACTTGCCTCGTATTTACAGAATCCTACTACCTCAGCTTCCTGGGTGCTCAGACTGTGTGTGCAACCAAGATCAGTTAGAGCCTTCTTCCGAAGCTGTGGCCAGCCCACCTGTTTGTTTTTGGGCCAAGTATTTTCTTGGTTAGGTCCAGAAGTGGCAGCTTGGGTCACTCTTGTAGGTAAGCAGAGGAAGAATATAACCCTTAGGTTTGCTCTCATTTGGGCCATTTGAGTTTTATAACTATCACCCAATCTGGTGGCTTTTTCCCCATTGAGAATGTATGACCAATAGTCTAAAGAGTAGCAATTCTGCTGGCAAGAATTAGCAGTCTGGTGCTTTAAGTGTCCTTGGCAGGCCTTGAACCTATTCTTTTCTCTCTTACAGAGAGGAGCAAGCCAGGGAGCTCTATAGAAGACTACGAGAGAAGCCAAGAGGTGGGTGCTCTGGGCCTGGCCCCATTTTGCCTTATCTTTGAGATACTGGTCTACACTGGAGGCCAGTAGGAGGAACTCTGCCCCTTTCCTCTGCAGACCAAAGGACAGAAGGTGACAGTCAGGAAATGGTACGACTGCTACTTCAGGCAATCCAAAGCTTCGAGAAGAAAGTGCGGATGATTTATATCCAGCTCAGGTAGGCTCGCCCTCTCCCACTCCGGGACAGGATGTGGAGTCACAGCCAAGCCAAGGGACAGATGAGCGCCCTTGCCTGCCCTGATTTGCCTACACAGTGAAGAAACAATCTATGGGTGCCGGTAGGACCCATCATAGTTGGGAGCAATGCTGGGCCAGCCCAGAGCTTGTGGGAGTATGACTCATTTCTTCCTTACAGTAAAACCGTGGTTTGTAAGCAGAAGGCACTGGAGTTGCTGCCCATGGTGGAAGAGGTGGTGAGCCTCATGAACGAGGATGAGAGGACTGTGGTCCGGCTTCAGGAGAAGCGGCAGAGGGAGCTCTGGAATCTCCTAAAGATCGCCTGCGTGAGTGACCTCTGCCCTTTGCTCCTGTCTCTCGGGTCTTCTTCCGCACACACTGCCACTACTCTCCAAGGAGGCGCAGGCCCCTCGGCTCAGGCTGCTCTATCAGCGAGCATTTATGACATGGAGTGGCCAGGGAGGCCAGGGAGGCCACAGAGGCTCCCTAAAGGAAGGGTTTGTGTGACGTGTTTTTATTTACCCACGGAGCTGCTGTGATTACCACAAGAAGTAGAGGGGCTCCAAGCAGCCGACACTGTTCAGAGCTTCAGAGGCCAGAAGCTAAGAACGCAGGTGTCGGCAGCTTGGTTTCCCCTCTGATGGGTCCAGGGCAGAGCCCCTACTCCCACTCCCACTGCCACTGCCCTCTTCCAGCATCAGTGCTTCACACCTTCTGCTCTGTGTCTGTGTCTTCAGTTGACATCAGTGTTTCTCATCTGAATGTCTCCTACAAGAACGTGTTCAGAGCTGGAGATGAAGCTCAGCAGAGAGATGCTTGCCTCGAGCATAAGGCCCCAGGTCCAGTCCTAGCAACACACACACACACACACACACACACACACACACAGCCAAGCAGGATGTTGTACACCTGTGATCCCAGCCCTTGCTGAGACAGCAGGATGATGCCTTCAGGCTAGCCTAAACTATATCATGTAGTTCAAGGCTAGCTTGGACTACACCTTGCCTCAGATATCAAAAAATCCCAAAGAGGGTAAGAAAAATAGGTAGCTTATTACAGAAGCAAGATACAAAAAATGGTGCTTTGTAAAGATTCTTTTTTAAAAACAATTATTTATTTTTAATTTTATGTGCATTAGTGTGAAGGTGTCAGATCCCTTGGAACTGGAGTTACAGACAGTTGCGAACTGCCATATAGGTGCTGGGCAGTCCTTTGAAAGAACAGATAATACTCTTAACCACTGAGCTATCTCTCCAGCCCCTGTAAAAATTCTTAAGATTGGAGCATCTCTATAGGCCAAACAGAATTTTAAAAGATTCACAGCGGCAGGGGGACAGTTTGTGGTCACTCCTGAGAGCTGCAGAAAATCAGAATCAGGAGCATCATTGATGGATTTGCCTGGGGAAGGGGCATGGGGCATATTTCCTCCTGTAAGAAAGGAGGGGAATGGGGAGATTGAGATACTCCGTGCTGGCTAAAGAAGACTTACTAAAGAAATACACAACTGTGCAGTTTGCAGAAGTTGTGGCATGTGAATTCAGGGCAGGAACCCCAGCTTTCTTAGAAGTGAGGGAGTAGCCAGAAATGGTCCTGGACAATGGTCCTGGACAATGCATTAGAGTGACATGGTGATGGGCACATCCCAGAAGAGTGTGTGCTGCCGAAATAGAGTCTAGATGGAAAAAGTGGATTGGAGCAGTTGTTAAGGCTTTCATTGAGGGTGAGACTGGACGGGACTAGCACTGGCTTATGTGGGTCATCCCTTATTCTTAACAGTATAAAGGAAAAACAATAAATGGTTCTTTCCTCCTCTTTCTAATGAAGCTACTTCAGGAGAAAACAATCAGGTAAGAGACAAGATTCAGTGCTTGTCTCAAACCCCAGCACTGAGAGAAAGGCAGAAAGTACCACTGTGTCTAACCTCAGCACTGAGAGAAAGGCAGAAAGCAACGCTGTCTCAAACCCCTGCACTGAGAGAAAGGCAGAAAGCAACACTGTCTCAAACCCCAGCACTGAGAGACGAAAGCATTGCAGCAAGTTGCTGAGAGCCCTGTGAGGAGTAGGCCTCGCCAGCGGTGGGAGCCAGTTCATATGGAATGACCTTCCAAGCTTGTGTGCCTAGGGTAGAAATGGAGGAGACGTGTGTCCAGGGCATCTCTCCACAGGTGGTACAGCGGAAGGGTGAAGCTGCCGACTTAAAAGGCTTGCTGAAGGTGGACCTTGGTGGTTAGCCAGAGGGGAGGGGATTGGAGCCAGAAAGGGACCCCAACCTGAGGGCTGAGGGCAGGGACAGTGAAGAGTTTAATGAGACAACCCAGCTGAGGAGTGGCCCGAGGCTCACCTAGAGAAGAGGCTAGTGGGGCTAAGGGACTGGCTGCAGGCCCTGGTCCTAGGCTGTAGGCATGAGGAGGTGGCCAGGAGCCTCTAGCTGAGGAGGGCTGGCTATAGTAACCCTAGGCATCCAAGTATCTCAGCGTTCTTCCTTAGCTCTAGCACAGGGTGTGCAGTTGACTTACAACCTCTTTGTATATCCTAGTTTCCTACTTGGAAAAGAGCAAGAATGTCGTCGTCGTCTTCTTCTTCTTCTTCTTCTTCTTCTTCTTCTTCTTCTTCTTCTTCTTCTTCTTCTTCTTCTTCTTCTTCTTTAGATTTATCTTATCTTAAATTGTGTGTGTGTGTGTGCATGTGTCTGCATGTGGGTATGTGCACATGAGTGCAGAAGTCTGAGGGGGCCAGAGGCATTGGATCTTCCTGGAGCTGAAGTTACAGGCAGTTGTGAGCCACCCAGTGTGGGTGCTGGGAACCAAAACCCCAGTTCTCTGCAAGAGTGGTATGCACTCGTAACCACTAAGCCTCTGACTCCATAATTTTGTTGACTATCTTTTTTTTTTTTATCATCATTCAGAGCAAAGTCCGAGGTCCAGTGAGTGGAAGCCCAGATAGCATGAATGTGTCCCGGCTTAGTCACCCTGGTCAGCTAATGTCCCAGCCTTCCAGTGCCTGTGACAGCTTACCTGAATCGGCCAAGAAAAGGTAAGCTATGCTTGACAGTGCCGAGTGTAATTCAAAGGCACACGCAGAGACTGGGAATGGGTGTGTGCGCTTGTCCCCAGTCACTTCCCCCCGAGGATCTTGTGTGTGTTTGTCAGGTCCTGTGGACACAGACATGGTTTTTTGTTCTGCTCCTATAGTCTCTTGTCAGTTGCTAACTAGTTTCCCCACCCAAGAGTTGGATTGCCAGTTGCCTAATGAGAATACTGAAATTATTAGTTGTGCTGTACATCGTGCTAACTGAGCCTCAGAACTTGCCTCAGAATGTGCCCTCTTTGTCACACCTGGGGCCCTGGCCTTCTGCTTCCCAGGCACCTCCAGCTCGAGCAATGGTTCTCAACCTGTGGGTCACGACCCCTTTGGGGGTCACTATCAGATATCTTCCATATTGGATATTTACATTTCGATTCATAACAGTAGCAAAATTACAGTTATGAGATAGCAATGAAAATAATGTTATGGTTGGGGATCACTACAACATGAGGGAATTATTAAAGGCGCTAGAGTGACTAGACTGTTCTTCTACCCACTACACCTCTTTTTTTTTTTTTTTTTTTTTTTTTTTTTTTTTTTTTGCCTTTTAAATTCCTGCATGTAGGAAGGTGTACCAAGGTGCACTGTCGGGGTCAAAGGACAGCCTGTGGGAGCTGGGTTCCTCCTCCCACCATGTGGGTGCTGGGGAATGAGCTCAGGTCACCAGGCTTGGCCGCGAGTACCTTTACGTGCTGAGCCGTCTCCCAGGTCTTTTCTCTTTCCGGACAGATACTCTAGCCCTTCCCCGGCAAAGCCGTTAGTTTCTCCTTTGCTTCCTGACTCTTAACTTCTAGCCAAGTCTTCTGTTTACCTAGGGTGACATTCTGACCGAGTGGTTTAGTTAGGAGCTAACAGTGGGTTTCTTCTCCATTCAAGACCATGTTTAAACTTGTAAGCACCTGTGAACACCTTGGTGTGGTTCTTGGGTTGGTCCGTCATCTCTTACGAATGGCTTGCCTTAGGCTAGTTCATCCTGAAGCAACAGCAGCAACAAGAGCAATACAGGTTCTAGGGTCCTGTCAGAGACCCTCTGAATTGAGGGGTACCCAGTTAGTCCTTTGACTTGTCCTGCTGCACACTGATGCCCAAAGAGTTGCTTTCTGACAAGGCATACCCTCCTTCCTCAGACTTTGTGGTGGTGGTTTCTACCTGTGGGGCTCACTGCTTCCCGTCCTTCACACTCGCTAATGGTCCCTTCTTGGGGTTTGCTCATCTCCACTGCCGTTGTTCCCATCTCCCACATACTGGGCCCCCGCATTGCAGATGCTTTAAGCAGTTCCTGGTGGTAAGGAAGTGGGTGACACTCTGCAGTGAGTGTGGGGAGGGAAGACCTGGCTGCTAATGCCTGTAAAGTTTATTCAGGGGGTGATAAATATTTTCTGTAGTTAGACATAGTATTGACTGTACAGTCTATACATATGCGGAAGCCATGGAGCTGTCACAGTGCGAACAGGCAAGCTTTCTAACATAAATTAATTAACAACAGGATGTTTTGAAAACCCCTGTTCTTGATGTTCTTAATCCTAGGGAGCGTGAAGTCTTTGGTGTTTAATTATACGTTTCTGTGGAGTCTTAGTTACTTATCCCATCTCTTGCAGGCTTCTGGAGGTCAGACCCCGGAGTCATGTGCCTCTCTGTGCTCTACAGCTGACAGGGAGCCTTTAGGCTGGCAAGGAGCCCTGTAGACATGTTCTTGGTTCTTTCCCACACCAACTGCTACATTTTGAAGGAGAAGGGGAGTCTGGGGTTCTGTCTCTTGGTACTTTTCCTCCAGTGATATCCTCTGAGCTCAGAAAGGTTAGCTTCTGAGCAGAGGTAAGGATGACTGCCTGTCCCAGTCTGTATGGTTAGGAAGCAACAGTGTTTTGGGCTTGCCCTGTGTCATAAAGATAGACCATGACAGAAAGCCAATTACTTAATTGATTTTTCTAATTGCACTGAGGAAGCTCGTACATTTCTCAATTTGGAGCCAGACATGGTGGCACACTCCTTTAATCTCGGCACTTCGGAGTCAGAGGCAGGTGGATCACTACAGGTTCAGGGCCAGCCTGGTATACAAGCAAGTCTAGGACAGCCACAACTACACAGAGAAACCCTGTCTTGAGGGGGAAAAATTCTTGATTTTTTTTTTTTTTAACATTTCAAAAAGTGTGTGTTGAGGCTACAGCTCAGGAGTAGAACACTTGCTTAGCATGTGTTCAGCTCTAGCACTGCCAAAAACAAAACAAAAACCACCACCACCAACAACAACAAAACCTTTAGAACACAGGTAATGTTTTCTGAACAGATGATGAACATTTTTAGATTTTTGGCACTTTGTATAGAAATTTGGTTATATGTAAATCAAAATGAAATCTTGGAGCTAAGACAGCACAACAGGTAACAGCTAATAATACTGGCTACTGTGGCAGAAGACCTGAGTTCAGTTCTCAGCACCCACATGTAACCCCACTGCTGTAACCCCAGTTCCAAGGATCTATAGGCACTGCATGTACATTGTCCTCAGACACACATGCAGGCAAGCACCCATGCACATATTATAAAATAAATCTTTTTTCATTATGTGAATATCTGTTTACTGTTCTATATTTTCAGCAGTGTTATCTCTCATCTATAGAGTTTAGACACTTGAAATCACTAGTCAGTCATGCGGCGCTTTAAGACACGAATGCTTCCTGTGTTGTTTTTAGGGTGGTATAAAAAGCTCTTTAGCATATTTTAAAACAGTTTGTTGGCTCTGGTAAGATCCTGTTGACCTTGTTCTGGTAATCTCATCATTGTCTTCAGTGAAGAACTGGTGGCTGAAGCCCACGCCCTCTGCACCCGGCTAGAAAGCGCTCTGCAAGACACCGTGAGGGAGCAAGACAGAAGCTTCACGGTAACAGCCTGCGGGCACCCCAGCTTGTCACTTCCCTTCCTTTCTGCAGCGAAGAGGAGGAGGAAAGGCAGTTTGCTGCCAGCTTTGGCTCGGCAGAGATTCCTGATTGTTTCATACATTTTAAAGTTTTTTTTGCAATTACTTCATGCTTCGAAATGCCACGCGCATTCATCATCTAAGTCCTTAGGAGATTTAATCCTGGTAAAGTGGCAGTGGCATCCCTATCTTTGGGACCTTTGCAGAATATCTATGTGTGCCAGGCTCTGTGACACAAGAGAAACTTGTCACAAGCAGCAGTAGTGTCAGGGGAACTGACCTGAAGAAAATCTAGCCACAACTTAGGTTCTTTCAGACAGCGCTTACTTGATCGTAGGTGTCAGAACAGCCTTTTCCTGCCACCGCTGTCCTCCTCTAACTCCTCTCTCACTTCTAACTTTGGGGGGATCAGAAGAAGCCCTGCTGCCAGTCGCCATCGCCTCCCTAACTCTTGCTGTCTCTCACTTCCTGGTACGTTTCTTCTGTCTCACTACTTGCTTGCACTTTATCAGAGGAAAGGGAAGCCTCGTCTGGTTGGCATGGAAACAGATAACTGAAATGCTTACCACCTACCTGCAGTGTGTAAACGAGAGCTCTGTGCTACAGGTGGTACTAAAACGATCGTCCACATCCCACAGCACAGAGTCCCCAGAACCTCAGCTAGTCCAGAGGAAATCTGCTGCTCATTTGAATACATATCTCACTTGGCTCGAAGGTGCCCTGTAGTACAGGACTGATGCTGATAAGCCTTATACGTACTTCTAGATCGTGTTGCTTGCCTCCTGAAGAGGAACGTTGGCCATGGCCACTGAGAGTTTAATGTGCCTGTTGACTTTCAGACTCTAGACTGGAGCTGGTTACAGATGGAGGATGAAGAAAGGGGTAGCTTGGAGCAGGCCTGTGACTGAGGCTCCCGTGGACTGGCCCGTGACTCTGGATGTGATGATGGTCTGGTGTCTGCAGCACCCAGATGGAAATCTCACTCTCCCAGCAGCTGTGATGTCTGTCCTCAGCGGCTACACACTGGACGCCCTCTACCACAGAAGCACAAGAGCACCAGTTACGGGCACTCATGGCAGCGGCAACGCTTCGTAGCTGTTTCCTCTGCTGTAAGAAGAAAGTGCCCAATAGTTTGCCACACAGAGCATGGGACAGATGTCTACCTTGTTTTCCAGACAGCAGCCAACCTGTCCCCTTTGGACGGCTGGTGAGAGGGAAACCTGCGCTGCCCCTCGCTCCTCACCTTACAGCTGGAGCTTCATGTGGATCCAGCTCTCTTAGCCATTTAATCATGTTTGATGACCTTATCTCTCTTCCTCTACACTTCTCCCCTGGCAAATATTTCTACCTTCTGTACTGGTCATTGTGGCGAATGACCTTTGGCTAAGTTGTAGTGGTGCCAAGCTCCCCGCTGTCTCTGGTCCTTTAAGCCACAGAGTGAGCAACTTACAGAGCCAGGCAGAATGGAAATGCAGCTACATTTCTTGAGTCCCAAGGACCGTGTGTGTGTGTGTGTGTGTGTGTGTGTGTGTGTGTGTGTGTGTGTGTGTGTGTGTGTAAGCAATGCACACATGCACACTGGTAGGAAAGATGTTGCTGCCTCTTACATTAGCTAGCAGCATTTTTAAATTGGTTGATTTTATAAATAGTTTCTATATTTTGTAACATTACTCAGATATATATCCTAGGCTTAAAGGTATATTTCTATAGTATACCGTCACTAGTACGTCTGAGCTCAAAATTCAACATCATGGAAAATTTTGTAAAATTAAATAGTGTGTATGGTTCATGAGCCACTTGAGCATCACACAAAACTGTGTGTGTGTGTGTGTGTGTGTGTGTGTGTGTGTGTGTGTGTGCACACGTGTGCACATGTGTGGAAAAGCAAAACAGGCTCAGGTTACCATAAACAGGTATATTTGGTTGGAGAATAAAGTTGGAACAGAGAAATGCCAAAGTGGCCACTGCAGAGCCAGCATCAAGCATCATGGGCAAGTGAGTCCAGAAGGTGCTTCATGCTTTGGTTGCTTCTTCGAGATTGATACTGAACACTGGCAAACTGTCAGAAAACTTACAATAAAGATGCTGGCATAAGCTCAATGTAAACTCATCCATTTGACCAAAAAGCCCTACCTTTCGTGTGTGTGCGATGCTTGCTAACACCCAGAAGCACTGGACCCAAGAAAGCATGATTTTCGAAGTCCTGCAAAGGATGGGATGAGACCAGAGTGGGAAGGGAATGAATGCTGGGCTAAGAGAGCTGTGGTTTAATAAGCAGTTGGGTAGCACAGGAAAACTTTGTGCAAGGAAATGACGTTAACCCAAAGCAGTAGTTTGGAAAGTTTGTCACTAGACCATTGTAACTTATGACAAAGTGAAACTCAAGGGTTATTTTTGCTTCCCCCAAAAATGAATGTCTTAGATTGGGTTACTATTGCTGTGATGAAACACTATGACCAAAAAGCAAGTTAGAGAGGAAAGGCTTTATTCGGCTCACACTTCCACATCGCAGTCCATCATCAGAGGAAGGCAGGGCAGGAACCTGGAGGCAGGAGCTGGTGCAGAGGCCATGGAGGGATGGCTTGTTCAGCCTGCTTCCTTTTCTTTCTTTTTTTAATTTTTTTTTTATTTTTTGTTTTTTAAATTTTTTTCAAGACAGGGTTCCTCTGTGTTATCTGGCTTCACCTGCCTCTGCCTCCCCAGTGCTGAGATTACTGGCATATGCCACCACGCCCAACTTTCAGCCTACTTTCTTATAGAACCCAGGACCACCAGCCCAGGGATGGCACCACCCACAATGGCTGAGCCCTCCCCCCATCAATCACTAATAAAGAACATGCCCTACAGCCTGCTCTTATAAAGGCATTTTCTCAGTTGAGATTCTAGCTTTCTTAAGTTGACAGAAAACTATGCAGCACAATGTAACGGATACATTTTTTTTTTCCTCTAAGCATAGGTAAAATCCTGGAACACTGTATAAGTAAAGCGGAGAGAAGGCAGACTATGCAGAGGTCTGAGGGTTGACATTGATGCTGAGGTCCCTGAGGGCCTGTTCAAAGCCAACTAGTGGAATCTCACACACACACACACACACACACACACACACACACACACACACACACACACAAAATGGCCCTAAGGGAGAAAAAGTCTAACTATAACAAATGACTTGTAAGGCAAGACATTGAAATCTAGACATCGACCAGACTGTGATCCCTAAGAAAGAGACACTATCACACACGGAAGGTTATCTGGAGCCACCGAAACAGGAAGAGGCCAGCAAAGGCTCTCTCCCCAAACATGTAGTGGGAAGGCGTGGCCTGATGGCAGAGGCAGGTGTCTGGGTGATCCACTTTTCTTCCACACACAGGAAACAGGAGGAGACTGGCGAGGAAGTAGAGCAAGATTATGAACCTGCAAACCCCATCTCTCTAGGAAGGCTACATCTCCTAATGGTACCCCCTACACACACACACACACACACACACACACACACACACACACACACCAACTTGCACCACCAACTGGATTCCTAGTGCTTAAAAATACGTAAGTCTCCTTGTGGGGAACACTTCTCAATCAAACTACCACATTCAGGTTCCTGGCCCTCAGGCACATGGGCATCTCATGGTGCAAAATACAGTTAGACCAACTTCAAAATTTCCCATGGTCTTTACACTTTAAAATTCTGATCTCTATGGGACTCAAAGCAATCTCATAACTGTGACTCCCCCCAGTAAAATTTTTAAAAAGCAAATTACATACTTGCACCATATGCTGGCAAAGAATATACATTCCCATTGCAAAAGGGAAAGAATAGGGGTATAATGTAGAAAAGTTGGACCAAAACAAGGCTGAACCCCCATAAGGCAAACACCAAGTCCTTGTGGCTCTGTGTCTGTTATGTGGGGCTTGACTTTCTAAGGGCTTAGATGCCTTGGCTCCTCCACCTTTGCCTCCCGTAATAGACACTGCTCACTCGGGTTGGCTCCACTTCGTGTATGTGTGCAGCTCTTCTTGGCAAGTATCTCTTGGCTCCTGAATCTCTTAGCATCTAGGGGTCCCCACCACAACCCAGGCATCTTTGTAACTTCATACACTGGCCCTGCAAAGACTCTGGCCCTGCTATATATTTCCTGGCCTCAGTGGCTTTCTGAAACCACAGAGAAACAATTTGAGGTCCCCTCAGTCTTGCATCTTTTTTGTCTCCAAAGCCACCACCACATGCACAACACCTCCAAATTTGGCTGCCAGTTTGAGAAGGACCCTCACCTCCTGGGCCACACTAGTGGCAGTTTTGTGTACCCCTGCCTCCCAAGTGCTAGGATTAAAGTCATGTGCCACCATGCCTGGCTTCATTTTTGTTTCATCAAAGATGCACAGTGGAAAACTGAGAGCCTGTTCAGCCACTGGATTTTCACTCAGAAGAATGAAATTAGACTCTTAGCTTTGGCCTTGTACAGAAAAGAACTCAAGATGGATGAAAGACCTTAATTTGAAACCTGAAATGCTGGGACTGCTGGATAAAAACATAAGGGAAGCCGGGTGTGATGGCACATCCCTTTAATCCTAGCACTCAAGAGGCAGAGACAGGCAGATCTATGTGAGTTCGAGGCCAGCCTGGTCTACAAATCAAGTCCAGTACAGCCAAGGCTACACAGCGAAACCCTGTCTCAAAAACAAACAAACAAATAAAATAAATAAAAGAGAGAGAGAAAAAAAGAAAACATAGGGGAACCTTTATGTTACTGAAGTGGGCAAGAACTTTCTAAACAGAACTTCAATAGCATAGGAACTGGACCCAAGTGTCAACAGATGGGACCACATGAAATTAAAATGTTTTGACACAGCAAGAGAAACTAAACGCAAAGCCAACAGCCTACAGAAGGGAGAAAGTCTTTACCGGTTACACTTTAGACAAGGGGTAATATCCAAAATTTACAAAGACGTGCAGAAATTAAATACCAAGGAAATAACACTATCAATCGATGAATAGTTTAATGAACTGAATAAACATTTTTTTAAAAAAAAGAATACAAAGCCAATACATATTTTAAAAACTATCCAGTATCCCTAAGTCATCAGGGCTATGCAAATTAAAACTACCTTGAGATTCCACCTTGCCCCTGTCAGAATGGTCCCTGTCATCAGGAAATCTTATAACAAATGTAGGAGAGGATGTGGGGGAAGAGGAATGTAGTCACTGCTGATAAATAGCCATTATGGAAATCAGTTAAGAGGGTCCCCCCCCAAAATTTAGACTAGTACCACTATATGACCCAGTGCTTCACTTCTGGGCTTATACCCAAAGACTTCCACACCCTCTCCTACAGATATTTGCACACCCATTTTTGTTGCTGCTTCATTGACTATAGCTAGGAAATGGGACAAACCTACATGTCTATCAACAGATGAGTGGGTAGTGGAAATCTGGCGCATATATAAAGTGGGATATTATTCATCTCTAAAGAAAATGAAATCACAGACTTTTCAAGAAAATGGATGGACTTGGAATATATAATATTACATGAGGATACACAATCTCAAAAAAAAAAAGCTGCATGTTCTACGTCATGCGTATTCTAGCCTATGATGCATTTGTGTGTACAAATATATATGATGGTATGGAGTAACATCTAGGAAGGAGAACAAGAAGGGTGAGACTAAGGGACCGGATGTAATGCAGGAAAAGGACAGGACGTCACAGGAGAGGGTAGAGAGCTAATTGTCTTCTAGTTTGGCCAACCACACAGCCTGCCGTGCTGATCCTCGGATCTCAGTCCTCATGAACTTGCTCCACTTTGTGCCAAACTTTTTAGACGAAGCTTTGCTGCTTCCACAGGGATCACTACAGCTGTCTCCGAGCCCCCTCCGTCTTCATTATGTCTCTGTGCACGGGGACTTTAGAGAGGTTTTGGTTTGGTTTGGTTTTTGGTTTTGGTTTTGGTTTTTTTAACCATTCTGTCTAAATAGAAGCTGCCTCTCACCTCTCAAGGGCTGCCCTATTTCCTTGCTTTGCTTTGTTTACTCTTACTGTGCTGTGGGAGGGGCTGTGGGACACATTTCTGCTAAGCATGTATTCTCGCAGTGAATCACACTCATATTCTTGACTTCGTGGGCCACTTTATCACTATCTGCCGTGGAAATGTGCACAAGACTCAGCTCGTCATTGCTGTATACCCAGTACCGAAAGCAGTGCCCTGTGCTTGCTAATAAAAGTAACTCATTTACCTAAAGCATTTATTACTAAAATAATAACAATGTATTGCTTGGCCTGGTGGTGCATACTTTTCCCAGCACCCAAGAGGCCAAGGCAGAAGGATTTCTGTGAGTTTGAGGCCAGCTACATACATATCCCAAATCTTGGAACAAAACAAAAACTCAAGCAACAACAATAATGGAAAATTTTAAAGTTAACAGTGGAGTAGAAAAGTAAAAGTGTATGTCCCAAAATATTAATAATAGCTAAGGCTGGATGGTAAGACTATCATTGATTTTCATTTTTCTTTCTCTTTTTATACTTTTTATACATTTTCACCTATACTGGTGTGTATCATAATAATTTAATTTTATGCCTAAATGAATTGCTGCAGTTGCAGTTAATATAATCCCATGAGGGTTATAAATAGTGCAGGTGCTATATTTCAATTCAAATACATTGTCAGGCTCTCGCATACAAGCCGTATACGGTATGAGGGCTGCATTGCTGAGCGACTAAGTCAGACACATCTTTCTTGTGTTCTTTTCATAGATTTAGCTTCTCCCACAAAAGGCATGGATATTAAAAAGAAAAACAAACAAACAGAACAGAACATATCTTTAGCCCTTGGCAGACATGCTAAAAACTTTTGGTTGCCATATTTCATTCCTAGTTTCACTCGCTGCCCAAAAGCACAGAGCAGCTCTTGGATCCTGACAGCAGAGTTGGCGCTAGCACGCCTTATGTATAATACAAGCCATACGTTCCACAGCTATTGCCCAAAGCAGCCAACGGCCAACTCCTCCTGCATCTCCAGCTTTAAATTGGTCTGTTCTCCAACTAAAAGAGCAAATACGACTTCCCAGGTTAAGGCACTAGGAGGTGATTATAACTTCCCTTCAGCTCAGGGATTCCCTGCGGCCGCCCCGGCCCCCCGCTAGCCCCGCCCCGTCGCCCGGCGCATGACGTCACCGCGCTGCGCCCTGTCAGGAGCCGCCATTGTTCCACCGGTAACTCTCAGGTGCGGCTCCCTGGCACCATGAGCAAACGTAAGGCGCCGCAGGAGTCGCTCAATGGCGGCATCACCGACATGCTCGTGGGTGAGTCCAGGGCCGCCCTCGGGTTCCTCTCCTCAGCCGGCCTTCGGTTTCTGTTCCCCTGGTCGCAGCTACAGCGCCGGGCGGCGTCGGTCCCACACCCGCTTCCTGGGACCCCAGTTCCCGGCTGTGTACTTGTTTCCTCGAGCCCTTTTGTTGTCTTTTCAGAACTTGCAAACTTTGAGAAGAACGTGAGCCAGGCAATCCACAAGTACAATGCGTACAGGTACGTTGTCAGCTTGCGTTTCAGGACATCCTAGTTTGATGTCACTTAGCGAGGCTGAGGTGGGTGGGGGACCGTGTGTCCAGTGGATATTTGCAAGGTCCGAAAGAGGTTAAAAACAACAGCAGCAGCAGCAGAAGCTAAGTGACACTTTATTTAACATATACAGAATTTTGGCTGAGCTTTGTAGGGTTAAGTCAAGTGAGTTTACAATTCTGATTGAAAATAGATGTAGTCTAATATGTTCCCGCCGCTCATCTTGAATGGCTGGAAATACAGTGTGACTTTGAAATTTAACAGTAGGTGAGATCAATAGATGTAGTCTAATATGTTCCCGCCGCTCATCTTGAATGGCTGGAAATACAGTGTGACTTTGAAATTTAACAGTAGGTGAGATCTGTACTATGAAATAGATGCGGTCCAAAAAGATCACATTTCGTTCTGTTTGGACTATAACAGATCGTGCCAGCTTCTTGAAAACGCGTTGTCCATCACTACAAACCTCAGCGGGCTGTTCTAGCCATTATTCCCACGCTCACCTATGTCAGCGCCAGCGCCGTAGCCTATAACACTCCCAAAGCCCCTCAGCTTTTAAAAGTAAAAGCAAACCGTCCTCACTTTCCCAATCTAGCACTTAACCTCCTTACAGTTAGTGTTCTAGAAAAGTCTGTGCTTTGCCTAGATTTCCATGTCGAGAGTCATGCTTTTATTTTTTACTAGTATTATAGTATGTTTTTTATTATTTGTTTTATTTTTGGAAGTATCATTACAGCATTTTCTCCTCCAAACTCATCCATATATATAACTCTCCTTGATCTTTTTCAGATTCATGTCCTCCTTTTTCATTAATTGTTGTTACGTATTTGTCTATGTATATACATACATATTCCTGAAAAGGTAATACAGTCTGCTTCTGTATAATGTTTTCAGGCCTGACCATTTGGTATTGGATAACCAACTGGTGTGCTCTTCCCTGGGAAAGACTATTTCTGTGCTCTCGGCATTCCTTAGCTTCCTGTGGGTTTTGTGTAGGGTTGATGCCTTGACCTCTTTGGCGTGTCTGTTATTTCTGCCCTTGTTCAGCTCATGGTTAGGCAGTCACGTTAGGGTGTAGCTTCTGACATCACTGGGCAACACAGCCTCACAGCAGACTCCCTGATCCTCTGGCTCTCACGGTCTCTCCATTCCCTCTTCCCCAGTGTTCTGGGAGCCTTGGGTTTAGGAGTTGTTTGTAGGTGTATCCTTTAGGATCTGGCTCTATCAACTCTGCATTTCAATTGGCTGTGGTTTTCTGTAATGGTTTTCCTGTCTGTTGTAAAGAGCAGTTTCCTTGATGAGCAGTGGGGACCACACTCATCTGTGGGTTTGTGAGGGCTACACTTACCTGTGGGTGTAAGGGTGAGCATTTAGAATGTGGTTAGGGGTTGTAGGTTCTTCTCCAAGACCTGTGATGACTTCACTAACCTGGTCAGTTGGCTGGTTTTCCAGAACCAGGTATGTTTCCTTCTTGATGAGTGAGTCTTAAGCCCATAGAGAAAGCTGTTGGTTACCACTGAGATATGTGTGTCCCTACTGCACCCTTAGGGTTACCACGCCATACAGGTAGTTGTGGTTCACAGGCGTCGTAGCTGTGTGGGACTGTTGGTTGCTTCTCTACTCTGGAAGCTTGCTTGGTGCCTTCTGATACCATGAAAGCTAGCCTCAGAGAAGGGGCAATTCAGGTCCGTTTCAGCTCAGAGGCCTCTGGGCCCTGTGTCTGCAGTGCATGGTGTCTTCAGCAATAGGGGCTTACCTTCTACTTCTTTGGTGTCTCCTCGGATGCCACCAAAGACAATAGCAATAGCCTGTATGTTTGGAGGTTCTCTAGGACAGCCGTGGCCAAAAACTCAAAAGAGGGCTCCTCATGCCTGGCCTTGGAGATTTGTTAGATGTTATTTGGCTCTTGGAGGGAACATTGTTAGCCTAGATCTTAAACTATGTATGTGTTACACACAGACTTACCCTTATTAGGGTTTTGAAGGAAGATATCTGTACTGTTATTTTACCCTCCTGTGTGTATCCCTCTGCATTTCCTCATTAGAGGCCCACCTTCTTTTCCTGTTCCTTCCATTAGATCACTTGCACCTTACTGTTCCTCTATTGTTCCCCAAAGCCCTTATCCTGTCTATGGCCCCATTTCACTCTCCTGGTTTCTGCACTTACTTTAAAGTATGTACTCATTTCTGATATTTGGAGCTAGGAGCCTCCAATGAGAAAGGACATGTGATATCTTTCTGACCTTTTCTCGTTCCATTTACCTGCGAAGTTGGTGGTTTCATTTTTCTTTTAGGTTTTTCTAAGGCAGGGTCCTTCTGTGTACCCTGGCTGTCCTAAAATTCACTATGTAGACCAGGCTAGCCTCGAACTCACAGAAATCCTTCTGTATCTTCCTCCCAAGTGCTAGGATTAAAAGTGTGGGCCATCACATTTGGCTAATTTTTCTTTATATCTGAATAGTGTTCCACATTTTCATTATTCACTTGTTGACTGAAGAACACTTAGGCTGCTTCCATTTCCTGGCTGCTGTGAATAGAGCAGCAGTGAACATGGCTGAACATCCGTCTGTGGGGTATGACGTCAGTCCTTGGGCATATGCCAAGGAGTGGTATAGTTAGGCCATAGGTAGATTTCTTTTTAGCTTTTTAAGAACATTCCAAACTAGCTCCCTGAGTGGCTGCACCAGTTGTGGTCCCACCAACAGTGAACGAAGGTCCCCTCCCCCACCCCGTCCGCACTTAGTGTTGGTTGTGTTGTTGGTCTTTGCCATTCTGACTGGGATAAGACGGAATCTCAAATTGTTTTGATTTGCATTTCCCTAATTGCTAGGGATGCTGAACATTTTTTGAGGTATTTCTTGGCCGTTTTTGTCTTCTTTTGTGCTCTGGTCAGATCCCTGGCCCAATTTTTGAATAACTCATTGTATTGTCTTTGTATTTTGATGCTTTGACAGAGGACTGCATATTAGTGCTCTGTCAGATGTGTAGCTGGCAAAGAGTCTCTCCCATTTCTTGAGCTTTCTCTTCACCTGGTTGATTTTCTTTAGCTATGCAGAAGCATTCAGTTTTATGAAGTCCCACTCGTCAGCTATTGACCTTAATTGTTGGCCAAAATAGAGTTCTATTCAGAAAGCCCTTTCCTACACCTATATTATGGAGGGTACTGAGTGTTTTGTTTGTTTGTTTTGTTTTTCCTAGCAGTTTTAGGTTTCAGATTTAGGGTTTCAGAGCCATTGGAGTTAGGTGATAGATGTGGACCTGTTTATTTTGCTGCTTGTGGACCCAGTTTTCCTAGCAGTATCTGTTAAATAAAGATGCTTTCTAAAAATCTACCATTATCTTGGGTGCTGATTCTGAGCATATACCTCCTTCTGGAGAACAATGTGCCCCCCCTCCCCCCAGCTGCTGCCAACCATGTCTGTAACTGTGTCTTCAAACGGCCACTCTATTCTATCAGGCCAGCTGTTTCAGGATGGTAGGACACATGGTGAGACCAGTGGAGTCCATGAATGTGGGCCCACTGTTGCACTCCTCTGTCTGTCTATGAAGTGAGGTCCTTGGTCAGAAACAGTGCTGTGTGGAGTCCACAGGTGGTGGCTTTGGCAGAAGAGTTACATCCTAGAAAGACAAATCCATAACCAGAGTAAGATCTACTCTAGGAAGTACAACCTGTGGTCCTTTCCGCAGAGGAAGTGTCCAGTGTAGACAGCCTGCCACCAGGTCTCTGACAGGTCACAACAGGAAGTGGTGCCGTATCTGGGGCTCAGTGTCCATCTCTGCTGTTGGCAGGTGCAGCACTCAGGAGCAGCTGCAGCCAGGTCAGCTGGTGAGTGGCAGTCCATGCTGTTGAGCTCAGCCTCCATCTTCTTTCCCAGATGTCTTTGTCACCAGTTTCCCAGTCATGCTCTTCCCAGTTCCCTAAACATCCAGTGGTCGAGGTTTAAGGTTGACCTAGTAGGAAACCAGCTACCGTTCTATAAGTTAGTGTGGGTATTTATCAGTATGTGTATTTCAGTGTAAGAGAAAAATAAGCATTTTCTGGATTTTCAATTTTTTTCCTTCCTTTTTAAAATTTTTATTTTATTTTATTTTTATAGAAAAGCAGCATCTGTTATAGCAAAGTACCCCCACAAAATCAAGAGCGGAGCAGAAGCTAAGAAATTGGTAAGTGTAACGACCATGTAGTTGAAGAGTTCACACATGTAAAATCTGATGTGTTTCCGTAAAGTGAACTCACCTCTCTGAAGCATCTTTGACCCCCACAGACCAATTTCACTGCTCCTGATTTCCTAGAATAATGTTGATACGTTTCAAGCTAAATACTTTCATCTGGAAGGAAGAAATTATGCGGTGTGTTTCCTCTCTGCCCTTTGCCATACGTACATGCAGTCATTGGCAAACAAGCTCGCCTTGCGACCGTGGTGACAGGGGGTGCTGGTAGTGTAGTAGTAGTAGTAGTGGTCCCACAGCTGTCCTCTGATCCCCAAGTGTTGGAATTTGTGTGTCAGTGTTCTCCAAAGAGCTCTTGCCAGCCAGCCGGCACGTCATACTACAGGAGCGCATTCTCTGTAATTGCTGTGAAGATCTGTATGCCAGGAGTGCCATGGCTCCTACAGAGACATCTCTTGGTGCTCTGTGATGATATCTTGGAGAATTTCCTGGGGAGTCTCCCTCTTAATAGGTTGTTCTTCGTCGTCCAAACCTTACTTGAGTGAGCTGAGTTCTCAGATCTAAGGATCATATCTGACTTAGCTTTTGTTAAAGAGGCCAAGCTGACATGACCTTTGAATGGTCCAGACTGAGACTGTTACATCTTTCCCATTGTTCCTGTTTGTATTTCACAAACATCCTCTAGATGTTAAGTACTAGTGCTTGATTTTCCTTAACTTTCTCATAAGAACCTTACAAATATGGACCATATCTATCCTTATATTTTCATTGTTCAAAGTGATAACATCACCATAAATCTAGTACTTGCTCTTATAATTGAGTGAGAAACTTTACATTAGTCATGTGTTACCTCTTCCTTGAATTTGTTACTCAATAAAAGTGCTCTGGTGTGCAGGTTTTAAATCCGTTTCGCTTTAAGCTGTTTGCAGTGTCAGTAGAGCTCTCCTAACACAGTAGCCAACCAAGTTATAAACGTACCAGACTTTAATTCTTGTTCTGTCTTCTGTCTGACATAAATCTAAAGTTGTTCCTATTTTCATTTTCTCCTTTTATCACCCTGACAATCTTTTTTTAGATCATATTGCAAATAACGAACTGATTTTATTGAGTTGTGAAAACCTGATATATTTTATCCTAATCTGAATATAAAAAGAATCTAAAACTTTTATGACTGAACTTTACATAAATGTGTGGTTGTTTTTGTTTTTGATCATTTAGGAAATCTCAGATTTATCTGCTGTCTGGCTCCTATGAATGCTCCTCAATAATTCTAGAAATTTGAAATTTCCAAAATGAATTGTGTGCCTTTTATACTGTTGTGTTTATACTGTTTGGAGAAACAGCCAGGGTCTGAATTGCTTGTGGCCAATAAGTTGCTAAGTAAAATAATTGTGTCACTGTTCCTAAACTGTGTACCTTTTTATTACTCAATTTAGAAAATGGAAAGCCTGAATAATTTCTTGTATCTAATCTTCCTAAATCTTTTGTGCATTTCTACTTGGTAAGCGTTCCTTTCAGAACTTAAATATGTACTCTAGTTTTTGAGGCATTTATAAATTAGTAAATAAATACAGAACATAAAAAGGTGAATGTATGGCCAGACATTGTGGCACGCTCCTTTAATCCCAGCACTCAGGCTACATCTTTGTGAATTCAAGACCAGCTTGATCTACATAGTGAGTTTCAGGTCAGCCAGACCTTTGTAGTAAACCCTGTCTTTTGGGAGGGCTGGTGGGGGGAGAAAGAAAGAAACTGGGTCATGTCATATTATTATGCATATTGAAGGTTTAAACAGGCCTGGCCAGATGGTTCAGTAGATAAAGGAACTTGCTGCCAAGCCTGTTGAACCTGAATTCAGTCCTTGGAATTACATGGTAAAAGGAGAGACATGACTAGCAATTTGTCCTCTGGTCTCCAGTGCATGCTCTGACATGTATGGATGCACTCTCACAAATAAATAAAGAGGACCATTAAACACGAAGCTTCATTAATAAGGTTAGATTGAGACAAGATACTATGTCACACCTGTCAGATTATCAATTATAGTATGTTATATAGACAGAGATGTCTACTGCTGAAGGAAGTATTCATTGGTACAGTCTTTCTGATGGATCATTTGGCAGCATATGTATATCCTTCCCCACCTCCCCCCTTTGAGACAAGACCTCATTTTGTAGCCTTAGCTGGCCTGGAACTCATAGAGATCTTCTGACCCAGCATTTCCACTTCAAAGGTTTTGTCCTAAGAAGAGACCAATGGAGCTGATAAGTGACAGGAATCCGCTAGTTGGGAACTTTGAGCAAGTACGTGCCTAAGCACTCAGGGAAATGCAGTAAGAAGACTGGATCATTATTCTCTCATGGATTGCAGCTGCGATACATGCTATCTAGTTTGCCAACCATGAGCCTCTTCTAGCTCTTGAACTCTTGAAATGTAGTTTACTATAGCTGAAGAGTGTAAAGTTAATTACACTTAAATTAGACCTCTTGGACGTGCCAGTCTGGTCATCATTCTTGATGTGAAGTGTCTAGTAGCACCAGTACTATATAGCAACCTAGAAGTGCAGATTGCTGGCCTTTCTACTTAGCTCTGAGATAGCAAATCAGAAAATCTAAGGTGGAAGCTGGTATTCTATGTTTTAATAGTGTATTTACTTTTGACTTTTTAAAATTGTTTATATTTATTTATCTGTTGGTTGGTTTTTTGAGACAGGGTTTCTCTGTGTAACCCTGGCTGTCCTGGGATGCTGTCTCTGTAGACCAGGCAGCCTGTCTCTGCCTCTCTAGTTCTGGGATTAAAGGTTTGCACCACCACTGCCTGGCACTTTAAATTGTTTTAATTAAAAAAAATTTTTTTATGTGTGAGTTTATGTTCACCATGTGCATGCAGAAGCCTGTGGCAGCCAGAAGAGGGCATAGGATGGCCTGGAACTGAAGTTACTCACAGGTGTGAGCCAGCCTGTAGGGGCTGGGACCTGAGCCTGGTCTTCTGCAGTAGCAATAAGTGCTCTTAGCTGTTGCGCCATCTCTCCAGCCCAATACATGTGCTTTTCTTAGCACACTTTAATTCCTTTTACCAATAAATACTGCAGTGTTCTTCATGGCCATATATTAGTCCATTGTATGAATTTGTTTAACAGATATCCTGCTTGTGAACCTTAAGTTGGTTCATAACTATAATGCTGCCACAAACTACTCCTGTTCTAAAGAGGGTCTTGGTTAAATAATAAGTAATACAAGCAAATGTTAGAGAATGAGAGCACAGGTGATTTTGTATTTAATT
Organism: Acomys minous; assembly: GCF_964271855.1. Lineage (NCBI taxonomy): Eukaryota > Metazoa > Chordata > Mammalia > Rodentia > Muridae > Acomys > Acomys minous. The sequence continues at coordinate 13,686,214 of NC_140497.1, read as the reverse complement.
TTCAGGGCCACAAGATTAAAAAGCATCTTAATACTGTGTAACTTTATTTTCATATTTTCCCTTTTTTCTTAGTTAAAAGTAATTTGCATTTATTTGGTGTGTGTGTGTGTGTGTGTGTGTGTGTGTGTGTGTGTGTGTGTACATGTATGCAGTGGTGCACATGTGAAGATAGGAGACATCTTGCAGAAGTCAGTTCTCTCCTTCCACCATGTGGAGTCCAGGGATTGGAACTCAGGTCATCTGGCTTATCAGCCAGTGCCTGAACCCACAGAGCTGTCTTGCCAGCCCAGTTTTCTCTGTTTTCCTTAATAAAAGTAGGGTGTCAGTGTGTGGTACAGGGAGCACATTGGGGCCCCTCATGAGCCAAGCAGCCACTTTCCCACTGACCTCGATTTCCACTCCTCAGTAGTTAATTTTACATCAATAAGAGTGATTTAAATATTTACTAGGTTTTCTCTGTCCATCTTTTAAGCATTTTGTTCTGGGTAGTTTCTTCTGTGGGTTTAGTTTTCTGCACCTTTTGCTTCAAAACTTGTCCAATCACCACTTGCCTCTGAGTCCTCAATGTTTATCTCTTGTGATTTGATAAACATTTTATTTATATGACCTTTTTATTTTTAATTTTCTGTATAGCCAGGAGTAGGAACAAAAATTGCTGAAAAAATTGATGAATTTTTGGCAACTGGAAAATTGCGTAAACTGGAAAAGGTAACATTTCAACTTGATTTCCTTGTTTTCCGTTACGACTTAGAGCAGAATAATTGATGTAACTCATTTTAGTGAGACTCAAAAGGAAAATGGTGTTAAGTTAGCATTCTGTTGTGAAGTGTAAGTGTTGCTTCTGTAACACTTAGCTGGTCAGCATCGGGGAGCATGCCTGTGGCTCCAGCTGTACTGGGCAGCCTGAGGCAAGGAAGGTCTCTGATCTTATGGGTCTAAGGGCAGCCTGGACAGCAGAGTGAGGCTGTCTCAGAGAAGAAAGAACCTCTTCTCACACTTAATTTATGTGTCAGTTAAGAGACTGTTAGTGTCTGTGGCAGAGTTGCCTCTCATTGTACTTTTCAAAGTGATTATAAGTTTTGATGGAAAATATCATTATCATTCATTGTATCTATGCCTGAGCTCTCCTGAGCATATTTTATGACTTTTATTTGCTTTAATGATGTCATTCCTAGTCTTCTATGAATAGACCTTTTAGAGGTGTTAGAAAAATAAAACCTGAAAAGGGAGTGGGCATTAATGTCAGTACTAAAAAGGAACTCTAGGAGCTGACACATTTGTAGTGAGCTATAATCTTATTCTACAGCATATGTATAGAAAACAACCCGAAAAAAAAACCCCTGTATTGAGTAATTTAAGAGATGAGATGTCTTTAGCTACTCTGTTCTCACATTAACTACTCAGGTTACATGTGTTTTCTGAAAATGCAAATAATTTTTTGCTTTATCTTTAGCATATTGGTGTATTTCCAATAAGATAATTTCAGTTCACAAAGCATTCCTAAATCACTGTTAGACTTTTCTTTTTCTTAAAGATTCGTCAGGACGATACAAGTTCATCCATCAATTTCCTGACGCGAGTTACTGGCATTGGGTAAGAACCACTTCCTCAGCAGACACAGCTGTCAGTCAGTCAGTCTTCTCACGCCGCCTCCTTTCAAAGCCTGTCCTTCTCCACCGCCCTCCTGCCTTTGCCCATCCAGTTGGTGTGTGTGCAGGGATGTGCAGCTGCTCCTTCAGGCACCTAGGTTTCAAAAGCCTGTCCAAGGCAGATGTGGTTCTCTCCTTCCGGAGCCAGTCTCAGTCCCCAGACAAGGACTTTCTTCCTCCTCCAAACTCCAGCACTCGCTTCTATGTCTTAATTCTTATGGTGGACTGTATGTGCTACTCTGAGCAAGTGTTTTCTTGACAGCACCTTGTGAAGTTGGAAAAAGAAGTCAGCCATTTTTGAATTGGAGCTTGTAAAATTTTTATCTTAATATTAGTTTTGGGCTATCAACAAAGGGAGCTTCTTGAACTCTGGGCCCATGAAAGGTTAACATTGAAATACTAGGTCTGTGGCACTTTACTCTTCTATTATCTTTATAGGACAAGACATTCCTTTAGAGATATGATCATTGTCCCATTGAGTGACCTTTAGTAAAGTTTTAAACAGGAAATTGAAAAGCATCAGGACTGCTCAGAGATCCAAGACTACTTTAAAATGTCTCTTTGAAGGTAATTTAGAGAGCATTTGGCAATTCAATTGAATTACCTTCTTTTTCAGGAAAGAAAAGGGAAACATACATGGGAGATGAGCAGCTGTTACATAGCTGGAGTTAAAAGCCATGTCTTCTGCCCCCCATTCAGTATTGTTTCTTTGCTGTGTGGCCGCCTATATCAGTGTCTGTGTCTGCCCACGTGTAATAGGATGTTTGCAGAGCCTCCCAGACCGTTGTACTTAATGTGTGTGCGCGCATACTCATGTGTATTCCTTCTGTTCTCTGCTCTTACTTTATAACACTGGAAGTTGGCACAGTGTAAGGGGATTGGGAAATGTGGGTGCTGCGCCTATTGCTACTGCCAGCTAAATTGTTTACCATAACACATCACTCTTTTGTTGAACCCAGTAATTGCAGTGATAATTTATAAACCTAAGGCAGGTTATACGACTGGCTTTTACTCATTTCTAATAGCTATTCGTTGTGTTTTGAGAAGACCCAAACTTACCACCATGGCTCAGGGAGTGCTGCAGTGTGCGCCTCCTATGTACTTCTCAGTGGTATTTCATATCACCTTTATGTCATTCGTCGTATTAATTTCTTCTTGAACAAGCCAAACTCATGCTTTCCTGTGGGACTGTCATGAGTTGTTTCTCTACCTGAAATGTTTTTCTTTGGTCTCTCACATAGTTGGCTTCTTGTCATTCATATTTCAGCTTCAACATTTCAAGAGGTCTCAATTTCCTGTTCAGGCTACTCTGTCATGTCAAACTGTATTCATCTACCTGACATTTTTCTTGTTTATATTCATATCTGTTGTCTTTCTCTACCTACTGGCACATAAGTGGGTAAATGCTACGGCTCTTATTTGTCTTGTTTATATAGTGTTGGTAGTAGTGGATGTGGCATATAATAGCCCTCAATAAATTTCAATTGAGTTAATGGCTATTCATGTGCCTACATGTCTATGCATGAGCAGTATGGTAGCTAGCCCCTTAGGTGTCTTTATGTTCAAGCTCAAGCTTGTCCACTAATTGACCAAAGATTCAAAAATTCTTTGGGTAATAATAGACACTAGCAAAGTAACTAGCAGCATTATAGCAAGTCTTGTTTCACTGCTTAATAACTCTGTACCTGGCAGTGGAAGACATAGCTGTTTATCGCAAAGACCCTGGTTTTCACCTGATACTGAGATGGTGTGTTTTTGTTGTCGTAGTCCGTCTGCTGCAAGGAAGTTTGTAGACGAAGGAATTAAAACATTAGAAGGTAAGTATCACAGTCACTAAGTCCAAGTTACAATCTCCAACAAGGTGATCCTGGAAATCTCGTTCTCAATTAGTAAACTCAAAGTGTTCTTCAAAGCTGCGTAGTAGAGAGCAGATGTAGAGTGAGGTTAACCTTCCTGTGTTGGATATTTTTAGGTTAGTGACAAAAAATTAAGACAAGCAGGCAATCACTCTGTGCTGTGATCTAGAGAATGAGCCATAATAGCCATATTTGTGTTTTGAATCAACATATATATAACAAGCCAAAGAAACAGGATAGATAGCAGATAGATACAAAACATCTTCACGTCCACCTCAGGACACCTAGCCCAAGTCAACTGGGGAAGCCCCGTTAAGACAGCCAGACAGAGTTCACAACAGAGAGTCCTGAGTAGAACGCAGTGTCCCTCTGGTGAGTCTTCTAGATAAAAGAACATACTGAGGTAACATCAGCAACTTAGGTGCTCACAGTGTACAGCACAACTGTCCAGAGGAGTTGAGGCTGGCAGTTGGGATTCTTGGGTGAGCTTTTTCTGCATGGATTAGCTTCCCATGGCTGAACTTGTAGCTTCTTTCTCCCACTGCAGGCTTTTATATCATGAAAGCCACAATAGTGATTTCTGCCACAGCAGAACTTTACCTTCTGGCTGATAATTAAGGCAGTATTTTTACACCTGGGCTGTTTTGCTCCTTGTCACAGACCTAAGAGGGCATTGAAGGGCACTTTGAGATACATATGCTTGGGTCTGAAGTGGAGAGAGGAGATGGGGAGGAGAAACAGCCCTGTTTGAAAGTTAGCTTCTCAGAAAGCTCAAACAGCACGACAGACTTCTTAGCTTAATGACATTCAAGTAGTGATCATTTGAAAAATGTTAGATCTAAATTGCTTTTGTTTCTTTAGTATTTTAGACAGTGACATTTTTAGACTAAAAGGTAAATCGTACATGTTGAGAGAATATTTCTGCTAGAGATTTACAAGCTGTTGGAAAAACATTTGCTTTCAAAGGAATGGGGTGAAATTAGGGCCTAAACAAAATAATATTAGTATATTTCCCATAGCATAACATAAGCATCCTAATGTAACTCATCCTGTACTTCAAGAGGACAGGTGGATTCATTGGCATACCCGTGAGGTGTTTACTGTGCCCTCTTAGCATAGAATGAAGTATTTGTGGGTTTGGCTACTCCTAACCAACCCATTTAGGCTAGATTGAGAGGTTTTGGAAACTGATCTAGTCTTGAATGCCACTTCCAAAACATCACTGTAGTAGGTGTGCTTAGTTGTTCGGTTTCTGGGCCACATGGTGTGTGTTTCTGACTCCTAGGACTTGATATACTAATGTATGTAAGGCACGTAGAGTGCTTGATGAGTGGTGAGCCCTAAAGACTGCACCTGGTACTTGTGGGCACTTGTATGTTTAGTAAACTACTTCTGTGTCTTGGGGAGGATTCTGTACTTTTATGCTTGTGACATATGCAGTTCTCTGTAGAAAAGGTAATTGGGTTTAATACCTTTTTCTAAAATGTTCAAATTAAACACCTCAACTTTATCTTCTATTCAGATCTCAGGAAAAATGAAGATAAATTGAACCATCATCAACGAATTGGTCTAAAGTAAGATAGCCAATTTTGATACTTCAAATGTAAAAAGCTTTCATAGCCTTTTTTTCCCTTTACTTTTTGAGATTATAATAGCATCGCTCCCTTACCCCCTCCCAACCCTCACATACAGCCCTCCTTACTCTCCTTCAGGTGCATGGCCTCTGCTTTCATCAGTCTTTACCTACTCATGTGTAGACATTCTTTCATACGCCATGATCTTTAGGTGCGGTTAAATACAACTACTGTTTTATTCAGAAATGATAAAATTTGTTGCAAAATCTTATAAAGTTTATGCCTCTGCTCATATATTTTATTATTGCATTCTAGCTTTTTTTATTTATTTTGTCTTCACTTTCTTGGAGAATTCTTTTCATTCTCTTGACTTTCATTGTGGAACTTACTTTTAAAATGTGGAGAGCTGAGAAGTGAGTATGTCAGATAGAGATAGCTGTGGTTCCTTTGGGGGTGTCTGTTATTTGAGATGTTACTTCACCTTGAACTTCTTGTACAGCCCAGGCTGGTCTCAGGCCGTGATTCTCTTAGCTCAGCCCTCCAAGATCTGAGAGTACAGGCATGAGATGCTACACCCAGCTCAGGGAGCCCTGCTGGGACTTACTCGGGGCCTGAGAAGAACATGAGGCATGTAAACTTAACATGAACATAAGAAAGTAGCCCTGGCAGTGGTGGCGCACGCCTTTAATCCCAGAACTCAGGAGGCAGAGGCAGGTGGATCTCTGAGTTCAAGGCCAACCTGGTCTTACAGTGTAAGTTCCAGGACATCCAAGGCTACACAGAGAAACCTTGTCTCGAAAAACAAAACAGGCAAAAAAAAAAAAAAAACCTTAAATGTGTAAATGAAAGTATAGTGTTTTGGCATCAGTAATGACCTTGTGTAGCAGGTGTGGCAGTGTTAGCACACTAGCACTGTATGTGTCCTGGTGTTATATAATCTTGGTGATTTGGTTCAAATTAAATTTTTTTTCCTATTGGTACTTTATGATTCTTGCATTTATGTAGTCCTTGGAGAACCTGAGTGTTAGGGGAGTTCATAAGGCCTGAAGGGCATGTGCGCTCAGAACTGTTCTGGGCATGTGCGCTATCTTCTTAGGCAACTGTGAAGCGCCATTTCAGGCAGAGATCCCGTCCTATTGGCCTTCCTGAGACACAGTTTATATGCTGTGTGGTTAACTTGTGTAAGATGTACAATCGAACAACTCTTAATGCATTTATAGAGTTGTGGAACCAGTGCTGCGGTCAGTTCTTGAGCATTTTTCTTACCCTGAAGGAGCCTGGTATGCTCTCCACCATTTAACCCACACATGCTTCTTCCCGAGCTTAGGAACCATTAATCTTTCTACCTCTACAGCATTTCCTCTTCTGGATGTTTCACACATCTTTCATGACTGCCTTATTCACTCAGCATCTTGTTATTTTTTAGGCTCATCCATGTTGTAGGATAATATTTAAAATACAAAAATTTTGAAAACTTTTATAATTTTCAACTGCTACATAAAAACAAAAAGTGTACATATTTATGGGCTGACATGCTTTATTACATGCATACATTGTATAACATTTGGTTATAACGTGTTTTATTATATGTATACATTGTATAATGTTTTAAATCAGGGTAAAATACCCATCTCCTCTACATTTATCATTTTCAGTTGTAAACATTCAAAATTTCTTTTATGTGTGCTATGGTTCTTCAGAAAGGAAATAAAACTGTACAGAATCATCATCGTCTCTCTCCCCTGCCCAGGGCAGAAGCACATCAGGTCCTGGCTCCTGTTTTTGTAGGTTTCAGGTGCTCTGACCTGCAAACCTTTAATTTACCAGTAGAGAGCAGTCTACTCTGAAGACATGCAGCAATCGTTTTATTTAGTTACTGTAGTTTGGGTTGTTTGTTTGTGGGATATTTGTTCGTTTATTTGGGTCTCGTGTACCCTGGACAGAAATCAACCTTGCTGTGTAGCCAGAGAAGGATGAGCACCTCCCAAGTGCTGTGGTTACGCCATGTTCCACCCTGCCTGGCTTATGCAGTCCTGGGAATGGAACCCAGGGCTCTGTTGCAAAAAGTCTCCTGACTAAGTTGCAGTCTCAGCACCGTTTCTTAGTCCTGTTATAATATAATAATATAAGGTTTTCTGGAAATGAATTTGGAGTCTGGAGTTTTACAGAGGATGCTGTCAGGACTTGGGTCAGATAAGGAATGGGTGCCTTCCCCACCACCTGCTACTTTCTGTTCTCTCAGGGAAGTCTAGTCTTGATTTTAGACCATGATCCGCTTCTGTGCTTAATATGGTAGATAGTTTTTAAAGGTTAAATTTATACAAAAATCTCTTTCCACTTGCTCTGTCTTTCTAGATATTTTGAGGACTTTGAAAAAAGAATTCCCCGTGAAGAGATGCTGCAGATGCAAGTAAGAGTGTGTACTGTGCGCTTTATTAGCATGCAAACACCAGATGTTTTTAGAGTACTGACCTAATTTTTCTTCTACTAGGATATTGTCCTTAACGAAGTTAAAAAAGTGGATTCTGAATACATTGCTACTGTCTGTGGCAGTTTCAGAAGAGGTAAAGTTTGATAACCTTGAGTTATTCATGGCTGGATGTTAAAGTTGCCGTGTGTGTGTGTGTGTGTGTGTGTGTGTGTGTGAGAGAGAGAGAGAGAGAGAGAGAGAGAGAGAGACAGACAGACAGACAGACAGACAGACAGACAGACAGACAGACTTGGATTAAAAAGATGTAATTTGTGGGCTGGAGGGATGGCTCACTGCCTGTTCTTCGAAAGGACCCGGGTTCAATTCCCAGCACCCACATGGCAGTTCACAACTGTCTGTAATTCCAGTTCCAAGGGATCTGACACTTTCACGCTAATGCACATAAAGTAAAACTAAATAACTTATAAAAAAAAAAAGATGTAATTTGTGTCCCTTCATAGATTTACTAAGACCCATAGTATTAGTGAAGTCTGTTGTTCATGGACGGGAATGCTTAAAACTATTATTTATGCCGTATTCTGTTGTCTCTATCATTATACCTAAATAGTTGGGCAGAAATTTGAAATCTTTTAACTCATTTTAGATAAGAGTTCCAGCGTAGTAGAAAGATATCCTGTCGGAAGTAAGGACCATGTGTGTGTCTTCAGTTAGGTTCTAGGTTGGCCTAACTAGTAGGTTTACATAGAGAATTCTGTATATGTTCTTGTTTATCATAGGTGCTGAGTCCAGTGGAGACATGGATGTTCTGCTGACCCACCCAAACTTCACATCAGAATCAAGCAAACAGGTACCTCAGAGTGTATAATCAGATGCGGTCGGTCTTACGCGGGAGGGGTTTCAGTTTCTATCTGATAGTTGGATGTTTTCACCATGTGGGCTTTGTCTGTTTATGGTGCTGGGGATTGAACTTGGGGCCTCATGCAGGGGCTCTACCACTAAGCTACAACCCTAACCCTTAAGTTTACTGCAAATTAAACATGAGTAAGTGAGTGAAGAAATGAGTGAATGAGTCGTTGGGAGGAGAATCTGCTAATGCTCCCCATACCATAAACTGAGAAAGTATGAAGAACTAATGAAAGATTCTAAATGACAATTAGGTATGGGGGCCAAGATCCCGTTCTTAAGATGTAAACATCTTAATCCCAGCCCTCGGGAGGCAGAGGCAGGTGGATCTCTGTGGGTTCGAGGCCAGCCTGGTCTACAAAGTGAGTCCAGGACAGCCAAGGTTGCAAAGAGAAAACTGGTCTCAAAAAACAAAAGATATGAACATCTGTTTAGTCTCATTTCACCCCCATGAGGTAATCAGCATCTATAGATAGAAATATGCCACAAACAGTACCACATTGACTTACAGATATCTGTATGTAATAAAACCACAGCTGCCTTGCAAATAAAAGCCCAGATTCTTTAGCACGAGTTCTCATGGGAAAGAAGAGTGCTGCGTCCTCAGGGCAGACTCACTGACTTTCAGAAAGTTGCACATGTAGTATTTCATACCTCACATCAGAGTGTAGGGGTTTCTACAGTTCTCATATGTGCAAATATTTCACAGTAACTGGCTTCCAGCAGCATTAATTTTGATTTTTTTTTTAAGGAACCCATACTCATTTAGAGCTTATCTTAAACATAGCAAAGACAATGGTTAGAGGGGACAGTGGGTAAAATGTAGTGAGGAGGGCTGCCTTTGCCTTCTTTCCATGGTCAGGTAACTTGTCCAGTTAGAAGAAAAGGTTTTCGGGAAGCCTAGTGCTTTTCCTGTGACACTCCCATCCCCAGAGTCTCTACCCTACTCTTTACTATGAGCACCTGTCTTGTAGTGTAAAATCTCCATCTGTCTCTGATATTACATGAGCCAGGACACAGACACCTGGCAGATTTCTTCCCAGGCTAGAAACAGAGCAGTGAGTATACAGATAGCCACTAACCTTGGTGGTCCTGTGTACTGCTTGAGCTCTGTGAGAGACAAAATGAGTTATAAAGGAGGATTCACAGCTTTTTTGAGTATATCCTTACATCTGAAAGAGATTAAATTTGAGGTGTATTGAGAATTCTTTACTATTGATTTTAGAAATACTTAGCTTAAAATGCTTATTTTCATTAAGAGAATTTTTTTTCCTATAAATATAGGGCCAGAGACATTGCTCAGCAGATTAAGATGCTTGCCACCAAACCTCACTGCTTGAGTCCAGTCCCTGGGGCCCACATGACAAAGGGAGAAAACTGATTCTCTCTAGTTGTTCTCTGGACTTCACATGTATACAGTGGCATGTGTGCATACACTTACACACTGAGTAAATGAATGCAAATAAGCTATTGTGAAACTTTACCTGTTAGAAAACAAATAAAGGCCAGCACTCAGGAGGTGGAGGCAGGCAGATCACTGTGAGTTCGAGGCCAGCCTGGTCTACAAAGCGAGTCTAGGACAGCCAAGATAACACAGTTGTCCTGGAGAATGCCAAGTAGAGCCAAGAGACCCCAAAAGAATGAAAGATAACCAGCTCTGAAACACTGTTCCCTTATAGACTGCAGCATGCATGCATTGGTACACACACACACACACACACACACACACACACACACACACAAATTAAATAAATAAAGTGATTTTGGAGATTTATGTCTTTAATTATGCATATGTGTCTGTGTAGGAATGAACATATGAACACACGTGCCCTCAGAGACCAGAGGTGTTGGATCCCTTAGAACTGCAGTTACAGGCAGTTGTGAGCCACCTGATATGATCCTAGAAATTGAACTGGGGTCCTCTGGAGGAACAGTAAGTGTTCTTAACCACTGAGCCATCTTTCCAACCCCAAATAATAACTTTTCTTTTTAAAGGAAACAGCATAAAGCTGGGGATGTAACTCAGCAGATAGAATGTTTGATTGTGCAGCATTCACAAGACCCTGGGTTGGGTCCCTACCACTGTGTAAAACAGGGCATGATGGTACAGCCGCAGGGTATCCTGGTCTGTATCTTTCTAATGAGTCCTCCATAGACCTTCTCAAAGAAAGGAAAGAAGGGAAAAAAGAAACAGTTTAGGGTTTTAGGGGACATAGCTCAGCGGCAGAGACTAAGGCCCTGGGTTCACTCTCCAACACCAAAACAAGGTTTCTTGTTGTAATAATATTCTTTTTTTATTTCCTGATCATGATTATGCAGCCAAAGTTGTTACATCGTGTTGTGGAACAGTTACAAAAAGTCCATTTCATTACAGATACTCTGTCAAAGGGTGAAACAAAGTTCATGGTAAGTGTTCATTGAGTTAACTCATCTGAGACTTGTAGCTTTCTATCACCATCAACAGATGGCTGCAGGGCATGGTAGCACACAACTGTAATCCCAGCACTCAGAGGCAGAGGCAGGAGGATCTCTGAATTTGAGGCCAGCTTGGTCTACATAGCAAGCTCCAGGACAGCCAGAGACCCTGCCTCAAAACAACAACAGAAGAAACAGCAGAACTCTGAGAGCTTGGCAGAAGTAATTACCAGGATGTCTGAACTCTTAGAATATTTTAGTGAAGGATTTTTCTTGTAAACACTGTCAGTGATTTGAATCATCAAATAATTAGACAGAATTTGCTCTTTAAAAATAGTCATAATGACTGGCACAGAGTAAGTTCTTACCTAAAATAGTAAATGATTTCATATTCTCTGACTCAGGGTTTTATAACGAGTGAGATTAGGAATGCCTGCTTGGTTACAGGTGGAAAAAACCTTGTCTTGGGAAAAAGAAGAAAGAAAAGAAATGCCTGGTTAGTGATCGGCTACAGCGGCGCAGGGAGGAAGGGTTTATCTAGGGCGCACTGGGGAAGAACCATGTGCTAGGAGCAGACAGAAGGGACACAGCTGAAGACTTCCAGATCCACTGTGCTGAACCGTCAGAATTCTGTTAACTTTGGATTGAGATGTTAACCCAGCACCCAGGTGGGACATAAGTTCAAGTCCTGCCTGGGCTACAGAGTGAATTCCAGGCCTCACACCAGACTCCAGAGTAAGACCTTATCTCAAAAACCAAAACAAACAGAGCAAAAAACCAAGATGTGGCAAATATATTAAAAACAGATAAGGCTCTCTGAGTAAGGAAACAAGAAAGCTAGTGGAAATCTTGGTCCAAAATTTTTGCTTTTTTCCCTTCCCTTCCCTTTATTCTAGTTACTTCATTTGGTTTCTTTTTCTCCATGCTTCTCTTTTCCATGTCACATGACTGAAAGGACAGCAGGTTCCCTGAAGTACAAGCCAATGACTGAGAAAGGCAGAGTACGCCAGTACACAGTAGCATGGTGCCTTCAGAGCCTGGCAGAGGGGAGATGGAGATGCACTGTTAGGTGCACATGGGTGGTGGTGACTGCTGCACAGCAGTGTCAAGTGCCCAGTGCCTCAGAACCGTGTGCTGCCTATATTTAACCTCACACAAAATCAGGCCACTAAGTTAAGTGTGATGACTTTAATGCACTGTGAAGGTGTATTGCTTTAGTTAGGCACCATATTGAGGAATTAAACACTTGAAGAAAAAGGTCTTTTTTCTGCCTACCTCTGCCTGCCTAGTTCTGGGATTAAAGGGATGTGCCACCACTGTCCAGCTTGAAGGCAAAGATCTTAAATGTTTCAGATTTTGAGGACTTACTCTGCCCAGAAGTATACACACATCTCTCTCTCTCTCTCTCTCTCTCTCTCTCTCTCTCTCTCTCTCTCTCTCTCTCTCTCTCTCTCTCACACACACACACACACACACACACACACACACACTGGTATTGAAAATAGGGCTTGGGGGCCAGTCACATGGCTGGCAGTTAAAAGCCACTTGCCATGAGAGCCGATAATAGGAGTTTGCTTCTTGGAATCCACAGAAAGGTGGAAGGAGAACCAACTCCCGTAAGTTCTCCTCTGGCCTCCCACTCCCACAGGTGCACCTATACCATACTAACAATAAATAAAAGAGTTTAAAATAAATAGAAATAGAGTTTGCACAAAGTCGGACTGTGGTGGTACACACCTTTAATCCCAATACTCAGGAGGCAGGTCTCTGAGTTCCAGGCTGGTCTACAGAGTACATTGAGGACAGCCAGGGCTGCACAGAGAAACCCTGTCTTAGAACAAACAAACAAAAGCCTTTAGTTTGACTTTCACCAGAATGAGAGTATATGTAATTTACATTAAGAAATATTTAAAACAGTATCTTCCAGATGTGACAGGACTGATACATGTATGAACTTACAAAACCTCTACATCTTCAGCCCTCACGCCACCCCAGCCCTGAGAAGGGGAAGTGGACACAGAGTGCCCCCTAGTGGAGGAGCTGCCTGCACACCATTCCTGCCGGGAAAGGGAAAGCCAGGCTTCTCTAGGGGAACGTCCTCTGGAGTAGGTCAGCCACACTGCAGGGCAGACCCCAGCCTCAGGAGTGTGGGCTGACACCAAATGGATCCCATGGTTTTCTTTTGGGGTGTATGCATGTGTATGCATGCATGTATGTTAAGCACACGTGGGGTTTTTTTCTGGTATTTTTGGTCTTCCTGATTTTGTGTATATGCGTGTGTGTGTGTGTGTGTGTGTGTGTGTCTGTCTGTCTGTCTGTCTGTCTGTCTGTCTGTCTGTCTGTCTTGATTTTGTTGTTTTTCCATTTTTTGTGAGAAAGAGTGAGGAAGGAGAGAATGAGATTGGGTGAGTAAGGAGGAAGGGAAAGAATATTATCACAATACATTAGATGGGGAAATTAGAATAAAAACTGTTGGGTGTTTGGGTGATGGTGGTGGTGGTTTGGTTTTTTTGTTTGTTTTGGTTTGGTTTGGTTTGGTTTTTTGGTGGTGGTGGTGGTGAGTTTTTTGTTTGTTTTTGAGACATGGTTTCTCTGTGTAGCCTTGGCTGTCCTAGACTCACTTTGTAGACCAGGCTGGCCTCAAACTCAGAGATCTAACTGCCTCTGCCTCCCCAGTGCTGGGATGAAAGGCGTGCGCCACCATGCCCAGCTTAAAAATTTTTTTTTCTTTTAAAAGAAACGTTGAGTCCTAAGAACAACCTGTGCTCACCAGGAATTTTTTATGAGTTGCAGACTATTGTTATAGGCCAGAGCATCTCTCTGGTGTTTCTATGGCCTTCGTCTCTTCTTCCATGAACATCTGTGACGGACCTAGGCACACAGTGTTCAGAGTTTGTAAACAAGAACATAAAGCGGGGCGTGATGGCTCACGCCTTTAATCCCAGCACTCGGGAGGCAGAGGCAGGCAGATTGATGTGAGTTTAAGCCAGTCTAGTCTACAAAGTGAGTCTAAGACAGCCAAGGCTACACAAAGAAACCCTGTCTTGAAAAAAAGAGAGAAAGAAAGAAGACAAAACCAAGAACATGTGTAGTACGGTTGGAACAGGCTTTTTAAATGATTGTTAGGGAGAGAGTATATGGGTACATGAGTCCTTGGGAGGTGATGCATGTGGAGGCTAAAGGTCACTGTTAGGTGCCTTCCTCAGTCTTCTCCAGCTTATTTTCTGAGACAGAGCCTTTTGCTGAGCCTGGAGCTTAGAGATGGTGTGGACTGCTGCTAGATTAGCAAACCATGGGTCCTCCTACCTCTGCCTTCCCAGGCTGAGGCTATAGGCAGGCCCTTCCCTGCCCACTTGAACATTGGTGAAAAATAAGCATTAAGATTACACTATCTAAACATTCTTTAAAATATCCACATAGGGTGTCTGCCAGCTTCCCAGTAAAAATGATGACGAGGAGTATCCACACAGAAGAATTGACATCAGGTATGATTCAAATTGTTGGTTGACTCCTTTTCGCCCCTCTACTTAAGGTTACATACAAATACAGAGCCACCTTATTTTGAGGAATGATAAATTCTTATGAAATACATTAGGCTGAACTGTACAGAATGTCTCAAGATTTGCCCCTCACCAGAAAACCAGCCAAAGCTGATGCGGTTTCCTGGGTTGCAATAAATAGATGATATTTTTCATTGCACAGCTCTAGCAAAACAAAGCTTCCTGGCTGTAGCTGGAGTTTGGAGGTAAAAACCTGGGTTCTGGCAGCCCTGGCAGCCTAGACTCGGCTGCCCATCCTGATAGGTCAGATAAAGACAAGAAGTGGAGAGAAGCTCAGAGACGTGGGCTCCACATGTCCACGCTGGGAAGAGCAGACACAAGCTTCCGACATCCCAGGCCCATCTTCTGGCCACCAGCTTGAGCTTGAGTTCTAACTAGGGGAGAAGCAGGGACTGAGGGAGGTGGGGAGGTATGCACTGTTAAGCGGGTCTGTAAAGGGTGTGGCCCTAGATCCATCCCTACCTCTGCTCCAGTCCTGCAGACTGGCCAGGTGGTTCCTGAGAGATGGCTGTCTCAGCTCCAGAGTATAGATAGCCTCACCAGAGACTGCCCTCATCAGTGTTTGAGGTTCCTCCATTCTGGAATCCCAGGTTACTCAAGAGGTTAAGGGAAGGTTAGGGACAGTGGTGAAAGTAAAGCCAAAAGCACAAGACAAAGGAGTCTTGCTTTCAGTTAGCTTGTGGGTCCAAACTAGTAGGCAGTGTGTTTAGAAAAGCAGCTTCTAGCAGCTGCAGACCCCAGCTGCAAGCTGAGGTGATAGGGGGCTCATCAAGCTGTCAGCTAAGGTCTGTTTTTCGTGGTTATTACAGGACATAGGCTGACGTCAGATATTTTGTTTTACTGATTTTAGAAAACCTATATTTGATAAACTTAAGATATGTGGGGAAAATATATATATATATTTCTTCCCTAAGGTTGATCCCCAAAGATCAGTACTACTGTGGTGTTCTCTACTTCACTGGGAGTGACATCTTTAATAAGAACATGAGAGCTCATGCCCTAGAAAAGGGCTTCACAATCAATGAGTACACCATCCGCCCTCTGGGGGTCACTGGTGAGTATCTGTGCCTGCCTTAGCAACCATCCTTTCACCTGGAGATGTTTTAGCTGGGTTATAAGCATGTGCCATCATGCCTGTAATCCCAGCACTTGGGAGGTCTGGCGGGAGGATAGTCTTCAAGTTTGAGGGCAGCCTAGGCTGCAAGAGCCCCATCTCAAAATGAAGGTACTTTAAGATAACAAATTCTAAGACGACTTTTAGTGACCCTGCTATTTAATTGTAGCATCTTTTATGTTTTTAATCCCACAGGAAACAAAAGATACTTTTAAGGTCTCAATTTAAGGTAATAAGGCAAAAGTTATTTCCAGCTGTTAGAACAGATTCAATCCTGGTGACACGGCTTAGTTGCTATAGTGCCTGCCCTGTGGATATGAGGCCCTGGCTTCCCACCTGCGTATGATGCTCAGTTAAAAATCTTACTGATCTACAGGATTTTGTTTTAATGTGTCTCTGAGACTTGTAGAGAACTTGGGTATCATTTTTGGGTTTTCTTTTTTTCTTTTTTTTTTTTCTTTTTTTTTTCTTTTTTTTTTTCTTTTTTTTTTTTTTTTAGTATCACTCAAAACTGATGACTGAGACTAGCTCAGCAATAGAGCAGATTCTTAGCCTGCAATAAGCCCTGGGTGCCATCCTCACCTCCCCGTCCTCACGGGACACTAGAACAAACAAAATCACAAAGCAATTCCAGGGTAAGATTTTCACCCCACACTTTAAGATTCAAAGAATAAGGTGAAGAGGCACAGCAGGTACGGGCACTCACCGGAAAGCCTGGATTTGACTCCTGGGGCTCACATGGTGGAAGGAGAACTGGTCCTGCAGTCCTCAGCCTTCCATATGTACCCCTGTGACATGCATGTGCCCACATGTATACCTATCCATGTTTATATCACACCAAATTGATAGATGAATATATAAATGGTTTCAAAAATCAGGATTTAAAAATCTTGTTTAACTTCTCACAATCTACTGTTTAGTGTCTACTGGGAGAATGAAGCTTTGTCATTTTGTCCTAAAAGTTACCTGCATAAAACAAGACAGTAGATTGGAGCAGTGCTTTTCAAATGTCAACATTCCGGCAGTTCACTTGGGTCCTTATTAAACCTGTGGGCTCTGATTGCTCAGGCAGTCAGGCATCTGTAGTTCATCTCATTAATTTAAGTTTGGAGACAAGGTATCACTCTGTAGCCCAGGCTGGCCTAGCTATGAACCACCACACCTGTCTCAAGAGTCCATAATTGTGGTAAACTTCTAAGTAATGCCATTATTGCTAGTTTAAGAACTGCAGTGTAAGTTGATGGTACAATAGAGATCTAGCAAAAAAAAAGAAACTGTGAGCTAGGGTGACTTTCCTGGTCACAGTTGGAATACCCAGGCTCTATTTGTAACAGTGGCAACACGTGACAGAAGAGGCACGCAGACTTGTCAGAAAGTGGAGGCAAGCAGGCTGGAGTGTCTCTCAAGTGGCTTCCTTACCCTTTGCCCCTGTGCTGGAGCCTGCCCTGTGTGCAGAGTCAGCCTGCGCCTACACTCGGGCCAGCTTAGCGCCCAGTGTGCGATAGTAAGCCCAAACCAGTGCTTCAGATACTTTTCTCTCTACTTGCAGGAGTTGCTGGGGAGCCCCTTCCTGTGGACAGTGAGCAGGACATTTTTGATTACATCCAGTGGCGCTACCGGGAGCCCAAGGACAGAAGTGAATGACGTCACCCCCATCCCACCACCCCACCCCGCGGCATACCCCACTAGGACTCCTAATTTATTTCTTTCTTTGCCTTTGCTATGTAAGGGTTTTTGGTGTTTTTAAGTGATTGCTTCTTCTCCATGCTTACCCCGTACTATAGTCAATAAACCTCTTGTACTATTATTGGATAATTATGTTAGTAGCAAATGTGTTTACATTGTACTGTGTGCTATGTTGGACATGGGTTTAGTAGAGAAGCACTTTTATTTCTGCCTTAGGTTGCCACCACACTCTTCTCTACTTATCCCGTTTCATTTTTTACAAGTAGGCAACTTCTTCCTCAGGCTGCCTCCAGAAGTTGGTTCATTGTTCTCAAAACCCTAGGGGCTGCCAGCCGTGATGGTGCGCACTCTTAATCCCAGCAGAGACAGGCAGACCTCTAAGTCCAAGGCCAGCTGCCTAAGGGAGAGAGTGGGGAGGAGGGAGAGAGGAAAAGAAAACCAAGGGGCTTTCATAAATGTAACTTTCTTTGACCGTTTCCCATTTGCAATATGGACTGATAACTAGAGGAGCCAGTGTGTGCTTTGTCTGAGGCCGCAGCCCTTCACCTGAAGTGACTCACAGATGCGTGGGGACGGGCACATTCATAATTTGTCTGGTAAGAAGCTCAAAAGATCATGTTGTACACAAACATACAATTTGTTTTTTAAAAAGATTTATTTGCACAGATTGAGCACCGTATCAGGATTATTTTATTGTAGAATCATGTCAGCCACTCACAGCCTCTGGTTGCTCTGTATTTCAAGTGCTAGAAGATCTGGCTTTATTTTTATGCTGGATGTAGTGCTCGCCTGTAATCCCAAGAATTGCCTAGGGAAGAGGATCATGAGTTCGATGCCAGCCTGGGCTACATAGCTTACTCTGAGACCCTGTCTCAGTACCCTTCCCTCTCCCAAAAAAAGCACCCAGGCAGTAGAAGCTGGCAGTTCAAGGCCAGCTGGGTTAACAGCAAGTTCCAGCCTAGCCAGGGCTGCACAGTGATATCCCATCTCAAAAACAAAAAACAAAAAACAAAAACAACAAAATAAAAATAATCATAATAATAAAATTAGTGCCTGGGATTCCGTGTGAATGAGTCCCATGTTTTTACAACTCATATTCTTTGGCATACTCTTAGCCTTGTGTGTTGTCGGCTACCAGTCACCTGACTTCGACACAGTAGTCCGGGACCACAGTCACATCGCTGGAAGATTTCTGGCGCTTGGGCAGTGTCTTTATGGCCTCTCCTGGAGCAGACTTGTCCCTCTAGTAGAACTGGCTTGCAAATTTTTGTCCAAAAATGGCGAGCACAGCAAAGTCCAGGGCCACAGTCGGAAGTTCTCAGACAGCTTTCTCCCTCCTGTCCTGTAACAAGTGGCAGCGGATGGGTTAGGGGAGGGAGTGGGGCCATGTTATGCTAATGGGCTGGGACTGGGGATCTAGGAATGAAGGCTACACCCTAAAAATAGCAAAGCCCACAGGACCTATAGGTCTCACACAATGAGGAAAATTCTAGCCTGACCTAACAGGGATTATTGACATCTTATTAAAGTCAAGAATATAGCAAGAAAAGAAGGAATTTCCAGTCCTGAAAAATAAGTAGCACTCCACAAAGTTTTGTTTGTGTAATTTTTAGTAAACACAGAATCCATTACTTATAAACGGGCCAGCTAATCCAGTGACATAAGCAAGAACAACCATTTTTGCCTCTTCACTTTCAAAGATTCTGTTATTCAAAGACTATATAATTTAAGACTCCTTTTTTGTTTAAAAAAATTTTTTTAATGACCAGGTGGGATGGCAAACACTAGCAGATGCTGTCAGATCTCTGAGTTCCAGGTCAGCCTGGTCTACATGTGAGTTCCAGGACAGCCAGAGCTACATAGACCCTATCACAAAATAATAACAACAGTCCTTTCTTAAATGTTGTACAAGGCTGGAGTGAACACATCTACTTTTATCCACTTTGTATTCCAAGCTGTGGAAAGGGAAAGTGCCACTTAGTATACCCCCAGCAAAGTCATGTGTTGGGAGGTTTTCTTCCTACACAGTCATTACTAGGGTCTTGCCCTGTCCTGGCCAGTGGAGTCTCTTAAATTGCTCCAAGAGCTCACAGACAGGGGTGGACAAGGAAGTTAGTTTCAGCCTGTGGGGTTGGAAAGGAGAAGATTGTTCTTTAGGCTAAAATGTGCTCTGAAAGCTGTTCTTACCCTTGTTGCTTTGTGACTTCTTAACAGTGGGCTTCCCCTGAGCTTTGTTTTCCTCTGTTGTCCATTTGGTGGTTCCTTCCCCATAGGCACCATCTTGGCCATCAGTGTCCCTGTCCATTACTGGCCTCGTGTCTTCCACTGCAGTGCATACATCTGAGGGACAACCAGCAGCCTTAATTAGTGTTACTAACTCTGAGGGACAAAGACAGGTGTGCAGTTACGGTGGTGCTAAAGAATTCAGTAACACTTCTGCCTTGTACTTTATAATATTTTATATTTCTGAGATAGACACTGAGTATTTATACACTTACATGTGTCAAAGAAAGTCATTGGTTAATAAAAATCTACGTGAAAATGGAAAAATCCAAGCCATTCCACCTTGAATCTGGTCCTTTAAAAACATTCTATCCATGTCACTGGTAAAAGATAATTATCTTATTTCATCAAAAAGAGCAGCTGCACAGATTTACTTCATCCAGATGGAGCACACCCTGGAGCCTGCCTCCCGTGGACTGTCCTAGTCTCTGTGAGTCCAGTGATGCCTTCAGATTGCAGCCCCCATGGCTTGAGCCCAAGAGCCCTCACCATTCACACAGACTGTTCCTGGGCAGCACATGGCGTTCCTCTGGCACCTCCTGCGAACCCTGCGGCACGTGGCACAGAATGACTTCTCATCATGCAGCGTGAAGCAGAATCTTCCCACACTGCAGTCCTTGTCTGATGTACACTGTGAACCCTGCGAAGGGAAACTTTGTCACAGGCTGGAAACGCCAATGAGACCTAAAAGGTCTTAAACCAAAGCATGGGTTAGGGACCTAAACTGTATGTCAGTTGGGATATGTTGCAAGCTGTGGGCACCATCTTAAGTTTTCAGCATAACTGGTTTTCTCTGGAAACGATTACACCAAGCTACCTGCAGACCTTGATCCTCTGGAGCTTGTATTTGAATATTTGTCTTTATTTTTTGTTGCTTTTTGTTTGTTTGTTTTCAAGTCAGGGTTTCTCTGTTTTAGCGCTGGCCGTCCTGGAACTCACTCTGTAGACCAGGCTGGCCTCAAACTCACAGATCCACCTGCCTTTGCTGGGATTAAAGGCATGCACCGCCACCAACCACCTGGCATAAGTTTATTTTTAATTAGTTATGAACCATGCCCCAGATTTTATTTCAAAACTAGTAATTTAACACTCCTTTGCTCTTCGTGAAAAATCAAAGTTTTTCCTGTGTCTTACAGATGACTGACAATCATAAGTCCCAGTGTCACTCTTCCCAGCTGTCCTTTGTTCTGTACAGTGTACACACTACATAGGGTGTAGTGTAATGTGTACAATACATAGATGATATTGGGCCTTAACACAATTCTGTGAAGTAGCTGGTTACATGTTTTCTGTCCTAATGTGTTCAGGTCCTAACTCCTGCCACTGGGTGGCCTTGGTCCGGATTCCCGACCTCTTCGTTGCTAAATAGAAAGCAATGCCTATCTCAAGTTGTAAGGGAGAGAGGCAAACGTAAAGGCCTAAGACATGGCGCCTAGCACATGGTACCACTTTTCACTGTGCACTGATTGTCGATAAATTTAGAGCCCTGACCAGAAAAATCATTTTATCAGGGTTTCATGTGCAGCCCAGGTTGGCCTCTGTTCCTTGTTCTGCGTTCTACGCCTCCTGAGTGCTAGGATTACAGTTATGTGCTCTTTTAATAGTTAAGAGTGCTGGGTTTTATGTGCAAGCGCAGTCCTACATAAGTCCACCTAGAGGTGAGGGCGTTCTGCCTGAAACAATGCTATCTTTGCAGTTGATCTGTGTTGTTCTAGCCGCACTTACCTTCCCAGAGCCTTGCACATCCATGGGGCTCTTGATGTTGTTGAAATCCAGTACCAGAGCTCCCAGGGGTGAGCAGAACCAGCTGAGTCCAAGCAAAGCCACCAGTACCATCCTTCAGTCACTCGCTCTCTTGGGGGTTCAGTACCCTTGAGTCTTCCAAGGTTGTGCTGCTTGCTGTAAACTGGAAGCCAGGTGTCCCTAGGTACAGCCTGCAAGTCGCCAGTAGCAGCCTTTTCTGAAAGAGACAATCTGCCCAAAGAAGCTGTGTTCAGTGAGACAGGCCAGGTCTGACCAGCATGCTTTTCTGAAACTATATATAGCCAGATGTGGCCCTTCTTCTCCCTTCCAGCCCGCTTGTTTCCTTCCTCTTTACCTCACACAGGCTACAACAGATCCCTTCAAATCTTTGATCAATAGTTCAAAACACGGACTCAGTGGAGGGAGAGCAGAGGCAGGGCCACAGCGGCTGCTCCTCCGGGCGGGAATCCCTCTTAATTATCGAATATCAAAGTCAGTTCAAAGGGCTCCCAGGAGAAGAGGATGTTGGTATCAAAGGCAGCTCTGATAATCACCTGCATTTCCGTCCCGCAATCCTTTGGGAGGAGGGGCAGACAAAGATGTGCTCTCGCAGCTAATTGGACTCAAAGAAAGAATGACTCACATTAGCCAGTATATTGAAGGTGTTTAAAAAATAATGATGATGAATTACTGAATCTACTCTGAGTTTAAAGTGGAGAAGGGTTCCTTCTCTTTAGTCTTGACGCCTACGCTCAAAAGTCCTGATAGCGTCTGGATTGTGAATTGGCATCACCTGTTCTGTTCCGCTAAACATCGCTTGGGAAATCACTCTTCCTACAACGAAAACTGAGCTGTCTGAAGTCAGAGTTATTTGATTAAAAAAAATAGTAGAGTATAAATACCTGATTTTATTTTCAAATATTTTAATTACTTTTTTTTTTTCAAGACAGGGTTTCTCTGTGTAGCCTTGGCTGTCCTGGGCTCACTTTGTAGACCAGGCTGTCCTCAAACTCACAGAGATCCGCCTGCCTCTGCCTCCCGAGTGCTGGGATTACAGGTGTGTGCCTGTTTTACTTTTTAACCTGCTATTTAAAAGCATAAATTGACACCTTGTAGTTCCAGCACTTAGGAAATGGGGGCAAAAGGATCAGGAGTTCAAGGTCAGTCTTGCCTATAGGCTCTGTCACACACACACACACACACACACACACACACACACACACACACACACATCACTTCTTAAGATTTAATTTTTTAAATTAGGCACCCACATGGGGCTGCGGGGAGGGGGGGCAAAAGGGGGGTCATGTGAGTGCAGTGCCTGCGGAGGCCAGAAGATGGCATCAGAGCCCTCGGAAATGGAGTTACGGGTGGTAAGCTGCCTAAAGAGGGTGCTCTTCATTCCTGAGGCACTTCTCCAGACCCTAAGTTGAATTTTTGTTTAGTTTTGTTTTTGCTTTTTTGAGGTAAGGGTTCTCTGTGTACTTCTGGCTGTCCTGGAACTCTCTCTGTAGACCAGGCTGGCTTCAAACTCCAGAGATCCCCCTGCCTCTTCCTCCTGACTGTGGGGTTGTGTGCTGCCACCACTTGGCTTCCTAAATTGAATTTTTAAAAGGTCTGCTTTCACCCTTTCTCATAAATACACATTTTATGTTTGAAATGAAGTTTTACTGTGTCACCCAGGCTGCCCAAAAACTCCTATCACAAGCATCGGCCTGCCTCCGCCTTTGAGTAGCCACTGCCAAAGCACGGACTCAGCTGTTAGAGAGATAAAGGGAGCGACTTCGGCCTGTGCTTCCCATGGTTTTGAATACTTTTAGTCCTCTTCACTATTTGTATCCTTTTCAGTGTGGACTCAGCCTAGGACAGTTTAAAATCTAACAAGGCAGGCAGGTGGAGAGATGCCTGTGTGAGCATGTGCTGCTCTTACTATAGAGGACGTGGGTTCCATTCCCAGCACCCACCTGGAAGCTCACACAGTCTGTATGTAATTCTGCTACCAGGGAATCAGCTGACTTCTTCTGACCTCGTCAGGCACCAGGCACACATGTGGTGCACATATACAGATGCAGGCAAAACACTCTCATGCACATAAAATAAAATCTAACAAGAACCATTTTCTGTTAAGCGAGGAGAGCCCTGTGGCTTTATTGAGTCTTCCTGTAGAAGCCGGGTGCAACCAGGGACCAGTGTGACACACTGGTGATGAGGACATTCTCAGTTGGGAGTTCCCGTGCAGGGTCTGCTCGTGAACTGCGCCAGGGTAGGGGGGCTGTCTTCTTGGCAGTTCAGTGATGCGCTCGGCCACTGGGATCTCCCCCTGCTTCCTGCATCGCTTGCTTTGTCTGTGTCCCTAATCTCAGCACAGAGAGGCAGAGGCAAGGTAGATCTTTGTGAGTTTGAGGCCAGCCTGGATAGCCAAGACTACACAGAGAAAGCCTGTCTCAAAAAGCCTGGCTTCCTGGCTCAGATTTCTGTTCTTCAACAAGCATGGGGAGTAGGGGAATTACAGAATGCATCTTGAAGGTAGAAAATGATGATGGGGGGAGCGGGGGAGGGGGTGGAGTGGGGGCAAGGGTGGGGGCGGAGGAAGCATAGCTGCTTTATGTGTGGCGTTTCTGCTTTCTGCTCCTACCTGAACGGCAGAGAAGAAGGTCAGGGAAGCAAAGGCTTGAGGGTAGGATAGAAAGGAGATCCTGTGCCATGAACCATCAAGTTCTTGAGACTAACTGTAGGAAATAAACTGTAAAACGGAGGATCTGGTGTCCTGAGGAGGGGCCTAGGATCCTGTCCTCTTAGTATGACAAGAAAACGCTGGACGCAGGCACGCTGCTGAGTGCCCCAGTGTAGACCTAGAGAAAGAGGTATGTGTTCCCTGGACAACTAATATTTGAGCTGATTTTTGTGGGATGTAGATTAAGAGGCACATGGCAGTGGGGTGGTGGTGGCGTACTCCTTTAATTTCAGCACCAGGAGGCAGAGGCAGGTGGATCTCTGTGAGTTCAAGGCCAGCCTGGTCTACAAAGTGAGTTCCAGGACAGCCAGAGCTACACAGAGGCACTCAACCTCAAACAAACAAACAAACAAACAAACAAAACAAAACCAAGCAGACAAACACAAAGGCACATGTTAGCAATGGGTGTTGTGGTTTCCGGTTCTGGGGATGCGTGTTTTGGGTTGGGAGGACGTTAGGAGAGTTGGGATAACAATTTGTTTTGAGGAAAGCGCTCCAAAAAGTCACCGTGGCTTGGATGTCTAATATTCACCAAATGTGAGATTAACCACTGTGCTTTCTGTGAACAGCACTCTCCACTTTCTGGACAGAATGGATGCAGTACTGGACCAACACTGGGAAGAAAAGTGTCTCTGTCTCTAAGGTCCACCTCTTCCTGTGTGTGTCTGCCTGTCTGTCTCTCTGCTTCTCTCTCTCTCTTACACACACACACACACACACACACACACACACACACACACACACACACACCCACACACCACTACAGAAGGAATGTAGACTTTAGGGTCAGGCAGACCCAATTTAGTTACCAGCCTGGCTTTCTGGTTCCGATTTCTGTTCCTCAAAACTCCTATCCTAGCACTTAGAAAACTCTCTAGTTGGCTACTTATTTTGTCACCTAGGTGGTGAGCTCTGAGATGGCAGGGCAGTCACTAATTCATTAATTGATCTTTGGATCCTCAGACTTTAATACTAAGCACATAATAAAAGCTTAAAAAAAATAAATAAAAGGCAGGGTTTTACACTGACCAGGAACTGGCAGCTTCAACCTCCTTAGTTTTGGCTCTGCAAGTGTGCACTGCCATACTTGACAAAGCCCTGAAACTTTCTATATTACACACAACTGCAGAGATAAATGGATTTGTGGGATCTTTGTGATGTGAAGCAAGTCGCCAGGGCAACTTATAGAAAAATGAGTTTCTCTTGGTTTATGGCTCCAGAAAGTTCGACTCTATAGTGCCAGGGACAACATGGCTGCAGGCAGCAGGTAGCAGGCACAGCTGCAGCAACAGGAACTGAGCCATCTATCTTCAGCAACAACATGACACAGAGAGAGCAAACCGGAAGTAGAGGAGGTCTTTCAAAGCTTGCCCCAGGGGCATATTTCCTCCAGAGAGGCCACACAACCTAAAGCCCCCTGAAACAGTAACACCAGCTGGAAACCAAATATTCAGGTGTCTGAGAGTGTGGGGGACATTCTGATTCAAACCATCACACCTGCACCCCTAAAGCCCCAAAGCATTTCTTTTTGTTTTGTTTTTGTTTTTTGAGACAAGGTTTCTCTGTTATCTTGGCTGTCCTGGACTCTCTTTGTAGGGCAGGCTGGCCTTGAGCTCACAGCTATCTGTCTGCCTTTGCCTCCCAAGTGCTGGGATTAAAGGCGTGTGCCACCATGCCTGACCCCAAAGCATTTCTTACTAGTGTGGTTTGAATGTTAAGTGTTTCCCATGGGCTCATGGGTTTGAACACTTGGCCCCTGGTTGGCCATGCTGTTCTGGAAGGTTGTGGAACGTTTAGGAGGTGGAGCCTTGCTGGGGGGAGCAAACCACTGGAGATGGAGCTTTAGGTTTGGTAACATGGCCCTACTTCCTGCCCAGTCTTGGCTCCATAATGCGACAAACCATGTTGTGCTTCTGTCACTGTGCGGTCCCCACCATGAAGCTCTGCCTTGATCCTTACGGCACCAGACAGACAAACCCTCCCTCCCTCTTTCAAGTTGCTTCTTGTCAAATATAATTTGGCCACAGTAGTAAGAAAAGTCACTGCTATTCGTTTCCCAGGCCACTGCTTTAGATCACCGTGTTAACCCCAGCAGCTGGCAATAACAACACCTTGCTATGAGCAGTGCAGTTTGGAAGTGAAAAATCTGCCCCCACCCTCAGGGCTAATTTTACAAAAAGGTTACCATGTCTAGCTCTGAAAAGCCAGAGTGATTTTAAGAAGACTAGAAATATGAGGGTGGGGTGACTTGGAAAAAGACTTTGGCGTGTCTTCGAATGCACCAACAACTGCCAAGGCCACTTGTCCATTAGTAACCATGGTGATTTTCATCTTGGAGAATGCTTCAATGATTTAAGGATTAGAGATGATGGAAGAGTGGGGAGGTGACAATGAAGGAGAGCGAGGAAACTTTTAAACGGTGTCTGCTCTGTTATAGTTTAGGTCTGAAACACCCTGCATAGACTTGTGTGCTGGATCCACAGATGGTGATGGCTGGAGCCTTTAGAGGGGACATTGTCATCAGCTGAGGGCTCTTGGCATGACAGCAGCTATCCTGGAACTCTCTTTGCACATCAGGCTGGCCTTGAATTCACATAGATCCTCCTGCTTCTGCCTTCCAAGTGCTGGAATTAAAGGAGTATGCCAACATACCTGGGCTTTTCAAAAAAAAATTAAGTTACATTTATTTATTTACGCGCGTGTGTGTGTGTGTGTGTGTGTGTGTTGTATGTGTTATATGCATATGTGGTGTGTACACCGGTACACCGGTACACCGATACTTGTGTACAGAGGTCAGAGGACAACTTACAGTGGTTGTGTTTTCTTCCAAGATGCAGCTCCCAGGGTCATCAGGTCTCAGGTCATCAGGGTCTCAGGTCATCAGGCTTATCAGCAGAGCCCTCTCCTCACTGAGCCCTCTCCTCACTGAGTCCTCGGCAGCCTGGAGGTGGAGTTTCTTCACCACGGATGGTTTGGGCTCTCAGGTTACATCTCTAACGGTTTCTGAGCAACAGCCTCCACCTTTGTTTTCTGACATTTGCCCATAGAGGATAATTTTGTAGCAAAGCTAAAAGTTAAAGAATTTTTCTGGGTAAACAAAACTGTAAGGTGCATTGAGGAGGGGCACTTTTTTTTTTAAGGGGAAGGACTTGAATCCTAAAAACTCAAGGCTATATTTCATTTTAGCCGAAAGTAGGTACAATCTAATTCCTTTTCTTGGCAGTCTAAGCTCGGGAATTTTTGAGAGTGAATTATCTGGCCCTAAGTGAGCACAATTTATTGTCTCTGAAAAACACATTTTGTGTGTGTGTGTGTGTGTGTGTGTGTGTGTGTGTGTGTGTGTATGTGTGTGTGTCATATATGTGTCTACTCATATATATGAACCTAATACGTATTATATATAACATTTACACATTTATTTTTTATATACATAATATACATACGCATTTATTTACTTACTGGGGAGTGCACGCATGTGTCACTGAAGGCAGAGGACAACTTATCAGCAATCAGTTCCCCTCCTCCACCATGGTGGTTCCAGGAGCTGAAGTCAGGCTCGGCATGTGCTGTGCCTGCTGAGCCCTCTCACCAGCCCATCCTCAGGCTCCTGTCATTGTTGTCTGGTCTCCTGCTTACGTCAGCAGGAAAACTTGATCCGGTTGGAACAGAACTCTCGTCGCTCCAGCCTTCCCTCTCCGTCACTGTCAACCCCTGTCTTTCTATTTTGCCTCAGCAAGACTCTCAGAGGTGTGTCACTTCAGGAAGCTCGGGGACAGCCCACCCACCCCACTTGAAGTTTGAGCCACAATGTGACCAGGCAGTGTGCATTTCCAATGCTGGTGTTTTGTCAAAATAACAAGAAAAACTACCTAATACATGTTCAAAGGAGCCTTCCTGTCCTTGGTCAGTCCACTGAAGCTCACACAAGGCCCACAGTAGCCAGATCCTTGCAGAACTCAGCTGGGACCCCTTGAGCAGCAAGCAGCTCCTTAGCAGTCTTTTGAAGAGTCACTATCCGGGGACCCAGTAGCTGCAGAACAAAGCAAGCCCAGCAGCTGGGCTTCGATGCTGTCATTGTGAGGCCCCAAGGCTAGGATTAGGGTTTAATTGAAAAGATCAAGCTGTTCCTCGTATTTTGTAGTAAACACCTGGGCCCAAAGAACTCTACTGTTAAATACCGTTGAATAAGCTGAGGTGAAATGAAAATTCCCCAGAGAAATTTCCACAGGCTCCTACTGTGGCACTCTGGGTCTGATTACACCCCGGGTGTCTCCTGACCAGGGTGAGAATTGCAAATTTATGCTGAGAGCTGACACCTGTATTTTCCCAACCGAGACCAGGCAGAAGTTCAAACCCAAGGCAGCGCGCAGACTTGCTGATTTATGTTCGTTAGGAATGAAAGGTTTGGTTTTGTTTTGTTTTTTTTACGGTTCCTGTGTCAAAGCCAGTTTTGCTTCCATAAATTTTGCTTCTCTTAGAAGAAAATCAAAGGGACTGAAGTGGGCAAGTCTTTGGCAGAATCTCACAGGAAATGCTCAGTAAAAGCGGAGATGAGAGAAAAGGTACGGTTGAGGGGAACAGCCAAGATTGATAGTTCAGTCAAAACAGGCTGCTGGCTGGTGGGAAGGGAAACCTGGCTGGGGAGCGAGCTGAGGAGTTGGTGGGTGAGAGGCAGCCAAGCGTAGTCAGCAGTCCGCGTAGTGTAGATGAGGAAGCATGTTCTCCGGCTAAGCGGTCACAGGGAACCACGCAGCCTCAGTTCCCCCTGAGCTCAAGGCTTCTCAACACCCGTCTTCTGTGGTATTATGGTATGTTTGCCCTCGCTCTACAGTGGCCACCTCTAGCACTCGCTGTTCAGTCCGCGTTCTTGGTAAACAATGGTTTTGGACTTGAGGTGCTGATAAGGGCCCTCCTCTTCCAGAAGATAGGGCCAGGCTCTCTACTCCCCACACAGAGGTTCCCAGTAGCGCCAGGTTCCCTGGACTTTCCTTTCTATTGCTCTTTGTTCTGAAAGTTTACAAAGTCTTATCATTTCTAGATTTCCCCAGGCCTCACCGGCCCTCCCTGACCATCCACACTCTTCCCTCTCTTGCCCCTCAGGGCCATTCTCGGCCTCAGCTGACACACAGTACACAAAACACCTGCAAGGATGCCAACAGATCCCATGAAAAGGTGGGAAAAGAGAAAAATGAAGTTGACCACATCTCAACCATTATTTTTTGGCTGGTGGAGGGCCAGGCTTAAGATAGGGGTAGTGTTCGTTTGAGTGGATTGTTACCAGACTCTGACTTGAGTGTCCCGTTGTCAATGTCACTGTATATTCCGGGGGCCGGGGAGAGGGAGGGGGGAAGGGAGGGGGTGGAGAATGGTTATAGTTACATTTCAAGACTAATCCATGGATGACTTTTTTCCTTTCTTCCTTTTCTTCTTCCTCTTTATTATTGTCACCATCATCATCATCATCATTATTTTAAGGCAGGACCTCACTATATGGCCTTACATCCAGAATGTCCCTGAGCTTGCATGTCTTCTGTCTCTGCCTTCCAAGTACTGGGGTGACAAGCCTGTGCCACTGTGCCCTACCTTGTGCCTGATTTCTTGAGAACTTCTCAGTCTTTTGAGCTCCTTGTCTATGAGACATTTCTTGGTGTCCCCTCTGATTTGCTAGGCTTAGGCTAGGTAGGGGTCAATCAGGCCACACTTGCCGCCCCCCACCTCCAGCCTCACTGGCAGGACAAGACACAGAGAGGCTGGCTGTGCATCTGCACTCCTTTAACAGGCCTCCCAAATCCAGGGGCTTCAGTAGAGCGAAGCTAAATGCCTGAGCAGACCCATGCTCGGGTCACCCCATTCTGCATACGCCGTTCCCATTCTCAAAGCTGATTCTGAGGACCCCCTATACGACCTAGAGCCTGTCTGAAAGTCTGTAACTCTCTGGCACCCTCCATGGCTGCCCAGATGCCAGGAAAATGACCTAATTCCTCTGCAAAGGACGTTTGCGGACCTTAGATTACCAGACCCAGAGACAGCAGAGGGCTAAGGCATGTAATGAATTCATCTTAACTAAGAGCACCCATCCTCCCCAGCTCCGCTTGCTCATCTTGGATGCTCTAAAATCCTACCCTTTCTCTTCAGTCCTCACACTCTGGTTTTTAATTAATTATTATACTATAAGTAACTAATATTAATTTATACATATTTATTTTTTATTAATTATTGCTCTAGTTGTTGTTAATTAATATTAATAACCAACTAATTAATTTGAGACAAGGTCTTCCTATGTAGCCCTGGCTAGCCTGTAACTCACCATGTAGAGCAGGCTAGCCTCCGAGTCATAGGTCTGCTTGCCTCTGCCTTCTGAGTGCTGGGTTTCAAGGTGTGCTCCCTGACACCCAGTTTATTCCCTAGAATTTGATGGTAGTTTGGGGCAAGAGCTAACAAGGAGTTATAAAATGAGCGTCACAGGCATGAGAGCCATGATTGGAGCAGCCATTGGGCTGTTACTCAGACTGAAAGCAACAGGTTATCAGACTGTGCCTTACCCTAGGGGACTTTTTTTTTTTCCAGCTCTGTAGCTTTATCTGACATTCAGCAGGTTAGTTCTCACCCACACTGACTGTCTGTAGATTTTTGAATGTGGTAACAGGCACGTAAGTTACCAATGTGTAGAGCTTGTGTGGTGAATCCTCATCTTCTTTACATTTTCTGGACAAACGTACTCACATGCAATATGGAGCATTCCTTATTCCCCTGGCCCAGACAGCTGTATTGAGCCTGGTGTCTATGCGCACATCTGGAGTCCCCAGCTCCCTTCATGGCACGTTTCCCAACTTCTCTGAGTGCCCGAGGAGCACGCTTCTTGAAGCCCACTCCACGGATGCACTTGTGAATGTTGACGGTGTATTCTCGGGTCCCCACCTCGTTGATGGTGGAACGGCCTTCTTCTTGCCACCCCTCTTTGTGGGGGCCATTCCGCCGGGCCCAAGCTGGAGAGCCGGACTTCGTTTTACAGGCAGCTTTGGTCCCTGCTTTAAGAGAGGAGGATGGCCACAGCTCTTGAGTGGTCTCGTGAACTACACCGCCTGTGAAGCACCTGTCAAGTCCATTCGACACAGACCAGCAAATGGCTTACTCCTGCGAGTGGAGCGGGGCCACCATATAAATCTATTGGGGTAAACTGAGACAGTAGGAACACATGGGCGTGATAAAATCATTTCAGGGAAATCGGGCCTAAAAACTTACCAGAGGGAGCAAAATTTCCTAAAAAAGAAGCTGTCTACAGAGGGCTGGAAAGATGGCTCAGAGGTTAAGAGCACTGTCTTCTCTTCCAAAGGTCCAGAGTTCAATTCCCAGCAACCACATGATGGCTCACAACCATCTATAATGAGATCTGGTGCCCTCTTCTGGCCTGCAGGCAGAATATTGTATACATAATAAATAAATCAATCTAGAGGAGGAAGAGGAAGAGGAAGAGGAAGAAGAAGAGGAGGAGGAGGAAGGAGAAGGAGGAGGAGAAGAAGAAGCTGTCTGCAAAGGTTAATTCAACCTTAATTCAGCCTTTCATGCCTATGGGGAATTGGGAACGTTACAAGTTTAGGAGACAGATTACAATTTCTCTTGGGCTAGCTTTGGCTCCATAAAGAGCCATGTGCCAGATATAATATCTTGATGCACACTGGAGGTACCCCAACCTGCACTGCCCTCCTCTCTGATGTGAAGAATGCCCTGATGTATTACTTTCTTTGTTCTGTTACCATAAGAACTCTATTAAACTGCTTTCATGTTAGAACATCATACCTGGATGAGACCTAAATCTGTATTTCTGGGCCATGGTCACTCCATTTTTTTTTTCTCAAGAATGAAATATTTCTTATTCCTTTTGAGTTGGGAGCTGGGGGATTGTCGGTTGTTTGTTTGTTTGTTTTGTTTTGTTTTTGCATTGACACCAGACACACTGGATCAAGGAAAGCCTTAAAAGTCCCTTGCTTGGCCCCCGTAAAGTGATGGATGCTCAACATTGCTAAGGCATGACCTCACACCACCTGGTTTGTAGGACAAGCAGTGGGCACCCCACGGTCCCTGGAGGGTCAGCTTAACCTGGCTCCCTGCTGTTGGTTGCAGCCTGCTTGACTGTCTGCTCATCCGCCTGGCCTCTCATAGACCCGAACCTGCCATGTCCTATCTGCAGCCTCACTTCGGCCTTTCAGGTCACAGCTGGCACTACAGCTTTGCTCTCCAAGCCTGACTCCAGCAGCTCCCTCCACCAGAGGCCTGATTCATGATCTCATCAGAGGAGATTCCTCATCACACACGTCTAAAAGCTCTTGAACTCTGTGGTAGCCTCTTTAACTTGCATTCACTCTGGAACGCACATATATGGGTATAGATCTGTGGACATATTTACTGAGTGATATGTGAGATAGAAGTTAGCATTAGTAATTGAGATTAGACAGCCGGGGATGGTAGCTGACCATACCTAACCTATCCTGACCTACACTAACCCTAAACCTGGCTGGCCTGAACCATGGTTCTGTAGACCAGGGTGGCCTTGAACTCAGAGATCCTCCTGCCTCTGCCTCCCAAGTGCTGGGATTACAGGTGAGCATTACCACACCAGCTCTCTCTTCATTGTATCTGTCAGTTAAAGAGGAGGATGTGGATTTCCAGTCACAGGAGCTGGCTGGAATCCCCGTGTCAGAGGAAGTTTAGTTTGAAACTATTAAATATCTTTGTTTTGTTTGTTTTGAGACAGGGTTTTTCTGTGTAGCCTTGGCTGTCCTAGAGTTGCTTTTGTAGACCAGGCTGGCCTCGAACTCACAGTGATCCGCCTGCCTCTGCCTTCCAAGTGCTGGGATTAAAAGTGTGCGCTACGACACCCCTGTTATATATCTTACAAGACACAAATTTTATAAGATCAGTGTGTAAAGCACAAGTAAGAGTGACATGATGGTGTCAGTTGGTGACCTCAGAAAGGACAAGAGCCAGGAAAACTGGGCCTGTGTTGGTTTCAGGACAGTTATCCTTCACAGCATGTTTTTGGGCTAGTAGCTCTTAGATTGTTAAAAAAAAAAAAATACGGGTGACTATATTAAGACTGTAGTGAGATACAAGATAAAATAAAATAAAATAAACCAAAACAACAACAACAAAACATTTTAAAGAGACCTGATTGTAGAATAAATTAGTGTTTAACATAGGCAGCCAAATTGATCTTTGTTTCCCTTTGTTTTACTGACGAGACCAGTAGGTGTCCTAGGTGGTCCACCTGGGAGTGGAAGCCTTGGCTCCTTTCACCTCTTTTCCATCTGTGTGAGAGTAGTCAAGACCTCAGTGACCGTGGCTTCCCTTGGAAGCGCTAAGAGCCCTTTTCTTTCTGAGACTGCTATAACCTGCTTAAACTCTACAGCCGCTCCCCTGAGACCCACTTTAGTTCCTAGCATGACTGTAGCTCCTCTGCTAACACCAGCTCTTAGCATATCAGAAGCCATTTTCACTCCAAGTCTCCATTTCGATCATAAGGTGAAATTAAGTTCAAGTTCTCAGCCCCTACGTGCCTGAAACCAGGGAGGTTCAATGCTTGCTGCTTAGAATAAAATAAAAGATGATGAATGCATGTTCTGCTTGGGTTAAAGACAAAGGTATGTTGAGACCCCAACATCCTGCTATGTTCCTTACTCCCAGAGAGCTGGAAAACCCCCAAGAGCTTCCCTACCCTAAAATCCCAGTCAGTCAGCTTGAGATGCTTTGTGTAGCTACCTGGACATTGTGCTTAGAACAAAATTGATTCTTCTTGTGTTTAACTGGTCAAAATGATGTAATGTTGCTTCCTACGCCTGGATGCCTGGCTGGTACCTACCTGGTTGCAGTTTTAGCTGGTTATTACTTGGTTACAGTTTTGTTATTGGTTACCTGCTTATGGGTTTGTTACCTAGTTGTTACTTGGTTACAGTTTTTCTTACAAAAAGTCTGCCATAGAAGCAGACTAATGCCACAGTTAGGCTTCCGAGTTCTTTCTGTGTCCCTGGTCATGACCCCACCGGTCTTGGGGCGTGGCGTTCTAAACTATTACTCTTTCACTGAGATTGGTGCTGGAGTGGTTTGCGGAGCAATTCTGTGTTATAACGAGATCCCCCTATCTCCCCTGGCTCTCCATGACCCGCCCCCCACCCTCAATCAAGAGGACAGGTGACTTTCCAGAACGATATGACCTTTTGGGAGCTATGCTATAGCTGTGACAAAACACCATGAAAAAGGCAACTTGTAAATGAAAGAAGTGTTTATTTGGACTTTTGGTTTCAGAGGGTTAGCGTCCATGATGGTGGGACAAAAGTGTGGTCATAGGAACAGCTGAGGGGTCACATGCTGATGGGCAAGCAGGAGGCAGGGAGAGCACAAGAGGAGTGGCGTTAGGCTTTGTTGCTTTGTTTCACACTTCTCACTTCTTTTCATATGCTTGACTTACTCTGTGAATTGAACAGCATCTGAGTTAAGTTCATATAATCAATATGACCATTTACTTATTACCTTATGATTATAAGATAATTTCCCCATGTAACTAATATAAAAGCAACTCCATGTAAATAATGTATGTGCACATAGTCATATACAAAGATAGATTTAAAAAAGGAAAAGATTATGTAGCACTGGCTAGATCACATGCAAATAGCTTTAAAAAAATTACTTAATCCAAAAAGAAAAATCTGTATTTTTACAGACACAGAGTTTTTTTGAGGGGGGAAGTTGGGTGTTCGGTGGTTGGTTTTTTGGGCTTTCAAGGCAGGGTTTCTCTGTGTAGCCCTGCCTGTCCTGGAGCTAGCTCTGTAGACTGAAGCTCACAGAGCTCCATCTGAAGGCATGCGCCACCACTGCTCAGCCACAGACATGATTTTTAATACATAGTAGAAGACCCTTGATCTGGCTGCACTAGCCTTCAAATGTTTTCTTCCTCCGGTATGATATTCCTGGGGAAATCCCAAGTTCTCAATATTCCTTATTTCAATAGTTTGATAGAGAAAGGGAGGGACACAGCTCTCTCTCTCTCTCTCTCTCTCTCTCTCTCTCTCTCTCTCTCTCTCTCTCTCTCTCTCTCTCTCTCAAATGTTATTTATGGAGCTGGAGAGATGGCTCAGCAGATAAGAGTACTGGTTGCTTGCTCTTCCAGTAGTCCTGAGTTCAATTCCTGACAACCACATGGTGGCTCACAGCCATCTGTAATGAGATCTGGTGCCCTCTTCTGGAATATAGGTGTATATGCAGATGGAACACTCATACATTTAAAAAAATACATCATTTATTTTCATACTTGTGGTGTTTGCCTGTGAGTAGGTAGGTCTGTGGACTGGGTGTATGCAGTACCTGCAGAGGCCAGAACAAGGCTTCAGATTTTCTGGAAATAGAGTAACAGATAGTTAGCCACCATTCGGATACTGGGAACTGAATCTAGGTCCTCTGCAAGAGCAGTAAGTGCTCTTAATGGGTGAGGCATTAAACACAGGGGTTAATAGAAAAAGGTGCTCAGAAAGAAAGTAAGACACATCCCAGGGCGCGAGCATGGGCATCTCAAAGAACATTGCAGTTTTTTGCTTTGACAATAGGTATACATTCCATTTTGCTAGGTTTTGAGGCTATAATTGTCAAAGGGTTGCAAAGGCACCATATTCTACAAGTGATAAGTAAAATGTTAGACCACCAAGATGAAAGATAGATGATATCCACTATTAAAAAAAAAAGTAACAGTCTTGCTGTGGGGTTACCAGAAAAACATCTGTGAGAGGGAAGAGGCCCTGCCCAACAACATCGTCATACACAGGCAGGGCAGGCCTTGAGCCTGGTTCATTGCTGCTTTAACATAAAAGATTTCTACGTAAAAGGAATATTGTCTCTCTGTTGTTCATAATGGATGTTGGCAGCTGTGGTGGACCTCTTGTTCCTCAGCTGGACAGAGGCTTCATGTGGGTGAGGGGTGCCTTTCCCAAGCCATGTTCCATGACTTCTGTCTTCCTGATGGTCAGTCTGGTCTGATCCCAAATACGTAGGGTAAGAGGTTAAGTGGCAGACATTATGGAGTTAATACCAATACACACCCTATAGCCAATTTAGAGCAGCTAAGAGGTCTCAGGTGGCAGCATTAGGGCTAGCTGTACCTAGAGTCTGTTCTTGAATTTCCTGTCTCTTCTGGGAGTGATGGCCTACATTTCAAAAATCTGTTCAGATTTGTTGTTGTTGTTGTTGATGGTGGTGGTGGTGGTGGCGGTGGTGGTGTGTGTGTGTGTGTGTGTGTGTGTGTGTGTGTGTGCGCGTGCACATAATATCTACATAGGAACACACATGTCACCACCTCCATTACAAGTGAAGTCATGCTTGGCAAATAGGCAGCACAAACAGTGCTTTAAAGTAAATCACTAAGTCAATCAACAAACAAATCAGTATCTAATCGTTGACATTTTCTGCCTTATTTTGCTTCAAACGGCTTCAAGGATGCTCTGCAAGACTTTCCCTGTCTTCTGCCCTGTCCCTATTCTCTTCTCTGAGACTGTGACCCCGCAATTTAAAGAGTTGATGAAAGTTCACGGTTTGCCATCAATGACTTCTTCAGGCTTAGTAGAGGCCCAGCTCTTTGCCTGTGCAGGCATTGAAAGTCTCAGTCTGCCTGGTTTTAGCTATACACAGGCATGCATGAGAACATTGGTTTATCATTTGATGGAGATTTGGCCAAAAAAAAAAAAAAAAAAAAAGATGTCATTGCTTGGGACATCAAACCACAGAGAGAATGTGTCTTACAGCAGGGTGCTATATGCCCAGTGTTAAAATTAGTGCAAACATGGACTGGAGAGATTGCTCAGAGGTTAAGAGCACTGTCTGCTCTTCCAGAGGTTCTGAGTTCAATTCCCAGCAACCACATGGTGGCTCACACCATCTATAATGTGATCTGATGCCCTCTTCTGGTGTGTAGGTGTACATGCAGGCAGAACACTGTATACATAATAAATAAATAAATAAATAAATAAATAAGTAAATAACTCTTTTAAAAAAATTAGTGCAAACATGAAGGGCCTCTCCCCACCACCAGGTGCTTGAGAGCCATGGTGCTACTAAACTATAGACACTTAAGGCAGAATATGATAGAAACCTGAGTGTGCAAATCTCGCAAGGCCGGGAACACACTGAGTTGTTGGTGTGTAAACACATGTCACTATACTTTTAAAATGGCACATTATGGTGCTGTTGGCAATAGACCAAGGGTCTCAGGTCTTGTGAGATAGCTGTCCTCATCATTTTAGCTTTTGAGTGTAGGAGTGAGAGCCCATATTGTATAAGAGCCTGCTGATAGGTACATACTGGCACAGTGGCAAGGCACAGTCAACAGCTGGAATGAATTAAAAGGAAAATGGTGTGAGGCTGCAATCACTGAGTACATTTTATATCAACAATGCCTGCCTGAAGGAAACAACGAAACACAGGATCATATAATGTTTGTTTGTTTATTGTCTTTGGAGACAGGACTTCTCTGTGTAGCCTTGGCTCTCCTGGACTCATTTTGTAGACCAGGATGGCCTCAAACACACAGCAATCCACCTGTCTCTGCCTCCCCAAAGTGCTGGGATTACAGGCTTGTGCCCCCACGCCTGGCTGACATCATATAATTTGTATTTGTTTGAGAACTTTTAAGTTTTTCATTTCCTCTCCTTTTTCTTTTCTTTTCTTTAACCAGTCACAGGTTTAAACAACTTTATCTTCAAGATGTTTTTCCAGATTGAAAAGGGATAGGCTTTACTTTTAATAAAGAGCTTCCTGAGTTCTAGTCTGGGTGGGGTAAGCCTTTATCCACCCCGAGGATGTGCCAGTATACACCAGAAGATGTTTATATCCTTAACCAGAAAGAGGTTGTGTGAAATCTAATTACCAACCGTTTCCTTGGAATGTGGCTGCCCTGAGTAGTGGGTTAGTGAAAGGCAGTGTCTGCCCAGGATGTGCTAATCCAAGCCTACCCAAGACTTCAGCCAAAGACAGCTATCTGTGGCTGAAGTCTCCTTAGGGAGAGGTCTCATTTGACCAGGAGTTTACTTCTGGGAAATCTTCATTTCAAGGACCAAAAACAATGAGGCTCGGGGAGGTCAAGTAATTTACCCATGATCAAACAGCTAGTGAATTAAGATCTGAACATTACTTTTCTGGCTTCAGTGTCTATTCTTTCCTATACACCACACTGTACACCTAGCTCAGTATACCCCCAATCTTCCTGAGCTGCTTGACGACCACAGGGACCACTGTTTCCCTTAACTCCAACTGGAGCAGTATGTCACCTTGTCCCCTACACTGTCCTCCGTGTAAACGGTGGTGCTTCCTTCTGGAGTGATTAAGATGCAATAGCTTGCAGGTGGTGACAGTCATGATGTAGTGTAACCTACATGGGATATGTTGAAAACTGGTTTTGCCATAAAAAATACCCTGCAGGGCTGTATAGATGGTTCAGCAGTTAAGAGCACGCACTGCTCCTCCAGAGGGCTTGTTTGATCCCCCAGGACACACGTGGCTCACAACTGCCTGTAATTCCAGCTGCAGTGGGATCCCACTCTGGCTTATCTGGGCACCTGCACACACACACACAGACATATACACGCACACATACATACAAACATGTACATGTACACACACAGACATATACACACACATACATACAAACATGTACATGTACACATACATGTACTTGCCTGCACACACACACACACACTCACAAATACATGCACATACTCAGACATGTACACATGCCATAATTGAAATAATAAAAATAAATCCTAGAAAATACCTGGCAAGCAATGGATGCCCCTCTGGGCACTCAGAATTGACCCTGACTCTGGTAGGAATTCCCCAAATGCAGTGTCCGACCTGACTCATGATGTGTTCACAACAGGATAGGGTCCTGAGTAAGGCTTTGGGGAGCAGAGGGCAGGATGCTTGCCCTGTAGCAAAGCTATGGGCTGGGAGCAACCTACAGGTTTAGCTCAACTTTTACTCTGTTTGCTTTGGTCAGCAGTGAAGGCTCAGGGCCTTCCTAATTTCTGGGGGAAATGACTCACGGAACAACTCTCCCCTGCTTGTGAATCCAGGTACTTCCCCATTTTATGAAACCAGTTTTTCCTAGTTATTAAAAACATGTATTTCCAAGTTTTGGAAATTTTGCAAAATAAAGCATGAAGAAGAAAATTAAAATCATGTTCCTGTCAAAATTTGGTAAAAAATTTTCCATTTTTCCCTATGCAGGTACACAAACAAGCAACTTGTTGATTCATTTTATTTGCATACCTACTTGATCTACCATCAGTCCCAAAGTAGCTATTCCTTATGTTTCTAAGGCTATATGTACTCTTGTGTTTATTGTCTATGTGATCAGAGGTATGCATTGATATTTACATTCCCTGCATCTTTTTTGTTTTATTTTTTCAAGACAGGGTTTCTCTTGTGTAGCCCTGGCTGTCCTGGAACTTGCTCTGTAGACCAGACTGGCCTCGAACTCACATAGATCCTCCTGCCTCTGCCTCCTGAGTGCTGGGATTAAAGGCGTGCGCCACCACCTGCCTCTTCTTACAATAAAATCATGGGATTACATTGTGTGCATTCTTCTGTTTTATTTTCTCTAATCAGCTTTTCTCCAAAAACATCAGGTGTTACCAAAATACACAGACAAACCATGACCCCAAGTGGGCTATATTTTACTTAATGACTCTTGTAAATGTTGCCCATTTGGTTTAATGTGACCTCAGATGGCCTTGAACTCATGTTTTCAAGGATGATCTTGAACTTCTGATCCTCTTGCTGAGTGCTGGGATTACAGTCATGTACCACCACCTGGGGATCAAATACGGGGCTTTTTTTTTTTTTTTTATGGTAGACAAGCACACTACCGACTGGATTACATTTTTTAAGCTCTGTCTTAAAATTATTTCTCTACCTCAACTCATTCAAGATAAATCTTCCCACACATTTATGATGACTTTTTTTTTCTTTTTAAAATTTATATGTATGGGCACCCACATTTATCTCTGTTTACTACATGCCTTCAGTGCCTGTGGAGACAGAAGAGTGTGCTGGGGCTCCTGGAACTGAACTAAGACACCATGTGGGTCCTGGGAGTTGAACCTGGGTCCTCTGAAAGATCAGCCAGTAATTGTAACCACTGAGCCATTTCTCCAATCTCCATGACCATTTCTTGAGACAAGTCCTTTGGTAGAGTTTTGGGTTAAGAAGGTCAATCTTTGGTCACACTATGCCTGTTCTCTGGAAGCCAGAGCCCACCTACAGACCACCTGGGAAACCTCCCACACCCACCAGGCTTAGTTAGATACTGTCACCACTATGTCCCTGTGTTCTATGGTCACCTTGTAGAAGGCAACAGGCCTATGCTTGTGCCTTGTTCTCCTCAATGATGTCATCGGCTGCTTAATAAGTACAGCATCCTCAGTTCTCATCCGAGTTTCAGAGCCTATTCAGAGCCAGTGGATCCTATTATTTAAGGAAGCAGAATTAAACCTGGGCTGATGGCAAACTCCTGCAACCCCAGCCCTTGGAAAGCTTAGGTAGGAGGATTCCAAGTTTAAGGTATGTGGTACCCAGGGCTACATAGTGAGTGTCAGGCTGGCCTGGGTTTGCACAGAGGACTCTGTCTCAAGAAGAAAATAAAAAAAGAAAGCCTGTGCCCTGTGCCCTGTGCCCTGTGCCCTGTGCCCTGAGCCCTGAGACCATTTTCATGCGCCTCTTGATCCATACAACTGTTATTAGAGTGCTTCCTCATGTGTCAACCCTGACTGGCCAGACACAGTACACACTTAGAAAACCTCTCTCAAAGGAAGGAGCGTAAAGTCCCTTTATCAGTTACTTTTCTGTTGCTGTGACAAACACCATTACTAAGTAGGCATGGCAGTGCGTGTGTTTAATCCCTGCACACGCAGATCTCTGCTAAGTTCAAGGCTGCCTTGGCCTACATAGCAAGTTCCATGCTAACCGGGGCTCAATATTAAAAGAAACAAAACAACTTTCTTCAAAACAGAAGCAAACACCTAAAACAAACCAAACAAACAGAAACCCCACCATGACCAAAGGTAACTTAGGAGGGAAATCTATTTTGGCGGATGGTCCCGGAGGGATGAGTTCCTGCCAGCAGACAGAGTGGAGGCATGGCAGCGGCCACAGTCATGGTG
The DNA here is from genome assembly GCF_964271855.1 of Acomys minous. Taxonomy (NCBI): domain Eukaryota; kingdom Metazoa; phylum Chordata; class Mammalia; order Rodentia; family Muridae; genus Acomys; species Acomys minous. The sequence continues at coordinate 13,645,071 of NC_140497.1, read as the reverse complement.
AGCCCAAGCATGACGCTGAGGCTCCACATCCTCAACCACCAGTATGAAGCAGAGAGAGCAAACGGGAAGTAGGTGAGGGTTTTTAATCACAAAGCCAGCAGTGTACATCCTCCAGCAAGGCTATACCGCCTAACCCTCCCCGAACAGTGCCCCAGCTGGGAACGAGGACTATTGCCGCATTCCTTATTCAAGCCATCAGCTCCTTTTCTGTTCAAAACCGCTACAGTTCTGTTAGTTTTATCAGACCAGCGTGCCATGTTTTTACTTTTCCCAGGAGTTTAGATTGTGATGTGCTGAGGAGGGAGGAAGAGCTGCAGTTCTGAGATGGTGAAGGTCAGAGCTTGATATCGGCAGAAAGTGTTGACCTTGATCCCTGACGTTGGCAGGACCACAAGGACAGGGAGCAAGAGAATGTTGGTCTACAGAGGCTCTGCCGTACAGCGCTTCTGCACTCCTGCTTCGGGGGTTGGGAGGGAACTGCTGGATACTTTCAAAACAAAGCCTATTGGAGACAGAGGACAAAGAACGAATGTTGTCACACTCCCATTCAAAGTGCCTGTCACACTTGAAAAAAGATCAGGAGGGAGGCAAAGCCCAGAACAAATACACAGAGACAATTACGGGCTCTATTCATGTCTCTTAATCCCCTACTATACCTTACGTTTTTTGAGAAATTTATTTAATAGATATGAGTGTTTTATCTGTACGCATGTCTGTGCATCACATGTGTGCCTGATGCCTGAAGAGGCCAGAAAACAGTGTCAGATCCCCTGGAACTGGAGTTCCAGATCATTGTAAGCAGTGATGTGGAAGCTGGGAATTGAATCCAAGTCTTCTGGAAGAACAGCCACTGATAACCACTCTCTAACCTTGCATATTAACTTTTATTTGTTATGAACAAATTTTTCCAATTGGCAAGTGCTTTGAATACATTATTTAACGCCCATTAGTGTCCTCTGAGGTAGATATTATTGAGTTCTATCTCACATATATGGAAAGCAAGCCCTAAGAGGTTGTCTCAGACTCCAGAATTGGCAGAGCTGAGAAACTGAGCCAGCCTCTTTTCATTCCAAAGCTCGTTTTATCTAGGTTATTGATTATTCTGCTTTGCTTATGACATTTATCATAATCTGCTTCATTAAGCCAATATATCTCCAAGTTGTCATGTTGTGTAAGGCCCTCAGGGGCATTCTTACTTCTAACTTGAAATGTCTCACAAACAGTAGGCAAATAATGATATGTTCCTTATTGTGTGCTGATCATCACAGCTTTGTATATTTTTTTCCTCCTGTGATGGTTTGAATAAGAATGAACTCCATAAACTGGGAGGTGGTGGCACACACCTTTAGTCCCAGCAGAGGTAGGTGGATCACTGTGAGTTCGAGGCCAGCTTGGCCTACAAAGTGAGTCTAGGACAGCCAAGGCTACACAGAGAAGCCTTGTCTTGAAAAACAAACAAACAAACAAAGAACTTCACAGATACAGGCTCATGTACTTGAATGCTTACTCATTGTTTAAAAGGATTAGAAGGATTGGGAGGTGTGGCTTTGTTGGAGTAGGTGTGGCCTTGTTGTAGGAAGTGTGTCATTAGAGGTGGGCTTTGAGGTTTCAAAAGTCCAAGCCAGGCCAGGGCTTAAGCTGTGTGCCCGTGGATCAGATGCAGCTCTCAGCGACTTCTCCAGCACCATGCCCACCATGCCCACTGCCATGCTGTCTGTCATAATGATAATGGACTAAGTCTGAAACTGTAAGCAAGCCCCTAGTTAAACGTTTCTTCTCTAAGAATTGCCTTGGTCATGGTGTCTCTTCATAGCAACACTGCAGTAACTAAGACACCTCCCTAACTTTTTACTGAAATGTCAAGAACTTACTGAAACATTTCAAGAATAGTTAATTAACACATACATCATCTTTCACCTAGATTCACCTTTCTTGTATTAGTTTGCTCTCTCTCTCTCCCTCTCTTTCTCTCTCTCTCTCTACCCCTCCGTCCCTCCCTCCCTCCGCCTCCCCTCCCCAGTGGCAGGCTGTCTCTGCCTGCAGATGTCTGTCCCCTACCCTACCTCCAATCCCTGGGGACTCAGCCAAATCTAGATGCTGACCCAGCTTTCCTCCTCCTTACGGGTCCTCTCAGCCCTCCCTTCTAGCCCGTCCCATTCCTTTGAGTCAAACCTGGTATCTAGAAACGCTCTCTACCTGAGACCCAGAGTGTCCACACTGGGCTGGGACTCAGGTAGGTGATTTTCTCAAAGAATCAATGGGACAAAGAATTGGTTCTTTGAGAAAGTAAATGAGATTGATAAAACTTAGCCAAATTAATTAGAAGATGGATAGAGAAGATCCAAATTAATAAAATTAGAGACAAAAAGAGATATCACAACTATCACTGAGGAAATCCAGAGAATCTTAAAGACACATACTTTTAAAAATCCATAGCCCACCAAACCTCAGAGAAATCATGTCTTAATATATAATATTAATAAATTTAATATATAAATTTAATATATAAAGTTCTACCAAAGTAAAATCAAGACCAGATAAGCAATTTGAACAGATCCTTAGCACCCAGTGAAATAGAAGCTGTAATTGAGTCTTCTGACCAAGAAAAGCCCAGGACCAGATGGAGTCAGTGACTAACTTGACCAGACCTTTGAAGAACAACATCTCATGCCGATAATTGTAAAATCATCCCACAAAATAGAAATTCTTAATTCTTTTTATGAGGCCACAATTTTCCTTATACCTAAGTAAAGAAATAATATTGAAGACCAATGTCCCCTAATGGATTTAGAAGCAGAAATTCTGAATAATAAAGTATCACGACCCCCAATTTGAAGTTGTACTCCCAAGCTACAGTAATAAAAACAGTATGGCAGTGGCATAGCCAGATTGATCAATGGACACAGACATTAAGTCTACACACCATGGACACATGGACACATGGTTTCTGCTAAAGAAGCTCAAACTACACACTGGTAAAAAGCACTGTCTTCAACATATGGTGCTCGTTGAAGTAGATGGCTCCATATAGAGAAATGCATATATGTCCATATTTATCACCCTGCAAAAAAAAAAAACTCCACACCAAATGCATCAAGGACTTCAACATTAGGACAAATACACTGAATCTGAAAGAAGAGAAAGTGGGGATGGTCTTGAACTCACTGGCACAGAAGACATCTTTCTGAACAGAGCGCCAATAGCACAGACACTAAGAACAATAATTAATAAGCGAGACCATACATAACTGAAAAACTTTCTCTATGGCAAAGGACACCATACTGTCTTAGTCAGTGTCCTAGTGCTGTGAAGAGATACTATGACCACCACAACTCTTTATAGCATGACAACCATTTGGGAAACAGTTGATTGGGCTTGGCTTATAGGTTCAGAGGTTAAGTCCATTAGTGTCATGGTGGTAAGCACACAGGCAGACGCGGTGCTGGAGAAGGAGTTCTATATCTGGATTGGCAGACAGCAGGAAGAGAGAGAGATGCTGGGTCTGGCTTGAGCACTGTGAAACCCCAAAACCCACTCTCAGTGACACACTTTCTCCTGGGAGGCCACCTCTACTCCAAGGCCACACGTCCTAATCCTTCTAAACAGTGCCGCTTCCTATGTGCCTATGGCAGCCACTTTCATTCAAAGCATTAGGGCGTCATTGAGACAAAGAAGCAGCCTACAGAATGGGAAGATATTTTTTACCAACTGCTCATCCTATAGAGGGCCAATATCCAAAGTATATAAAGAACTAAAACAAACAAACAAACAAAGAAGAAACCTGGATATCAAGAACACAACACAATTTTTACCAGGCAAGACAGAGTTCTTAAAAGATAAAACACAAGTAGATGAGAAACACTTTTAAAATGTTCAGTATCCTTAGTCATCAGGGAAATGCAAACCAAAACTACTTTGAGACTTCATCTTATACTAGTCAGAGTCATGAAGATCAATAAAACAAATGGCAGCTCTTGCTGGTGAGGGTCCAGGGGAAGGGAACCACTTCCCCATGGCTGATGGGATTGCAACCTTGCAGTGTGCAAGAAGGCAGTGTGGCGGTTCCTCAGGAAGCTCGGAGTAGATCTACTTCAAGATCCAGCTATGCCATGCTTAGGCATATACTCAAAGGACTCCACACCTGTTATAGAGACATTTACTCATCCATGTTCATTCCAGAAATTGGAAATGGCCTAGATTTCCATGGATAATGAAAATGTGAAAATTATGCAATGGAAAATTATTCAGTTATTTAAAAAAAAAAACCCTGAAAATTTGAAACTTTCAGGGAAATGGATAGAGCCAGGAAAAAAAAATCATGCTGAGTGGGGTAACCCAGACCCCCAAAAGACAAATATTGTATGTATTCTTTTATATGTGGATGCTAGCTTTTAAGCCTTCAATAGGCATGCTACTATTAGTATAACCACATAGATTAAGTATAGGATGAAGAAGTAGAGGGGAGGGAAGGATCTCCCAGGGAAGGGGAAATAGAAAATATAGTTGGAGACAGAAATAAGAGATTACATAGAGAAGGGGAGGGGGGAGGGGTAAGGGAGAGACAACTCACACCAAGGGCCACTTGAGGGCCGTATGGGAACCTATTGCAGTACAAACTTCTTAAAATATATACATATATGAAAAAATCTAAATGGATCACCAAAAAACATAGGAGACAAAGACCAACTAGACACCTCTCACCTTCAAGTGAAACCTCTAGTGCCAGGAATAGCTTATATCTAATTGAATTGTTTCCCAATGGGATCCCATGGGAAATCCCCAAATGACTCAGGCAATTTTCAAGGCGACTGGCTGCTCTCTACAAACAGATGGTAAGGTCCTACTGATGAAGCCAACACTTAGGTATCTCATTGAACAAGAAGTTGAGATGGTGCTTAACTACAGCCTTCATCCTCACTAATTTTCACGGTACTGGAAAGTATTCTGCATGCTACCAGAGGAGAAAAGTGACCACTAACCCTGTTACAAACCCTGTGATCTACAATGGTGACCTGTCTGCAAGATGTGCTGGTGATAGTAGCACAAAAGTTGTGGGAGTAAGCAGGGACTATCTGATTGGATTCAAAGCCCACCTCATGAGATGGAACCCATGTTTGACACAGCCATGGTGGCCAAGAACCTGAGACTAGATAGGCCATGGATCTAGGAGAAAACCAGATGCTACTGTTCTGATGGAAGAAACAATATTCTGCTATACCCATAGATCAGTGCTTCCTTCAGCTATCACCAAAGAAACTTCCTTCTATAGCAGATGGGAACTCATACAGGGACCCACAACTAGACAGTGTTCAGAGAGTGAGAGACCTTGGAACATACAGTCGCTAAATGGGGTGTTTCCATCAAACCTCTCACCTCAGGGCTCAGGGAACTTTCTAGAAGAGGAGGTGGAAAGATTGTAAGAGCCAGAGGGCATGGATGACACCAAGAAAAGTGTCTTCCAGACACAACAGGACTGACATGTCTAAGTGATGGCAGAGAAACTACTGAACTACAGGGCCTGCATTTTCCAGTCAGATGGGGCTGTAGTTTTGAGACCGGAAGTAGACACAAGCTTCTATTCATCCCTACCAGGAAGCTGTCTCTGACATCCACTTGTAAGGAAAAAAAATGTTCTTCAATGGCGTCTCCATGCCCATCCATGTCTAGATGGGCAACACAAAATGAACTCAGTGGCATTTTTGTGGACTTTTTGTCTCCTATCACTAAGTTTGGGGTTGTTTTTTTTTTTCTTTCTTGTCTTTTGCTTGTATATTATGGTTTCTGTATTTATGTTTTTATGGGTCTTTTATCTTTCTGTATCTGTGTTTCTTATACATCCTTTTTGTAACTTTTTAAAAATTCTGGGTTGACTCTTTTTTGACTATTAGTTTTCTAAAGAGAGATTTAAAAAGGCATGATACTGCGTGGCTTGGAAGGTTGGGAGAATCTGGGAGTATCTGGGAGTGGAAAATCGTGATCAAAATATATTTTATGAAGAAGTTATTTTCAGCAGGGCATGGTGGCGCACACCTGTAATCCCAGCACTCAGGAAGGCAGAGGCAGGCAGATCTCTGTGAGTTCAAGGCCAGCCCAGTCTACAAAGCTAGGCCGGGCCAGCCAAACAGAGAATGTCTCAAAACAAACAAACAAAAAAGTATTTTCAATTAAAAAAAGAAATGGTGGCAGACACATTTCTACACATGTCAACAAATATCTTCAAAAGCCACTCTACATAACTAAGGCACATTATCCTCAGATTTTACACTGCTGCAGTACTAACGTGGTGGTGTGCTAGTGTAGTCTACACTCAAATCTCCCCATTTGCTTTGTGTTTCTCAATAGCTGTTTTGTTCTATCCACAGTCCAACGTAGAATCACAAAAACATTTAGCATTAAATCTAATGCTAATCTTTTGTGTTTCTTCTTAACTCTAGAATAGTTTGCTAGCCATTTCTTCATCTTTCATGACATTGACATTTTGAAGATATTGAGCATTCAATTTGCAGAAGGTCCCTTAATTTGGATTTGCTTCCCTATTAATAGAGTGACTAATGCTTTGTCAAGAATATTGCCTTGTGTCCTTTTTTTGCGCATCACAGGGCACAAGGCACAAGATGTTAGCTTTAACCACTTGGTTAAGGCGATTTTCTTGCTGGGAAGTCCTTTCCACGTCAGTAAGTAATCCGTGGAGTGCTTCTTGGAAGCCACAGGAATATCTTTAACCATTTTCTACGGTATCTGTCGTTACTACGGTGGCTCTAAAGTGGCTGTTTTCTGCTTGGCGTAATTTCTCCTACATTGATTTGAGTCAGAGCTCCCTCTCCTCCATTTCCTCTCCTTTACATTTGAGAAGAATCACACTTTAAACTTATAGTCGACCTGGGATGAAGTTCCCACATAGATCAGAGATCGGCAAGTCATCACCCTCCAGAGGATGGCAGGGTCTGGGAGTGACATTCTCCCATGCAGCACACATCGGCAGGGGCCCCTCCACTCCTCCCCTGGCGCCATGCCCGCGCCCCTTTTCAAAGGCGACAGAAGCCGGTGGCCTGCCACGTTCTCGCGAGAGCCTACGCCTCGGGGCAGAGCCCAAGTCTTCAAAGCCCTTTCTGCCCATTTCCTCAACCCCCGCCGGTCACCCGCCTGCGGGAGCCTCCTGCGCACGCGCTCGCGGAGCCGGACAGTTGGCCGAGGCGTCCCCCGCAGGCCCCTGCGCGCCCGGTCTGAGGCGCGGCGCCGGGCGCGCGCGCGCACTCGCGCTCTGCGGGGGGGCGACGGGCGCGCAGGCGCGGCGGGGAGCGAGGTCGCGCAGGCGCAGACGGCGTTGGTTCGAGAAGACCTTCAGCGTTGCCTTGGTGGAGCGGGACGGGCCGGGCCCACCCTCGGGTTGTAGGTGAGGCGGCGGCTGCCACGGGCCCGGGTGGGCGGAGGGCCGGCGGGCCTGAGGAGCGGAGGCCGCGGAGGAGGAGCCGAGGGGGCGCCGGCCGAGAGCGAGGCGAGGCGGGGAGACCCCGCTGTCCGGTCCTTGCTGGCCGCCTGAGGGCTGGAGTCGCCGCCCTGGGCCGCGACCTTCCGCTGTGCCCTGCGTGCGCTCTGGCGTTCTGCCCGGGGCCAGGCTGGAAGGAGGGCGGTTTCTAGAGAGTACGAGTTCTGGAACCCCAAACCTACACCCCACCCTGCCCTCACCTCCCTCTCGGACGTGTCCAGCATCTGTCAGGCGTGTCTTGCACTCCTGACGGCCCGAGGGAGGATGCTGTTCATGCATCTTAAAAAGCAGAAACAGGGAACAAAAGAGAAGCTGGGTTACCTAGTTGGTGCCTTTTGTTTTCCTCCCCGGGTCTGATGCAGCCTTGGGGCATGGTGCATTATCTGCTTTGACGCGCCGATAGAATTGTGAGGTTGTAGCTTTACTCTCGAGTAACCATGGAGTCTGTGTTCTCTCGATTTTTGCTTGATCATACCAGCAGTGCATTTCCCATCAGAATCCTGGGCCTGAATAAAGGACAGTTTCGGCATAGGCGACTTCAGTTAGCCAAGTGACTCAAAACGCTAAAAGCTTGCGATTAGCCCTTAACACATTTTAGCGTATTTCCTCCTTGCTCGGTGTGAAAACCTAAAACTTTAAACATTTCTCTCTGAATATGTAGGACCTGTGTCTCTCTCTGTACCTCCTTCCTAGAATTACAACAAATCATTTACATTACTACTGGGGTTGTAAAATCGCCCTGTTAGTGGAACATTGATACCGCTCATTTGCCTGGACTCTAACGTTTCCTTTTGGTTGCTGCCTTTAATAGCACGCATGGCCTTATCTATGCAGGACAAGAGCCTTTCCCATATGCCACCCCATTTTCTCTTTATAATTTTTGGGTGTATGTGGACTTGTTTATGTGGTGTATGTGGTACATTTTTGTGTGCACATATGTGTGCATGTGGAATCCAGTGGTTGATGTTGGGTATCTTTTATAATTGCCTTCTGTTTTTTGAGGAAGAGTCTTCTCACTGAACAACTGTGAGCTCATCTGACCAGTGAGCTCCAGGGATCCTCTTGTTTCTGCCTTGTCCCTACTCCAGTGCTGTGTGTGTTCTGGGGATTCATACTCATTTCCTCATGTTTGTGTGACAGACACTTTGCCAATTGAGCCGTCTCCTCTGTCCTGACTTTATGTTATTTTTTTTTTAATTCTTTTTATTTTTTGGTATGCTCTTTCTTCTTAGCTTTATATCATAGTGTGTGTATTTGACAGGTACAGATAGTAAGTGAATTCCCAGTTAGGAAACGAGTCATGCTGGATATGGCGGCACACAACTATAATGCCTCCCAACTTTACGGAAGCTGAGGCAGGACTATCATAAGTTGAGGAGCCAGCCTTGCCTACACCTTAAGTTTGAGGCCAGCCTATGCAATACTAAGGCCCTGTTTATTTATAGGCAAAAGCCTAGCAGTAATTCAGATTAAGAGTTGGACTGAGACCACATGCGTGGTGTACACTTGTAATCCCAGCACTTGGGAGGCAAAGGCAGGTGGATCGCTGTGAGTTCAAGGCCAGCCTGGTCTACAGAGTGAGTCCAGGACAGCTAAGGCTACACAGAGAAAACCTGTCTTGAAAAACAAACAACAACAACAAATAGTTGGACTGAGTATAGAAACATAGGCTGTTTATTTAAATGGTTTGCAAAGTGTCCAAAGTTCAGGCATAGTGTTTGTAACTTGCGGATGTGTTCAACCTGTTGACATTGTGACACAACTTCATCTACAAAAGTCATGTTCAACAACTTTGTCATGCTCAAGGACCATGAAGTCAAGTTACAAACATAACAAAAACAAAAAAAGCTTGTTTGTTTTGTCTTTTGTTTTTGGATACAGGTTCTTACCGTGTAACATAACTGACTGGCTTCAGACTAGTAGATTGTATCTGCCTCTGCCTTCTGAGTGCTGGGGTTGAAGTCACCATGCCCAGCCTATGTTTTATTTATTTTTAATCCACTTATATATATTTTGTGTGTGTGCTTGTGCATGTGCATGCTTTTGCTTCTGCCAATGTGTGATGGTCAGAGGCTGACTTGGGGAAGTTGGTTTTATCCACCATGTGTGTTCTGGCATCAGAATCAGGTGGTGAGTACCTTCACTTGTTGAGCCATCTTACCAGCCTCAAATTAGAGAATTAGTGTGTTTGTAAGTATGCCAGCAATAAGCATGCCACTGTCTGTCTGTGGAGGTCAGAGAACAACTTGTGGGAATTGGTTCTCTCCTTCCACCATGTGGGTTTGAGGGACAGACCTCAGTTCGTGAGTCTTGGCAGTTAGTGCCTTAATTCCACCTCACCAGCTCGAAATCTCATATTTTCTTAAGTTGACTTTTTTTTGTAGGTAGTGGGGCCCCCAACCCCCGGTAGGAATGCTGGAAGCTGACTAGTACTCTGGAATTTTCTGGTATCATAAAATCCCGCTAATGGAATTATTTTAGGTAGTTTTGTGATTGATTGGCCTTGGCTTTTGAGTCTTTAAAAGGGAGACAGCAGAAACTGCTGCCTTCTGCTGGGCAGAGGTCTGGGGGAGGATGTATTCACTGAGAATTCAGATTGAGGGTCTTACTGGCTTTTTAAATAAGCTGGGGGAATAACAAGTAGGCAAGATACAAGGTCAAAGTACCTTGGGTGTTCAAAGGTTTTAATTTCAAAGTTCACACCTATAAGATGGATTCTATTCTATTTCTGGTTAGTGGTATACTAATAGTATTTTTTAAAAAGCTTTGGGAAAGACCATATTCTGGAAGTGTATACTTCATTTAGTAGTTTTTGAACATATTTTTATTTATTATATTGTGTGTTTGCATGTATGCTAGCTGTGTACAGATGCTTGCAGAGCCAGAAGAGAGAGTCAGAGTCCCTAGAGCTGGGGTTACAGGTGGTTCTGGGTTGCCTGACATGTGCTCTTAATGCTTTAGTAGGTGATTTTTCTTTGTCTTTTGAGATAAGATCTTGTAGCTCTGACTGACCTTGGATTTGAAGCCCTGTTCTTGTCTTTTGAGACACCTGGTTCAGTCTCTTTAAGCTTTTTATTTTATTTTTGATTTTTATTTTGAGATAGAGGTCTCCCCATATTGCTCTGATTGGCTTAGGACTGTCTATGTAGACAAGGCTGACCTTCCTCTGCTTACTGATTGCAGAGAGTAAAGGCATGTACCACCACACTCAGCTTCAAAGCATTTACAATTGAATTTTACTTCTTAATTTTTTTGTAATTTTATGTGAATGGGTGTTTTGCCTGCGTGCATATCTGTGTACACATGCCTGCAGTGTATGTAGGGGCCAGAAAAGGACATCATAGTCCCTGGACCTGGAGTTCACATGTGAGATGCCGTGTGGATGAGCAACCAGTGCTCTCAGCTGTTGAACGCTCTCTCCATTCTCAGTGAAGCTTTTTTTTTTTCCTGCTACGGCTGTAGTATGGGATTTAACCTGGCCTTTTGAGTGCTAGGCAAATGGTCTAATACTACTGATGTTACCAATTCTCTTTAAAATTTTTTTATTTGTGTCTTTGAGTCAGTATCACTAATTTGTCCAGGCCAGCTTTGAACTCACTCTGTGGTCCAGGATGGCCCTGCACCTGAGATCCTCCTGCCTCCCAAGTAGCTGGGATTACAGGCTTGAACCATCAGGTCTTATTTTAGGGACTGAATTTCAAAGTATCAAAATACTAAAACCCTGAAGGTTTTTAACGCCCCCTCCTTCCCCCTTTTGAGACAGGGTTTCTACAAGCTGCTGAGAGAGACTGGCCTTGAACTTGTTACTATTGTGCTTCCGCAGCTGGCCTGACGTGCCTGATGTGCATTGCCTTGTGTTCTTTTCTGTGCAGTGTGGTCTTCGGATTGAATCCCGCCAGCCCTCACACCTCAACCCTGAGGAGTTACTTGCATGTTTTTGCAATTCCTTAAAACTTCCCCTGGTGGTCTGGGAATAGCTCAGTTGGTAAAGTTCACAATCCTGAGGATCTCCAGACCCCATTTGGAAAGGCCACGCATAGCAGTGTGTGCCTGTAACCCCAGCCTTGAGGAGGTGGGAACAGGCAGAAGAAGCTCAGGGTTCAGTGAAAGACCCTGTCTCAAAAACATGGTGGTGAATGGCACCCGAGGAGTAAGACACGTGTGTGTGTGTGTGTGTGTGTGTGTGTGTGTGTGTGTGTGTGCCTGCACAAATGTGCATAAAAAAAATAAATCGTAACAAATCCTGTGAGAGACTCTTGTCTTTGAAATGTACTTAAAGTGATAAACTCTGGCACGCGTGAGAAAACTCTTACTATCTAGTTTTAGAAGCAGAATTCCAACTTCGAGTCTTGATTATATTAGGGCATGAGCATTAGTGATGCAAAGGAAGAGGAAGTCTCAGGCTGAAAGAGTGGAGCGTAGGAGTGAACATACTAAATGGTTAATCTTTTGTATTCTTTTAAGATATGTGTAGCACACCAACTTACTGCGACCTAGGAAAGGCTGCCAAGGATGTCTTTAACAAAGGGTATGGTAAGTATGCAATGGTCAATTTTATGTTGGGTCAAAGTTAGTGATAAATTCTGAGGATTCAGTTGCATGTTTTTACAGATCCTTAAAATTTTTGCTTTGTAGGCTGGGGAATAGCTCAGTTGGTAAAGTGTGTAAGATACTTATTCTGTTAGTAAAATAAGGGTAAGTGACCATTACTCTACATCTCAAATATTAAGGGCTGTTAGTAGCCTCTTATCTTTCATCTTTAGGCGCCTTTACAATCGTTAAAGGAGTTATTATACATACACTATGCATAAACATTTAATACTACCTGTAATATGAAGTAGCATCCACCTATAATATTATGCCTCATTTTACTAGTTCCGAGTATGATTAAAGTGCTTACTTCTCTCTGTATAATGCTTCCCCTCCCCCCCTTAAGACAGGGTCTCTGTGTAGCCCTGGCTGGCCTGGGACTTGCTATGTAGACCAGGCTGGCCTGGAATGCAGAGATCCACCTGCCTCCGCCTCCTCGTGAGTGCTGAGATTAAAGCTGTGTGCTACCATTCCCAGGCAATGTAGTGCTTTTTAATATACCAATTTTTAATGAACGTGGCAATATCTTTATTGGTTTGTTTGTTTTCAAGACAGGGTTTCTCTATGTAGCCTTGGGTGTTCTGGAGCTTGCTCTGTAGTCCAGGCTGGCCTTGAACTCACAGAGATCCGTCTGCCTCTGCCTCCTGAGTGCTGGGATTAAAGGCATGTGCCACCACCACCTGGCTGGGATGTTATATTTTATTTGGTAATAATATTTTTATTACAAGTAAGAAACTTTTAGGTTTTAAAATGTTTTTAATTTTTCTGTGCTATACACATTGATTTTTTTCTTCTAACATTAATTTTTTAAAAGATTTATTTATTTATTATTTATACAGTATTGTGCCTGCATATACACCTGCAGGCCAGAAGAGGGCATCAGATCTCATCACAGATGGTTGTAAGCCACCATGTGGTTGCTGGGAATTGAACTCAGGACCTCTAGAGGAGCAGTCAGTACTGTTAACCTCTGAGCCATCTCTCCAGCCCCATGTTCGTTATATTTTTATCTTGCACATACACACACACTCAAACATACATTTTCATGTGCATATATATAAATACATGCAACAGCATAGTTTTTGAGGAACTTTGGTTTTTAGAATAGTGCTGGGTTTTTTGGTTTTGGTTTTTTTTTTTACATTTTAAAAGTATGAGTTTATGGAGAGATGGCTCCGTGGTTAAGAGCGCCACCTGTTCTCCCAAAGGTCCTGAGTTCAGATCCCAGCAAACACGTGGTGGCTCACAACCATCTGTAATGTGATCTGATGCCCTCTTCTGGCCTATAGGTGTACATGTAGACATAATAATAAATCAATAAATTGCAAAAAAAAAAGTATGAGTTTATTCATTTTTAATACCTTTAGAATTGTACTTACTTTGTTATAATTCAGTTTCTTTTTGAATTCTTATCTGATGAGTATACTGTGTATTTATATATGAGGTGTGTAATGTATTTCATGTTTTTCAAGTTGAAAAAAACTAGAGCGAAAGTTAAATTTTGCATATTACTTTGTTTTTTAATGTTTCTAGGGTTTGGCATGGTCAAAATAGATCTGAGAACCAAGTCTTGTAGTGGAGTGGTGAGTACCTAATATATTTTAATAGGTAAAGCATGTTACCTTAAAGGAACTTAAAGCTTTAAAAATAATTGTTTCCTATTGTATAAAACAACACAGTCTTGACATCACTGCCCACTCTATGGCTTTGCCCTTCTCTGACTCATTGGGTCTGTGGTGCCAGTAGGCAGTTAGGTTGATTTGACTGTGGGATTGTTTGTTTGTCTTCATAAAAGTATCAGGCATCTCACTCTTAGATGATACAGAATGACTATTTTTGACTCTTGTCATACTTATTCTTTCATGAATATGTCTGAGTACTGAAACCTTTACTTTCATTATAATGATTCATACATGTTTTATTGCTGTCTTACAAAAATAATTTTAATCTGTCTTTTTATTATTGATTTGTGCAAAATATAGAAATTAATTTTTGCATAGGTTCATACACAAGATTATTTTGTTTTGTTTTAAAGATTTATTTATTTATTTATTATTTGCATAGTATCCTTCCTGCGTCTGTGCCTGCATGCCAGAAGAGGGCACCAGATCTCATTATAGATGGTTAGGAGCCACCATGTGGTTGCTGGGAATTGAACTCAGAACTTTTAGAAGAACAGCCTCTCTGAGCCATCTCTCCAGCCCTATTTTATGTTTTTTAAAAGTGAATTAATTTTTTTTTATGAGTATGGACATTTGCCTGCATGTATGTCTGTACACCACATGTGTGTCTGGTGCCCCAGGATCCCAAAAGGGGATGTCAGTCACCTTGTGGTTGCTGGCAATCAAACCCTAGTTCTTTGGAAGAGAAGCTTGGGTTTTGTTTTTTGTTTTGTTTTTGTCTATGGCTGGGTTTTTCTGTGTAGCCTTGGCTGTCCCAGAATTCGCTTTGCAGACCAGGCTGGCGTTGAACTCACAGAGGTCTGCGTGCCTCTGCCTCCTGAGTGCTGAAATTAACAGTTTGCACCCCCACCACTCGCCTCAGTTTTCTGGATATTTTGTTTTATGTTTTTGGTTTTTTTGTTGTTGATTTTTTTGTTTGTTTTGTTTGCGACAGGGTTTCTCTGTGTAGCCTTGGCTATCCTGGACTCACTTTGTAGGCCAAGCTGGCCTCGAACTCACAGAGATCCACCTGCCTCTGCCTCCCAAGTGCTGGGAGTAAAGGTTTGCACCACCACGCCTGGCCGCTTGTTTTGTGTTTTTTAAAAAGATTTATTTATTTTATGTATATGAGTACACTATCTTTATGCACACTAGAAGAGGGTACCAGATCACATTATAGATGGTTGTGAGCCACCATGTGGTTGCTGAGAATTGAACTCAGGACCTTTGGAAGAACAGACAGTGCTCTTAGCCACTGAGCCAACTCTCCAGCCCCTGTTTTATGGTTTTTACTGATTTTCTTCTGGTCTTTTTTCCACTGCAATTCAAGATGTTGACATATTTTCAAAATATCACCAATCACACATTAAGTAAATCTCAGCAAATAGATTAACTTTTCTGGCACTGCATATTGAACCTAGCATCTCATGCATGCAAGGAAAATACTATTAGCAGTGAATTACATCCCTAGCCCCCAGCCCTTGTTTTACTTTTTGATTTGAGACAAGGTCTTACTAAGTTGTCAGTGTTGACTTTGAACATGTCCTGTATCCCAGACCAGCCTTGAATTTTCTATCCTCCTGCCTCAACCTTCTAAATAATTGGGATTGCAGGCCTGTGCCACTAGGCCTAGTGGGATAACTTTCTTTTCTTTCTTTTTTCTTTTACCTATCTACCTACTTTTTTTCGTTCTTTCTTTTTTTCCTGCTACTGGGTGCCCAGGGCCCTGTGCATGCTAGACAAGCTCTACTTTGGCTCTCACCCAGGTGAACTTTTAATTCACCTTATTTTCTGATTTATTTTTACAGGCTCCGTCTTTAGCTGGTGCTTACTTATTCAAACCCATGCAAGTTTTATTTATGAATATAATTGTTTAATTAGAAGGATGAAAGGTGTGTGCAATTCGTATGGTATTTTGCATTGTATTCTACACAGCTCTGGTTTGTCCCCGTCACTCTGTCCCTGGATTTTTATGTCATAAATTAGTATATGTATGACCTGCCTTACTAAGGAGGCTATTGTGTATATGGTCTGTTACAGTAGGAAAACTGTACATATTTTAGAATTTTCAGAAGTTACAGTTGTGTGGAAAAGTCAACTATACCTTTCTCTCCCTTTCATGCTGCTGTGGTGGCTATGTGCATTCAGATGGTGAGGAAAAAGCCTTTTTGTGTGCTGATTCTTGTCTATTAATTCAGGATAAATTTCATCCTTTGTTGTACATTTCTCAGGTTCTACTTTACAGGGGCCTTTTGTTGCTTACTAGCATTAAATATATAGCTGAAGATGCCGTTTTCATGTTGTAAGTGGATTTTATACTTACTTGACTTAATTGTCAAATTAGACCCAAATTGAAGCGCTATCTGGACTTGAGCATCTAACAGTTGTAGCCTTCTCTTTGAATTGATGTATCTGGACTTCAGATTCTTGATAATATTGAGCTTTAAGAGATAGAAAGAAGATACAGGACAACACCAAAACATTTACATTTGCTGTATTTGTCATTTTTGAAAAGTAAATGTAGAAGCTACAATATTGGACAGTTAGATTTATTAAAAAGCAAACAGTACCAAAAAAAGAATGAAGCAAAACCCAAAAAAATAAGGCTGGGCATGGTGGTGCATGCCTTTAATCCCAGCACTCTGGAGGCCGAGGCAGGCGGATCTCTCTGAGTTCGAGGCTAGCCTGGTCTCCAAAGTGATTTCAGGACAGCCTGGACTACAAGAGAAACTCTGCCTTGAAAAACAAAAAATAAACAAAACAAAACAAAAAGGCAGTTTTCATATTAAGGAACTAACCTGAGCTGTTAAACATGGCTGTATTCTTTTTCTTAAGGCCTTGGCCTAAGTAGACAGCATGATTTTCATTTTGGAAGCTTTCTGTGTGGTGTTAATAAGCAGACCATAACTTCCCAGTGGTTTTACCTGTCTAGAGCTTGAGAGGGCTAAGGGAGAATTCATGTTGCAGTCAGTGAAACAGACCTGCGCAGAAAGGGCAGCCTTCCACTGCTGCCGCCAGAGCTCAGAAGTGTCCCTTGAAAACAGGCTCAGGCAGGAAGCTTCTTGCTTGACAGCCAGAGATTGTCAGTGACAGGTATTGACTGTTTGCATCCCCCTAGAGGAAGGTCTTTTCCTAAGTGTTTATTCTTATATGATGGAAAGGACACTTAAGTTGGAAGAAAAATACACTTAGGACATTCATAGCGATTATTTGGTACTTTACAGGGTAGGCCAGATGGGGAAGGAGTAAAGAGGACAGTTTAAATTCTGTTTTATTGTAAAAGTGGGTAGCTAATTTTGATGTTGTTTGAAAATATTTATGGTAAAAGTTTTGCAGATAGTTTTGTGACTGAAGCATTCATGTTTCACAGCACTGTAAATACACTTTATTGCTATGTCAGTATACACCTGAAAATGATCACATTTATGTTAAATGCATTTTTTCACAATATCTTTTCTTTTGTAGTGCTAGGATGGAACCCAGGGCCTTGAGCACACCAGGCAAACACTTTACCATTAAGCTACTTTACAAGCCCATAAAGAAATAAAATAAATAAAAATAAAAAACAGTAGTTGGAGCTGGACTTAAAAGTACTTGCTGTACTTGCAAAGGACCCAGGTTTGGTTCCTAGCACCCACATGCAGTTTACAACTGCCTGTAACTCAAGTTCCTGTGGATCCAGTCCCATTCTGGTCTTAGGGTACCATGCGTGCATACAGTGCACATACATACACACATAAATATAGTCACTCATACATATACATAAAAATAAATAAATGATAGATAAAGCAATAGGCCAAAGATACAGTTCAGTGATAGAGATGTGAGCAGGGCCTTCGGTTCCATCCCCACCTCCACCCCACAGTACCATTCTCCACATTTCCCCTACCCCCAGTCACAAAGTACTAAGCTAAATACAAAGTATGGGAGGTAGTATTTATAGAGTTTAATCACCTCTAAATTTACTGTCAGACAAATATAGAAAATTGATAGTCATCTTAGGCCACGAAAGTAAAATTCTTCAAAATTCAGTATTTTTGCCTTTTTAATAAAGGCATTTATTTCCTATATATATATACACATATATATATGTATATGTGTGTATATGCATATATATGTTAATTTAAGCTGGGTATGGTGGTACACCCTGTAATCCCGGCACTCTGGGAGGCAGAGTCAGGTAGATCTCTGTGAGTTCAAGGCTGGCCTGGTCTACAAAGTGAGTCCAGGACAGCCAAGGCTATATGGAGAAACCCTGTCTCAACGCCCCCCCCAAGTTAATATGCCCATTAAAAAAAGAGAAATATGTAGTAATAAATACCAATAAGAAGGGAGGAGTAATGGGAAGTTCTAAACCTGGTTAAAGACAGAAAAGAGGAGGAATGTTGCTGAAGGATAGGTTTGTGGTAAGAAGTAAATTGTTTTGGTTTCTGATGCATTGAACACCGTTTTCTGAAATGAATGGTTTCTGTTTAGTGAGATCATTTTAAAATAATTATTTTTTCTTGTTTACTAGGAATTTTCTACTTCGGGTCATGCATATACCGACACAGGGAAAGCATCAGGCAACCTAGAGACCAAATACAAGATCTGTGACTATGGGCTCATCTTCACCCAAAAGTGGAATACAGACAATACTCTCGGGACAGAAATCTCTTGGGAGAATAAGGTAAGAAAAAGCACTAGAAGTTATTTGTAGGTTTAGTAACTCTTTCCCATCAAGTAATGAACATAACTGGGGCTGGAGAGATGACTGCTCTGTTAAGAGCACATATGCACTTACAGAGGACCTGGGTTCAAGTCCGCGCCTTGCCTGGTGCCTCACGACCACGTATAACTCCAGCTCCCTGGCATCTAATACCTCTGGACCCCACCAGCACCTGCTCTGATGTGTATGTACGTCCACACAAGCACACACAAATACACATGAATAATAAAAGCACATCTTTAACACATTGAACAAACTCCAAATATAATTGAGTAGGATTCTAAAATATCTTCTATCATGTTTTCTCTGTGTGGCCTTTTCATTTATTTTTTCCATGTGTCTTAAAATTTCTACAAAACCACACTGCATCTTTGTTTTGATTAGCTAATTGTATTGCACAGTTGATTCTCTCCTGAGTAGAACAGACTTTCTTTGGTAATTTAGTTTACTTTTGTGATCTTTGCAAAATTAGCTGCACAGAAGTATTCCTATATTTTTAAATGGTTTTTTTTTTTAAGGAGAAAATTAATCAGCTTTTTTTTTTTTTTGTCAGACGCCCTGTGTGTACAGGGCACAGTGTTTTTCTTTTGGAGAATGGATCTCTTGTAGTCCAGGCTGGCTTCAAACTTTCCTTGTAGCTGAAGTTGACCTTGAACTCTCTCCCGATTTTTCTGCCTTAAAGTGCAGGAATTTCAAGAGTGTGCCACTCATGCCCAACTGAGTTTTCAAGATACATCTGTGCATGTTAGCACATACAGAGAGGCTCAGCTAAAGACATTGGCTTTGCTAAGGGTCATCTTAGAGCTGTTTCAAGAGAATGAGATGGTTTTGTTACATTGGAGTAGTTATTTTCCGATAGTAACTTAGGTTGTTTACCTTATTAGGATTTGTCCTGTATATTTTAATGTTTTAAAACTTTTTGAGATGGGTCCTCATTATGTCTCTCAGGCTAGATACAAACTTTGAGCTTAAGGTTTTGTGCCCCAGCCTCCTGGCAGCTTGGATTATAGGGTCATGCCACCACAGCCAGTTTAGTCGATATTTTGATGATAGACTATGAGGAGGGTTGCTGGGTTTGAGGGGAGGAGAGTTAAGGGGATGGAAAAAGATGGGAAGTAAAAGCCAGGAGTGGTGTGTGCGCCTTCAATCCCAGCACTGGGGTGGATGTGGTGTGGGGGAGGCAGGGCTAACGTGATCCACGAGGGAGTTCCAGGACAGCCAGGGCTACACAGAGAAACCTTGTCTTGGAAAAAAAAAAAAAAAGAAAAAGAAAAAAAAGATGGGAGAAGTAATTACATAATTTACTGTCTAGCTTTCTTTAATAACTTCATTTTTAAAGAGGAAGTGGGAGGAAACTTTAGAATTGGCTTTTTGAGTTAAAGAATTGAAAATTAATTGTTAATTCATAAATTTTTGTTTTACAGTTGGCTGAAGGGTTGAAACTGACTCTTGATACCATATTTGTACCAAACACAGGGTAATTATATAAACCTGTTTGTTTTTTCTGTTGGGTTTATTTGTTTGTTTTTCCTATAGGAGCAGGGAGAAACTGGGAAGTTGTGTTAGTAATGGTAGAATACTTATGTGTCTTAGTTTAAAGGAAGAGTTCCTTAAGGCAGCATAACATTTCCAGTAAAACAAAATTTAAACAGAGGCCATCTATCTAGCTTAGGAATTACAAGGGCCTGAGACCATAGTGCTGTCTATTCTAAACACTGGTGGGTGTGGCAAGAATGTTACCTGCTCCTTGTGAGGGACTAGGGTGAACGGTTGTGCTGCCATCCCAGGTCCTGAGCCTCAGAAGTCCTCTAGGCTTAACCATGGATCTGTCCTTCCTCACACATGCTTTAGTAGTTTTTAGAACAAATATTCTCTTAAAAGACTTGCAAGGCAGAACTAATTCTGAGTATTCAACATTGTTATTAAAAGTATATTTCAGCCGGATGTGTTGCTACAGGACTTTAATCCCACCCAGCATTCTGGAGACACAGGCAAGCGGATCTTTGTGAGTTCCAGGACAGCCAGGGCTACACAGTGAGACCTTGTCTAAAACAAGTAACAAAAAGTGTATTTCTACTAATAGGATAATAATGTGTTTTGATGTTACTTTTGTAGCACTTGAAAATATTTGAAGATAGTTTATTTCTCATGTGTCTATATATGTGTATACACACACACAGAGAGAGAGAGAGAGAGAGAGAGAGAGAGAGAGAGAGAGAGAGGGAGGGAGAGGTATCTTCAGGTTATTAGTTGGTACTGAACATATCCTACTACTTACAGACTTTGCATTTTTGACAAAATTGTGTATATCTGTGGGGTAATATGTAGTATTTGAATATTTGTATACATTGTTTAATCAGATAGGATAAGTGTATCTTTCTCCTCAAACATTTATCATTTCTTTGAGTTGGAAGCAAATGTAAAACTCCTGCAGGGTTTGAAGTTTATAGGAATTTATGTATAGTAACCCCGCTATGCAACAGAAGTCAACACAGTCTCCTATCTTATTGTAAGTATATCTGTTGACTTACTCATGCCTGTATGAAGTTAATAATAAAACACTTTATTTTATATAATGGCATATACATTTCTTGCTGTGTTGTTTGTTTGAGCAGAGTTTCTCTGTGTAGCCCTGGCTGTCCTAGAACTCAGAGAGATCCACCTGCCCCTAGCTCCCTAGCGCTGGGATTAAAGGCGTATACCACCATACCCATTAGCGTATAGTTTAATCCTACCAGAGTTGTGTTTGTAAAGCTAAGTCATTTGTAACATTCTTACCATGTATCATCTACCAAAACAGTATTTGCCTTTGGAGAGAGTCTTACTTTATACAGTACTTGCAATAGTAGATTCACGTTGTTTTTATTGTATTGTTTTTTTTTTTTTACAGAAAGAAGAGTGGGAAATTAAAGGCCTCCTATAAACGGGATTGTTTTAGTCTCGGCAGTAATGTTGATATAGATTTTTCTGGACCGACCATCTACGGCTGGGCTGTGTTGGCCTTTGAAGGTTGGCTTGCTGGCTATCAGATGAGTTTTGACACAGCCAAATCCAAACTGTCTCAGAATAATTTTGCTCTTGGTTACAAGGCTGCAGACTTCCAGCTGCATACTCACGTGTGAGTGTTTATAATTTATTCCATCTTGAGTGCCAGTGCGATCCCCCTGAACGGTAGTTGTTACGAGGGTAAGCAGTTGAGAGTCATGGTAATACTGCTTGCTGGGCACCAGTCCTGGGGCATGTTCTCATAGTCAGCAGTGACGCTTTGTCAGGGAGCGCACGTACTGAGTGCGGTAGGCTATGCTGCTGTTAGTTGTCAGGAAGTGCACGTACTGAGTGCGGTAGGCTATGCTGCTGTTAGTTGCTGGGTCAGCTCTTACTCCAGACTTTGGGATATTTAGCAGCTCACAGCATGCATAGTTCATTGTTTTATTGAGTTTATTTTCACTGTGTCTAGAAGGAGATGTTTGGAACACTATGAATAATCACAAAATAATTCCTGGAACTTCTCTGGTAATTCTGCATGGAGATTTTCATATATCTGGTCAGAATCTAGTTACTACCTCTATTGCATTCAGAAATCGGATGTAACTGGCTTTAGCTACTTTGTGGGTTCCTCTTTTTCCCATCCTTTACTTTATTCCCCCAGTTTCATCCCCTGTCACTAGAGAGGAGAGAAAGAAGGGTGGGGGAGGGGAGCTGAATCTAATTTCTTCTTGTTTCTTCTTTGCTTGTAGCTGGTCTTTGCTACTTTGGGGTTCTTCTTTATTTCTCTGTCTGGTTTCAGCCCCTATCTCTAGATAGAAGAGAAAGAAGGATAGAGGGGAGAGATTTCTGAGTCTAATTTCTTCTTGTTTCTAACAAACCGCCACCAACCCTGCTGAAGGGCCAACTATCGCTCCTTCCCCCAAATGGGATGATAGTATCTGAAAAGTTCCCAGAATTCCAAAGGTTACACATTCACAGAAAATATTTGCAGCTGGCAAAACCATGTCTCTGCTAGAGCACGAGGCAATTATAATAAGCTGCTGCGGACAGTCCAAAGCAGCACTTAGGATTAAAATGAAAACTGATTCTTAACATATTTTTGTGTTTTTAAAGAAACCAAAATTTCAGAATACTCACTACAGTAGAGATCTCAAAGTAATCATGGATGTTTCAGTGCTGGCTAAATCGGCCTCAACTTTTACTTATAATATATTTAGTTTTTAATGTTTTAAGATCTCATGTAGATCAGGCTGGCCTCAAACTTACTATGTAGCCTTGGCTGACCTTTAACTTCTGATCCTCTTGCCTGTACCTTCCAGTCCTGGATTATAGGCAGGCGTGAGCTGTGTGCATCTGAGGTATTGCTTTTCACTGGATAGTCTAATACAGACAGCGGTACTGAAACACTCCTATTAAGAAACCGACAATGGTCTTTAAAGAGCCATGGTTTATATCTGGAGCAGTGCCCCTGGGTATTGTATGGGAACTGTGTTCTTACTCTGTGAGTGTATAGTAAGTAAAAGCCAGTCTTATCTTTATTCCTGTTTCTTCCTGTCTTTCCAAAGAGAGGACCTAGATCCTATAAAGACTTACAGGTTTCTAAATTCTGTGAAAGACATTATATATAGGTTATATATTTACCTGAGGTGTCTGCCTTTGAGCGTAGTTGAATTTTGTCTTAAGAAATCTGTATTATGTAGAAGAGTCAAATAAATGAATCAGGTGCTACTGAGCTTTAATTAGGCTCTTTGGTATTTTGTAGGTTGGTTTTATTTCTTGTTTAATATTCATTTGTGGGGCTGGAGAGATGGCTCAGTGGTTGAGAGCACTGACTGCTCTTCCAAAGGACCCGGGTTCAATTGCCAGCACCCACATGGAAGCTC
The DNA here is from genome assembly GCF_964271855.1 of Acomys minous. Taxonomy (NCBI): domain Eukaryota; kingdom Metazoa; phylum Chordata; class Mammalia; order Rodentia; family Muridae; genus Acomys; species Acomys minous. The sequence continues at coordinate 13,621,755 of NC_140497.1, read as the reverse complement.
ACAACTGTCTGTAACTCCAAGATCTGACACCCTCACACAGACACACATGCAGGCAAAACACCAGTGCATATAAAATAAAAATAAAATTTAAAAAAATACTCATTTGTACTAGAAATTTGGTGGACTCCATAGTTGCCCAATGGAATCCATGTTCAGGTTGTTGTAGACTTTGTTTCCATGTCTTACCAGTAAATGACTCACTTTATTTTTACACTGTGAAACAGGAATGACGGTACTGAATTTGGAGGCTCTATCTACCAGAAAGTCAATGAGAAGATTGAAACATCAATAAATCTGGCATGGACAGCCGGCAGCAACAACACTCGTTTTGGCATCGCTACTAAATACAAGCTGGATTGTAGAACTTCCCTATCTGTAAGAGTGTGTTGTCAGATTGCACCCCAGCTGTAAATGCATGCTATAGTGCCGTTACAGTTTGCATGTTCCTTATTCATTTGATGACTCCATTCATGTAGTGGAAAGGTCATTAAGTCTACAGGGAATGTGGGTTCTAGCCCTAATTTCTCCACTATTGGCTGTTGTCTGATTTTGGCCTCAGTATGTTCTTACTTGTGAATTCATGGGAGTAGATTGCTGTTCTTACTATTAGCTCTTCTGTATTACCCATGTAGTTGTCATAACTGTTCTGTGTGGTGAAAACTGATATCCTCACCTGTTTTACAGTCAGTGAGGGTCACAGTAAGCAGCAGTGTCAATATGGCCCAGATCTAGTGTGATGACACCTGAGTTCATGTTGTACTCACGCTCAGGTTAGAAACTGGCATTTTGAAGAATTGAGTACAGGCCAGGCATGGTGCAGCATGCCTTTAATCCCAGCATGTGCACCACCATGCCCAGCATTCTCTTGACTTCTTAAAAACTTTATCTTATTTTTTTTTCAGTTTTAATAATTTCACACAGATTAGCCTCAGTGTGCTTTTAGCTTTAGAAACCTTGTGCATGAAGTTGTTTTTGCATTGAGCTCACATGTTGCAAAGTTGTTTTCTAACTGCTTCTGTTTTCATCTCTTCATCTTAGGCCAAAGTAAACAATGCCAGTTTAATTGGACTGGGTTATACGCAGACCCTCCGACCAGGTATGTAAAAAGAATAAATTAGTGGATGGTCAGGACAGAAAGTTTCAAAAAGATGAGGATATGGGAACCACTTACAAAGTCACTGGGGGTTAAGTCGAGCCATTCTGAAATAACTAATTACACAGAGTGAAATGGAGCAAGTGCTTTTATTGTAAATTTCTAACAATGGTGGTTTAGTTACTAGCCTTTGGATTTGGCTCATCCCTCATTACTCTTCCTCACGCACAGGTCAGCAGACTGGACACCTGTGGCCGTGCAGTGTAGTGTATGCCTACCCGTACTCCAGGCCATTGGCTCAGATCTGTTCTTTCTAGAAGAATATTTAGTCTGAGTACGATACTGGCTACAAGTAATTATGCTCTTTTCTTCTCCCCAGGAGTCAAACTGACGCTGTCGGCTCTGATAGACGGGAAGAACTTCAATGCGGGCGGTCACAAGGTTGGACTGGGGTTTGAACTGGAAGCTTGATGCGGTTTGAGTAGAGCGCCATTTGTCCCTGGAAATGAAGAGAAATAAACCCACTATGTTTTGGCCTTAAAATTCTGTGAAATTTCAAAAGTGTGAACTTTATATTCTTCCAAAGAATTGTAATCCTTCCCACACTGAAGTCTAGAGATACAGATCCATCCTACGGGAGGTCCTTGAAGGCATGCCTGGAAATTGCCATGTTTGTGCCACATTTCAGTTGAGTTCTGCAGAGTTAATTTAAGTATGTTCCTCAGCAACAACGTAGAGTCATGTTAAAGGAAGTGATCTGACTCCCTGGTTTGTACATCACAACCTGCATGTCCCACTCCACTTTTCCATGACCTTTTGTCATACCAGTCTCGGCTGTAGTGAAATCTTTGGTTTTGCATCAGAGTGAAATAAACCCATCACATTTGGAACATAAGTGTTCATCGATTAATTAGTAGTGGTTGATTTGTTTCCGAAAGTGGGGTTATGTCTAAAGTGGTGTATCTGAAACATATGTGCCTTTGCATTTTGGTCCTCACTCCATCCCCGAAGGATGAACAGTGGTTTTGTTTTGCTGTGGAGAAGCTCAGCTGTTGAGGAACTAGCTTCCTGTTGTATCATGACGAAGTCTCCTGAAGCTGCTGAGGGCATAGTGCATGAATGGATGGGCAGAGGGGACAGAAATGGGTAGGGTGTTTCTTTGACTTTTCCAGGGCTTCAAAAAAAAAAAGGTTTTTAGAAAAAAAAGTCGTTTGTTTTTTAAATACTAGGTGTGATAATAAAACTGAACAAGGAGTTAGGATTTAGAAAAGACACAGGGAGACAGTACCTACAGGGCTGTGGACATCAACTCGCTGTGAGCAGAACCCCCTTTAGTACAGAAGTAATACATGCCAGTTCTAACAATTGTAGGCAACTTAGAATTAGAAGTAGAAATTGCCATTCTTCGTGACCCTCCTCCAGTGCTGCAAGCAGCTTGATGTATATGCCTGCCCATGCTGCTAGCATTTAAGAGATCTCACAGGTATCTGCTTAAAGAAGGTTAAAGTGCTTATCTCCTTTTGGGGTCCCCTTTATTTTATTATAATGATTTTCTTTCCTACTGTTGTGACAAAACACCAAGACCAAGCAACTCACAAAAGAAAGCTCATGTTTCAGAGGGTTAGGTTGATGGCTGAGCAAAGACATGCAGCAGCCTGGAGTACATCTTGCAAGTAGGAATCAGAGAGACACACTAGGAACTTGAAATCTCAAAACCCACCCAGTGACGCCTCCTAATCTTTCTCAATTGTTCAGCTGCTAGGACCACATAGTCAAACATGAGCCTATGGGGGCCCATTCTCATTCAGACCACCACTTCCACCCCCCTACCCCCGCCTATCTCTCTCTCTCTCTCATTCTCTCTCTCTCTCTCTCTCTCTCTCTCTCTCTCTCTCTCTCTCTCACACACACACACACACACACACACACACACACACATGCATGTCTCTTTGTGTGTGTTTTATATGTATACTAGCTATATATGGCAGTTAAGCACCTTTAGTATGACACCCGAGCAACTGAATTAGAAATTTAGTTTTAATAGATTGTTTAAATTTAAATGCTTAAATGTAGCAACAGCGTATTCTGTAAGATTTCTAGGAGTAACATGAGTGGCAGGGCATAGGCATTTAATAGGTAGTACAAATTTGCCCTTCAAATGTTTGATATCAATATTTTTGTTTGGTTTTTTGAGACAGGGTTTATCTGTTTAGCCCAGGCTGTTCTGGACTTAGACCAGGCTGGGTTCAAACTCGCAGCAATCCACCTGCCTCTGCCTCCCGAGTGCTGGGATTAAAGGCATGCACCACCACTGCCCGCCTGTTTAACCTATTAATAGGTGAAAGACTGTATCCTCTTTTGACTTATACTTCCCCAGTGGCCAATGAAAGGGCTGTATTTATTTGTTTACTGGTCATTTATATTCTAATGAACCCATTAGAATTCTTTTCTGTTTCTAATTGGGTTGTCTTAAAATAGCTAGACACATTTGTTCTTTGAAAAACTCCAATGTAAGATAGTACTTAGCCGCTGACAAAGTCTATCTTAAAGTTTCTAGGCAACAGTCTTCACCCAAGTTACGGGTAATTAGTAACAGACCACTAAGCCTAGAAAAGATCTGCAATAGCAATCATATGATAACATTTTATTTTCTTGTGTATTATCTTTGTGGATTGAGCTACCTTTATAGAGAGAACAGTGAAGAAGGCAAACCGTGAGCAGTTGATGCCAGTCTGTCTCATCCTGTGTCAGAAAGCTCACGGGTGGCACACGTGGGGAGTGGACGGGTGTGTGGTGCTGTGTCACACTGTGGGTGCAGCAAGAAGCTGTCAGCGTGCGTCTGGACGGCTTTGCAAGGTAATCCTTGAGTCTAGTATGGCTAAGGGTGTAAGGGGTGGAAGTGACAGGACTGGAGCAGCATTCAGCCTTGAAGGAAGAGGTAATAAACTGTACCCTTGCTTATTTCTTAGTCCTTTTGTCTGTTGAAGTTGGTTGTGTTTGTGTCCTCAATAAGTCTCTACATACTTGTAATTTTCCTTTTTGTTGTTTCTTTCAAGTTACTGCTATGCAGAGCCACGGAGCCACATTTCATATATTGATATGGAAATCCAAATATGGATGTGGGAAGTTTACGTTCTGCCTTTATTCAGGGATTTTATCAAATTGTGGCTGCCTGGACTATATGCCGAACTAAGTGCCATCTTCACAGAAGGCACGCAGTCCATATACTGGTACCTTGATGTGAAGTGACCCATTTAAGCCTTACAATGACCATCTTGGAGTCCTGCAGTCCAGAAAGAAGAGCCAGAGGCTGCCAGGTGGAGCAGCTCTTCCAGTGCCTCTGGAGGCCTCTCTCTATCACACTACAGCCGTGCAAGGCCCTTGGCCACTTTCTAGTGGATCATTCAGGACATGGCTAGGATTGTCAGGCTTACTTCTTGTGTCTTACTCTCAAGGTGCCATCTAGATTTTACCACAGCCTGTGACGCTGGCACCTGGGCGCAGAGAGCCAACCCTCCAGGGTGTTTTTATTTGCAGTGTTCAGTACTCAGTGCCTCCATGTAGGCGTTTGCCTTGAGGACTCCTCAGGGAGGCACAAAGCTTGCATGTGAGGTTTCTCACTGATGTTAGTATTTTTCAAATATTTTATGTGTATGCATGTTTCGCCTGCACGCGTTTGTACTCTACATGCCTGGTGCCCAGAAAAGGGATTGGATCCCCTGGAACTGGGATTGCAGGTGGTTATGAGGCACCGTGTGGGTGCCTGCCTGTCTTCACCCAACTTCCAGCTGAACTCTGTAGACCTTGTTTCAAAGTGCCCAGCCGAACTTTCTCCTTAGGTAACTGTGGCACCGAGAGCTACCATTTCCCAAATGGAACCCTTGCCTTCCATTTCCATATAGTGCTTGGAGTTTGAGCCAAACTTCTCTGACCTCACCAGCCACTGGTCAGCTTTCCTCCAGAGCTCCTGCTCAGGTGAGAACAGCCTTGCGTTTTCTTTCTAAAGCCTCCTGGGCCGGGCGTGGTGGCGCACGCCTTCAATCCCAGCACTTGGGAGGCAGAGGCAGGTGGGTCACTGTGTGTTCAAGGCCAGCCTGGTCTACAAAGTGAGTCCAGGACAGGCAAGGCTACACAGAGAGACCCTGTCTCCAAAAACAAACAAAAAAGCCGCCTGTTCTCTTGAGGCCTTTGTCTTTCCACCTTCAGTAGCCCAGTCGCCTTTGCACTTGGCAGTCCTGGATGTTAGCTTAAAGGTAAACTAAAAGCAGTCTTTATTTGCTTTGGCTTGTCAGTAAAGAGGGTTTCTGTTTCTTAAAGCAACCATAGGCCCTTGTGATCATCAAATACAATTCCTGTCATTATGTGCAACTCTGAACTATGATATGACAATTGGCATTTTGCAAAGTGATTTCCATGCTGCAGCTTAAAGGATCTAAAAATGTGTTGTAATTACAATTAAACTTGACACCACTAGGTGCCGCTGTGGTACCAACCAAAGATAAACACCTGCTTTCCTAGTCCTAGCTTGTGAGGTCATTCCATCCATTTTCTTGGACTCTCTCACCCTACTCCATAATCTTTGAAATTCCAGAGTTCAGGGTTTGGTTTAGGCATGGCAAGTTGAAAAGGACAAATTTTTCATCCTATTCTAGACAAAGTTCCTTTTGCTGTTTAAGCAGGGTTTACTCCCCAACAAGAACTCTGGGTCCTCTTGATAATGTCTGAAACACAGTACTTAGAACATTAGTGGTTCTCAACCTTCCTAATGCTGCAAACCTTTAACACAGCTCCTCCTGTGGTGCTGACCCCAACCATAAAATTATTTTCATTGCTACTTCAGAACTATAATGTTGCTGCTGTTTTGAAACATAATGCAAACATCAGATATTCTGTATATCTGATATGTAACTTCTGTGAAAGAGTCATTTGACCCCAAAGAGATCGTGACGCACAGGTTGTGCACCACTACCTTAGAATCATTTACTCTCACATGCTTCCCTTGTGGAGACTTACAGACTCAACCTCCCCATTCTCTGACTTCCTTTCCCTGTTCTCAAACACTGTAGTCTTATTCCCAGGGCTCCTGTGCAGTCCTTGATCTTTCTGAGTTTAAACTATTTTTCTTTTTTTGAAACAGAGTCTCACTGTGCACCTTTGGCTGGCCTGGAGCACCTGTGTAGACCTGGCTGGCCTGTCTCTGCCTCCCAAGTGCTGGGATTAAAGGTGTGTGTCACCATGCCACCACCTCAGCAAGCTACTTTTTTTTTTTGAAACAGGGTCTCTGCAGTGCTGACTGCCCTGGAGTTCTCTATTGTAGACCAGGCTAGCAGGCACCTTGCCTGGCTCTAGCTAAACTTTTATCTTTGTTATAAAGATCTTTAAAAAATAGACTTGACTTTTTAAAAGGATGTAATTATTATTTTTTAAAGATTTATTTATTATGCATACAGTATTCTGCCCGCATTTACACGTGCAATCCAGAAGAGGGCACCAGATCTCATTATAGATGGTTGTGAGCCACCATGTGGTTGCTGGGAATTGAACTCAGGACCTCTGGAAGAGCAGACAGTGATCTTAACCTCTGAGCCCTCTCTCCAGTCCGGTAATTATTAGTGCGTGTGTATGTATGTATGTATGTGCACGCGCGCACACCAGAAGCTCCTTGCCTCAAGTCTATCAGAACCAAGTGCCCTGGCATAGTAATGTTACCAGCAAAATTAGGTTTCTCTTTTATGGGTTCCTAGATTCCTAATTAAATAATTTTAAAATGGACTCAGTAGGAAGCTTGTGGTTCTGTAAGTCTCTACAAAGGCCTTTAGCTGACATCCAAAAAAGAGAAGAAAAAGACATTTTGGGTTAGAACTCAGAAAACTGGGCAGGCTTAATAGTGAAGATCTGCAAGTGACTGCGTTAGGAGGGAGGCCTCTGAGAGGTATATTATCTCATTAAGGGATCACTAGCCCTTCCATCTTAGGGAAGTGTGTTAGTGGGGGTTCTAGTGCTGTGAAGAGACACCATGACCACAGCAAGTCTTATAAAGGAAAACATGTAATTGGGGCTGGCCTGCAGTTCAGAGCTTTAGTCATTATTGTCATGGCAGGAAGTGTGGCAGCAGGCAGACATGGTGCCTGGAGTGGCAGGCAGCAAGAGTAACACTAGGCCTGGTGTGGAGTTTTGAGACCTCAAAGCCTACCCCAGAGACACACTTCCTCCAACAAGGCCACACCTCCCAATAGTGCCACCCCCTCTGGGCCTATGGGGGCCATTTTCATTCACCCCTTCCCCCCCCAAGAAGTCTTCAGGAAAGTCAGCTTTCCTGAGGGATCTCTTTGCCAGGTGATTGACAGGCCCAGCTTGATTAACTTATAGGAGGAGACATGTGATGTTCTAATAGTTGGGGGCAAATCAGAACTGGGACTCAGTTCTATCCTTTTGACCTAGAGGAAGTAGTTTTCCCTTAATAGCCCTGACATCCTTATTTCACAAGCTGCTTTAAACCCTAAGGAAGGGCAGCTGTGATGGTTCCCTCATCTGAGCGCATGCTGTTACAATCAAGTGCACTGGTAATGTTACCAGCGAGATGGTACTGGCCTGGAACCTACAGAGATCTATCTGCCTTGGCCTCCTGAGTGCTGGACTCAGAAGTGTGCGTCACCACACCCAGCTTATGGGATGGAGTTTACTATGTCTTCTATTGCTTGAGAACTCTGTAGCTTAAGGAGAGGCGGTGGGGAAGGAGGCTTAACTTTAAAATTACCTGTTGAGCTGGGTGGTGGTGGCTGCCAAGCACTCCTTTGATTCCAGTGCTCAGGAGACAGAGGCAGAGGGATCTCCATGTGGGGCTTGGTCTGGTGATATGTACCCTGATGCTAATTATTGACCCCAGAGATCTAGTTGCTGCCCTGTGGAGCACATTCTCACGCACACCTGCCCTTGTTTGTGTAAGCCTTGCTTTGCCTAGTTAAGGTGATTGGTTAGTTTAAAAAAAAACAAACAACAACAACCTACACCTGGACAGAAATGAGGTAGGCGTGGCAAAGTTCCGAGGGCTTTGGAGGGAGAGGGGTCTTGGGAAGGAGGAGGAGGTTCTGGGACTGAGGAAGGAGCAGGATCAATCGCCACAGGATGTGAGAGAGCTGAGAGCGAAGCAGGCCTGGGGGAGGGACTCTGACGTTCTGCACGGAAGGAAGCGGCCCAGAAGAACAGCATAAGCAGGTACTTTGGGGATTCTGGACAGGAAATCGCCCAGATAGGAATGATGACAGCAGAAGGCCTGGGGATATCTGAGGGTGCTTCAGGGGGTTAATATCTACCCAGGTAACGCTTACTCTAAACTACAGCAGGTGTCTGTGTCTTTACTGATTGATAGCAGGCTAGATATTACTGGCTATAATAATTATAGGTTTTGGTAATAAACATTAGATATTTGAAGTTCTCTACAACAATAGCCTGGTCTCCAGAGTTCCAAGACTGCCAAAGCTACACAGAGAGAAACTCTGTCTCAGAGGGGGGAAAAAAATCACCTGTTGAAAATGAATGCTGCAAGGGGCTGGAAAGATGGCTCAGAGGTTAAGAGTACTGACTGCTCTTACAAAGGTCATGAGTTCAATTCCCAGCAACCACATGGTGGCTCACAACCATCTCTTCTGGCCTGCAGGCAGAATGCTGTATACATAATAAATAAAAAAATTAAAAAAAAAAAAAAGACAGAGGCTAGAAACAGTGCAAGAGCTAAATTGACATATTAAAAAAAAAAAGAAAATTAATGCTGCAAGCCTTTAATATAGTTCCTCATGTTGTGGTAACCCCGCCAACCAGGAATCTCTTCTTGGTTGCTACTTCGTAACTGCAGTTTTACTGTTATGAATCATAATGTGAATAACATCTGTTGTCCGAGGGTCTTGGGCCACCCTGTGAAAGGGCTGTTTGACTCCAAGGGGTCATGCCCCACAGGCTGAGAACTGGTTTTGGCTATTTCCAAGTTCGGGCTGTCAGGAAGGTTAAGACAAGACCATGTGAGGCATGATGCTCTTCCTCTGAGCATGGCTTTCTAGTGCGCAGGCAGCTGTCCTCCGCATGGGAAATTCGACTGCACACTCAATGTCAGAGACTTAGGAGTTCCTTTGCCTGGGAGACTCAGCATTTCTTCCCCTGAGGACATGGTGACACCCTCTCCTGGAGCAGAGCATTTCCCAAATTATGTATGGCCAGACTGTCCCTAATCACACACAGGAATCTCGCCTTGGACAAAAACTGGAAGGCTGGAGTCTGTTGGAGTTGGGGATGGCATACAAAGTTGTCATTTTGTCAGACAGACCTGGGAGGAGTTCCTGGAGGAGGCCGCTTTCCCACTCCCCCTTCCACTTCCCCTACTGGGGTTCAGCCTCTGAGGTTTGCCTGCTAGGGCTGGGTGGGTGATGATGCTAAGGTGGCCCTTCTAGGGCAAGACCAGCAGGCTGTCTGGCCTGCAGCGTGCTGGCTTACACATGTGCTGTTGTTTTCTTACCAATAAATCTGAGAGGAGACTATCAAAGGCAGGAAGTAAGGTACCACTTTAAAAGGAGAGGATCTTGGATAGGGCAGTGGAGTAGAGGAAACCAGCACACCTGGTGGTGGCTCTCATCTGTGCCCCATTGCGGCCACAGTGCAGAGAGGAGAGGTTTCACCCTTTGCTTCCCAGGTGAGAGAAGCCCAGGTCCCCGGCTGGCCAGTTCTGTCGTGGTGGAGTGGAGGGACATGTTCGCAGTGGGGGATGCCTGCAGATGACCTGTGGGGTCACTCTTTCCTTTTCTAGTTTTGTGTATTGGTTCTGTACAAACAAGAACAGTAAGATGTAGGGGAAAGGTCAACAGAAAGCATTTGAAAACTATGAGTGGTCAAGTTGTATAGTTTTTATTATTTTTGTGGAAACTCTGAAAGAAAAAGACTTCAAGAGTAAACTTTTGAGGGGTACTTTTTTATTATAAATTTAATATGGTTGATTAATGAAAAATTACAATGAAGTACCGTGAAAATGTATGTCAATATAAAAATATTAGCAGCATTTCCATGGTTTCAGGCTCTTAACATTTTAGTCACACTGACTCTCTCCCACTGTCAGAAGAGAATACTGGCTCTAAAGAGAACCGCTGCTGTTCTACATAGTAAAGGCCTCAAAGATGCCCAAGCCCAGTGTCCTGTCCAACATTCCCGCTCAGCCCTGAGCTTCGCAGCATCCAAGCCCATCAAGACGTTTGTGGCATGAATTCTACTTTTCAGGCCACAGGGCAGAACGGGGAGGGCACTGGAATTGGACTTGATATGTATGTAGTGTTTAATTATACATCCCCATTGCTGTAAGTTATCCACGCTGGTGACAGTGAAGGCCACAAGCCCACCAGGACCTGGTGTGGCAGCGGTGTGGCTGCTGCTGGTGGGTGGCTGGTGCTTCCAACCACACACACTGCTCGGGCTGAGTTACGAGCTTGCCTGGCTGATGTCCCAGGTTCACTGTAGTGGCCAGTGGGAAGGGAAACGAACAACATGAAGATATAATACTGGCAATTTATCCCCTATTTCTTTGGTACTTTCCAAAATTCTCCAATCAAAAAAGTATAAGGGAAGCATACCATTAAAGTTACAGTTTAAGTATTTACAGAAGCAACTGTGATGCATCACACAGTACCTCGTACACAGCTCATGAACACATTCTTCAGAGAAAGCACTTGTGAACACCTGACCCAGCATTATGCAATCACACAGGGGCCTGAGAACTTGCCCTAGTTTGAATTAAGTATACTGCATCTCACTTATATTACAGTGTGTTTAAAAAAGGATTTTATAATCTACACTTGCTGCCGCTGAAATCATTATATACAGTTAACAGAAGATTGCATCCTAGGCAATACTCTTCACTTTCTGAGTCTGTTTGAAATAGATGCTACCTATGCTAGGTACACAGTATATGTTTAATATAAGTAAATGCACCACAGTATGTCATCACGATATCAGCTTGATGTGTACCACTATGTACAGTAGTTAGGGTAACTCTGGAAGATGGACTTCTGTGGCCTGGGTAAGCAGTGTGGCATGAAACCATCGCGAAGGTACGTGGGAGGATGTGTATGTGTCAGAGAGTAGGGGTGGGGTGTGTGTGGATGCTGATGCCCAGGTTAGACTATCCCCAAAGCCATTTACCGACTGGAAGAAACCCAGTCACACATATGGAAGGATTCCATACATGAGGAGAGCCATGATAGCAGCGCTGAATAACCCAGCCACGGGAACAGTCACGAACCACGCCACAAATATGTTCCTGAAGAGGTGCCAGTCCACAGCCTTCCGGGAGCGTATCCAGCCCACGGCTACCACTGAGCCCACCTGTAGGAGCAGAAGGGAGGTGAGACACAGGGAGGGACTTCACAAACCTTGGCCATTCAGTCGTTTACGGCATCACTTTGTGCATCACGTAACCCAGCTCTTCCACATTAGGTTTTTATGTAGATCAGTTTACATTTTTCATAACTTTGCTGTCATATCAGTCTCATTTGGTACAGTTCCAGGACCATTTCTTCTGGGCTGCGTGTGAGACGCCTAACTGTATTCTTTACCAGCCACAGCCCATCTTCTTCCTACCTTTCACCATACACATTCCTTACATTTCATTAAGATGTTTGAAGATTACATTTATATTTATTTAATGCATGTGGATGTGCACATGACACAAGTGTAGAGGCAAGAGGTGTGCCTTCCCATTTGCCATACATTCTAACTGGCTACTGTTGATGATCAGGCTGGAGATTTTTGTATTTTCATCTTGGATGTGGGCAGCTTTACTCTATTAGCTTCGCCTGGTCTTTCTGCACATAATAAGCCACTGTGGTCTCATGTGAGGGCCTCCTCATGTCACAGCCTATCCTTACCTTACTCCAATGAAGCAAAGCTGACTGTGTGACTAGTATAGACCCTCTGATAACACTAACATAAACATGTGTGTTTGATGACATTGACATGTGTTTGTTAAGGTCTTGTACAAATTAGATATAGAGCTCACTCTCTCATTTTTTTGAGAGGGTTTCTCTGTGTAGCCTTGGCTGTCCTTGACTCCCTTTGTAGATCAGGCCCTGCCTCTGCTTCCCTGAGTGCTGGGATTAAAGGTTTGCACCACCATGCCCAGCTACAGATATAAATCTCTTAATAAAATGTTCTAATTATGGTATAAATGTTGGGCAAATTATACTTCAAGCTGAAAATTAAAGTTTAATTTTATTTTACTTTAGTTAATATTTTTGAGATAGGGTCTCACTATGTAGCCCAGGCTAGCCTCACACTTAGAGATGCTTTCCTACCTCTGTTTCCTGAGCACTGGGGCTGGAGGCACACACCACTGAGCCAGGCCTGAGAGTTTAGTTTTAAAATCACTGTACACAATAACAAGTTTCACTGACATTTTCTTTTCTTTTTTTCTTTCTTTTGGTTTTTCAAGACAGGGTTTTTCTGTGTAGCCCTGGCTGTCCTGGACTCACTTTGTAGACCAGGCTGACCTCGAACTCACAGTGATCCACCTGCCTCTGCCTCCCGAGTGCTGGGATTAAAGGTATGAGCCACCATGCCCAGCTCACTGACATTTTCATGAGGCATATATGAGGCACTTGGTATCCGTGTTCATTGCTGTCCCCTAGATCCCTAGCCAAGCCCCCTTTGGATAGGTCAGAAGGTTTAGGCAGCTGCCTTCCTTCCTCTGTCTTCCTCTATGGCGCTGACAGTCTAGAGTCTCATGCTGTTCGCAAAATCATTACTGTCTAGTGCAGAGCTTCCCATGAGTGTGGAGGGGGCAGGTCATAGGTGAGGAACACCACCTAGAAAAGTCAGCCAGGGGCAACTGTTCATGTCTACAATGGCGAAAAGTGGGCAGTTGAGATGGCCCAGTGGGTAGAGGCGCTGGCCCACACAGCTTGTCTAAGGCTGATGAGCTGAGTTTAATCCCTGAGACCTACATGATGGAAGACTCCTCGTGCAAGTTGCTCTGACCACGTGAATGCTGTGCGCACCCCCCCCCCCCCCCCCACACACACACACGGACACACCACCTACATGCACACACATGCACACACACCACATGGGACACCCCCCCACACACACACCATACATAGACATTCACATACACAGACACACCACACAGATACACACACACACACACACACACACACACACACGGACACACACATACACACCGAATAAGCAAATGAATGAATGTAATAGAAAAGTGAAAAGCGAAGAGCCTGTCCCTTGGAGTGTACTTTTAGGATGCTTCCTCAGTAGTGGCCCTGTGCCACACAGGGAGCTGAAGTGAGGTGATGAACAGGGAAATGGTTAGTTTGTGGCCTGCACAGCTTTGTTGTGTGGAGCTGTGCTTCTTTGGTAACTTTTATTTACTTATTGTCGCACTATGGACTGAATTCAGAGCCTCGGCTGTGCCAGGTTTGCACTACCACTTTCAAAACAACAGGAATTGGAGCAGTCCCACTTGCTGAACTGAGGTGGTCTGCAGAGCATCATGCCAGCCCCTGGGTGGGAAGTGCTTCTTAACCTTTCACTGCCCACACCTGTGAGACTGGGGAAGGCTAGCATTCTCCTCAAGGTCCTTGCAATGAGTGAGTGAGTTAACACTGAACTTCCAACAGCCCAGTGGTTGCTACGGTGATGTTCACTGACTGATTATAACTGGGAAGGACAAAACACTAGGTGAAGATTTGAACCCTGGTTCTAGCATATACGCAGTGTATGATCTTTGGAAATTGGCTTGATCCTGAGAACCTGAATTTCCTCAGCTGTCAGCTGTGAATAACAGGACATAACACCATGCCAGCATCAGGAGCCACCTCCTGCCCCTCATTGGTAACAGTCTGATGTCATGTAGGGGGAAAACCGGAAGTAGCCATGTCTTACGGTTGCTCTGCAGCAGCTTTGTTTCCTTCTGCTGCTTTTCTACTCTGAGGTCAGTTCTGTGCAGTGGCAGGAACTGAATGGCAGACCCCACATGAACTTAGAGACATGCTCAGTGCGCACATGACCTCAGAAGGACGTCTAGGTGGGCACAGTCAGGGCACAGGACAAGCGGAAGCTCTCTCACTGATGCTGAGAAGCAAAGCCTCAACAACAGGTGCCATGCTGTCAGTCATGAAGGACGGAGAGAGGGGGCAATCTAGAGAAACAAACACCCTGGCTTCCTCCTCCTCCTCGATACCCAACAATGTCTTGGCAGTTCCACACCAACCACACAGTCTAGCAGCTTTTTTACAGAGTCACTTGGTGCCACTGGCCTGATCTGCCGCCCCTTGGAACAGCAGTCTCTGGCTGGCAGAGACCTACCTTGCAGTGGGTGGTGCTGACAGGAAGTCCAATGTTGGAGGCGATCACCACGGTGAAGGCAGAGGCCAGCTCAATAGTGAAGCCACTGTGGGGGGGGACAGGAAGACAAAGTCACAGGAGCTCTTTGTGTGGCCTTGCCGACACCCTGTGGCTGCAGCAGACTTGCCAGAACATTCTGTAAGCTGGTTGTGGACTGCTGCCTGCTCCTGATGACCATTAGGAGAACAAGAGACTGTTGCTCACAGCATGGCGTCGGGCTGTGCAGCTGACACCCAGTGACCTTGTTTTCCCAGCATGTTTTCCAACCTGAAGTGTGGAACTGGGTCAGAAATTCCTGCTGTGCAGTAAGATGATAAATTACTCATTTTTAAAGGGGCATGGGAAAAACTAGGTTCTCGTCTTAAACGTGAACTTATTATGAAAGTAATCTCCAGGTGACCAGGTTTTCTTCAACCCAGTCTTCTAAAACAACCTTTTGTTAAAATGGATTTTAAGGATGGGGAACTGAAAATTAGAAACAGAAGGAAACAGGAATCCCTAATATGTTTAAAAAAGAAACACAGAGAAAAAGTATTCTGTAAGCTAAGATCTGCTATTTAACCATCTCCACATCCAAAAGGCTACACAGTAGAATGACTAAATGGGACGCTTCAGACCCCACTTAGAACAGCAGAGGTGCATGTCCTAAAAGTCCTGGGGGATGACAGGTTTCAGGCCTTGAAAATTTGGAGGGAAAGGCAGGTGCCACATTTTAGAGTTTGTGTTCCCCAAAGTCAAAGGCTTGGTTCCTAGGTGGCGTTCTTGGAGGTGATAGAAGCTTTAAGAGGGGGTGTCTGGGTCACTGGGGGTATGTCTTTGAGGGGTGCAGGTGTGGCTAGAGTTTTGGCGAAAGGCAGGCCTCAGCTTTGCACCTGTGTTTTGCACTTGCTCGCTGGACCTCACACTGCATTTAGAACAGCAGTGTGGATAGGCTGGGAACTACAGCAGTCTCCTAGTTTTCCCTCCTGCTCTGCTTCAGTGTCTTCCTGCCTTTGTCCTGGTGCCAGTGCAGACAGCAGCAGGGAGGTACTGTGAGGAAGGGAGGGGCTGTCGCCTACAGAAGGGCAGCACAGGAAGGCTGTGCAGTGAGGCCTGTCGTCTCGAGTCTCACCTGGACGGTGTGATTGGAGTGAGGTCCCTCCCCATGGTCTGTATCACTCTTCTCCCCCAAACCCAGAGGCCGGTACAAATCCCGACTCCTCCATAGAAGAGCAGCCAGACTGGAGTGGCAGCTTCTTGCATGACTCCACCTTGCTCGTAGATCAGCCACAGAGCCACAAGGGGGCCAATAGCATTGCTGGCAAAAGGAAAGAGAAAAGGGAGAATCGTACATAGGCACGCACGGCACTACACGCAATGTACAGTGATGTCTCAGCTTTGAAAACTAGCTTATCATATTGTACTTGTAGCCTGTTTGTATAATCTAGATGACTTGGCCATCTTATCCTTTTTAGGTGGAGCTAAGTAGTGTTAAGTATAATTTCATGGTTGTGAAAAGATACTCTTAAAAAAAAAAAAACAAGCTACTTTTCCCTTCCCCCCTTTTCTCAAATGCCTTTCCACTTCCACTGCTGTCTTTACTGCTTCTGATCCCAGCTCAAGAAGAGTCAGTCCTGACACTGTGCAATCACAGACACCATTGATGACACGGAGTCTTACAACTGTCCCAGAAGCTGGGCATTGTCCCTCGGCTAAGGCTAAGGCCACGTGCTGATTAGACTTGCAAGTCCTTTCCCCACCAGACACTACTGTTCCCCAGGCCGCTAGCAGCTGGCGAGAGCTTTGACATGCGGGTTTGTAGTGGCCCTTCCAGATCTAGCCCCTGCCCCAGTTGGCACAGCTGCATAGGCAGAGTGTGGACTGAGGGGCAGCGTGGATTGGCTTCCAAGTCAGCTCTGCTCCAGCTGTGTGGCCCCGGGTGGGGAACTCCCCATTCCTTAGCTTTGGGTTCATCTCTGACGGACACCACTTAGCTAGCTCAGAGGGGTTGTCCCAAAGAAGATTAAGGTACACTGCAAATGGTTCCACACTGAGTCCTGATAGTTACTTGATATGCCTCTCCCCAGATGATTGTTGTCAGATCATTATTTCTAAAATCTGGCTCTTTATCAGATGACACTGTTTTAAAAGGCTTGACAACAGCTCCTGAGCTGTAAGCAGCTGCTCTGTTGTCTTAAGTGGCAGCTGGGTTTGGGAACTGTGTGCTTTGCAAATGTTTTTATGATCTCTTTAGCCAGAGTTTCAGCTCCTGAAGGCTCATGGAGGGAGAGCTCTCGGCTTCATCACAATGAGAGCTGCACAGCGAGATTCCTGCTGGGCAGCCCTTCTGGGAGACCCCAGGCTATCCCAGCACTATAGGTGCCCCAAGGCAGTGGCCTGCCCAGGAGTCCCCACAGCACTCCTGCACATGCCCACAGGACGTTATGATGTTGTTGCATTAGTATGGTATCACCAGTGTTTCTGGGGACAGTGACAAGTACTGGATGGGGACCATGTGGCACTGGGCCTGTGTTATAAGGGGGAGGGGGGGGACTGTCTTACTTATCTTACAGGGGATAAAACCATCCCAAAGATGTTAAGTACACGACATTTCTTCTCCGTGATGTGCCTATGCTTGTATCCATGCTTTGCACACGCCTTTCACTCATCTTTCTTGGTGTGGAAACTTAGACGCTGACAAACAGCAAGTGCTGTATCTTTTCTGTGATGGCTGGAGAGGCACGAGTGCCGCCATGTCACTGCTAAGCCGGTTCCTGGACAGGTCTGCTGACTTGACCGCTGGCTTGCCACATCTTCCCCTCGTCTCCCTCTCTCTCCATGAAGCTACAGGGCTCAGGGTGTGCACTGAACACTTGCCCTGCCTCTTACTGCTTTCCACACTCCCAGGACTTCTACCGAGCAGCGCTGCCTTTGGGCCCTTATCTGTGCCCAGCCTCCTCACTCCCAGCCTCAGAGGTACCCAGCTGGCTGCCAACTTGGCTCTCACTCGGACGTTACCAGTGTCTTCAGGTTTATGTCTAGTCTAAGCTGCTTAACCCCCAACCAGCCCTTTCTGGGTTGTACTTGCCAGTGTGGCAACTCATGCTCAGATTTGCTAGAGCCAAGATTGAGGGACTCTTTTCATAGCTATGTCTAATTCAGTGGTTCTCAGCCTGCGGGCCTGTCACGGAGTCGCCTAAGACCATCTGCGTATTAGATATTTATATTATGATTTATTGTAACAGCAGCCAAAATCACAAGTTATGAAGTAGCAACAAAAATAATTTTATGGTTGGAGGTCACCACAACACGAGGAATGGCACTGAGGGGGTCACAGCATTAGGAAGGTTGAGACCCACTAGTCTTAACTGCTTATCAACTTTATTGTCCCACATTCAAACTAAAATATCCAGACCCTGGCTACTGTATCCCTGTCTGCCTCAGAGGCCTGCTTCTCCTTTTGGATCACTGTTAGTAACATACTACCTACTCCCCATCCCCTCAGCACAGTCACAGACTAAGGCCTGTCTGCCCTCCCAGTGGCTCTCTCTTCTCTCAAGAGTAAAAATTTCCGAAAACCTATTTCCTAAAAAATTAAAAGTACAGGGCTGGAGAGATAGCTCCAAGGTTAAGAGCACTGACTGCTCTTCCAAGGGACGGGGGTTCTGTTTCCAGCACCCACATGGCAGCTCACAACCATCTGTAACTCCAAGATCTGACACCCTCACATAGACATGCATGCAGGCAAAACACCAATGCACATTTAAAAAAAACTGAAAGTACTTATTTAAGTGTAGATTTTCCTGATACATATGTCTGTGTACCATGTGTGTGCTTGGTGTCCATGGAGGTCAGAAGAGGGCACTGGAGCTTCTGCAACTGGAGTTAAGGACAGCTGGGAGGCACCACGTGGGTGCTGGGACGTGAACATAGGTCCTCTACCAGAGTGACAATTGCTCTTAACTGCTGAGCCATCTCCCCAGCCACTGAACAGCTTATTTTTAAGACAGGGTCTGGCTGCACTGCCCAGGCCAGTCTTGCATTCCTGGGATCAAGCACACGTCCTGTCTTGGGCTGCAGAGCTGACTGGACTCCAGCTGCACATCACCTTGCCTAGAACACAACGTCTTCATGTTCCTAGGTGAGCGGACCGTGACTCCACTCAGTCTCCGCTTTCCCCTGTCCGGGGTTTCCTGCTCTTTGCAGAGGAGTCTAGGCGGGCTCCACAGCACCCTCTGTGCCTCCTGTTTGCTCAGCCTGCAACAGTCACGTGGCTGCCTCCCTCAACCCTTTCAGACCCTGCTCAGTGAGCATCCCCCTGCAGCTAGCTCATCCACCACTGCAACCCCCTTTCTCCTCTCCAGCGCATCCTGTGGGTGCTGACATGCGCTCCCCTCTGTCCGGCACATTACTGTGTATCAGCTGAAAGAGTAAAGATACTCACCTCACGTCATTGCCACCGTGAGCAAAGGACCCAAAACAGGCGGTGAGGACCTGTAGGAAGTGGAACAGCAGGTGCACCTCTGCAGTGTCCTTCTCCTCCTTCTCTTCTTCCGTGGGGTCCTCGTGAGGCTGGTCGGGATCAGGCAGCTCCGAGGCCAGCCTCATTTCCACACCTCCCTCTTCAGCCTCAATCTCCGCCTCCGCCACCGCGTTGCAGTAGCTGGAGTAGCTGTCGTAGCGAAGTCTCTTCTTGGAATAGGACACGGTGTCGCCCACCAGCTTCTCACTGTCCTCGGGGGCAGAAGAGGCGTCCGTGGCTCTGAAGGTGGTGTGCACTGGCATGCCGCAGATCGCCGCCGTGTAGCAGGTGTAGCTGTTGTTCCTCCGAAGCAGCCTGTAGTTGTTTTCCTGAGCTGGCTTCTCCTCGGAGCCCTTGTCTACATGGATTTTGTGCAGCAAGTCTTTGTAGAGCCCCGAGTCTTTGTGTACAGTGTGATAAACATGACCATCATTCCTCATGTGGCCCTCAAAGCCGAACGTGCCATTGGAGATGGGTGACTTGGCAGAGCCATGTGTCATGGAAAGTGCCCGTCCTGCAAGTAATTTAGGTGTTTATTTCGGGTGGGGATACGCCACGCAGTAGATCACATGCTTAGCATGCACAAGGCCCTGGGTTGGGTCCTTGTCCATCAAAACAGTAAAACAACATGAAATTTGGGGACGCTTTTGTACCCGTGCTCAGCCTGGCTGGCCACCTCCTGAGGAGGTCTTCCCATGTTGTACCTGTGTTCTCCAAGTTAGCCTTACCATAGGAAGCCCTGGGGTGGTTCCCTGTTGATGTGCCTTCCGAGGCCCCGACAACCTCCCCAGCCAGGCTAGTGAGGGGGACAGCGCTGTCATCACTGGCTTTGGCACCAGGGAGCTCCTTAAAGACGGGGGACTCCGCTTCCTGGACTTTCCTGAGGCTTTCGTCAGAGGTGCGGGACAAAGCACTCCCCTTTTCTAATTTGCCTAGAGAAAAAGAGAAAGTAAGCGCAACTTTGGGAAATGTATTCTTTTTCTTTTTAAAGTAAATATTTAAGATGTGACCATATCTCTTTTTTACTTTAGTATTTATCTTGGAAACAAAACATTATAGCTATACTAAGGAATTAAAGTAGAAATGTCAATTAAAGACTTGAAGACAGCTACTGAGTTGCTGGTGGAGACTTACGCCTGAGTTACTACTACAACCAAAACCAAGAAAAGACAGCTAAATTTGATCACCCAAGTCTCTCCCAGGGTTGATGGTCTATAAAACATACAATCTTCTAGATAGACTAGCCTCAGAGTAATATTGGTCTCAGATTTCTTTTGTCATAACAGAGTCTATGAGATAAGTAAACCCCCTTTCCTCAAAAAGGAACAAAGAGATTCTCTTTACTAAAGAACAAAACAAAACAACCAAACAACAACAAAAAACAAACAAACAAAAAAAACCAAAAATATCCTGTAGTTACACACAGTTGTGAACTGCTATGTGGGTGCTGGGAACCAAACCCTTGTCCTTTGCAAGAGCAGCAAGTGCTCTTAACCTCGGAGGCATTTCTCCAGCTCCTTTGTTGTTCTGTGGGTCTGTGAAGCTGGAGGCATTGGACTCCCCTGGGACGGGAGCTACAGGCATTTGTGAGCTGCTCACTGTGGGTGCTGGGACTCAACACTGAACTTGGGTCCTCTGGAAGAGCAGCACATGCTCATAATTGCTGAGCCATCTCTCCAGACCCACAGCATTTCTTAGTTTTAAAGTTCGTGTGCAGTAAGCTGGCTATGCATGTGTGTATGACCCAGAGTCTATAGAGAGGCAGCTCTACAACAGGGATGGAAGGAGTCCCCAAGTCCCCAGTGTACTCCTGGCAGTCAGGCCTCTGCCCTGAGACAACCATTTATTTTAGCTTCGGCCTTCCAGTTGTGTATTTTTCAGCAAGTCTTCTAGATGCAGTGTGCTCCTCAGCACGCTCTGTGCCACTTGTCCATGCTGCACAGAAGCAGCAGTCAGTCCTTGTTACTGTCCAGCACTGGAGAGTGGAAGCTTCATTTGTCCCCTGGATAATCTGTGTGGGGACGGGCTCCATTCTGGGTAATCTGTAGGGGGGGGGGTTCCGTTCTAGATATCTGTGGGGGGAGAATTCCCGTTCTGGGAGACACCAATAAAGGTGCT
Organism: Acomys minous; assembly: GCF_964271855.1. NCBI lineage: Eukaryota > Metazoa > Chordata > Mammalia > Rodentia > Muridae > Acomys > Acomys minous. The sequence continues at coordinate 13,600,654 of NC_140497.1, read as the reverse complement.
ATAAGCAGATTTTTGTGTGAATTTAGGTTTTTATTTCTCTGGGGAAACACTGAGGAACGGCTCCAGGAATGTTCATGGCCACTGCATATGTATCTTCAGTCACTCTGTTTTCAACACTGGTGCCTGGAGGTTCTGGCTGTTGGTTGCTGATGCTTTTTTTGTTTTTGGTTTTGTTTTCCTTTTCCCAGTCAGCATGGTCAGTGGTCAAGTAGCCGTGAGGTGATGTCTCATGCGCATTCTATTCTGTATTCCTTGATTGCTAGTGACGCCGAGCCTTGCATGGGTGTATGTGTTATTTATAGCTTTACTCTGGTGAATTGTGGGTTTGAATATTTTGCTCTATCTGGAGAGGCAGCTCAGAGGTTAAGAGTGAGCACTGCTCTTCCAGAAGACCCCGGTTTGGTTTCCAGCACTCTGGGTGGTTTACAGATAGCCTCTAATCCCAGCTGCAGGGTTATCTGACAGCTTTGACCTCTATGGGCCTCTGGACGCACATGCATAAATTCCCACAGAGAGACACATATGTATACATGATTAAAAATAATAAAAATACATTTAAAAATATTTTGTCCATGTTTTACCTGAATTAAAAAAAATTCTTAACATACTTTCATGATACAAAGTTTCCCTTAATCATATTTTCACAGAGCAAGTTTTCAATGTTTATGCTGTAGAATTTGTAAATTTCCTCTATGGACCCTGTTAGGTGTCGCAGACAAAGCTCTTTGTTTAACAAAGATTATACAAGTTCTTATGTCCCCCAAATATTTTTAAATTTATACTTATGGTACACTTTGAGTTAATTTTTAAGTAGGGCATAACACTTATAGTACTTTAAAATTATTGTTTTAATCAATTAAACAGTCAATTAATTTTGTTTAGGGTGTCATGTAGCTCAGGCTGGCTTTAAACTTACTATGTAGCTGGGATTTTAATTAAACTTATCTTCTGTCTACCAATCAGTTTGGGAAGAAGCAACACCTTGGCTACACTGAGTTCCCTCTTCATTTATCTTAGTGCTTCTGAGCACAGGTTTTAAACTGAGATGCACCCACCCTGAAATACAATTACAAGGCTCATGCTGCAGCCAACCCCTGACAGCGCTCTAAGAATTCAGGTTACTTCACTTGGGCTGGTTGGTCCTTTAATTTTAGCTACTCCTGACACAATGTGCAAATCTTATATGGCAATTGTTTGCATTTCCCCAAAGATAGATGTTTTCTATCAAGCCTCAGAACCTGGCTGTATTTGTCAACTTAGAATTAGTGTGGATTAAGTGTGGGGACAAATGCTAATGCTCACGTAGGTCACCAATCACCACGGAACTATAGGAGCCAGAGGCAGACGTGGTGAGCCAGAGGCCGGAGCTGGCGTCCCCTGTCATCCACCTCCAGGTCCTCGGTTCTTAAGGATGCACGATTGTTTACACAGAAAGCACAAGGAATAAAGAACAGCTTTGTAGTTTGGAAGAATAAAAACCTGCTTACCTGCTATTTTCCTCTTCATCCATGGACACACGAACAGCCACACAAAGAAGGCGAAGAGCAGAGCGACACCGAAGGAAATGAGCGCTATCGCCCACACAGGCAGCGACAGACCCAGCACTGGGAAACAGAGCGAACAGCGGGGTTGGTACTGGGAAAGCCCCCGGTAGCAGTTTAACTTCTGATCCTCCATGCTAAAACAGGCCACCTGGGTTTTGTATTTAACAAAAATCTCAAGGAAATGAAACCAAACCAAACACGTTGCGCACCTGGGGGCAGACAGGATTGTGTTTAAGATGAACTGTGGCCTTGTGAATTTCTGCTCGCTAGGAATTAATTATTAAAATGCTACCGCTTTGGCACTGTCAGGCTATGTACTATTTGCTGTATAGAGGTTGTGTCAGTTATCTAAGCCGATTGGGCAGATTCAACACTCCTCATCCTCCGTCCTGAGCCTGCGCCTCCCACTAGTGGGAAATGGTGGCTCTGTGGACACTGCAGGCCTGTGCTGTGTTTCCGGCTCTTTGCTCACTAGCCAGAGCTCTGCTTTAAACACGTGGGGTCACATTCATCAACCTACTTAAAAGTCAGCTTAGAAATAACACAAACTCTGGGTATGGTGGTGAGTGCCTATAATACCAGAACGGGGACAGCAAAGGCTTGAGGATTATTACATTAGTGATTTGGGGTGTTTCATAAAACAAAACACCCCAAAGCAGAACAAAATCCCCAAACCGAACAAATGAAAAACCTTACATAAGTAAAAGTTTGTTTAAAGGACATCACCCTTCCTCAAAATGTCTATTTATTTACGGGGTTTTGAGACACGGTTGTTTCTCTGTGTAATGGCTCTGGTTGTCCTGGACTCACTCTGTAGACCAGGCTGGCCTCAAACTCAGAGATCTGCCTGCCTCTGCCTCCCAAGTGCTGGGATTAAAGGCGTGCACCACCACACCCGGCTCAGCTCTAAAGTAGTAGTAGTAGCAGTAGTGTGGGTGCGTGCACGCCGAGGTGTTGGAGCCTCCTGGAGCTGAAGTTACAGGAGTGTCTGGCTAGTTTTATGTAAACTTGACACAAGCTAGTATCATCTGCAAGGAGGGAAGCTCAGCTAAGAAAATGCCTCCGTAAGATGGGCTGCAGGCAGGCAAACCTCTTGGGCATTTTCTTAATTAGTGGTTGATGGAGGAGGCCCCAGCTCATGGTGGGTGGTGCCATCCCTGAGCAGGTGGTCCTGGGTACTATAAGAAAGCAGGCTGAGCCGGGCGTGGTGGCGCACACCTTTAATCCCAGCACTCGGGAGGCAGAGGCAGGTGGATCGCTGTGAGTTCAAGACCAGCCTGGTCTACAAAGTGAGTCCAGGACAGCCAAGAGGAACCCTGTCTCGAAAAAACAAAAACAAAAACAGAAAAAAACAACCACAAAAAAAAGCAGGCTGAGCAAGCTATGAGGAGCAAGCCAGCAAGCAGCACCCTCCATGGCCTCTGCATCAGCTGCTGCCTCCAGGTTCCTGCCCTGCTTGATTCTTGTCCTGACTTCTTTGATGATGAGCAGTGATGTGGAAGTGTGAGCAGAAGAAACCCTCTCCTCTACAACTTGTTTTTTGTTCCTAATGTTCTCATCACAGCAGTAGAAATCCTGGTAAGACAGGCGGCTGTGACATGAGCATCTGACATGGGTGCTGCTAGGAACTGGACTCAGGTCCCCTGGAAGAGCAGCACAGCTCTTAACTTCTGAGCCATAGCTCTACCTCCTTCCCCACACTGTTTCTAATAGTAACAATTTTTAGACCAGGGGATCCATGAGTCACTATGAGCTGTAAAATAGCTACAGCATACAGTAGTGCACAAGAGGAAGCCACATGCAGCTAGGACAAGTTCTACAGAGATCAGGCCCAGTGGTTTCTTTTTTCTTTTTTCTTTTTTTGGTTTTTTGAGACAGAGTTTCTCTGTGTAGCCTTGGCCATCATGGACTCACTTTGTAGACCAGGCTGGCCTCGAACTCACAGCAATCCACCTGCCTCTGCCTCCCGAGTGCTGGGATTAAAGGCGTGCGCCACCACACACGGCTATGAGGCCCAATGTTTTCAAGCTGTAGCATTGTTCGCTTACTTATGCTTAGGAAACAACAGTAGTAATGTTGACTGGTCATAAGCTTCCACGAAACTGTGTGAAGCAGAAACAGTAGTCGGAAGCCAGAGGCCTGGGCATCTGACACACACACACACACACACACACACCACACACACACTGAATATTATATATATATGTGTATGTATGTATGTATATATGTCTGGTAACTTTAAAAATATATACTTAAGAATGCCATTTGTGTAAATTAGAAGTGTTTTTAATTTTGAAAGATAGTTTTACTGATGTTACCTTAATTATTTTGTACAAACAAGTCAGCTCCAACTTACTCAAAGTACTGTTATGCATTTTTATAAGGATAAGAGGCTACAGAGTGAGCAATAGGCACAGGAGGTCAGAATGAATGCTCGCAAACATTAAAAACAAACCCCAGGTCTCCCTGGCTTGCCTATGGTTAGCAGGTGGCTGCTGGGGTTTAGATATTTACATGGATCTACTCCCAAACTCCAGAGACAGCAGGGAGCCATGGGCTCAGAACCACCTCGGGCTATGCTGTGCTAACTCGCAGCCCAGCCCGGAGCAGCTTAAATCATACAAGGTAACTCTACCACTGGGCTATGTGTACCCATGAGACCTGCCTCAAGAAAAAACAGAAACAAAAAACAAAAACAAGGAAAACACTTGAAACAATGTACACACAGAGCAAAATGCTTCTTTTAAATGCAACAGTTCGGGCTGCTTCATACACAACAAAATTTGTGACAAAATACTTTGCATTGGATTGTCTTCCTGGTGAGGTTCTCAAACTGTTTCAAATAATCACAACTTCAGGGGGCAGCCAGGCACCACGGCTGTTTCCCACTGTGGCTGGACAAAGTAGGGCACAGCTTGAATGGCTGTGTGCACTCAGCCAAAAGAGGCTGCCAGGAGCCAGCCATGGGAGCCTGGGACTTGTTTTCAGCTCACACCACTCAACGGTTTTTCATCCCATGGTCCTCTCATTTTCTAAGCAACAAAGACATGATAAATAGTGATTTTGTGCTAACCTCAAACACCGTGGTTCTATTCCAGATCCCCCAAAGAACTGAAACATATTCAAATCATTTAGGGAAGAAATGACAGAACTTTTAATAATTTCATTGCCATTATTTTGTTTTGTATCTCATTTTTTACATATGATAATCATTAACAGAATCTACAAAAGAAATCAAAGCTATTAAAACTAGTAAGGCTTTAGCTCACACCAGGGAGGTTGCCCCTCCCTACGACCCTCCTTGTCACTGACTCAGTGCAGGTTCCACATTTGGTTTTAATTTTGCAAATGATACATGCTTTAAAAAATAATAATATCAAGATCAAAGTGAAGTGAATGATGTACAAATATGAAATGTCCATATCACCCTTTCTACTGAGTGCACTTTCCAGGGAAAGGGGTAGATTATTTATTGTTTATCTTGCCAGGCATTTTCTAGGTATGTATAGAGAGTTACCAAGGGTTGGAAGCATGAGGGTAAAAGAGAAGACAGGAGGGCCCCTAGCACTAAGAGCCATTTAAGGGGTCATATGAAAATGTACTATAGTAGAAGCATCTTTAAAATATGGTGTGTGCATGCGTGTGTGTATAAGAAATCTAAATGGAGTCATCAAATAATGGGGAAGAGAAAGTCCCCACTGACACCTTTCACAGGTGCAAAGAATGGGTTACATCTAATTGAGCTGTTGGCCAAAGGGCCCCCAGGGAAGCACCCCCCAAATTCAGGCTATTTCCAAGGCTATTGGCTGCACAAATTAATGGTAAGGCCCTATTGCTGAAGATAGTGTCGCACATCTCACTGAACACGAAGAAGATGAGCTGGGTATAACTAGAACTTTACCCTGCTACTAGTGTTCATGGAACTGGAAAGTACTCTGCATCCTAGCAGAGGAGAAAGGCAAACCCCAACCCAGCTGTGACACCTGCCATCCACAATGGTGACCTACCTGTGCGAGATGCTGGGGTGCAACCGTGGCATAAAAATTGTGGGAATAACCAGCCACTATCTGATTGCGTTGAAATCCCACCTCATGAGATGGAACTCACGCCTGATACTGTGTGGGTGATCAAGACCCTGAGACTAGATAGGCCATGGGCCTAGGAGAAAACCAAATACTATTAATTTGCTAAAGGAGCATAGCAATAAATGACTTCAAATGGCATCCTGCTACACCTATGAACAGGGCCTCCCCCTCCCGCCCACAGCAGATGGGGACTCACAGAGACCCACAGCTGGGCCAAGTGTAGACAGTAAGAGACCGTGGAACGCTCAATCTTTTTTTTTTTTTTTTTGGTTTTTCAAGACAGGGTCTCTCTGTGTTAGCCTTGGCTGTCCTGAACTGGCTTTGTAGACCAGGCTGGGGAACACTCAGTCTTAAATGGGATGTCTCCATCAAACCTCTTACCTCAGGGCAGATATCTATGTGGAAGAGGAGGTGGAAAGACTGTAAAAGCCAGAGGGGACTGATGATACCAAGGAAACAGTGTCTTCTAGACATGACGGGGCTGACATACCTATGAATTCACAGAGACAGTGACAGCATGAACAGAGCCTGCACGGGTTTATGGCAGATGGAGTGCCAGTGCTGAGAGGAGAAGCGGACACAACCTCCCATCCCTAACTAGGCACCTATCTCCAACTGACAACCACTAGCCAAGGGAAAATTAGTTTTCTTCAGTGGAGTCTCACACTTAAGGGAAGAGTCATGCCCAGCAGATGGCCAACTCAAAATAACACAATGGTATTTATGTAATTTTCTTGGTCTCTTTGTTTGGAAATATTTTATCTTACTGGTCTTTTGTTTGTATATTATGGGTTTTTTTTGTGTGTGTGTGCATGTGTGTGAGCATGTGCGTCTGCTTTTTTTGTGTTGTTTTATTCTGGCTTGTTTGTTTGCCTGTGAGAGAGAGTGAGAGAGAGAGAGAGAGAGACAGAGAGACAGAGAGACAGACAGACAGAAAACGCTTGGAATTGGATGGGTTGGGAAGTAGGGAGGACTTGAGAGATGAGGGAGAGGAAACCATAATCAGAATATATTGTCTGCACAAATTTTCAATTTAGAAAAAAAAAGTTCATTCTCATTGGAAGTGGAGACCACATCTTTTAATTTAGCGTTCAGGAGGCTGAGGTAAGTGGATCTCTGAGCTTTAGAGGCCAGCCTGGTCTACACAAGTGAATTCCAGGCCAGCCAGGGCTATACTTAGGAACCCATTTATATAAAAAAGTATTTGTTCATTTAACAAAAGCAAAATTATACTACATATTCTAGTCTGTGCTTTCATCTGTCATATAACACTACATCACGGACACGGCCTCACAGTAATACACACGCATACACATACGTGTACATCTGTATTGCATACACATTTACCTGTTTTTTGCTATAGTTACTCAAATAGAAAATGAAGCCATTATGTATTGTTTTATTTTAGATCAACATTTTAAAGCAAGCTGGAAAACTTAAGAAAGTGAGTCACACTTTTGAAAAAAAAAAACAGTACTTTTTAATTTGTTCTATACTATAGTTGGAATTTGAAAAATACAGCAGCAGTTTTCTCAAACCAGGCTGTGCTTGTAAATATTTTTAGGGGGAAAAAAAAGAATAAGTGCAAAAACCTTTTCTTTGAACCTAGCCCTTGATGGCAGCTGGGGCCAATCTTGCCTCCAGTGCTAGCCGCAGCCAGCGCAGTCTCTGCTTCTCCACAGCCTGGCTGCCACAGTCAACCATGAAACCCAGACCTCCCGAAGGGGAAGTCTTCTTACAAGCGCTGTGGGGGCCTGGTGGGTTCTAGAGAACTGGCTTCCTTTGGCTTGGACAAGAAGCTGCTAGAACTCTAAGGGATGGAGGAAAAAGAGGGAGAAGAGGAAGCAGAGAAGGAAAAGGAGAGGAAAACGGATGGGGAGGAGGAAGGTGGGAATGGGGCGGTGCTACTGTGGCAGCTAGGCTCAAGAACAGGCTTTCTCTAGCAAAGCCAGAAACCAGGCTGGATTGTGTCTGAGGATTCATGTGCCAAGAGAAGGAGCGAGCAGGGCCAGATATACGGCTCGGGTGTGTGTGTGTGTGTGTGTGTGTGTAAAAGTACTCGCTGTGCAACCTGCATCCCATGCTGGAACCCACGTTAAAAAAAAAAAAAAAAGCAGATGTAGTGACAGGCATCTGCAGTCCCACAGCCCTACAGCAGAGAGGTGCGCGGTGGAGGAGGCAGGACATCTACCAGACGCTGCTGGGCCAGCTGGCCTGGAGCAGCTATGCAAGGGCAGAAACAAGAGACGCCCTGGAAGGTGACTCCTGAAAGTTGTCCTCTGACCGCCACATGCATGCTGTGTGTCCCTGCAAGAGAGGGAGGGAGGGGGAGAGAGGGGGAAGGAGAGGGAGAGGGAGAGAGGGAGAGCTTCTCTCTACCTCTCTCTCTCTCCCCTCCCTCCCTCTCCCCTCCCCCTCCGTCCCCACAAATGGAGTTAGGATTCCCTAGTCAGCCTTTTGAAGAGCCCCAGCACTTGAGAACTATCATAAAGAAGGTACTGTTTGTGGCAGAATTGGTGCCTAGTTAGGTGGCCCAGGTCACTCAGAAAGATCATTTAATCACAGAAATTCCGGAACAGCCTAGGCCACATAACATGATCCTGTCTCAAAAGAGAAAGACAAAAAAGTACCTAGTGTTACGAGCCCTGAACTGTCACATGAGGCCCTGTGGACACCCAGACTGCAGAGCACTAGGCCAGCGCTACAGCACTCTGCCTTTCTGCTGTGACCACATGTGATGCTGATGCAGCTAGCCTGCGGCCCTCACAGGCTATATGTCACTGTACTTTATTCTTTTTCTGCCCTCTATTCTTGCTTTTTAGCTTTTCCCAGTGTTGGAAGACAGTTGTCATTTTATCATAAAACCTTTAGTTCCTTTACGTCTGCCTGACGTGACATCTCTTCTTGCTCTTTATCCATCTTTTCACTACATATTTACCGTATATTTGCTAAGAGAACCATCTTGCTGGTACAGTGGGTCATTCTGGGGAAGTGAGACTGCATGGTGATGAGACAGTGAATGGGAGGGCTTCCCGGCTTGCTGTGAGAAACAGATCATAGCATCTATGGAGCTGATCTTTAGATTGATCTGAAGATGGGAAACAGACAAGCACAGCTAAGGAGCAGCATTCCCCCTGGGCTCCTAGTCCAGGACCCAGGGTCTCAATTACCACATTCCGCTGATGTATGGCAGCTTAAGTAACCTGGCACATACGGAATATAACAAATTATTTCTTCTAAATTCTCTTAATATATCTCCCAATTCTTTTGATAGCCTAACTCTATAAATACTCTATGCTTAGTGCTCAGAACCACATCTATCAATAGGAATGTTAAGAGTCTGCACAAGGATTTGCTGATTATTTGTCAATTGTCCTAATACCAGCCAGAGTTGGTATCCCGGGTGGGCAACTGTTCAGGCAAGAATAAACCCAAAGACCAGGTGTAGAAGGGCACACATTAACCTCACCACTTGGGAGGCAGAGTCAGGTGGATCTCTGTGAGTTAGTCTAGTCTACATAATGAGTTCCAGGACACCCAGGGATATTCAGAGAGAACGTGTCTCAAAAAACAAAACAAAACAAAAACTAACAAAAAATCCACAAATAAGTAAAAACAATCACAGTCTGTTTCTTAACGGGACACGTAGTGGAGCAGGGCACTTCCCACAGTGCCTGGCATATGATAAACTCAGTATATGTCAGGGCCTATTGTATTACCCACAGTCATTATTAGTCTTGTTTTTTTTTGTTTGTTTGTTTGAGCTACAATGTGACAGCAAGTCATATGCTATCCTGCCTTCTTATTTTCCCCACTTTTGTGTATAGATATTCTCACGTCAGGTTTCTGCAGGGCTCCCAACACCTGTGTGATGCAGCCATCTCCTGACCCTCTGTGCTATCAGAACATGTTCTAAGACTGACTCCGAGAGCTTCAGTTGGCTGCTAGGGCAGCACAGCTGGGTAACGGCTGAATGGAACTTCACTTAACTCGAAAGCCTGTTGGTTCTGTATTTCATGTATCTCCTTGGTATTTAATACAAGGAAATACATTTATTATTATTATTTTTTTTTACTATTCCACAATGACTGTGAACAACGCTTTTTACTATTAGCCAACACCAACCCCAGCTCCAAGGCAAGTCCGTGCTGTTGATTATGACACACCTTCCTGTCAACTTAAGATTCCATGGAGGGGGTCTTACCTGGTGCTCCTGTGTACATGATGGAGAAGACATTTATCGCAATGGTCGCAGCGTAGAACACAGGGAGTGCCCGCAGACCATTCGGAACAGGGTCCTCCTGTGTGACAGTGAGTGAAGTGGGAGGTCAGGGCTGAGGACACCTGGTAGCAATGCAATCAAAATGACACGAGTCCTGGTCACAGGAAGGTAATGTGGCGTGGTGCTGGGGGCTGCTGCCTCAGCTGAGGCCATCTCTTCCTCACAGATGCAGGTTCAGCAAGCCCACATCTGTGGCCAGCATACACAAGAGAGTGCTAGAGTCACGTGAGCTGACGTCAGACTTAGAGACAGAAACTGGTAAGGGAAGCCCATGCCTCAGGTCCCACGGTTTGGCCATGACTCCTTCCAAACTTACCATGCTCTCCTCTCTGGCTGAGATTAGCTTTGTGCACGGCAGTCTATACTCCTAGACTCCACCCTCCAAGGGTTCTAGAGAGGCAAGTGCCAGCCATCACAGCACTGATGGTATACTTTATATGACCCTATGGTTAGACACATTCCAGCTTTATTAAAATATATAAAGGCAGGGTTGGAGAGGTAGCTTACCTGTTAAGAGCACTGGCTGCTGTCCCAGGGGATCTGGGTTTGATTCCCAGCCCCCACACGGCAGCTCACAACGATCTCTAACTCCAGTTCTAGGGGGGGCCAATGCCTTGTGTGGACACCTGGCACACATGTGCTACACAGACATGCTTATAGGCAAAACACTCATGTACGTTAAATTTAAGAAGAGAGACTATATTTCCTTCAGGGACCAACAGCAAGATGGTGCAGAAGGGAAAACACTGGGTGTTTGGTAATGATGCTCTAGTTGTCTCTAGAACTCCTGTGAGGAGAGAACTGACTCCTCAGAGCTGTCCCTTGACCTCCACATGTATGGTCTGCCTCACGTGCCCCATACACAATAGTAATAAATCAGTTACATAAAGCCAGTATTGTCACATGTGCTGCGATTTACAAGCCCTGTTTCTAAGGTAGAGTGCTCAACCATCAGCTTCTGAACGTCAACAAGAACCCAGGCTGCTTAGGTAACGGCTGCTCAGCTGTACTTCCAGCCTTTGGCCATGGCACTCTCTTGGTATACCCACAAGAACGGCACTGTGTGTGTTTGAGATGAGCTTGTATCTCAGAAGTTATTAGAATGTTATTTTTTAAGAAGCTTTATTATTTTTACTCTAGTCTATGGCTGGGTGTTCTGCAGGCAGGCATCACAGGGATGCAGCGCCCATGGAGGCCGGAAGAGGGCCCTGGAGCCCTGCCGCTGGAGTCCCAGATGGTTGTGGGCTGTCATGTGGATGCTGGGAACGGAACCTGGAGCTTCTGCAAGAGCCATCTCTCCAGCCTCTAAAAATGCTATTTTAAGCAGATCTATAAAAGATATCTGAAGGAATACTGTAGGCTAGAAAGACATCAAAGCAAACTAGTGCAGAGCTGCTACTCAAATATTTCAAAAACGTGATTGATCTCTAAAATATAGCCTGATGCACTTATGTGAATGTGCCACCTGTTAAAATTAAAGGAAAATGAGACATAAACACTGAGGTGAGCTGAGGGAGCATGAGGAGGTGAAGACCGTTTCAGAGATACGACTTTGAAATGCAAACACAAAACATATGAGGGGTGCTTGTGGGTTGGTGCAGCTCAGCAAAACACTCTGGGGTGCCTCCAGTCTCCACCAGCACTGCTCCAAAGGCTCGTGGAATGATAGCCAAGCCTAAAGAATGTAAAAGAGAGACAGCAAATGTGTGTGAGCTCTCGACTGGCCAGGGAGGTGTGAGAGAGGCAAACATGAAAACATGGAGGAAGCGGGGAAGCATACAAAGCTAGCACAGCACCTGAGATTGCCACGCAAGGTGCCCCGACTGAGCTGACAATGGGAGAACACAGGTGCTTCCTGTCACTGGCTTTAGAAGATGCATTCTTTTCTTGGGAGCCGTTGGGTGGGACTCCCACCCAGGAAGTGCTGAAGGTGGACAGTCACAAGCCCAGGGGCTCCTTGAGACTATTCTGTCCTCTCTTTCTTCCTCCCTCCTACCCATCCATTTCACCCAAAACCCGGCATGTTCTCCCCCGATCCCCAAGTTCTCAGACATTCTGTTCTTGTTGGAAGTGATACAGAGCATCCATGCGAGTGAACAGGAAGGTTGAGGTGGAATGGGATGTTTTAAACATGCAGTGAGCCAGGCTGGGTAGTAGTAACGACAGCCAGGCTGTGGATGGTGTTTTTAGAAAAACTGAGCACTTTGCATTGAAATTGGGCATTGGGTCAATTTCAGGTGGATGGGGGCTTGGGTGAGGGGAGGCCGAGTTGGCTTGGGTAGGTTGCAGTGTGCTGGGCTAGAGTGAGTTGAGGTGAGGTTGTCTGGGCTGGGGTGAGGGGGGGCTATTGTTTGATAGGGTAGTGGTGGCAGGGGTGGGGTGCACTTGAGTGGTAGTTGAGGTAGTGGTCTGGGGTGGTGTCTCATGTGCCAGGGGAGTGTTAACACAACAGTTCTTTTGTAGCATTATCTGTGGAAATTCTAAAAGGCCCAAGGAGAGATGACCATTTTTTAAAAAATCTTTTAAGAAAGAATTGATTTGAATCTTATCGCTCTTCAACAATGGGCATTTTTCTCTTCTTTTCTTGTTCTATTCTTTACAAACACACTGTTCAGGCTCAATAGATCTGTTTCTGGTTTCTTTGAATGAACAGATTTACAGTGAGGCACAGGAAGAGATTAATAATAACACAATAACAGAACAATCATGACTATATAGGGCATAGTATAGTTATGTAAATGACTTCTCTTTCACGCTGCTTTATTTACCGTACTTCCTCTTCCTCCTCTACTGATGTGTGAAATGGCACAGTCCCTATGTGATGAGCTGAAGGGAAGGCAATGATGTAGCACTGGGCTTCCACATAAGAATTTCTTCAGCACAAATAATACAATAGCAGAGATGGCTAAGAGGAGTCAGCGGTGGGTATCAGATACAACACGGATATGCTGGGCAAAGCAGAGGTCACATCCTCTGCTGGGTGGTATTGGATGGGATGAGATGTCATCACATTACCGCATGGCACGCATTGTAAAACCGGCACATTCTTTATTTGTGGAATTTTCCATTTAAAATTTCAGACCCTATCTGGCCATGTTTCTAACTGAAAGTAGCAGAAAGTGGAACTGTGAATAGGGAAGACAAGCACATAACACAACCACTGGCTATTACGCTTTAAGGGCTGGTGAGGCAGCTCGGTTGGTATAAGCGCTTTGTGTGCATGCCTGACAGCCCAAGTTCAATTCCTGGAAACTAGATAAAAGCAGAGACGACCGACTCCACGAAGTTGTTCTCTGACTTGTGCACACGTGCCCTCTAACCACACGTATGTACACACATAATAGTAATGAATTAAATAAAGTTAGAAATGATAGGCTTTATAGGTTAGTATTTCTGTAAGTCAGCCAAGGATGAAACAAAGAGCTAACAAATGTGATACATGCATATTATATAATATGGAATATCATGCATCCATAAATGGATGGCATCCTGTCACTTGCCAGCACCTTAGACAGCACTAGAAGACAGCATGTGATATGAAGTAGGACAGGCTAGAAAGACACGTGCTGCACGGGTTTATCTGCAGAACAGAAGTCAACCGTGTACATGTACAGCAGAGTGAAGGCCACTGCAGGTAGGACGGGGACAGAGAAGGGAAGCATAAAGGAAACATGGGTAATGACTACAGAAATATAGTTCAAGGGGGACGTGGGATGCTCTAAGTTGGATCCTGTATGTCCCCTAAAGGCACTAAGAGGATGTGGAAACTTTTCAGAGATGGGGCATAGTAGGCGGACTAGGCTGGGGGGGAGGGTGGGGGAGGAGGCTGGAACCAGACAGAGTGGAGACATAACCAAGGAGCCCAAAGCCAAGCTCCAATTCAGGGTGGGCTGGGCTACCACTGGCTCAAAGAGAAAGAGACAAATAATGATGGGCTGAAAGCTTGGGAATCCTGGCCCCAAATAACCTTCTTCCTAGTAAGTTGTTTATTTTAGGTATTTTATCACAATGATGGGAAGCCCTTTTAATGGGACTCACTACATAGATTGGGCCGGCCTTGAACTCACAGAAACCTACATGCCTGCCTCTATTTTGGGAGTGCTGGGAGTAAAGGCTCGTGCCACCGTGCCTAGCAAATTCTATTTCAATGTTTTGTTTTGTTTTGTTTTAAGACAAATAAATCTCTGTGTTTTCTTTTATCTTCTTAAATTAGGCAGTGTTTCTTCATTTTAAAAAATGGAAAAACACCTATTCTGGCTAGTTTTACATCAACCTGATACAAGTTATAGCCAGCTGAGAGGGGAGAACCTTCGTAAGATCAGGCTGTAGGCAAGCTTGTAGGGCATTTTCTAAATTAGTGATTGATGGGGGAGGGCCCAGCCCATTGTGGGTGGTGTCATTGCTGGGCTGGTGCTTCTGGTCTATAAGAAAGCAGGCTGAGCTGGGCGTGGTGGTGCATACCTTTAATCCTAGCACTCGAGAGGCAGAGGCAGGTGGATCACTGTGAATTCGAGGCCAGCCTGGTCTACAAAAGTGAGTCCAGGACAGCCAAGGCTACATGAGAACCCCTGTCTCGAAAAAACGAGAGGGGGGGGGGAGAGCACGCGCAAGTTAAACAAGCCACGAGATGCCAGCCAGTAACCAGCACCCCCTCCATGGCCTCTGCATCAGCTCCTGCCTCCAGGTTCCTGCCCTGCTTGAGTTCCTGTCCTGACTCCTCAGGGATGCACTGTGACCTGGAACTGTAAGTGTGACAAGCCCTTCCCCCCGTATTGTTATGGTCATGGGCCCATCAGTGCCCATCGCAGCTGTGGTCACCCTGACTAGGGAGTAAGGAGATTATCCAGCTGATTTTCATTGATGATTCCATTTCAAAATCTTCACACTTACTCTTTTATATTCTGTATAAAAACCATACGATCACCTTTCATTTTTGAGGTCTGATCCCAGTTTCTTGGAGTACAGGCTAAGGAACTAACAGGCCCGCAGAGCACCATCTGTGTGCTAGACCCTAGAGCGTCTCAGCCCTTCACTGAGGCTTCTGAGCGCTCACACCAGCCTCTGACTCGAGCTCCAGGTGAGCCTTGGCAATGAAGACCCGGTTCCCCACCGCCCTACTGTTGCTAGTCTCTGCTGAGTGGTACCGGAACTAGTTAGGACATTCGTGAGAAACAAAGGCAGAAGGAGCCGCCTCACTTACCTTTGTTAAGATGAACATTCTAATTAGTACAAACAGCACACCAGACATGAAGCCAGAGAGGAGCGGGGATATAAACCAGGAGGCAACTGAATGATGAAAGAGAACAGCCCGTGAATGTCGAGGCTCACGCCCAAGTACATTTAAACAACACAACGAGCAGCAACGCATCACGTGCGTTAACACGCAGCACCGGAACTCTCTGCCGCATGTCAGAGCTCAGGAAGCCCACGCTCACGTACATCTCTCCGCAGGCACAAACACACGTACACAGAGCTGGTCACACTGCCAGGTTACTGAGGTTTACATCTACCGAGTGCTAGCCGTGGTTTATAGATTAGGGCCGTCTAAGCAAGTGGTTCTCAACCTGGGGGTCGTGACCCCTTTGGGTTGCATATCAGATGTCCTGCATCTCAGATAGTTACATTTCAATTCATAACAGTAGCGAACTTACAGTTATAAAGTAGCAACGAAGATAATTTTACAGTTGGGGCTCACCATGAGATGAGGAACTGTGTTAAAGGGTCGCAGCATTAGGAGGGTTGAGAGTCACTGATCTAAGGCACTGACTTGCTTCTAGCAATACATGTGGAGTCTGCTGTCCCAACAGCAAGGGTTACATCTAAGTCACATTGTATTTCCTTTAGCCACATCCAGCTTGGCTCTGTCATTCCTGACACCTAATGACTAGAAACCTCTAGTGTTAGCCTCCAGCAGGGGCTTCTAAGGTCAGCCTGCCCTGAGAAACCACCTGGGTGTCTTGAGACATCAGTGATGCTCTGGCCCCAGCACTAGGATTCTGGAGGTGCAGAACAAGACTGGGGTGTGGACACCTCAATTGCTCCTTCAAGTTGTTCTAATGGGCCAGAGTGCGTTTCCAGAAGCGTGGGACATAAGGTGATTTTCATGGTGGCAGGCCAGGATTCCATTATGACTTCCTAAGGCTTTGATGGTTCTAGGGAACAATGACCACCCTACATGACAGGGGTGGCACTGTTCATTTGAGGTCGACCCCCAAGAGGGTCCATCACTAGCTAAGTGTAGATGGACCCCGGCAGTGCTTCCTCCAGGGGGCAGAGACTGACCATGCCCACTGACTCTTGGAGTTAAGGCTTTGTCTTCCTTAGGGCTAGAGTAGTCTTCCTCAGACCCCTATGCTGCTTTCAGTGAAGTACATTTCTCCACTTCTTGGCAAGAACAAATAAGATGTTGATTTTCAAAGCTAGATGATGCTGTAATTTTCCCCTCTGAGACAAGGTTTCTTTGTGTAGCCCTGGCTATCCTGGACTCACTTCGTAGACCAGGCTGGCCTTGAACTCACAGTGATCCACCTGCCTCTGTCTCCCTGAGTAAAAGAGTGGAGTTAAAGCTGACATGTAACAGTGAACTTGCTCTGTTAACAGAAACTGTAAAGGGAAACGTATTACCTACCAGTACAATACAGGCCTAAACCTTAACATTCGAAGGAAAAACATTACAGAAGTAACTTCTGGTAGCACTTGCTCTAGGAGAGGCAGACTTTACTTGCTAAGGGTAAAAGAAGATGGCAATTACCAATCTTGACCAGCTCCATCCACTGCACGCCCTTCGTTCCGATGGCCACAAGGGAGAATCCTATGGTAGAGCCGACTATGCAGTGCGTCCCTGAGATCGGGAGCCTCAGGAAGGACGCAATCAACTGCCAAACAGCTGAACCTGTGGGCAGGAAGATGAGTTAAAGCAGTGCCTCCGCTCCGGATTGTTTCCTCACAAAGTGCTAATCACTTTGTAATCACTCAAGGTGATTAGCAGCTATCACGTGAGGGTGAGGTGTCAACCGATGCGTCTGTTCTGTGTGAAATCTGCCCATACTAAGCAAGAAATTAAAGAAACTACATGCAATAAAAAAAAATTTTTTTTAAAGAATATATGGGGAGGAAGTTTTGTTCTGTGGTGTAGTCTGTAGTGATGCATGCTGGAGATGGCCTGCGCTGTTAGTCAGCCCACGTGAGAGAGAATAACATGCTGCAATGCCCACTGATGTTTGCCTCCTGTGTGAAAACTAACTGAGGCAGTTAACCTGACACTGGGCACCTGCTCTCAGATCGCGCTTACAACACTGGGAGCTCTGAGTTTGGCCCTGTGTTCTAGGCTTTTCTGGGCCACAGGTCACCACAGACATTTCCCTAAGCAGCTCACATATGGCAGGGAGCACCGAGCGTATCAGCTGTGAGACACTCCTTTCAGCAGCAGTCGCTGAAAAGGGCAAACAGAACAGAAGGCAACAAAAGGGCTAAGCTGATAAAGTGGACTATTACTTTAGTAATCCCAAATGTTAACTCTGAAAATCAGGTTGCCTGGCAGCGGCAGTGTCCTTAAGCAGCCCCCTGGCCTTTTCTTCAAAGATATCTGAGTGGCAGAAGGGTCATCTAAGGCCACATAGGTCCTAGTGTGTCAGGCAAAGTAGACAGCTGCTGCAGCAAAGGCCAGGCTTGCTGACCTCTGAGCTGAGGTTGGGTGTGGCGCCATCTCTCAAGGGTGTGTTGAGTGAAGAAGGAACCGTGCATGTGTTGCCATAAGGTGGCAAGCCTTCAGGGTAGCACCTGACTTTCCCTGCTCAGTTAGTTCCCTGGGCCCCACCTCTGTGACCTAGGTCAGCAGCAACCGGCTTTCTTACACATACAGTCACAGTTAGGATCGGGTTTCCTAGCCCAGAACTGTAATGGAAGAGTGTTAACTTTATGGTTTTTTATAAGTATTCATGTAAAGCTAACTAGTGATGTAGGCAGATGCTCTGACCCACCCTGTCGCACCTGGATGCATTCTCCTTCCTGAGAGCAGCCATCGTGGGGGTCATGGGAAGAAGGGTGAGAGGGGGACAGAGTGAAGGGGCAGCACATGAGGCCTGTTTGCAAGGGGGCAGGCAGCGGGCAGGAGCCACCTGACCCTTGGGAACTGCTGAAGGGTTAGGGCCATCTGCATGTCCAGAAGAAAACTGAAGAAAGACACTGTAACAGGAGGTGACGACATCATACATGGAGGAAAGAGACAAACTATGGAACAAAGAAACCAAGAGAAACAGGGACAATGGGGGACAGGCTTCTCTGAGGGACGAAGTCGTGTCTGGATGATTAAGGAGAGGGCAAACAGAGGTGTGGGGGCACAGGGAGGGTGCGGGCCGGGTGTGAGTAAGGGTAGGGTGCCGAGTGAGAACAGGGAGCGAAGGGTGAGGAGGCTGGACAGCTCTTGGCGGTTTGCCTGTCAGCGTGGGCACTTCCGTGAGGAGGTGGCGGGATTTGCATGCATTGGTAGCCTCTCATGAAGTGGGTTGATGGGCCGAGCAAGGGACTTAACAGATAACTTGTTCGCTAAGTTTAGGCGGCATTAATAGTAGTTTCTGCCCAACCCATTTATCCCTGCCATGGCCTCAGGCAGCAGAGGCCCTCGGAGAAACTGCAGCAGAGTAGAGTGACACGGAATAGACAGAATGAAGGGGGGGGGTAGACCGAGAAGACAAAGCGAGAGCGGGAGAGAAGCCCCGGAGGCGGAATCAGGAGGATGAAGACACTGAGGGTCCAGGGCTCTCAAGAGACCCAGCTTTGGTTTTGGTCAGTGACAGTGACACTGACATCTTAAACCCACAACCCCCCCCCACCCCCCTTGTAAGGAATTCAGGTTTTGAAGTCTAGACAAGTCCTACCAATTCCCAACCGAATGAGCTTTGAAATTCAGCTAACCCACAAACCAAAAAGGAAAGAGCAGCAGCAACCACCACCCCCAAACAAAACCAGAGAAGAGAGGAACCCGAAGGAACCATGCTATTCAGACAAACCCTCAAATTGCCTTGGTAAACCCAAATTCTAGCTGAGGTAAAAACAAATCCTTTACTCTTTGAACAAGGAGCCAGAGGCCGAGCGTGGGGAAAGAGGGACCTGGACCAGCTGCACTGACTGCAGGTCAGCGGTAGGACCCCACGCTCGGCCCAGGGGGTGCTCGGCCCAGGGGGCGCTGGGTGTGGAGGCAGAGCAGACCTTTGAGCAGCAGAGCCTCACCCTCTGAAGGCTCAACAGGAGCAAGAGCCTCCACTGAGGCCGGTTTTCCTTTATCCTTTCTATATTATTACTATTCAATACCTGTTTCTCACAGGACCTTAATGCAGCGGCTCTCAGCCTTCCTAAGGCTGCGACCCTTTAACACAGCTCCTCATGCTGTGGTGACCCCCAACCATAAAATCATTTTCATTGCTACTTCATAACTGTAATTTTATTACTGCTATGAGTCGTAGTGTAAGGTCTGTGTTTTCTGATGGTCTTATGCGACCCCTGTGAAACGGCTATTCAGTTCCAAACGGGTTGTGACCTACAGGTTGGCAACTGCTACCTTAATGAGAAAAAAATCAATTTTAGTTGACTATAGTGAAGTTATAGATTAAATTGTAAGCTAAACCCACAAAAGTTAAATTAATCAACCACCCACTCCCACCCGAGTACTGGAGATTGCCAAGGCCTGGCACATGATATGGACAGATCCTACTGCTGAGCCACATTCCCAGCTCCCCAAATACACTGCATACTACTATTATTTTCTGTAGTACTAGGGGTTGCCCTTAGGGCCTCATGCACGCGAGGCAAGCAGTCTAGCCCAGAGGTGCACATTCCATCCCCTAAATACTGTCATATGATACCTACATTTTTGAAACATTCTCACATATGATTTTTAAAAATTAGGAAAAAATATAAATCCATTTTCAGGGCTAGTTATAGGTAAAAATTTAAAACACGGTGACTGATATATATGTGTGTGTGTATGAGTGAGTCAGTGTATTCTTTCATAACTTTAGCATATCCATAAAACAATAAATCAATATTCTACAAGTGGTAACTTGAGGCCCAAGTATACTTTTAAAGTGGCTAAAATGCTGAGAAAAATAGATGCTTCCTTGTAAAAATAATAAAGTACAGGCAATGAAAAATTGTACAGCACACACAAAGAATTAAACCAGTTATTGAAACCAAGGCTCCACTCATGGAAATGGCAGTGGTGGCAGGCGAGGCAAGCGGGCGGGCGCACGCCCCACTGGTGCGGAGATTAGGCTACTCACCGACCATGGCACTCACTTCCCCAGCCATCAGGGTCTCCACCGTCTTGTTGTAGAGGTTTACGTCAATGATGCCTTTCCGGATAGTCTCTCCTACTTTCGCTCCCAATAGGACAGAGCCAGTGGTTTCAAATATTGACGCCAAAATGCATGCCTGTCTCAAGGTCACCACACCAGAGCCCACCGCGGTTCCAAAGGAGTTGGCCACGTCATTTGCACCAACTGAAAATGCCAGGATGAAAGCAATAATAAAACCCAAAATGACCATCCACAGATACCCGTCCATGGCCATTTTGGAAGACGGACTCTGGGGGTACTTTTCTTTCACAGAAATATTTTAAATAAGCAAAATTTGAGGTTGTAACTTTGGGAGGCCAAGAGTTCTTGTAAACAGTGAGTCTGCTCTGAAAAGTGCTGGACAATGTTGACGTCTGAAGAAATTGTTAACCGCTGGTTTTTAAACTACTGTCAGTACAGTTCATTTGGTTACGTTCAGTCAGTGGCACAACACATTCCATATTTTTTCTTGCGGGCTGGGAAATCTGTGATCTTTCGTCCTACAACAAGAAGAAAAACAAAAGAAGCCCGATCACTGTGAGTACCTGTAATTGTTCTTCAGAAGTGAACTGTTTAAAGCCAGCTAATGGGATCCATCTCAGGCACGGGACAGATCTGACCACAGAGCCATCCAAAGAACATTCCAATCAGCGCTCCCTCCAAACCAACCAAAAACACAAGGTAAAATACAAAGCTGGCTTTTAAATTGTTTAATAATGACAGACGATAGGATGCCGTGTTAGGTGAAGTGCCGTATGAAGTTTAAAAAGTGTATGTATTTGGCTATTGTTTTCAGAGAACAGTTTCCTCAAATGAGCACCAGACAAGGGGATAAGACAAAGCTCTATCATAGTTCAAATGCTTGGAATGTGCCTGGCTCCGGTTATGGAGTCCGACTGTGTGACACCACAGGGTGAAGCGTCATTACATTTATGTGTGGGAATGGTGTGTCTTCAAACTCTGGAGCAAGGTCACTCCTCCTGGAGGTGACAAAAACACAACTATTGTACCTCAGGGGAGGGACAGAAAAAAACGAGGACACAGCAGGCAGGGTGGGCAGGCTGGTCACTATCTACGACTTGTCCATCTACCGTCTCTCACCTTTTCCAGGAAAAACCTCACTTGACTGGCAAGATTACCATCGGCCTGATCACCCTGGCTCCCGGTCACCCCTCACTCTGCCTCTTCACTACTTGAAATCACAAAGCATGTCTAACCGCAGGGTTTGGTCTTTGTGGTCATTGAATGAGAAGGACCACCATAGGCTCATGTTTGAATACTTGGTTTCCAATTGGTAGGATTAGGGGGCGTGGCCTCGTTGGCGGAGGTGTGCCACTGGGGCAGGCTTTGTGGTTTCAGAAGACTTTGCTCTTCTACTTTCCGACCGAGCTATAAGTTCCCCGTCGTTCCTGATACCATGCCTCTGTGCCACTATCATGGACTCTGACCCTCTGAAATCATAAGCCCAATCAAATGCTTTCTTTTATAAATTGCCTTCGTCGAGGGGTTTTGTCACAGCAAACTGGAAGTAACTAATACAGTACTTGATGATTCCCTGCCAGGAACAAACCCTCCACGATAGCCCCACAGCCAGCTCCCTCCTCACTGCGGTTAGGAGCCTGGTCCAACTGCCATCAGGAGGCTTTTCTGACGCTGGAGATAAGCAGTCCCTTCTCTGTGCCCTCATTCGTCCCTGTTGCTCTTTAAAACCCAACATATCACGTGACCCATTCACTCATTCATCCATCTAGCAGCCAATCATCCTACAGAAGGCACAGCCTGTGTTCTCCCACTACAAGACAGAAACTTTCGTTCACTGCTAAACTCCAGGATGTAGCATAGATGCTGAATAAACAGACAGGAGAGGAGACGCATAGGAAACACTCCTGGGCAGTGCTGGGAGCTTTGTAACTGCTGTTCTATTACTATCCTGGCAAGGAACCAGGTTTGCTTTTGTTCTGAATGGTGCCAGGGATAAAGGATGGGGCTCAGCAGTGTGCTCCTTCATAAGTGCTTATTGCACTGAGCACAATGAAGAAGGCTCGTCACCCACATCACATGCAGCACAGTACTTAGAACAATCAACAGTAAGGCATTTTCAGGGAAAAAGTTCACAATGGCAGTATAAAAAGTTAACATTAGAAGACAAAAAAAAAAAAGGCCTGAGAAAGCTGTTCGTTGGTAGCACGCTTGCTTAGCACATATGAGGTCCTGGGTGAAATCCCCAGCACTGAGGGAGTGGGGGAGGCCAAAAGGTAGCACACTTAATTGAAATTGATAGTTTAATCTATGATTTTTTTGAAAATACTTAGCTTTCCCAAAAGTATTTTGTGGTTATATGCTTCTCAAATCAATCAATCAATCAATCAATCAATCTACAAACATGCTGAGCTGTATATTCATATACATTATACAATCATTATAACATTTAACAAACTATATGCTGATAGAGCTTATCATTTTTAAGATGCGTATTCTACTCAGGCTCCATGTGAGACTAACGAAGGCTGCTTTCAAGGCAGAAGGTAACATTCCACTGAAGGAGGTTTGTTAATGTGACCAGTATTAACATGTCATGGGGGAGGGGTGTGATGGCTAAGGCGTTGCTCATCCACAGGACCTGGGTTTGGCTCTTCGCACCTCCATGAGGTGGCTCTTTGCACCTCCATGAGGTGGCTCTGAGTACCTGTCACTCCAGCTTCAGGAGAGCTAATGCCCTCTTTTGGGGCCACTGCTCGCTCTTTTACAATATTTTAAAAAATGAGATCTTATTTTTTAGGGTAGGCTGTAAAGAAAAACGGTCAGCAAGCATTTACTGGAATTTCCTTTGTTGGCAATATAATGTGAGTGGGATGGATTGGTTATGGCACAGCCGGAGCTGACGGTACAGTGGTAGAAGCAGACTAAACCAGGTAACAATATAAATGAGTCCACACTGCTGACCCCATGAGAGCAGAAAATGGAGTATGACTTCACTGAGGTCTCAGGAGGGCAAATTACTTCTGTGACCATGGAAGGCATGTGCAAGTACACATGTACACATGTACACACAAAGAAAGAAAGAAAGAAAAGAAAAGAAAGAAACAAAGAAAGAAAGGACCTTCTTTTTTCTTAAAATATTATTTTTAAAAAATGAAATCTTGTTTTCTAGGGTAGGCTTTAAACAAAAATAGTCACTTTCCTCGTGGGAAGGACATGAGATTAGGAGAAGGCAACGATGAGGAAAAATATGATGACAAGTAAGCTGGGCCACTTTAAAGACCAGCCACGATGTGAACTGTGTCAGTGAGGGGCTATCACAGAGAGTTGTTATGGTCAGACCTGGTGCGTGCGTGTGTGCGTGCGTGTGTGTGTGTGTGTGTGTGTGTGTGTGTGTGTGTGTTCACACATTTATTTGTGATGTGTAAGAACACATGCCAGGGTGCAATAGGGAGGTCAGAGGACACCCAGTCAGTCTCCACCATGTGGACCCTAGAGAGCACACTTAGGCTTGGAGACAAGGAACTGTACTTGCTGAGCCATCTTGCCAGGCCAGATGCAGTATTTTCAAAAGACCATTCTGGCTGTGGGGGACAAACTGCCCAGGGCACAAGTGTGAATGTGGGCAGCCTGTGTGCTCAAGCATGGCACGGGGAGCCTGGATTAGAACAGTGACAGTGGCAGGTGAAGGGAAAGAAAGCGGCTTCGTTGCACAGTTGTGGGCGAAGAGGGGCCACAGTGAAAAATAACTAATGGGCTCCTTCTTCCTTGTCGGGCTGTTGTTCTCGGTGGAGGGGGAGGGGCTGGTGGCGGGGGAGGGGCTGGTGGCAGGCGCTCTTGGATATGCCGAACATTACAGAGTGCAGCTGGCGATGCCAAGCTGCTGTGTCTTTTGCTTTGTTTGGAAGAGAAATTAGTCGGTTTTGTTTGTTTGTTTTGTTTTAATGTTTCCTTTGGCACCAATTCCAGCCCAGAGAACCCCTTTCCTAGGTCCCTAGGATCTGATGTCCCCACTCCCCTACCCCCGCCCCTTTTTTCCTTTGAGGGCACTGTGTAAATGTCATGCACAGATATGCACGTTGGCAAGATACCTACACACAAAGAATAATAAAATATTTAAAAAACAAAAACAACTAGATTACCTTCCTCACTCAAAAGCAATCTTAGATTCCTTTACTGTGACTTTCTTCACCTTTGTGTGCTGAGGAGAAAGAACTCCTGCTCTGTTGTAAATATATATTACATGTTTTTTTAAAACACACACACACACACACACACACACACACACACACACACATACACACACACACGCTCAGGTGAAAAAAACAAAATGTACAAATAGACACACAGTGGACTGGAGAGTTGGCTCAGTGATTGAGGGGTCTGTATTGCTTTTACAGAGTACACTTTGGTTCCCAGAACTCAGGTCAGGTGGCTCACAATTGCCTGGAGGTTCCAGCTCTGGAGGATCTGACGCCCTCTTCTGGCCTCCTCAGGTACTACACTCAAGTGCACAAACGTACTTGCAGAAACATACACACACAATTAAAAGTAAACCTTAAAAAGGCACAGGAAAGTATGGAAATGCTTCTTTAACTGAGACCTTGACAAGCTAGATGATGCCATGGAGAAAGACGAAATGTTAACTTTCCAAGAATTACAGATGTCCAAGTTCAGAGCAGTCAAGATCTGATGAGGGTACAGATGAGGGTATCAATGATACGAAAGCAGGATGAGTAAACACTGCCTCACTCGATATATGATGTTGAGACAACTCAGCACTGGCTATGTGGATGGGGAAAACACTGGACTCTGCAGCGGGAACAATGGCTCAGCAGCTACGAGCACTGTTTGCTTTTCCGGAAGTCTCAGGTTCAATCCCTAACACCCACATATTGCCTCACAACTGTAACTCCAGTCCCAGGGGATCTGATTACTTTTTTAGGCCTTCAAGGGCACTGTATAAAATGTCATACACAGATATGCACACTGGCAAGACACCTATACACAGAAAGCAATAAGACATTTTAAAAAGCTAGGCTCCCATCCTCACACAAAACAAATGAGTCTTAAAGGCAAAAACTAAACCCTAAAGAGAAAAAAAGACACAAGCAAATACATATTCAGTATTGGGATGGGGGCTCACACACAGCATGAAGGCAATTAATAAGAAACCCCAGCAGTGGAGTTTATAAAAAATTATAGATGGAGACAGACATCTTTTTAAAAATGATTTTTGTATGTGTGAGTATTTTGCCTGCATGTATGTAAGTAAAAACAAACATTCTCAGACTATTTTTGGATAGACTTAAAACTATTTTAAAACAGGAATGTGGAGGAATTGTGGCCCCAAACACTTTTATGGAAAATGAACTTTGGGTAAAAAGGTCCCTGCTGAAGGATGCTGCTAGAGATTTTTGTAGTTTATATGTATATATCACATATATATTTATTTTATTTTAGAGGCAGGATCTCACTACGTAGCCCTGGCTGACCTGGGATTCACTATGTAGACCTGAGTGCCCTTGTTTTGAGTTATGGTGTTATGTCTCCTAAATTGACCTCAAACTCACTATGTAGCCAAAGATGACCTTGAACTCTGACCCTCTTGCTCCCGCCTCTCAAATCTTGGGATCACAAGCATGTACCACTGTGTGTTGTGGAGGGCTGGCCTTCCATCATGGTCACCAACCATTTTTACCTGCAAGTTCATGACCTTGCTCAGTTAAAGTGTTCCTTCAAAGATAAGGTCCCCAGACAGAAGACCCTTGGCCCCAAATGCATCCCAGCCGCTCCCTAAAGACGTAAGGCCTGTCATCTCTGAAAGCTGGATCGGGATCCTGCTTTTTGACACTTTGGGTGAAGAGAGAGGTTTCTACCTTTTCAGAGGTGTGATGCATTGTCTAACGACTCTGCCACATATGGTGACTTACACTCCCCAAACACAATTACTAGCTTTTCCTAATAAACAAAATATTCATGGCCTGGCATGGTGGCGAACACCTGTAATCCCAGCACTCTGGGAGGCAGAGACAGGCGGATTTCTGTGAGTTCGAGGCCAGCCTGGTCTACAAAGTGAGTCCAGGACAGCCAAGGCTACACAGAGAAACCCTGTCTCAAAAAAGGGGGAGGGGTAATTCATGTTTGGCATCTTTGTAGAACAGCACAGCAGAAGACAGTGTCTCTTTTAACATTTCATACACTGATATTGTTTCTACTTACACCTCTCTCGAACAACAATGCAAACGTTCACATTACACTTTAAAATGCTTGACAGTAGCAAGCAGGGAAAGGTGGCACATGCAACCCAGCACTTAGGAGGCTGGCGTAGGGGGTAATGGGTCTGAGAGCATCTTGGGCTACTCAGTAAGTTCAAAACTTGTGTGGGCTACATAGCCAACTTGTCTTGAAAAGCCGGAACAGGGGCTGGAAGGGTGGCACGGTGGTTAGGAGTGCTTGTGGTGCTTACGTGGTGGTTCAATTCCCAGCGCCCAGATGGTGGAGTGAAAACACCCATAACTTCAGTTTCAGGGGTGTGGCTCCCTTTTTATGACTTTCACAGGAACCAGGCACACACATTATGCATATACATACATGCAGGAAATACACTCATACAGATACAATGAATAAATTTAAGATATTTTAAAAGTCAATACCAAACCAACACCCGTGAAATGTAATTATATATTTATGAGGATATTTTTATATCATCATGCTAAGGGTTAAGAATGGAAATGCTTGGGAACAGCTCTGAGATAGTTTTGGTATGTGTGTTTGTGTGTGTGTACATGTGTGTGGACCCATGCCTGCATGTGTGCCTGTGGAAGTCAGACTCTGACATGAGCTGTCTTCTTCAATGGCTTTGCACCATATTAAAAAAAAAAACTCTTTATTGTAATTATTTATTTTATGTATATAAGTGTTTTGTCTGTGCACCAATTGTATGCCTGGTACCCAGGAAGGCCAGAAGAGGGCCCTGCATACCCTGGGCCTGGAGCTACAGATGGTTGTGAGCCACTACATGGGTGCTGGGAATTGAGCCCAGGTCCTCTGGAAAACTAGCCTGTGCTATTAACCACAGGACCATTTCTACACACACACACACACACACACACACACACACACACACACACACACACACTTTTTTTTTTTAATTCACCGGACCTGAAGCTCACTGATTGGCTAGACTGGCTGGCCAGCCCCTGGAATCCCTTTCTTAGCCTCCTTGGATTACAGATGTGTGCCTCCCTGCCTGGCATTTCTCCTGGGTCTGGGGACCAGACTTAGATTCTCATGTTTCTACAGCTAGTGCTTTGCTCACTGGGACATCTCCTCAGGCTCTCAAACTGTCTTTAAAACAGCGTATTTACAAGCATGCAAAGCAGTCTGGTGGAACAAAGGAGCCTGAGGAATATCCTGACCGAAGCAGATCAAGAATAGAAGGGAGAGAGGAAGAAGAAGGGAGAAAAATCAGGACTATTTAGCCAAATGCGAGACCAGACTCAGGCACAGGGAACACAGAGGCAGAAGCAAGAAGATGGAATGTTTCCTTGGTGGGAGCCAAGAATATGAATAGCCTAAGGATGAAGATGAAAGATGGCACCTGGCACTGAAGGTTGAACTCTGCAAGAGGATGGAAGGGACGGTTTGCTGACATCTTGCCACTTTTCTCTCCCAGGCTGTAAAAGGGAACATGTCTCTCTTCTGTGGAGAGGGGAAAGAACACAGGACCTGCTGGCAAGACTCCACCCCCCATTCCTGTCTAGTTAGCCACTAGTTACCCCACTCTGGCAAGTCATCTCAGAGACCAGCTGAGAAACAGGAAGCCGGTGCTTAACCACTGACTGTATGCAAAGGAGAAGCCATGCAGGGCAGGGCAACTGTTAGCATCCTTAGCAGGTAACCCCTGGGGGCCATGGAAAGTTAGGCCTGATCCTACTTGGTTTGGTAATGGCAAGGGGCCTTGGCTGACTCATATTCATGTTCTAAAGCAGTTTGGTCTTCTATAAAATGTGGATCGTGGTAGTAATATTCATGTCTCATACAAAAATTAGTGTGCGGCTAACTCTAATGCTAGGAAGAATGCATTTCGTAACTGTGCTGTGCTTCAAGTACCTTGAAGGAACTGGCTTCACTAAGGGCAAAGGAAAAATAGAAGGATACAAACCTTCTAGCAACATCTTTCTCCCTGAGTGACTCCATGCCCTGCCCCAGCCCTGTGGGAGCCCTGTGGTTAACGATGGTTCCAAATCCTAGAAAACATTCCTCTTGCGGTCCCAAACCATGGTTCTTCCTTGGTTAAAGAGTGACACATACACTCTAAGGGACAGGGACGTCCTGGAGTTGTGGTGGGGTGAAGGGAAGTAAAGGGAGATACTAAAAAACATGGAAAAGCCGAAAAGCCTTAAGGAAAACAAATTACTCAAAATGGTAAAGCTGTAGCCGGGGCCCAGGTCAGGACAGCCAGCCAGGGATATATACTGAGACCCTATCTCAAAAACAGAAAGAAAAAAAAAGGAAAGCCACAATGGTAGACAGTCTGGCAGTTCCTTAGAGAGCAAAGCTGATCCAACAATCCAGTTTGACTCATTTTAAGGGACACTTACCTGAAGGGCATGAGGACACTTGCATACCCGGGAACTATTTGGTTTAATTTTTAAGTATGGTAGCTGTTATATTACTGCATTTTTTTTCAGAATTCATGAAAGTATATACTTAAAACTTTATTGTAGACCAATTAAAACTAACCCAATCGAGATCACACAAAGCAGTAGTCACTCTGATAGTTTTTCTCTCCTGTACTGTAGGTACTATCCGCTCCCAATTCCTCTGCGTTAAACAAAACAGAAACAGGCATTATTCCTATTTATTTAAAAGAATATACATAGCGACACCATAACACTGGCCGGTTAGGGATGGGGAGACAGACAGTGCATGAGGACCTGCGCTTTGATTTCCACACGTGTAAAAAGCTGGCCATGGCAACTCATGCTTACAACGCCAGCACTGGGGAGGTGGAGAGACAGTGGGCTTCCAGAGGCTAGCCACTACAGCCTGACTGGTGAGCTCAGGTTCCAGGGCTAGACCCTGTTGTAAACACTAAGGTGAACAGGGCATGGCGGCATTGAGAAGGCAGAGGCAAGAGCAGTATCTTTGTGAGTTCAAGGCAGCCTGGTCCGCACAGCAAGTTCCAGGGTAGCGAGGCCAACATAGTGAGATCCTATCTAAAAGCACAACAACTTTAAAAGACAAAGATTGACGACTTCTGAGGGAAGGGGACACACACACACACACACACACACACACACACACACACACACACAACCAGCACAACAAAAAGTAAATACAATGATCTAGCTCAGCCACCAAGAATCATGTTTGCAGCAATAGCATGAAGAGGCAGAGAACACACAAACTGGAGGGTGTGTTAACACTGTATGAAAGCCCCTTCCCAAGGGAGCGAGGGGACAGCTGCTGGGTCAGGCCTGGACTTCCTCCCAGCCAAGGACTCTGTCCTATACTACTGTTTGCTGTGACAGAACACCATGACCACATGTAACTTATGAGAGAAGAGCTTATTCTGGCCTAGGATTCCCGAGGGATGAAAGTCTGATTAGGTGTCGGGGGTGGGGGTGGGGGTGGGGGTGGGGGGGTTGGGGATGAAGGTGTAGAAACAGAGCAGGAAACTGAGAAATCACATCTTTTAGCATAGAAGTGGCCAGCGTGAACTGGAAACGGGGCAAGGCTATGCATGCTCCAAGCCCACCACCACGACTGGCTCTTTCCAGCCTGGCTGCATCTCCTATATGTCCTCACACTGCATCATCAGCCAGGGACCAACTGTTCAAATACTTGAAGCTACAGGAGACATTTCTCACTCAAACTACTACAACGTCTGTGGGAATAGCTGGGCCTTTCCGTGAAGGTAAACACACTCAGTGCTTGTGAGACTCCTGAAGGGGCAGCCCCAGGCACTGGCACATGTAGCAGGAAGCCCTCCTCCTGTGGTACAACAGATGGAAGCTATTTTAAATCTGGGCTGTGAATTCTTACAGCAACAGTTATGAGGAAGTCATTTAGGAGTTTGAGAATGAGCAGATAATAAAAGTGTCACCCTGATGCCAACTCCAGTATCAGTTCTGTGAAGTTACCTATGGTATGCCTGTGGTGTAACGCGATGTTCTGTAATGTTGTCACCCAGAATTCCCATCAGAAATGGTTCAGAAAGTTCCGCGAAATAACATTTATTTATTTTGGTTGGGGTGGTCAGAAGAAGCGCTTTTAAAAAAATATCGCATTTTTATAACTCTTTTAAGAAGTTCACATATGAATAAAATGTATTTTGGTCATATCCACCCTCCACTCCTCCCTATAACTCTTCTCAGACCCCCCACCCCCCACCCAAGGGGAGTTGTAGAGGAATGTTAACTCAGAACACGGCTGTTCTGGCAAGAGATCAGACCCATAGACCTTCTGGGTCTGTGTGATCCAGCTGGAATACAAACACGCCTTTAATCCAGGAAACAGAGGCAAACGGATCTGAGTTCAAGGCCAGCCTGGTATAGAGTGAGCAAGTATCAGGTAAAGAAAAGCTTGGATCCAGACATGGTGGTACGTGCCTTTAATCATAAACAAAGGCAAAGTTAGTTTGTAGAAGGAAGCACCCATGTTTGAAAGTGATGTCTAATAGAGTGGCAAAAAAGGTGACAAATCAGAGAAGATTTGACAGAACAGGATACGTTCAACTCTCACAAGAAGAGAGAGGGAAGGGAAGCTACTTAAGAGGCAGTTTTTCAGAGAAAGGAGGTGGTTTTACTAGAATAATAACAGAGAGATGGGTTGCAGAGAGAGAACTCAGGTGAAGACTGAATGAGCCAGAAAATGAGAAGAAGTAGGAAGATTAGGGCAGATTGCTGAGTTAGTTTGAGGCCAAGCAGAGCGATTCAGAGGCCAAGAGAGAAGCCAGATTAAATAAGTCAGCTGGGAGAGGAGATTGAGCCAGAACAGCTGAGTTGAACCAGCCAGCCCAGAGCTCAGAAAGAACAAGTAAGGGTGAGCTTGTTAAGCAGTAAGTCTCAGAGGCTGAAAACATTCTAGGCCTAGGTTAGATTGTATGGAGGCTGGAAGCTTCCAGGACTAGGTTAGCAGAAGGAAGCAGGAGAATAAAAGTTACATTTACACTTTACAGTCTTTCCGTCCCCTCTTCCTCCCTAGTCTGTGAGCCTTGGAGGGGTTGGGGAAGGAATATGACACAGATGTTCCCTCTATGGCTGAGCACTCCATAGACACTTTTTCTCTGCATTCTGACTGACTGCAAATTTTTGTGTTACCCACTATCTGGTATACAAAGGAATTTTTCTGATGAAGGGTGAGAGCCATAGTAGTCTATGGGTATAGACTACTTGACACTATGTCCAAATTGCAACAGACTGGTGGTGACGTCACCTCTGGGGCCATGAGAACCCCAGCAAGGGGCTCTTGGCCATACTGACAGTACTAGGCATGGGCTTCCTCCTGTGGGTCGTCCTCACAGCACTTATTTTCATGTAGGAAATGGTTGTCCTGAACTTGCCAGGCTGGGCCAGATGCATGGCAATTTCAGCACTCTATTTTGAATGAAAACTACCCAGGTATTCATGATGCTAGCCTCAAATGTTTTAGAATTTAGCTAATCTATGAGAAAAATATTGACCAAGGGTCATTTATTATAAACATGGAAAAGAGGAGACTATCTAATATCCTTAGATAAGGGGGCCTTCTGAGAAAATACTGGCAGCTTCTGGAGATGAAATAGTAATGTAGTCACTAAAATGATGGAACTGGAGTTTTTCATGACACTGGCACCTGTGAGCTCTCAGTGAACCAGTGGACACAATGGTTGTAGCCATCTGAATTCAACGGGTGGTAAGGCTACCAGCCCTACCCTACCCCAGCACTTCTCGAGCCCTGGGTGAGTGGCCTACTCTGGCCCTTCTTAACCCTGACCCCTTTTCACAGTAGGGAAGTTTCTACTGTAAGCAGTTATAATCACCAGAAGACTTCAAAATATCACAAGGCAGTTGGATTTTTTGAGGAACGTACCTGGTGATACACCAGCATCCACTTGTTTCTCTTTAACAGACAAAGTGAATTTACCGTGATGGTAGGAATTGTTTAGGGGCGCTCAGTTTGGTCTCAGGCTAATGACCTACAAGTGCAAGAGGTAAAACGTCTTCTATTTCTTCATGCGCTTGTGCTTTACTTTTAAGGGTGTCTGTCATCCTGGTAGCTGAGGTTCCCCTAGTCTTGGAGTCTCTTCCTAGGCGCCACTGCAGGACTTGTCTCTCAGTGACACTGGACCCTTCTCCCAGATCCTTCCTTTATCTTCCATATGCTTCTTTTGACGTTTGGCCATCCAGGTTGAACTGAATAAAATGTCCTCCCAGGTGCTGCTCACTGAAATAGTACTTGAGGATAATGTTTACGTGGGAGAGCTTACAACCACTCATTTATTCCTGTCCTGGCTCGCAGAACTAGAGAGTCTCAGGACTCTGGGATCCGAGGGAACTTTAGAAGCCACCTAATCCAGCTTTTTGCAACTGTGAAGATATGACTGACACAGGAGAAAGTGATTTTAAAGAGCAAGCCCCTAAGCACAAGCCAGTACTCAGTCAGCAAGCATCACAGCAGGAGAAACAATACAAAGAACCTAGGAGCGGACTTCCTGGTTTGACACTCACCAAGCCTTCTTGGTGACAGTAATTCCATCTGGGGCCCTGATGGTCCCTGTGGTCCTAGAGGGGGGAGAGCTGGGGGTGAGGAGAGGACAAGGAAGAACATGGACTACAGAGAATGCTGCCAAGGCTTTGTCCTTAGAAGCTGTCAAGGTTACTTGATCTCTCCAAGGCTTGTTCAACTCTATAATTCTACATCAACCAGAGACCACAGGATTGGGAAGAGGCCGGTTTGCCTAGAACTGGGAACCACAAGATTGTTTTGTGGGATGAGGTGGGTGGAGACTTCAGACCCATTCCCAAGCAGGACAAGGCAGAGTCGGGCTGATTTTACAGAACACGAACCAGCTTACTTTTGCTCCATCTCAAGTTTCCACTTCAGAGCCTGCAGCTCTGGCTTTCCCCACTCTTTCTTCCCCAGGCCCCATCCCTCTCCCCCAACCCCCTCTTTCTCAACAGGGTCTCACTACATCGATCAGAGTGGTTCTGAACTCAGATCCACCTGTCTTGGCCCTTCCTCAGTGCTGGGATTAAAGACATGTGCCATCATGCCTAACCAAATAATTAAGGGATAAATAAACAAATAAATAGCAAAGACAATTAAAATGGGATAAAAATCAAGGAGTTAAGGTGAAATGGCTGAAAAAGAAAGCATTTAGAACGTACTATGTGAGTCCCATGGAGACTATTTTTAAAAGTTAAAAGAAAGGGTAGTGGGTGTTTCTTTACAGATAACCAAGTGGAATTGGAATGACTGTGTGGTGGGTTATTATAGATAAGCTTTTATTTTGTGTCTTTACTTTGAATTTATAGCTCAGTGAATTATAAAAAAGATATTACAAGTGAAGATGCATCATCAATTCAGTCTGAGGAGACTGTAGTGTACAGCAGCAGCAGTCTTTCATCTAAGAAAGACTATAGTTGGGCAGGTGGCAAAAATTCTGAGTGGGTGCTGTTTACCCTGAAACCAACTCCCACTGAAGCTGTGGAATTATCTGTAGTGAAAGTTCACAGATCGATTCCCACTGTGGCACAGTAAGTAGTCCAGGCGCAGTGTTGTTTGAAAACAAAGGACAAGAACAAATGGCAGAGCCTCTTCATTCCCATTTTAAGACAGAAAAAAGGTCTAAGCGGTCCCCCCCCCCTTCATGCTTTCTGTACGTACTGGAGACGGAACCCCAGGGCCTGTATGTAGACACACATACACACACACACACACACACACACACACACTCTCTCTCTCTCTCTCTCTCTCTCTCTCTCTCTCTCTCTCTCTCTCTCTCTCACACACACACACACACACACACACACACACACACACACACTCAGGAGCAAATAAACCACTTATCACATGAAACTTTTACCAACTGGGAGACCTGGGATGGCTTGTTCTAATTCTGTGCCTGAAATGTTGGACCACTGGCCAAGTTCCAAGAACTATATTAAGGAAGTACTGTCCTCCCAGCTGCAGTTTAAAATGGAACCTTGTGTATAAATAGATATCTTGGCTCTTACATATATGTCTTTGCTAATTCTGCCCTGATGGGCTGAGGGGGTTCAATAAAAATCCGATGGTCCTCATATAAGCTGGCTTTTGGGTTGTTGGGGAGGAGGATCAGTGGCTAAGAGTCCTTACTGCTTTGGCAGAAAACTGGTATTAGATTCCAGCACCCACATTGGGGAGCTTGTGGATGCCTGTAATTTCAGCTTCTGCTTCTAGCCCCTGTGAGTTCCCGCCAGACTCTTGATTCCTGAGACACTATGGACTTTGTTTTCTACTAATTCAACACAATGTAAACAGAGTTGACAAATGGTTCTCTTTATTTCATGTTCAATTTATAGCTCCCTGTTTCTTGCTCTCGCTCCTAAGATGTTTTTCCTTTTTAAATGTTTTTCTTTCTTTTTAAATGTTTTTTTTTTCCTTTTCTTTTCTTTTGTTACATGTAAGGGTGTTTTATCTGGATATGTGCCTACAGAGGCCAGAAGAGGGCATTGGACCTAGAGTTACAGATGGTAGTGAGCCATCATGTGGGTGATGGGAACTGAACTCAGGCCCTCTAGAAGAGAAGCCAGTGCTCTTAACCACTGTGTCATCTCTCTAGCCTGCTCCTGAGATTCTTGAGCAGAGGTTGCTAGGCAGCAGAACAGGAAGCGAGGACAAACAATTATGATATGGATTTAGGCAGCATCTTCCTTTTTAGTATGGAGAAGCATCTGGCTGAGTTTCAGATGCACTTCACTAGAAATCTGCAGTTTTCATCAAATGTTAGCGATAATGAGCCGAACTAGCAGTGGGGACAGCGTAAACAAGACAATAACTTTGATATTTGATTGAGGAGTCAGGGGCAAACTCAGCAGCTCTTCATTTCTTTCATGGAGAGAACCCAAACTGAAATCCTTTTACTAAGTTAAGAAGCCATAAGAACTTGTTTGACAGTGCCTTCAAAGAAACATGGGCCTAACACAACAGCTGAAAACACAGAAGGATCAGACAACTTATAAGGCATCTTTGAAGACCATTTCTCCACTTTGAGAGGATGCCGGCACTTGAGGCATGAGCAAGACGAGCTCCCTGGCTTCAACTTCCCTTTGACTGACTTGGAGAAGGGAGGATGCTCTGTTGAAAATATAATTAGGAAGTTACCAGAAACAACAATTCCATGACATTGTATGTTAAGTTCAAAAAAGAAAGAAATATATTTGTGTTTGTGTGTTATTTTTGTGTTTTATCATTGCCTATGCCAGAGCATTTGCATTTGTACAAGCCTGAGCAGGGAGATTCAAACAGCTGTGCAGGGTCACTTTTTTAGCCTGAAATACTTCACGATTTCTTGTAGGGCAAGTGTGCCAGCATAAATTCTTTCTGTGTGTATTATTTGGACAATTTATTTTGTCCTTATCACTTTTGAAGGACAGTTTTGCTGGCTGTGGATCCTTTCTACCATCTTGCTGCCTGCCTTTTGGCTTTGGTGTTTTTAAAACATGACCAGTGATCCTCACTGCAGTCCCACTGTCTGCAATGGCCGCTTTTCTCTTGGTGCTGTCAAGATGTTCTCCACTGTCTTTCAGGGATTAGATCTCTTTGTGTTGTCCATATTGGAGTTTGTTAAGCTTCTTGGATGTATAGGTGAGTAGTTTTCACAAAATGTGAAACGTTAAACTATTTTCAATCATTATTAATTATTTTTGCAAATTTTTCAAGTTTTTTCTGCCCATCTACTTTGTATGTTTATGGAGGTATGCATGTGCTGTGTGTGTGTGTGTGTGTGTGTGTGTGTGTGTGTGTGTGTTGGGGGTTGGTCAGAGGGCAACATGAAGTGCTCTTCCCCAGGTACGGCCATCTGAGTTTCAGACAGTGTCTCTCTGATTGCTCTAGTGCTTTGCCAGGCAGGCAAGGATCTGAGTGCCAGCCCTTCCGCTGTGCCATCCATTGGGACTTCAAGCACACCTGGCTTTTCATGTGAGATCTGAATTAGGGAAGTCATGCTTGCAAGGTTTTAATAACTGACACTCTTTCTTCTACTTTTTATGTTACTATCCATGTATTTCTGAGTGGCTCGTATTTCTCAACAGTTCTGTTCATTTTTCTTCATTCTTTTTATTCTGCATAAATTGCCAAATTCACTGAATAATCTGTCAACTTAAGTTCCATTTGGTTACTGTCCTTTTCAACTCCTGAATTGTGGCTGATTACATACACCATTAAATCTACTGACTTAATAATGTTTAAGCACACGACTCAATAGTATGTGCAACCACCATTGCTACTCACACGTCTTCACTGGTAAAACTAAAACCCTATACTCCTTCAACAACCCTCAGCTCTGCTCCCCCTCAGTCCTTTGCAATCAACACCTCACATTTTGCCCCTGTGAACCTGACCCAAGAGTCTCACATAAGGAGTCACAGGGCAAGCTCTTCTGTCCCTGACCACTGAGCTATGCCCTTGGTCTAAGGCCAACAATATTTACCTGTCACTGTAATGTCTTCAGACCTCATCCATGTTGTAGTACAGGGCTGAGTTTCCTTCCTAAGACCGAATAGTATTTCCTTGTTTGTGTATACCAATTTTATTTTTCTATTCACCTACCAAGAGACGTAGGGTTGCTTTGCCTTTGGGCGATTATGAATATCAGTGCTATTAAAATGGGTATACAAATACTTGTTTGATACCAGGCTATCTTATACCTAGAAGGGAACTGCTGGGTTATCTTACAGTTCTATTTTTAACTTTTTGAGAAACTGCCAAAGTATTTTCTAGCAGCCTCACGCCAACCATACCAATTTCTCCAGATCCTCACCAGTGTTGGCTATTTTTCTTTTTTGTATATACATACATATCCTAATAGGCTGGTGAGATATAGCACTGTGGTTTTAATTTTCACTTCCTTGATGATCAGTGATGTTGAACAGTTTTCAAGTGTTTGGTGGCCATTTGTTTACTTGGAGAGATGTCTATTCAAGACCTTTGCCTATTTTAAAATCAAGCCCTTTTATTTTTTTAATTGTTGAATTGTAATTTTTTTTCTGGTTTTTCGAGACAGGGTCTCTCTGTGTTAGCCTTGGCTGTCCTGGACTCACTTTGTAGAACAAGTTGGCCTCGAACTCACAGTGATCCACCTGCCTCTGCCTCCCAAGTGCTGGGATTAAAAGCATGTGCCACCACACCCAGCATATATTCTGAATACTAACCTCATTATCAGATACATGATTGGCAATACTCTCTCCAATTCTATAGGGTGTCTCCTTACTGTGTCCTTTGATATGTAGAAGCAATTAATTTTTATGTAGTCTAACAATAATGTCACCTGTGCTCTTAGTTTTCTGTCTCTATTTGGTTTATATGTGTATATATACTGAATATATAGACTTTTGGCACTGTGGTTTGAACGAGAGCACTCTACCCCTAGAGAAACTCTTGCTCCCCTGTTGGTGGTCCAGTTTGGGTAAGTTTAGGAGCTTAGCTTTGCTGGAGGACGCATGCCACTGGGGGTGGCTTTGAGGTTTCGAACGCATGAGTCATTCCTAGTCCATTCTCTCTGCTTCCTACTGTGGTTTAAGATGTGAGCTCTGTTTCCAGTTCCAGCCAGCCTGCCTTGGCCCTGCCACTGTGGACTCTCTATGCCCTGGAATTCTAAGCCCAAATTAAGACACACACACACACACACACACACACACACACACACACACACACACTTCTAAAAATTGCTTTGGTGGTGGTGTTTTATCACAGTAATAGAAAAGCAATTAACTAACACAGGTATATATCCTGTGTATGCTGTGTGTGTGTGTGTGTGTGTGTGTGTGTGTGTGTGTGTGTGAACACGCACACACGTGAAGGGTTTCCAGCCAGCCTGAGCATGGCAAGCGTGGCTCTGGCAGGCCTTGCCCTTCTCCCCATTCCCTCCGCATTATTCTAATGCTTAGCAGTGAGTACAAAAGTCAAGCTCATGCCTGATTGTAGGTTAGGCTCTGGGTCATTTTCTTTAAGTAAAATTCTAGGCTTATTTGTTACTTGCAAAACTAGCAGATTGCTGTGACTTAAAGAACAAGGAAATCCCGAAGAAATGTAATAAACAGAGGAGATGGCCAGAACAGGCCTGGCAGAAAAAGGCACTTGGCTGGGTGCTCTTCCTTCTCAGACCTGACTGCCCAGCAGGCCGAGGCAGAAAAGCAGCACAGCAGTCACTTTAATTCCAGGTCAGGTCTACAGTGACACTGTTGTAAACGCTTTGTACTAGCTGAGCCCCGCTGGAACTCCTGACGACACACGTGTGCTTACTGCGCTCATAGCTCTTCTGCTTTAAGTCTTCAGAGCGAGGCAAAACCAAACCGAACTCAAAAACTCAAATGAACAGATAAACAAGAAAGAAAGAAGGAAAGAAAGAAAGGAAGGAAGGAAGGAAGGAAAGAGAAAGAAAGAAAGAAAGAAAGAAAGAAAGAAAGGCCAGACTGAGACCCATTTCCTCCTCTTTCTCCTCCAAAGCCACCCTTTTTCACTTAACAGATACTGAAGAGGTAACATGTTTCCTCTTCCTTCTTTCCTTCCTTCCTCCCTTTCCATTTTTCTTTACTTTGCTTTGAGCTACTAAACTTACAAACAATTCTCTTATCAAATTCTAAACACCTATTTTCTGCATCTCAATGTACCATTTCATCCAGCTGTGTTCACCAACAAACTGCCTGTGCGGATGCTCCCAGCACAGGGGGGGATTGGGGGAGTAGTGCTCCCTGAAAGTGCTGTTGCAGCTGGTAAGCACTGGCAAGATGTGCTGATAGAGGACTTACCGTGTTGGAAATAGTGGCTAGGTGGCTCGCTCCTACTCTTACCCTTTAGTACAGCCACTTGGCATATTTCCTGAGGTCCACCACACATGGCTCCACCACACACGGCTCCACCACTTCTCACGCTAATCCTTACCCTGAACTATGGTTCTTTCCCAGGTGTAAATGGATAACCTACTAACAGAGCTGCTATTTTAACTGGTTTTAAAACATGCTGGGTCCCACCTTCTTTCTACTGCATGTGACATCCTGGTCCATGTGAGATGGGGCTGAGCTCACGTCAGATCCACAGCAGCAAGCAGTCAGTTCAGACTCTCGATAATCACCTCTAGTGCTGCAGCCACTGCCACATACCCACTGTGTGGGTCAGCAAAGGCTCTGCCTTAAAAAGCAGGTCAAGAATTTGAAGGAGAGCAAGGAAGGAAACACAAGGATTTGGAGAGAGGAAAGGGAAGAAAAATATTGTAGTCAAAATTATAACTTCAGATATAAAAAAATTTTAAAAGTGGGTTAAATTTTCCATTAAGAAAGTAATGTGTACTTATAGAAAATAAACCAGTAAAAAATGTTTCTAACTCATTACTGCAAAATAGCCATCATTAAGGTTTTGTTCGGTGTACTAGCTTTGTCAGCAGGGTGAGGCACGACTTACATAAGCTCCAATAGTTGTCTAGGCATGCCACAGTCTGTATAACCGCAGAGGTTAGATAGAGCCAGGGGGTAGGGGGTAGGAGCATCACCCAAGGAAGGGTGGATAGAATATATAGTTAGGAGACGAGTGTGTGTGTGTGTGTGTGTGTGTGTGTGTGTGTGTGTGTGTAGCAGGGGAATTAAACAGGGAAGCTGAGCATTAAGGGAGGAAATATAGGGAGGGACAGTTAGCACTAAGGATCATTTAGGGGTCATATGGAAAGCTACCACAGTAGAACTGTCTTAAAATATATACATATATGAAGGAAATCTAAATGAGCTCTCTCTGTCTCTCTCTCTGTGTCTGTCTCTCTGTCTCTCTCTCTCTCACACACACACTAATGGGGAGAGAAAAAACCCCAACTACACATCTCTTGTCCCCCAAGTAAAACCCCTGGTGCCATGGGAACCCCCAAACAATTCAGGCTATTGCCAATTATTGGTTCTCCCCACAAAGTGATGGTAAGGTCCTATTGCTGAAGACAACACTTACATATCTCACTGAACCCAAGGAGTCAAGCTGGTGCCTAACTAGAACCTTCATCCCACCTCACCCCGCTACTGCCTAAGTCCATGGTACTGGAAAGTACTCTGCGTGCTGCCAGATGAGAAAGGTGAGCACCAAGCCAACTACAAACTCTTAAGTGTACAGTGGTGACCTGCCTACGTGACACGCTGGTGCAATAGTGGCACAAATGTTATGGGACTAACCAACCACTATCTACTTGGGTTTAAGGCTGACCTCATGACACTGAACTCATGCCTGACACTGTTCAAGTGGCCAAAAATCTGAGATTAGCTAGGGTGTGGACCTGGAGGAAAACCAAATACTACTGTTCTGCTAAAGATGCATAGCAATAAAATGACTGCTAGTGACATTTTGCTATATTCACAGATCAGTGTCTCACTCAGTCATCATCAGAGAAGCTTGCTCTGGAAATAGGTGGGAACTAACACAGAGTCCCACAACTGGACAATGTGCAGAGAGTAAAAGACCATGGAATACTCAGTTCTAAATGGGATGTCTTTATCAAGCCCCTCCCATCTCAGGGATCAGGGATCTGTGTAGAAGAGGAAGTGGAAAGATTGTAAGAGCAGAGGGGATGGATGTTACCAAGAAAACAGTGTTTTCCTGACACAGTGGGACGGACACACATATTACAGAGACTGTGGCAGCACGCACAGAGCCTGTACAAGTTTAAGCCAGATGGAGTCCTGGAACTGACAGGGGGAAGTGAAAATGTGCTTCCATCCTTAACCAACTGAAAACCACTAGCAACATTTTCTCCAGTGGCATCTCATTGAGTATATAAACCCCATACTTCAAAGTAAAAGGCCAATACAAAAAGAACTCAGTGGTATTTGTGTGTGTTTCTTGTACTTTTCCTTTCTTTAAAAAAAAAAAATCTTTGTTTTCTACAGAGAGAGAAAGAGGAGGCATGGATCTGGATGTGTGAGTAAGTAAGGAGGATCTGGGAGGAGAAGGGGAGGGGAACCGTGCATGAAAAAAAAATATTTTCAACTAAAAATGTTGACTAGAGACATGACTGCATACATTTGGTACACAGCACCCTTTTTCCATATACATATAAAGAAGTGTTTTTTAGACATAAGAGGACTGCTGCCCATGTGAACTCACAGAGTATAAGGCTGCATGCATAGGGCCTGGACAGGTTCATGGCTTATACAGGGCCCCAGGCTAAGAGGGGGAAGTGGGCATGAGCTTCCATCCCTAACCAAGAAGCTAGCTACCTCCGATATACATACTGGGCATGGCCCTCGCAGAGTCCCTTTCTCATTATAATCATGAAAAGCTTTGATTGTACTAAGAGCTAAACAAAGTGAACGGATAATCTCAAAAATTTTTGTTTTCAACCCAAGACAATTCCTTCAAGCAAAAAGAAGGATATAAGAAAGGGCAAAAACATGCAAAATGAAGTCAGGGGGTCAGTGTGGGGCACTGTTAGAAGCCACCTTTACAGGGAAAGGGTCATAAATAAACAGTATTTTGTAGAAACCTACAAGTAGAACATTATGATAGGCAGATTTGGGCCCAGGGGTCCCGCTCAAACTAAGGCACCAGCCAAGGACAATACAGGCCATAAAACTTTAAACCCCTACCCAGATCTAGCCAATGGTCAGAACATTCTCCACAGTAGAGTGGAGAGTGGGAGATGACTTTCTCACATACTCTGGTGCCTCACCTTTGACCATGTCCCCTGGAGGGGGAGACCTGGTGGCACTCAGAGGAAGGACAGCAGGTTACCAAGAAGAGACTTGATACCCTATGAGTGTATACAGGGGGAGGAAATCCCCCTCAGGAACTGTCATAGGGGAGGGGAATAAGGGGAAAATGGGAGGGAGGGAAGAATGGGAGGATACAAGGGATGGGATAACCATTGAGATATAACAAGAATAAATTAATAAAAAAAGGGAAAAAAACCCAGTATTTTGTAACCTGATAGCTTTACTCACTGTACATGGAATATTGGAATATCATTGTTTCAAATGCTATACAGTTTCATGTTACTGAGCATTTTTATAGATTAGCCTTCACATTATTATTTTGCAGCATTTTATTTAATTAATAGCTAATTCATATATTTTTTCTAATAATAATAAAAAGCTTTCCCCCTAAGCTTCTCTATTCAAGTCCTTTAGTAAACAACTATAAGGAGGTGAGGCTTATTCCAAACCACAAGCTACTTTAGTTAGTTAATTACTTTTTTGAGACAGGGTTTCTCTGTGTAGCCTTAGCTGTCCAGGACTCACTTTGTAGACCAGGCTGGCCTCGAACTCACAGAGATCCACCTGCCTCTGCCTCCTCAGTGCCAGGATTAAAGGCATGCGCCACCACATCCATCTGCTACTTTTATTTTTAATGGCTCATGAACTGGCTTTAAACTGGTTTTTGAAACAACTTCCATTTTTCCAAGAAAGAAATACCAAAGAAGAATGACTTCAGTAGTTCCTATTTGTACAGAAATGAAAATAGCCTTGTTTTGAGGGAGGCAGGCCTGAGTGAACCAGACGCTGTACTCTGAGTGGCACCCTAGTTCCAATAACAGCCCTTTGACTTCTATCATTAAGAATTTAATGATACATTTGACTTTTTTTTTAACCGGCTGGGTATGCAGTTATTGAGACTTGACGGGTTTTAGGGCGACGACTAAGCCTCACTGAGGATGCAGCGATCAGCTCTTTATGGCTTCTGGGTTGGCGAGACACTTCCCTCCTGGGCATCAGTGCTCTGAAACTGACACAGATGTACAAAAACCAAACACACACACACACACACACACACACACACACACACACACACACACACACCCCACCACCACCACCACCAACACCCCTGGCGCTATCCCACTACGTCCCTTCGTGGAGAAAAGCAGAGTTTGAGTTAAACGGTCTTTACCTCTCCTTTTCACTGTGAGAACGTTTTGATGTTCTGAAAATATGTGATTAATTCCACCTATCTTCTTCCAAGTGCCACAGCTCCCTGGCCGAGGGAGGGGTGTTCTTTTAGCTACATGGTGCTGCTCATCTGATACTTTTAAAACAGAACTGAGAGATCATGGCCTCACAAAGCCCTTTCTTCATTACAATCACAAAAGGCTCTGTACTAAAGGTAGAGGTGTTTATGTTTTCAACCCAAGACAATAATTCCCTCGAGCAAAACCACTAAGGAGGATGTGAGAAAAGGGCAAAGAAATCACTAAAGGATGAAAGAAAACAGGCAGAGGATCCACGGGGACTGACAGGACACAAAAATGACTTGGGTGGGTCCCAACTGCTACTAGCTCGAGTCAACAGAACTCACGAAATTCAAGAGCAGAGCCTGGGTGGCTCTGGATATGTCACCTGGATAACTCAACCCCGAGTGTCTCCTGTGTATACCGCTGGATCAGGTGTTACACAGAGGAGTGTCAAGCTGAAACAAGTCCTTATGCCGTACCTCCGGTGGAGCCATGGTGTGGCATACTGCGCTTATGTCCCCTAGAGTGCCATCTCCTTCTCATGATGGACTTCCCTACCAACTTTCCTCTCCCGTGGAGGTAGAAGAGTTGGGAAACAGGTTAAAGTTACACTTTGCCCACAGCCACCTCTCTTCTGACACTGGGCTTTGTGAAGATAGAGACTGACCTGGTCAACAGCCTGTGACACAGTGGGCTAGCATTCAGGTGGAAGTCAACTTAGCAACACTGCTAAAACCTACTACGAAACATCTGATAGCACATACTACCCCTCCCTCCCTCGCCCCCCCCCCTTTTGTATCCCCGTTTAAAACTGGTGCTGTTGGAGCAGGAGAGATGGTGTGGCAGCTACATGGGCTGTTTTTCTGGAGGGCCTCAATTTTGTTTTCAGCACCCACATCGGGCTGCTCATACACACTTTTAACTCCAGCTCCAGGGGATCTGATGCCTTCCTCTACACCTCATGGGCACCTGCATACACATGGCATACACTCAAACATATAAACTCACACACACACACACACACACACACACACACACACACACACACACACAAATACTATCAAGGTGAGGAGCACTTCAGTGGCAGAGCACTCACTTTTAGCATGATGTGAGGCCCTGGGTTCCATTTCCAGTACAGAAACCAAAACCCCAAACAAACAAACAATGAAGATAGGCCCTGTCTTAATTACTAAATTCAGAAAAGTCAATGCAGTATTTTCCAGGTTAAATATTAAGTGACCAAAAGAAATCCAGAGCCAAGTTGGGGTTAGAAGGACTTTGAGAGGTCATTCGTCTCCTGACTTCAGAGAGAATATTAAAAATATTTCAAATAAATATAAACCCAGGTTTATATGACTCCAGGGAGAAAAGTTTACAGTTTTCAGCATCTGTGCGCCCCCCCCCTTTGAGGTACTTTTCTTCCTAACACCTCCCACAGTGACATCAGAACCACCTTAGAGGCATGTTAAAACAGCCCGGACTCCAGCCTCACCGCGTCCCAATCAACAGGTCTTGGTGGCCTGAAAAGCTGTGAGTTCCCAGGCAGAGCTGACGCTGATAGGCTGCAGCCACTGTGGCGA
Source organism: Acomys minous (assembly GCF_964271855.1). NCBI lineage: Eukaryota > Metazoa > Chordata > Mammalia > Rodentia > Muridae > Acomys > Acomys minous. The sequence goes on along the minus strand of NC_140497.1, from coordinate 13,555,686 downwards.
TCACTGCACTTGACCTTTTACATTCCGAAGGGGAGCAGAGACCAGCTGCTCACCATTACTCTGTGATGTACACACATATGTCTTTCAACACAAGAGTCCATCAGCCATTTTTTTTTCCCTCCCTTCCAGGCTAAACAACAGAAGTCCTCTAACCTTTTGTTGTGGCTGTAATTTCTAGCCCTTGATTTCCCCCCTTGAGCTCTGTGTTGAATCTCTCCCAGTTTCTTTCAAATGTAGAGCCATAAATGAGACCCAGGACCCGAGTCAGGGACCTGCCACAGCTGGTGTCAAGAACAGAATGATTCAGACCAAATCCTTGTGCACACGTTCATCGGGCTCTTGCACCCACGCCTGCACTGGTAGCTCCCCTGTGCCATGTGCTTGTGGCTCTTTGTGAGCTGCAGAACCTTCCACAGACAGACCTTCACAATGTTGATTGTCTGAGAAACTCAAGACTCTTGCCTTTAAAAACCAGAACTTGGGCCCAGCGACTTAAGACAGAGCAGGTCAGTGACATCCAGGACAAAAACTATAACCTAGAACTCAAGGTCTAAACAGTTTAATAGAGCAGACTGCTTGTCACTTGTCAGGCTCGGTCTGATGTCACCACCCAACAGTAGCTTCAGCTCAAGTGAAAGTTCAAGGCCTCCTTTAGTGGCCGGAAGGTGATAAGGACTAGGAGTTGACAACTGGGCCCTGCACTGCCTCACCAGGACACAAAAGCCCGTCCAATCCTATGTTGCCATTGCCCAGATAAACTGAAAGCTCCAAAGACCTCAGCCCGCCCCAAGATCTCATGCCCTGCTTCTCCCTTTTCATGTTGTCCTGTTGCCCACTTGTTTACTGCATGTCAGGGCCCCCCTTTTTTGTTGCTGCTGATGTCTGGCGCGTGAGCGCTTTGCGAGCAGGAACTATGCTCTCTTTGTGTATTGTGTGTGCTGTGGAGGTGCTTAGGGCGGGCTGAACAACAACAGCAGTCCCAGTATTTCCCAGAAACATCAGCATTCTTCGCAGAGGTCAGCTATTGACTGCACTCAACACGGGCACAGCTGAAGGCTTCAGTCTGCTCGGTCTTCTTTCATTTTGCATAACATACTGGAAACTAGGTGCACCACAACCTTTTTCTGCCAGGTTGCCTTTCAGAGAGAATGTTCCAGGGATGTGGTCACCGAGCAAAGGCAACCTGCTACAGAATGCAGTTGCCTGTACCAAAACAGACACACTACTGCTCCAGTAAAGCCCTGAGGTGGGCTCTGGGGAAGTTCCTCAGCAGGTGAGTGCTTTCAGGGCTTGGACTCTATTCCCAGCCCCACACAGACAACCAACCAGCTAAACAGGCAACTGGTGAGTGAAGGGGAGCCAGACAAAAGGCTTCCTGCTAAGCTCCTCAAAGCAAAAAGCTTAACTCTGTAATTAAAGGAATGGTAGGGTAAACCTGCTGCCTCTGCAGCTGTCAGGTGCGAAAGGGCCTCTGGTCAGCAAGAGCTAAAGAAGCAAGAAGGAAGGCGAGAGGGCAGGCTAGTGACAGCAGCTCCCACAGTGCCCGCGCCAGCCCGAGGGCACATCTGGAGCAGAGAGGCAACAATGCTTGCGGGTCCAAGCTGGGCTCTTCCTGCATTATGGAGGCTGCCTGTGTTTCTTAGCACGTGACCTCCCATGTGTGGCCACATAGTTGAGCTCGCTGTGGTCTGTTACATTTTAAGTCACAAGGAACCAGCAAAGCTCCACTCATGAGGGATCTCTGACAAGTACCCCTTCATGGGACAGAGGAACTTGGAACCAGCCAACACCTGAGAGGAAGCACTGCCACTCACACTGAAGAACTCCCCATCCATTGCTAGCCCACTCTCAGCACACAGATGTCACTAATGCCGCTTTGGAAGTGTCTGGGCACTTTAAGAGTCCGTCCTGCAGCACATGCTTCCCACTAACAGATAAACCTCTTTCTGGTGCATTAAAAGTGGATAAGCACTAATCAGCTTTGGGGCAGGATTAAACCTACACCAATCACATTAATCTTAGCTTGAAAACTAGCACAAGTATAACACTGCGCTATCCGTGGCTCTCAGGGGTCCCAGTGGCTCTTGGGAAGGGCATCAGTAAAGAACTCTAGCATTCCTGTGATGGCATGTACATCACAAAGGCACTGCCGGAGCAGAATCCTGTCTGCTCAAGATGACACAAGTGACTTTTCTGTTATAATTACAGTTTTCTCTTCTGCTCAGAAAGCTAAGCTTCAAAAAATGTTTCTATCTAAAAATAGCCTAGGAATTCAGTTCTATTTTCAATTCTTACATACTTTTCCTACTAAATGCACCACGGAAACATTTCCTTTCATTGTCGACACCTTATGTCATTTGTATCTAAAATCGGGCAACACATAACAACAAAGGAACCTTTAAATACAGTTTTGCAAGATGGGGAAATGGCCCCCACAATATTAATCCTGGCTTTGTCTCTCTCTGCTTATAGTGGAAGTACAACTGGTTCATTAAAAAGCTACATTCCTAAAGCGGGTGTAATTTACATGGTAACCCATAAAGAAATTTCTTTCTGGTTCTGTGATGTAAACAAGATACTTGACTTGAAGTCATTCTACTTTAAGTGTAAACAGGGTTCAAACTAAGCAAGGTGACTTGTGTCTAACTAAAACTAATACTGAAATCTCCCATTTGCTTCAGCCTAGGTTTAAGCTGGGACTGAGAAAACTGAAAAGCAGTTAAGAGCTTCAGATGCCAACCAGAGCACACCTTAAATCACCCTCTGCAACCTCTGTCCTAACGTTATTTTCCTTAGGAAAATAAAGGTCCTTTTTAAGCATAAACTTTTCATCTATACATTATCAAGTAACACTTGATATTCTCATTTCTACAATGTATCCCCTCAAGAGGAAGATTAACTATTACCGTGCGTGCTTCCCCCAACAGTTATGAACACAGAAAATAAAGCTTAGAGACACACGGTAACACTCCTGTGTATAGAAACCATTTCTACTAATCTAACATTTTAACATTCAAGATAAGGGCTAATCTACATTTTTGTAAAAATAAAAATAAGTCAAAATCAAATGCTTTCTCCAGGAAAAGCTGAGTAAGCCAAGGTGCTCGGGGCAGCACACACGTAAAGAAAACACTTTGACACTAATTTTCCCAAGACATATAAAATTACCACGATAGTCACTTTAGGAAGATTTAAGGTACAAAGAACAAAGAGAAGTCTTAAAAATCCCCAGCATACTCACAAGTAGTTGGAAAGGAAATCTGAATTACAGTTCTTCAGAAGTCGGCTCTCCGGATCATAAACACAATTTTTAGTCTGAAATAGATACCTATCGCATTAGGCCCAGAAGTCACATTTCAGCTTACTAACTTCTACTTGGGTAAACAGTTTTACAACTCATAGAACAAACGCTGGCTAAAATTAACTGCAGCCGAGCAGCAGGCAGGAACACGCTGGTTTGCATCATGTGGGCCGGGATTTATTCACTAGGACAACACTGGTGTCCTCTTTAATGGGAATCCGGCCAAGGGGTGTGCCCTGCCGAACAATGCACAGCATCATGGCTATGCTAATTACTGGATTCGGTTGGCTACTACTAACTTACTTTAAATCTGCTCTGCAAGTACCGACAGAGAGAGAAATAAGGTCTTTCCCACCACAGGCAAGCACTTGATGTTGAAGCATGTTCATATCAGACAACGTTGGCAACACGGTGGCTGTCCTGCCTGCTCTTCAGCGCACATCTGGTGAGATCACCCCACTAGCTTTCTGCTTTCCTTCTGTACTTCCCAGGGAGGTGCTAAGAGGACATATGTTCACTCAAAAAACAGAATCCACAACCGAGAACAAACATCTCCAATTCACAAAATTCACTTTACAGTGCATTTCACTGTGTGGCTGGCTACAACTGGAAAAACTGTCTTCTCCTGGAACAAATGATCATTCTCAGAGCATACTGAAACCCAAGCAAACAGTTCAAGACTCCAAGGACACAGCCAACTTTTAAAAGAAAATCAGAACACAATACATTGTTTAAGCAACACAAATGCTCTCCGTAGCCACAAGGCAGACTGAGGACACAGACTACACAGCGTCTACCGCAGATGATTTAGGCTGCTTGGCTTGAAGCAGTTTAGTTCTATGGCATACTGAGCCCCGAATGGACACTTCATCAATCAAAGCTCCAGTCACCTCACCTTCCAACAGACACAAAGTAACTCCGTGGCCGGCAGGCAACTGTAGTATGCCATCTTCCTCCAAAACCCTCTACCACATGACTCCATACTAACAGCATACCTAAAACCCTACACACCTTTTCAGAGTTAGCTTAGACTACAGGGGATTTATTGTACTCAACACCCCAAACCCAGGCCTGGGTTTAGGGCCTTCAGTATCTCCCTCATAGAACAGTGGTTCTCAACCTTTCTAATGCTACAAACCTTTAGTACAGTTCCTCATGTTGTGGTGACCCTCCCCAGCATAAAATTATTTTGTTGCTAACTTCATAACTGTAATTTTGCTACTTAAGGAATTGTAAAATAAATATCTGATATGTGGCCACCAAAGGGTTGTGACCCACAGGTTGAGAACCACTGCTCTATAGCATTGTGTCTACAGCACGGATCACTAAAGCACAACCTGACTCTTGAAAAGCGCAGCCCATCTGTGACAAACATGCCAAAAGTTGCCAATGGCTACCTTTCGTTGCCATAAACTGGTAACTGCTATTACAATCTTCCTCATGCTGTTTATAAAAATTGCTGGCTGCACGCACACTTGACATTATTGCCCCAAGCCCAACCTAGGCTGCTGCAGAGAACACACATGTACCCACCCCTCTGTAATAGCAAGCTGTTGTGTGCTCTATGTCATTTCAACCAAAGTTCCCGGAAGTGGCACTGTCATCCTGTTATACTAATCAGAGAGCTAACCTCTGTTTAATACAATTATCTTCAGCAAAGTTACTCTAGACTCTTAATGCCGGAAGAGGACAGTCTAAGGCTAGTTTTGACAGAATTATTATTATCCCAAAATGCCTGGGTTTAGGAGACAGGTCTCTTACCAAAACCGTTTCTCTGCTCTAATCTCCTAAGAAAAGCTGAACTGACCTATGCATCCGGTTTTGCATTGTGGGAGATCCAGACTGCAGTGTAAGGTCTACTTTGAGGCTGGAAATTCAGAGCAATTGTCTGGTTTCTCTTATGTTAAACACACTAAGTCTGAGTCTGTTGTCTCCCTTAACAGCAGCCACACCTGCTTGAAAATGCAAAGCCCACAGAGAAGACAGTGCGCCTTCTAATTTACTTTAGACACTTGCCTGATTCCCCTTCATGTTTCTTCTAGGTCTAGAATTGGTGTATTGAACCCGGCACTGCAACACAACATTGAAATCTACAAAGTTCGTGCTGGACAATGGGCAACTGAGTTATAATATTTTTCCATTTAAAAAAATCTCATAATTTTAATAAGTTTACAAATTTTTTTTTCCAAGACAGGGTTTCTCTGTGTAGTCTTGGCTGTCCTGGATCGCTCTATAGGCCAGGCTGGCTCGAACTCATAGAGATTCCCCTGCCTCTGCCTCCTGGGTGCTGGGATTAAAGGCGTGTGGCATCACACCTGGCTGTAAGTTTACAATTTTATATTGGGCCATATTCATAGAGGTCCTTGGGCTACATTTGTCCTCAAAGACTGAAGATTTTGCATCATGAACCTTTAAAGTAAACAAAACGGCCTGTGTTCACTGCTCACTTTTCTGGGATGCTAACTTTTATTTCATAATTTTATCAAAAAGGGGTCTGTGACCCCAATGAATAAAGAGCTCTGAGGCCAGCCCGCTACTGAGGAAGAGGCTGGAAGCTAAGGAGACTGAAGGACCTAGACAGTCAGAAGACAGAGGAAGACCACTGAGAAAGGGTTAAAAAAAAAAAAAGGTAAATAAGACAATAAGGGTCTCCTTCCTAGGTATGGTGTTCAGTTCCAATATGTGGAGTAATATTGGCGGCCTCCAGCTCTGGCACTAAGTGGGGGGCAGGGGTGCAAGACAGGCGGTCAAGGAATTCACATTTTAGTATCATGTGATGAGGTAGAGAGCCAAGAGCACACAAAGGGTATAGCTCAGTTCTTAAAGACTCTTTTCTGATGAAATTTAAAATATAGGATCCAGAATAAATGAACATTCCATATTTTATTTTGGAACCCTCAAAGGGTCATGGACTGTGAAGTGATGAAATAGTTCAAAATATCTAAAAATTATACCTAGACCCACAACAAGGTTTTGATTCTGAGTTCCTCATATTTGATCCAAATATTGAAAGTGGTTGAACAGGGGAAAGTTCAGGACTCACAATGGTTTCCAGTTTTTTCAGAAGAATATACAAAACATTCAAAGCCTTAACAAAGTGAATGCTTAAGGAAAAAAAAATAATAAAAGCACTAACCCATTAGGGAAGAAACTGAACGGATAGAAGCTCTAGGGTTAAAGTGTAAGGTACCCCCCCGACCCCCCACCCCCGCCATGGACTATGTGACTCCAAGGACTTTGCTGACCTGTGTGTATCTGCGTTTTCATATGTTAAATGGTGACAGTAACGCTGGCATCAAAGGGCAATAGAGAGCCATGAGCTGATTTACAATGCTGGTGCACAGGTGCGTTCAATAACCGGCTGTGGTGTCACGCTACGTCACATCAAGGGAGCACCTGCTGAAGATCAATTGGGTACTTAATGGCTGAGGATCAAACGATCCTCTTTTAAAGCTCAAAACTTCAAAATATGAAAAGTTGAAAGGAATTTCAAATTACTGCTAAGCATTCCAAGGAAACCTGGGTGTGCAAATGCTCTTAAAACCCTGTTCCTGCAACCTTTTGAAACGTCCTCTGTCACCTAACATGCCTAGCCTTGGGGGGAATTTGAATTTGGGATACTGGCCAGGCAATGCCGAGAGACACCAAGCTGTAGACTGTTGTCATGGTCCAGCCTCACCACAGGGCATTCCTGCCCCATGCTGGCTCTGGCTTGGCCATAAGAGCAAAAGCAAACAGTGCCCAGAGCCTTGTCTTTGAGATGGTATGCCACCCTTTAGTCCAGGCTGTCCTAGAACTCATAATCCTGGTGTCTCAGCCTCCCAAGTGGTCGAATCCCCAGTGTTGAGGGCTGGGCTGGTGCTGTGTACTCTAATGCTAATTACTGGCCCCCAGGATCTGGTTGCCGGCTGGAAGACTGCATCCTCAGGCACACCTGCCTTTGCTGTGTAAACCATGCCCTACCTAACTTAGAGCTGACTGGTTAATACAGTTGCTGCTGAAGCCTGTAACTGAGAAGAGAAGTAAGTAGAGCTGAGGTTCGCAGGCTTGGGGACTTGGGGAGATCCCAAGGCTGGGAGAAGGAGAGGAGAGAGGAAGCAGAAGATGGACAGGAAGAGAGAAAGCCTGAGAGAAGGAAGTCACCGTGGGGCAGTATGGACCATGAGCGCATGGCCATGAGGGCTGACAGAACAGACGCAGCCCAGGCAGGAACGACAGAGGCAAGTAACGTGGGGTTTAGCCGGGGGATAGCAAACTAGCCTAGAGGGCTGACAGCTGCCCATCTACTGTGTTTGTATCTGGGAGCCCGGGCTAGAGTCTACTGTCCCCGCTGCCATGCACCAGGGTATCTGAGTCTTGTCACACAGCTAACTCCCACAAACACATAGACGTCCATTCTACCTTCCAAGTGAGCCACAGAACACTTCAGTAACGACTTAAGAGTATCATTTATATACACACAAACACGGGGCTCCATAAGATTAAACAGCCTTTCTTCACTATTCATTTATTATCAGTTTAAAAAAAGATAAAAAATAATGAGTAAACTCAAGACATTTCAAAAACTGCTGAGCCGGGCGTGGTGGCGCGCGCCTTTAATCCCAGCACTTGGGAGGCAGAGGCAGGTGGGTCGCTGTGAGTTTGAGGCCAGCCTGGTCTACAAAGTGAGTCCAGGACAGCCAAGGCTACACAGTAGAAACCCTGTCTTGAAAAACCAAAAATAAATAAATAAATAAATAAACTGCTGATAAATAGCTACTTCGTCATAATTCTTCACTGTACTTTGCATCAGGACTTGAGAGTGAAGGCAGGAATATTTCTGCTGGTGTTTGAATACTTATTCCATCAGTTGTTATTAAAACTGTTTACAGTTATGGGCATTGGTGGTGCACGCCTTCAATCCCAGCACCTGGGGGGCAGAGGCAGGTGGATCACTGTGAGTTCGAGGCATATATAGTGAAAATATTTTCATTATTGTACCTATATTTTCATATTTAAAATTTTTTTCTTATTCCTTGAGAATTCATGTACGTATACAATGAGATATGCTCATATACAGGTTAATTTTTTAAAATTATACTAGAATTTAGTTAGGAAATTTATACTACAAATAGTCTGTACTACAATTATTATTATTATTTTTTTAAATACAGGGTTTTTCTGTGTGGCCCTGGCTGTCCTGGAACTCACTTTGTAGACCCGACTGGCCTCAAAATCACAGAGATCCGCCTGCCTCTGCCTCCCGGGTGCTGGGATGAAAGGCTTACAATTAATATTTTTAAGCCATGAATTCTTGCTACTTTGAAACTTCCAAGCATTTCCAAGAAGGGTATGAGAGCTTTCACCTTTAAGAATAGTACAATCTGAGTCAGGACAGTGTACATAAATTTTTACCATTTATAGAAGTAAGCACCCAAAAGGGTAAGAATTCACTCCTATCGGAATTTGGTGAGAGAAGAAGCTTCCACGTATGTTAACTAGAAAAGGCATTTTGGAAGAAATGACATTTGAATTGAGACTGCTACAAGCAGATCAAATTTTCAACAACTAAATAATAAGGAACACTGAACAGAAGCTAGAAACAGAGACAGCAGAGGAGAGACCACAGCCGAGATGCAGGCTACAGCTCCTTCGACTAATGTAATTCAACCACTGACACGTCACCTGTCTGTGCCATGAAGCGTCCATTGAGAGGAGGGTCTACGGCAAGTGCCTCTGTCTCATCTCTACATGAGGACAACAATTAGAGCCGCCTACAGTGTGATTATGAAGGCGGACTGAGCTGTCTCTGTAAAGTGTGCAGAAAAGTGCCTGGTGTAAGCATTTAAGTACATGCTTACACATGCTCTACGAGACAGGGAGGCTGTAGGTAGATGGACAGATATTCCCCCCGCCCTGTGTGTGTGTGTGTCTTGTACATGCTAGGCAAAGGTTCTACCACTGAATTTACATCCCCAGTCACAGACTGATATACATGGATCTAGATGTGTAGAGATAATTTTTAGGTATTTATTTTTATGTGTATGTGAGTACCTGAGTGTATGTGTGTGTGACTGAAGGTATGTGTGTGTACCACATACATGCAGGAGTCCACAGAGGCCAGGAAAGGCATTAGCTCCTCTGGAACTGGAATCACAGGCACTTTTGAGCCTCCGTATGATGGTGCAGGGACTGGAACCTGGGTCTTCGACTACAGCAGCCAGTGTTCTTAACCGCTAAGCCACCTAGCCAGCCTCACGCTTCCTTGGAGTAGAAGGTGACAAATGCATTTTAATATTCCCTTCTTCTTTGCCTTGCATGCGTAGATATTTATATTCTAATAAAAGGTTCACATATGTCTTCTTACGTCCCAACACCAGCCGCTTCAGTTAAGAGAAGTGAGGCCCTGCAAGCCCTGTTCTCAGACACATGGCTTCCTCCTTTCAGGGCAATACTTCTTAGCTGATAATACAAGTCGCTGTGCTTGATATTGCTACACAGACACAGCATGGCCACCAGCTTCAAAAGAAGGCACATTAACGAACGGAAAAACAAACACAGGCTTACTATGAGCAATCTTAGTTTCTATAATTTATTGTTTTTAAAGCTAAAGTAAAACTTTAAATCTTAAATGTAATATAATTTAAAATTCAGAAGCAAAGTCAGACATTAGATTTAAAGTCATGGTAATTCAAAAAGTAGATTAACAAAGGCTTATTAGTTTTAGACTAATTTTATTTGAAATAATTATAGCTTCTAACTAAAATCTTCACCCCCACCCCCTTGTGTGTGTGTGTGTGTGTGTGTGTGTGTGTGTGTGTGTGTGTGTGCGCGCACGCGAGCCTGTATGTCTGTGTTTAGTGCTGAATATTGTGGAAATGGAATGCAGGGCAGCACGCTAGTTAAGTGCCCTACCACCACACTACAACCCCAGCCCTGAAAATCTCTTTAAGCTCCTGCCTTGAAAATAATTTTAAATGTAGTTTCATTACCTGAATCAATCTTTGTTTTGAAGATGAATGTACTAAAGGTAGTTGACCAAGTTTATATTTTAAAAATCTGCTAAAAGCGTACTTGGAACCATTCCTATCCCACCATGTCTAGATAAATATTATTTTCTCGCGAGCACATTTGTATCACTTATTTGCTTAGAAATTTCTTTTTCACAATTATTGCAAACATACACTTTTACTGATCACAAATCAAACTTTACTGCTTATTTTCTGTTAGATAAAAATCTGAGCTAATGAGTTGTGCTAGATGCTAATCGTGTGTCCATTTCTCAGTTTTCCTCATCCAACTACAGGCAGCAAACAACCAATTCCCAAATGTTTTGGTACATTAGTGCTGCGTGCTGGTTCTTGCATCCCTTCTTCCTCATCCTTTTTGGTGATGGGAACTGAATAAGGACCACCCCCACCACCGTTAGACAAACGTGCTATCACTGAGTTCCACCTCAGACCCTTTTGTCATTTTAAATTGAGACAGGGTCTCATTAAGCAACTCAGGCTGTTCCTTAAGTCACTCTGTAGCCAGGTAGACCTTGAATTTGTGGTCCTCTTGCCCCAGCCTCCTAGGTAGCTGGAGTAACAAGCCCATGCGACTAGACACATCAGTCACACAGCTCCAAAGTCATTACACCTTCCAAGACGACTGCCATCCTTCTGAATAGGCCGCTCACTCCTTAGACTTGGAAACTGGGACTTTTGGGCGAGTTGGAAGGCTCAGGGGGCAAAGATGCTCATCATTCACTCCTGACAACCTGACTTGATCCCCGGAGGAGGGAGAGAAGCAACTCCTACAAGTTTCCCTTCAAACCTCAAGCCCTGAGCCCAATCCCTGAGGCCCACGTGGAAAAGGAGAGAACCAAGGACTGTTTTTTACCTAGGGTGAGGAGAACCCCACCCCCCAAAACAAATAAATGTTTTGTTTGTTTGCTTGTTTTTAAAATACCTTCCTGCAGTCTACTAGAAGTTAGTGCTTTAATAGAGCAGCACCTCTGAGGTAACTTGACAGAATTCATTCATAAGATGACGATAACCAACCTAGATTATTACAAAGATAAGATAATGCACATAAGGCAAAGTAATGTCTACCAAGGGCTTAAAAATAACATGTACCCGCATCTCTCTCTCTACATACATATGCATGGATGCTGAAGTAGCCATGAACTGATTCCTGCTGAACCTTCTAGGCGGTACCTGGAGAATTTGGGGGCTTCAGGTTTTTGCTCCCCTTGCTATGGTTTTCTGAGGGCAGAGAAAGACTGAAAAGCTCCCATGAACACCCCCAAGGCTCCCAGCTTTATTGTTGGTGATTTTAACTTAGGTCCAACAGTTCTTGCTAGTGTGTTACTATGCAATCAACTCTAAATATCTGGAAGACTGGTCTGAACAAGGGTGCCCATATGGGTGGCAAAGGACAGTGCTCAACAGCAGTTTAACAAGAGCCTTGGGGCACATCAAGAACTTTCTTTTTTCTATTTGAGAACTTTCTTTCTTTTTTTTTTTTTTTTTTTTTTCTTTTCACTCTACGTACTCCTCCTGGCTGTCCTGGAACTTACACTGTAGACCAGATTTCCCTGAAACTCAGAGATCCTCCTGCCTCTGCCTCTCAAATGCTGGGATTAAAGGTGTATACCATCATGCCAGGCTAAGCATTTCATTTCTAATTTTTCTCCTCCTTTTTGCTGTGTTCAGACATGACTTGTTTCCAACAAGATAACCTGAGGCCTTTAGGAAAGGCAGTTTAAAATCAACTTGAACTCATGGAGCTGGGATGTTCTAGTCGTATCTGGCTACGACCCAACAGACAATGCCAACAATGTCCCTGAATGTGTCCTTAGAAATAAAGGCCTTCATTTCAAAAGCACTCCAACAACTACCCATTCCTTACAACAACAACAAGAAACAAAAACAAAACAATAAAAACCCAGAATCAGAAGGATAAGCACGTTAGCTCTAAGAACCATAATAACTCAATGACTATAATAATCCAGGCAGTTGTTCTCGTAAACACAGAATGGGTTCCTCAACAGACACTGGTTCTCAAGAACAGTGGACACAGTGTCCTGGGACAGGCCTGGTTGCAGTATATACAAAATCATAGACAATCATCTGTTTTGGACCTTAATGCTTTCATTGTAAGGGACGGTTTCTATTTTTCTTTGACGTCATATTCCTCAAACTGCCAGGAGAGGACATGCGTCCGACTTCTTTGATTCTATCATCAGAAAGTTCTTCTACAATGACTGAAATTTATCCTTTCTGATTTCCTTAACTGAAAATTTTTCATGTAAATTGTGCTTTAAAAAAAAAAGCAGCTCTTCAAAAAACCAGATTCGCAGGGCATGGTGGCACATGCCTTTAATCCCAGCACTCGGGAGGCAGAGGCAGGTGGATTGCTTTGAGTTTGAGGCCAGCCTGGTCTACAAAGTGAGTCCAGGATGGCCAAGACTACACAGAGAAACCGCATCCCAAAAAAAACCAAAACAAAATAAAAAGCCAGATTCCTTTAAAGCTAAAACAAACATCTCTTTTTAGATGACAGGTGGAAATGCAAAAGATTAACACTTACAAAATCTAACCTTTTTTTTTAGAAGAAAAAAAATCCTGTCCTTTTTACTCATGATTATTAAAGGAATAAGCAGCTACTTAGACGGCATCCCTACTTGTTGAAGAGGCCCATCAAGGCTGTGGGTGTGGAGACCACATCAGACTAGAAGAAGTCACTGTTGTGTCAGTGTGAATCGCAACTGCCTCACGTAAGTGTTTTGTGGTGGTGAGGGCTCACGACAAAGAGCTTATCTCAGCAAACGACAACTCCAGGCATCCCACATCAATGTTCAAGAGTATCTGAGATGATTTACAGAACCAGGCAACTTCTCTCAGGATCAAGTTAAACTAGTCATGAGCAGTGAAAAATAAATGGAGGAAAAAAAATTCACATTTAAGTTACGAGTCTTTAGAATATATAGAAAGAGGTGTTAAAAATAGCGAAGCTACAACACAAAGGCCAGGGATGAGATCAAAATTAGGAACACACATCTAGAGAACTGTCTATATTTGAGAATTTCAGTAACTATGTTGGAATAATCTGCTGAGCCAAGGAAGCAGCTGGCAGTCTCCTGATCCCCGACCACATTTAGAGCCCTCTGTCTCCGGAAGCATGACTATGCTTGTAGACTCACAAATACACAGCGCTTGGAACATTGTAATAAACGTCATACACTTTGATCCTTCCTAATTTAAAATTATTATTCACTTGCTTGTGTGTTTGCATGTGTTTGTGTGGAACTGGTTCTAGAGATTGACCTCAGGTCGTGAGGCTGGCACAGCAGCTCCTAGCACCCTCACCCTCTGAACCATCTTGTGGGCCCTGGTCTTTCGTTTCTGCAGATATATGAAAACGGAAGACTATAAGCTTGCTATGCTTCGTAGCCAGCTCAGGGTTGTGTTTACCTACACTTGCCACC